>NW_024704743.1:103666307-104343807 GCF_018977255.1 Callorhinchus milii
AGGGACCAGCGCATCACAGCGGAGGTCAACATGCGTAGTGGTTAAAGAGAAAGATCATCGAGCACTGTACGTTATCGAAGAGCTCGTGGAATCTTAGAGATTTGTCTGCAGGTTTTTTTTCCAGCAGTTTTGCAGTGTCAACACTTTTTGAGCTCCATAAGATGAATGTCAGAGCCTAGTATAGATTCCCTGGGAAGATACCTGGAATGAGAGGATAATGATTATGAGGAAAGGCTTAAATATGAAGGCTTTATTCACTGGAGGAGACAAGATTAAGAGGGGAAATCTAAGAGAGATTTTAAAAAATTATGACATGCGTATCAGAGGATAAATAGTGACAGATCATTTTCACTGATTGATGAATTGATAACTTTAACCGAGCAGTTTTTTGAAGAATTTTTTGTACTGAGGTTCATTCTGATGGCCAACTTGCTAGCACAAGTGGCTGCTGAAGCTTGGAAATTACATTTAAAAGGGAAATTAGATCAACTCTTAAAGAACAAAAATCTAAGGGGATGAGGAAAGAGTAGGGATTATAGATTCAATGGGGAGCGAGCATCCACTCAACAACTAGGCTGAATAACCTCCTGTGCTGAAATATTTTATGATTCTATATTATAAATGTCAGCCTGGCTCAGCCGGTAGTGCTCTTCCCTCTGAGTCATAAGGTTGTACATTGGGAATTTGAACTCACATCGTCCAATTGGCAGCTCGTGGGCGCCCTCCCCCCCGACCTCCATCTCATCTGGCACACCCACTCCTTCCATTACCCGTAAATGTTATGTTACGTTTCTAAAAGGAAACACAAAAATATTGCTTATGCAATGTTTCCCAAATAGGGCATCCGACTTTCAGCAGCTAAAGCAATGGACCACCCTGGTAGGCTGAAACTCCAATACATTGCTGGGGATGGGCTACATTGTTTGAGATGCTGTTGATACTGAACTAAACAATTTGCCAACTTCTAAACCCTTTGAAATGCTATGTAAACAGTGTAAATCTACACTTGTGAGGAATTTCTACCCACATCCACAGCTGATTTAAATTTCTTCTCAGAGAAATTGGTGGGTACAATTCTTTTGTTCAATAACTTATGGAACCAATTACCAAGGGAGGGCTGTTGAGTTCAATACTGTATTATAAAATACAATACAAATTGACGTTTATATAGCACCTTTCACAGTTGAGAGGACTTCCCAAAGTGCTTAATAGAACTGGCTGTGCATCCTAGATGAGGAGGAAAGCTGAGGGAAGGCAGAGGAAAGATGACTAAAAGTGTGGTCAAAGAGATGGAATTGAATAAGGTGAGAGAATGAGGTGAGAACAATTGTATTGAAATAAATTATATTTTAGTCTCTAGGCATTAGTTGTCCTATCAATTTCTCTATTATCACATTTCAAAAATGGATTTAATTGACAAATTAATTCCATATATTCTTATTAACAATGAAAATACACTGAACTAATTCTGACTCAATACAAGGGTCTATCCTTGTTTTTTAATATATCGCCAGCGTAGCATTAAAAATGAACACAACAGTATTTTTAATTTGCTGTCTTGTTGATGATGTATCTTTTAGTATGGAACAGCATCTGCCACCTGTCTTAGAGCTTAAGGTTTGTGTTAAGTTGGCCCAAATCTTGAAATTGCGTAACAAGTAAAGACCATAGATGATTTTGCACCCCGTTGCATTAAACAGATCTATCTGCAAAGAGTAAATAGGTTGAAAGCAGGCATCACTCTCCGCTAATTGTATAACCATCCTACTGAAGCTGAAATCCATAATGAGTATGTTTGTCTTAATACAATAGAAATAGAGAATGGGCAAATTTATGAATTGAAGTGACTGCATTTTCAGGTACCAACACAACAACAATTTAGGTAATGTAGTTTTGCTTGTGAAAGCACAGGGGCAAGTCAGCACAGTGAATGGGGAAAGAGAGTCAATGATCAGAAGGTTAAGGAGATACGGAAGACGTCAGCCTGGCTCAGTTGGTTGCACTATCGCCGCTGAGTCAGAAATATGTGAGTTCAAGCTCACGCCAGAATTTTAAACTTATAGTGGGGGCTATCGAGAAGGAATTCGGGGAGACTTCATCATTATAGGATTCCAAACCTTGAGTCAGCCGATAGATTGTTCTGTAGTGTTTACTGCGGCAGTACATAAATTTCAGATGTCCATAGGTTAATGAGTCACATAAAGAACTTGGATAATGTGCATTAGGTTTTATTACAGGCAGCAATTATCTGCATATTGATGGAATGGAATCTTTTCCTGATATAAAAAAAAGCAATAATGTTTTTGGCTTTATGGGTGCAGTACATCGCTTAATGTACTCTCAGAAACTAGGTACTTGTCCAAGTCACTCTAGTTGTTGTTGTCAGGTTTTATCAAATAAAATAAATGTCAATGTTCAATGGAACAAATGATGAATTGCTTATTAGTAATAATATGGTAACAATGAAGGCCAGTATCTGGGACACAGCTGTTCTTGTGGTTCCTTGACAGCTCTCCATCATTTAAACATTCAGGTGATGGTGATTATGTTAGGCACTGGAATTATAAGGAGGGAATATGGCTACCCTGTTAACCTATAACAAGGTACACAATTCAGTCACAGTTTATGGAGACAGACACAGTCCCCAGAGGCAGTAGAATTCCTTATCATTCTCAGGCATGATACATAATTACAATAGACCTTGTGAATGGGGTACAACAATTTACATTTATACAGCACTTTTCAAATCAAAATATCTCAAAGCTCTTCACACGACTGACCAAGAACTTGAACTTGATGGTGGGGGTGGAGGGGAGCTAAGGAGGAGTGGGGGTGAGGTGGGGAGGTGACTGAAAGACAGCTATAGAAGGCCCAAAAGCAAAATAATCTTTGTATTTATATACGGCATCTGGAGTAGATCTCAAAGCACTTCATAAATTTACTGTGAAATGTAGTGACTGTGAATTTGTATATAACTGTGTACATCTAGTTGAACACAGTAGTCAATTTACACACAGCAATGTTCCATAGATGGCCATGAAATGATTGACCATTTTTATCTGGTCATTGTTGCCCAGAAATCCCCTTCTTGCTAGCTGCTTGAAAGTAACTGAATAAAATAAATATAAATTTATAAAAAAAGGAATATGAATATTATAGTGAAGTTAGCTTGACCTCCCTATCGGTTTCCCACTTGTCCACTAGGCAGTACCAATGATGCATTCAGACTGAAGAAGCAGCCAGACTGTCAGAGATACTGCAAGAAAATTCAATGACTTAAAAAAAACTGTCATAAATATACAAAGGAAATACAAAGAGGCTGATTTCATTCAATTACAAATGTCATCATCAATTTGAATTCCAAGATATCTAAAATGAGCCTGCAGTTTAAAAAAAACTTGCATGTGTTTGGTGCGGTTGCTGACTAGAGGATTTCTTTTCAGATGCAGAATTCCTTTTGCTGCTCTGTGCAAAACGCGCAGGGTGCAAATGTACTGCAGCATTTGCAAATGCCTTTCGTGTTTCGAACAGTTAAATACAATCCCAACTGCTGACTATAATTTACCTGAGTTAAAAAAAAAAGTTCTTTCTTTGTTTCTTTGTCCCTGTGCTTCCTGTGGTGTTGCTAGGTTTGTTGTGCAAGACAAAAAGACTTCTAGCGGGGAATCCAGTTTTATTGGCTGTTATAACTGTTGCTGAGTCAGATGAAGTCAAACTACCTCTTTATTTGAATCATGTGTGCTGACAGCTCACGGTCACATTACCATGAACCATAAAAAATAATCCTAGTTTTCTCACAGACACATCCCTTCCACCCCCTCCTTCTCCAAAAATGGTATATGGAATCTTATTCATGCAGAGCACTGACATTTAAATGAGACAAAATAACGCAATTACTGTTTCATTCTGACATTGCAAATTAAACACGGTCATGCAAGCAAAGATTTAAGGATCTGCGATTTGATTTCTGTCAAGGTTTCTTCTGTCCACCCAATAAGGACCATTGTAAAAGTTATTTAGATTCTCGTTGGATCACATGAACATTTGCAGTGTAATAAAAACAGAGAGAGCTGCGGAAATTTACCATCTATGGAGAAAGGAAAGTGGGTCAACGTTTCGGGTCCACGACTCTTCGACCCTTGCATTCTGACGAAGGGTCGTGGACCCGAAACATTGACTCACTTTCCTTTCTCCATAGATGCCGCCTAACCTGCTGAGTTTTCCCAGCTCTCTCTGCTTTGGTTTCAGATTTCCAGCATCTGCAGTATTTTGTATTTCGTTAACATTTATAGTGTGTTTTTTATGGTGCCCATCCCTTTTCTGGTTACTGCGTTCATTATCACAGTGTTTGCAACTACAGAATTTTTGAATTAATTTCATCGTATAAATATTCCCGAATGCATTTTTTCTTCAGCATATTTTCCTGGATTCAAGACAGAATAATGCAATTTAATGGTACAGTTACACTGCTAGGAATGAAGCAGCTTTGTTTCGGGTAGTGATGTGGACTACTTACACTGCTCACTCCACATTGCTTTCAGTCAGGCTGGAAAACAAACATACAGTTTTAACATTCAGTACATTGCACTCCTTGCTTCATTAATAACCTTAAAAGTGTTCCATTCAGCATTTCTGGGCTTTGAATGGGGCTCAGGGGAGTGAGTGCATTCTATTTGCCTTAATTAATCCTTCTAATCTGATTTATTCCCAGTGAATCTTCCCCATGATCTTCCCAGGTGGTATTTGGAAGCTCTCAGTGACTGAAAAATTAAAGGACAGATATCACCTTCAGAGCCCATGGTAGTGCAATGGATAAGGTTCACTGGACATTATTTGCCTTCAAGTGGCATATATGTTAAATCTAACTCACCTATGCATTGCTTTTTGATTATTAAAAGTACTGAGTTTGAAGACACTTGGTGACATTTTTTTTTCTAGCTTCATTGGATCACCAGAGAACCAGAGAATCCCACTTGCTTGTAACATCATCACTGGTGGCACCTGACCCCACAGAGCCAGCTTGGCTAATTTAGTAGTGCTCCTGTCTCTGAGTCAGTAATGAGTCTTTGAATATAAATTGAGTCTGGAAGAGAATCTTATTCTCTGCCAGATTCACTTTTAATCTCTTCCAGACTCTTCCAGTGCTTGAAGACATTAACCTGCTTGAAAGGCGCTACATAAATGCAAGTTGTCGTTCTTTGTGTCGTCCGTGTGATTTTCAAAATCACTGGTCTCAACAAAGCAGAAGCCAATCAGAGAGCGTGCATTCCATTTCAAGCCGCAGGAATTTCATGTGTAAGTGGCATATGTGGAACCCAGTAAGGTTTTGATACTTTTAAGCATGGTTTCCGCATGTGTCAAACACCCGGCTGACCAATAAAGGTGTCAGAATACTAAGTTACTTGAATGAGCCAATTGACTGTAATAATGGTGGTAGATCTACTAATCCAGCTGTACAGTGGAGTATTTGTGGATCATAAACAAGGAAGTAGAACAGTCCCAATGGCCAGTAGACATATGTATGTGTTTGTGTGATTGGATACAGATGCACATGTGGGTAGCTGGAGAAAATTATAATATATGGGGTAAACAGGAGCATGTAATATTAGGTATTACTGATTTTAGTGATAATCACTGACTGCTTTTGCCTGCATTTTTGATCGTTAATTATTTTTTGCCAGATGGGTGCCAGCCAGGTATAAGCGAAAGAGTATGCAAACCAAACTGAGAGTTCCGCATTTGTTTGTCAGCTACAGGAAATTTCCCTTTCTTTGGAATGGAATGTTTATTCTGTTCCTGGAGCAAGCTTTCCCACCATTAGGGCTTGACTTGCAGGTTAATGGGAGCTGAGTGGAAAGTATTCCTGTTCTCAGTGATCAGTCTGCTTATCCCCCAGTGCCTTCGCCTTGCATCCTCCCTTTCCTCCTTCAAGGCCGATCTCAAGACCTTTCTCTTTGACCGTGCCTTCAGCTCCCTTTTCGACTCTCTACCCCCTCCTCGCTCCCTCCCTTCCCTCCCCTCACCATTTCCCCCTGCTCGGGTCCTGACCCAACTGTACAGCGCCTTGGGACGTCCTCCCGACGTGAAAGGCGCTCTATAAATGGAATCTTGTTGTTGTTGCCTCTCCAAGATTTTGCTGATGATCTTGGTTGGCTGGTCTGTCAGCGGCAGTGCCGTGGAGTGCCCACGTGGATCAGAAACTGGACTACCAAGACCGCTACAGAGGGTTGATTTGATTCCAAGGAAACCCAGCTTACCCTCTGCCACTCCCCAAAGGGTAGACACTATGAAATAATTATTACCTGTATTAATATCATATCAATGTGTACCTGGCTTTGCATGTTATGTGTACACTGAACAAATAAAGAAATATGTGTTGTGATTCATCATTGCATTTCTTTCATTATTCATAGTCTTAATAGATATACACAGAGGGAGAGAGGATAGAAGGGTATGGGAAGGAATAAGAAGTTTGTGGAAAAAGGAGTACATGTGGAGTACAAATACTGGCAAAGATTAGTTTGGCCGAATGGCTGAATGCTGAAAATTCTATGCAAGATTATGTAATAGCAGGCAGATAAAAGAGTCGGTAGTGCCTCAAAGTGTACCAGGCAGAGATAGACACAGCTGTGACATATTATGTGATGCCAGCTGATATTTTCTGAAATTTGATTGAGCAACAATAATGGATCACTACATGTCATAAAGTTGATGCCATTTCTTTGTAAAAACTGATGTAAAGTGTTGCATGGTGGCAATACTAGTTGGTAAAGATTAACATTATCTGTGATTAATATAATTCAAGGTGAAGTGCATACGGAATACCTTACTTCTAAAAGTGTTCTGGCCTCGATTAATCACAAATGAGGTAACTTCTAAATGATTATTGCTCACAAGGCAATGATGATAATATTACACCAGAGTTAAATGGCATTCAATTCTCAAATACAATGACATTAACCTTGACATTTATGATCCATCTCATGGTTTTGGAGGTCCAGGATGCATTCAGATTGCTGCACCTCTGTAAGACTGATGGCATGAGCTTGCACATTTTAAACTGCGTTGCTTAGGGTGATACAATTTCACGATATTAAAAATAAATCTGTCAGTAATTCCTACTTTTCACCTCTTTTTAAAAATGTCAGCAGTGATTTCCCATATTTTTCTTATGTGTTTAGGCCAAAGACATTATCCTACATATAAAGATTATATGGAATTTGGAAATTTTGTAAATCATTTTTAAATTCAGGTCTTACTTTGTAGGTGATTTACCACAGTGCAGTAAACACACTGAAAAATCAGCTTCTAAATTAAAACTAATATAAGACTATTTTCCAAAATTCCACATAATCTTAAATTTTAAGGCAATGATCTTAAGCCTAAGTAATTTCAGCCCCACCCCCATCCTCCCCAGATATTTTTCAGGGGAAATGCTTTACATGTCTGTTTCAAGAGCGTGTTGTAGCATGTCCTCTTGTCTCTTTAATTATTTAAAATCAATTAGCCTGTCTGTGTCTATATGTCTAACATAATTCAAAACACTGCATTCATTATAATGTGCAAGGAAAATACATTACAGTTCAGGAAACCTGTGGTTGGTTGGCACCATGTGTTGCACATGATCATTTCACCTCTGGGATTTGGGTTCAATTCACGCTGACAGTGATTTAAAATCGGTTCCAGCATTAAAGTGATCTGGAGCAGTGAGTATCTTCTATATATGATTGGGGAGAGCCCTACATTCATCGAACCGGCTGGTTAGCTTTTAATGTTATTCAAGTATGCCTGAAAAATATCACCAAATCACTAAATCTTTAAAAACATCAGAAATGGGCCCACATACGTTACCTCCCACCTCAAATATTTAACTGGTCGATATTTTAGCATAGTCTGAATCGATTCACGAAATATCTATTTGTGCTACCAATATTAATATTTCTTAATCCTTGCATTTGCTACAGAACTTTACCACATTGTTACCGATTATAACACCCCATGGTCTCAGTTTTGAAAGAAAAGACTTTTTCTAAACTCACAGATGTGGAGTTTAAATCACAGTTGAGAGTTGAACAGGACACCAAGGTTCCTCACTGGCTCCATGAGGTGGAGTGTGTATCCATGTAGATTAACGCTGTCAGTGCCTGAGTGAGGAGCCAAGCAGGAAAACCTTGACTGTCTTGTTGACATTCAAATTAAGAAAGTTAGCTCTCATCAAGGACTTCATATCTGACAAGCAATCAGTCACAATAGCAGTGATCCTTGAGGCAGAGAGAGAGAGTGGCGGGTGTCATCTGTATACATGTGAAATATAGTGACTGCGTATTTGCATGCGCCATGATATTGGCTGTTGTGAGAAAGTTAAAATCTTGTCTGCTACAGTGGGGATACTTCACAGATTTTTGCTTGAAACACATTGTGGCAACACCAAGAATACACAGTGCAAGTTTACTCTGTTTCTAATTGTGTTTCATCTGACTCAGACATATTTCAGAAATCTGAAGATAATTGATGTTGTTTCCACCTTCAGAGTGTGTTTGGAACATAGAACGTTTTGCTCTAAGTGGCCACTGAAGCTAAGACCAGAAAGTTTCAAGCGACTTTGATACATATTTGAAGATATAAAAGGGCAAGGGGAAAAAAATAGGGAATTTGAATTTGAGTGGCTAATCTGGTGGAGGAGCTGGCATCAGTTTAAGCCTGTTGAGCCAAAAAGCCTCCTACACTATCATTCCTATTACATAATTCCACCTCAGCCTCTGTGTTGGTTCCAGCAACAATGATGCATATTGTGGGTAGCAGTGTTGTAAGTTGCATGGAGTGAAGCTGGAGGTATCTGTTGCCTGCAGTGTATCATGCAATTTCAGAAAAACATTCCCAATGCTAATAGTGAGGCTTGTGGAACAAACAGCAAAAGTCCAACACTCAGACTTACCCAGGTTACTGCTCTTTGAAATAAATGTTTTCTGACTAATGGTGCATTACGCTTTGAAGGCCACAACAAATGATCGAGTTGAGCTGGTATTATAATGATATTCCTTGCATTTGGAATTATTACACCGGGAAAAGCGATCCGCCAACTGACTAACAAACAGATTTCTACTTACTGCTAGGTAAACAGAGGCATGTGGAGTAAGGTAACTTGCCCAACATTTCGCCCTGCCGGGAACCTAACCCAAGTGTCTCGGTTGTGAGGCGAGTGCTCTAATCACTGAGCTACAGAACTCCACGCATTCTGCGAAGCAGCATTGAAGCTCCATTCTCGATGATCAGAATTGTTTTGGTTTGGTCAGCCTTGAATACCCTGTTAGGCCCACCTACCTGTTAGAGCTTAGGAGTATAGCTGGGTTTCTGACATATGCAGAAACCCATCACCATGCTTAAGAGTATCCAAACCAAGCTGACAATTGTAATGCTTTGGCTTGCAGTGTTAACAGAAGCTGAGTGGGATGATTACCTGCTCCCAATGAATGGTCTGCCCTTCCAGGTCCTCCCAATGAGCCAGGCTGGCTGTTCTGTCATCAGCAATGCCCTGATTTACTGCGGACCAGCCTAGCTCAGGAAATAGACTACCAAGACCATCACAGAGGGCTGACTCAATTCTGGCATTCCATTGCCAGACATGTCACCTTGGAGCCAGGTCAGCTCCAAGGAGAACCCGCTTACCTCCTCCCCAAGCAGTATAGTCACTGGTTGATCATTCGACATCTGACAAGCATGGGTTTTAGCCCTCAATAGGTGGATGGTAGTTACCAGAAACTCCCTGCAAACTTTTCTGCGGGCCACGCAGCTCAGAACGAAATGGTAAGAGCATTGCCACCATCTTCAAACATTTATGTAATGGTGGGAGTGTAAACAGACACGACCATAAAATGTGAAACAAAAATGGTTTTATATATGGGGTATTGCAAACAAAAGCAGGTAAGTATTGTTAACTGTATAAAAGATGGGTTGCAGGTAGAGGAATGTATCCAGTTCTAGGCACCTCATTCTAGAAAGGACAGCCTGACAAGGAGACAATACAGTGGAGATTTCACTGGATGATGCCAGGTGTGAGAGTTTATAAATATGTAAAGTGACTGGAAAAGTTTCACTATTTGTTGGAGGGTTACAAGGGGTGGTGTGGAACAATAACACAATTCACACTGCGTTCTTTATCTCACCTGCAATAATGGCGGTGATCCTGGGCATATGTCAAGGATTTAGGAACATAGGAACAATAGTAGGCTGCCAAGTCTTATCCAGAGGGAAAGGGGAAATAAAGAAGGGAAAAAACATCTGTTTCTACTCTTGTGTGCCATCTAGTGGACATATACAAGAGCATCAGCAGAGGCTTGAGAGCAGATAGAGTGTTTGCGCTCCACATTATGGTAATGGTGACCCACGAGGACCTTAAGAGAAGAGGAGAAAAATATATTAAAAAGATTTAAGGTAATCATTGAAATAAAATGCACAGTTATCTATAATGTATAATTATGCATTTTATTTCAGTGGTTACAATAAATGGTATGATGGTGTCATTCCATCTTAAACCCTTTTTGAGTAAATGATAATAGATGTTATCACTTTTTCCTTGTCTGGTGCATATGGTCCACATACACTAGAAAGACAAACTTTGCATCTTGCGACATTGTTTGATAGCAATGAGGCTGAAAAAGCAAAACAACAGTATAAAAAGGGTTTTCTCCTGCTGGAAAAAGAGCCTGAGGAAAAACTATTGGACCAGACACTTGGAAAATTCTCAGTTCTTCAAAATGGTGCCATGGGATTATTAATGTCCACCAGAGCAGACAGACTGAACTTCAATTTAACCCCTTATGAAGAAACGGCATATCCAACAATAAAGTCCTGCACTGAAGTCTCAGCCTAGATTTTAACTCAAATGTCAGTCATATGAAATTCCTGTCAATCAAATAAAATTCATGATTATTTATCAGACTCAGTAACACTAAACCACACAAACCACACTCAGCCCAATCCCTTCTGAGTATGCTGGTGAGGGAAAAAAACATCAGCATATCATCTGCTAGTAGTAAAATGAGCAAATAAGATAAATATAAATAAATAAGATAAAATAAGATCTTGGAAGGTGGGATGTCCTTTCGACGTGAAAGGCGCTATACAAATGTAATCTTGTTATTGTTGTTGTAACTAAAGGAACATAGCAGTACTGAATTCAGGATTTAGCCTGGCTCAGTTCATTGCGCTCTCCTGAGTCAGAAGGTTGTAGGTTTAAGCCCCACATCACATTTGAATGCACAATCCAGGATGACATACCAGTGCAATGGTGGGGAAGTATTGTATAGTCAGAGGTTTTCTTCAGATGAAATTTTAATTCAAGGTCTCAACTACCTGTTTGAGTGGACGTCAAATAACCTGTGGTACTATTCGAAAAGGAAAAGAGAGAGTTTCCTGGTGGTTTCCTTTGGATAAAATTAATCGTTCAGTTCATGGCTGTTTGTAGAATATTTCTGTGCACAAACTGGTTGCTACATATGCCTACAAAGTAGTCATTACACCATTCAGTAAATCTTGTGAAGTGCATTGAGGCGTCCTCCAAACAAATTGTTATAATTTGTGCAGACAGAGCTCTGATCTGAGAAATCTGTGCAACATTCTAGTCATCATAGGGACATCTTGGAATTGAAGTGGTACAAGTGAGTGACAAGTAAATTGATATCCTGAATTAGAAATATGAATTATGAGGATGATCAGCCTGGAGAAGTGAAAGCCCAGAGAGCTGTTGGGGACAGACAGCTCAGAGTTAATTACCTCATCCTGAGAACAGTGAATACGTGGAATTTACAAACCAGGGTTGAGATGTAGGTAGATTGTATCAGATTTAGCGAGCTAATTGGTAACAGAATCAATTCAGGAATATAAGACTTAGAGTATCATAGATTTTGTTCCTTTCTTTGAGCCAGATAAACAACAATGATTCTTTTTATGTTCCTGTACATCTATCATTCTCCCATATCTCTGATTTTAACATTAATTCGATACGATGATCTTGTTAATAGCCTGTTTCCAATTGTTGGCGAATCCAAAACCAGGGGGCATAAATAAGATGGCCAGTAATGTATCTAAAAACTAGTTAAGGAGGAATTTATTTACACAGAGGGTGGTGTGAATGTGGAACTGACAGCCAGAAACTGTGGTTCAAGCAAAAACTGTCAACATGTTTAAGAGGAAACTTGATACATAAATGAGGGAGAAGGGAATAGAGGAGTACAGGAAAGGACATTTACAAAGGGTGGAGGCTTGTGTGAAGTTTGAATACTGGCACAGCCAAATTACTTATTGGGCCAAACGCCTTGTTTCCATGCTGTATTCTGTGTAATTCTATAAGTAGGGAGGCAAGTGACTGCCCACCCAAGGTAAAGAGCACTATAAAGTGCAATGAAATACTGGGGAGAGCTCCTGCCAGCTTTTATCCTTCAACAGAGGAGGTAAGAGTAACCATAACACATCATACTTCTATAAGACAGGTTGATGTTGAGCTGGAATCTGCATTTGAATGGAGCAAAGGAAAGGCCCTAACATTTTATTGTCAGGCAGCTGTAAGTTAAACAATTTCTTTAAAGACTGGTGATTTTAATAGATCCAACGCATGGTTCTGAAATGTCATTGGTATTATCTTAAATTCTACTAGGATTTTCTGAACACTATAATATACCTATTTCTGTGTTTTGACAGAACAGCTACCAATAACCAACAAATTACATTTATATAGCGCCTTTTACAACAGAAAGATGTCCCAAGGCACCAAAGAGTTAAGGGTGGCGATTCAGGGATGTGGAAAGGGGTGGAGATTAGGGAAGATGGAGGTGAGAAAGTGGCCAATGGTCAAAGAGGAAGATCTTGAGATAGGCCTTGAAGGAAACGAGGGAAGGTGCGAGATAGAGTTCCAGAGGGTGGGGGCAGAAATGCTGAATGCCCAACCTCTAGTGGTGGGGAGGGCATGTGACATGGAACAGGTCAGTACCTGCTGAATGGAGGGAGCGGACAGGTTGTTATGATGTTAAGAGGTCGCAGAGGTAGGGAGGAGCAAGGCGGTGGAGGACTTTAATAGTGAGGACAAGGATTTTAAACTCGATCTTTTGAGGGATGGAGAGTCAGTGGAGCTGGGCGAGGATGGGAGTGATCGGTCCATGGAGCTTTCTTAATAAAGTAAGAGAACTAAACTCTGAATGATTGTTTTTTCATGAATATAATTGACCAAAGTATGATAATGTTCAACTTTTCATAAAATTGCACAGAATCACTCCGACTATATAGGATGGAAACAGGATATTCGGCCCAACTAATCCGAGCCAGTGTTTGTACTCTGTACGAGTCTCCATCCTTCCTAATATCCCATTCTCCTCTATTCCCTTCTCCCTCAGGTCATTTCAAGTTATGTTTCTGTCATACATATTATACATATTATAATAATAATTCTTACATTTGATATGGCATCTGTGGAGTCCTGTAGCTCAGTGATTAGAGCACTTGCCTCACAAGCGAGAGATCTAGGTTCAATTCCCTGCAGGGCGAAAACTTGGGCAAGTTTCCTTACTCCACACGCCTAATAAGGATCCCTCAATTGGTCACTTCAATCCACGACTGTTTGTGGGACACTGCTGTGTGCAATTGACTGCTCATTTTGCCCACAAATATACAGCCAATTCACTTTACATTGTGTATATTTGTATACATATATTTGTATATTTTGTGAAGCGCTTTGAGACGTCTAGAAGATGTGAAGAGCACTGTATCAAATGCAAGGACTATTATTATCATTATTATTATCACATTGTCTGAATATCTCAAAGCATTTCACAAGATTTACCATAGAGGGTCGTGACTATATTTTTGTGAGTGAACGTAGCAGTCAAAAGACCGACAAGAGAAATAGAGATGTTTCAAACTTGATCTGGGCAAGTCATAAACAATTTAATTATATTCACAGTGCAGGATGTCTTAAATTGTATTTTAAAAACCTGGGCGATTGTTTAACTTTGAATCCTGCATTTATCAAATGTATTTGGAGAGTAGTGAGAGAGTGCTGCAAAATTTATTTTACATAGAGAGAAAGTAATAAGAATACATACCATTAACATATTAGCAATAAAGATATATTTATCAATATTGTGTGCCTAGATCCATAACTGTATCAAAAGTTGTTTTATTATTAACTGTGATAATAATAATGCTTGCATTTGATATGGCATCTTAATATCACAATAATTTATCGTAATGACTGCCTTTTATTGGTGGAATGTGGCAGCTAATATATGTATAGCAATGTCCCACAGACAGCCATGAAAGTGAATGGCCAATTTTACCTGGGGGACTGTTGGGCAGGACACTGGGAGACACTCCACTTTTAGTATAGTGCCAAGAGGATCTTTAATGTGCATTTGAAAAGGCAGACGGGATCTTTGCATCCCTTTTACTAATTTGGCCAAATTATTGCAATGTTTAGGGAGTAGCAAAATTCATAGCATTGGATTTCCAAAGGTCCTATTGCGCTCTTGGCTTTCCCTCAGCCCTGGTTTGGCTACGAGATTTTTTGCCAGGTGATGCGAGATTTTAAGAGGTCCTCATCTGCAATACTTTGCCAGGTTATTCTTGGTTTTCCATGACCATCTGGCTGCACTTTCAGTGCTTGATGTGATAGTCTGGAATATGTCATCCTGAGCACATGACCTGGTTAAACTGAACCTTTTTTTGTATGTGAGTTGGATTTCTGGCAGCTGCGTTATTATTTGTCTAACCATTGTACTCATCATTTTATTTCTTCTGCTGATCTTGAGTATCTGGCAAAGGTGATTGATGTAGAAAATATCAAGTTTCTTCTCTGCAATCTTTGTCCTTAGCTAAGTTTCAGTGACATTTCACCATCTGATAAAGCAAAGCACCAACTCAACATGATCAGGTGTATATGGCACTGTAAACACTACATCTCATGATATGCATCGGTACCACAATCTCATTCCTAATGGAAAACAGATGACAGTCAGCAATGTTTTATCATAAGTGTATCACCGTGAAGCTTGAGGCTCTTGCTCTTTCTCGTGAATAAAATACGATAAACCATTTACTCATCTTTGGAAAAAACTTTCCATTCTTATAAAACTGCTGTCTTTGAACCACATTTTCATTTTTTGGGCTCAATCATAGGAAACAGTGGAGCAGAATGATCTCAATCAGGGCTGTAAAATTGAACCCTTGCAGAAAATGTAAAACTGAGTTATCATGAGCCTAATCTTATTAGTGTGTGGCAAGAGAACAGATACTGACCTATCTCAAATTATTACTGTTTACAGTGTAATGGTTGTTGCCAAAGAGCATTGCAGGAGTGAACAGTTCAGGCCTGTAACACTTTGTGTGGCCTCTGCTTCTTTCACGGTGCTGCAGGGAACATATGTTAAGCTTGTAAATCTGTATAAAAAGCGCCCAGGGTTTAAGTTATTTACTTCAGCATGTCACTGCTTTACATCAGTTTGGAAGGGATTACTTCATTGAATCTATAGAGAATTTTACTGCATCCTACATGCCTTATAACTCAAACTGTTTATTTTACCTCCATTGATCATGCACCATTGATAAAATTATCATGAAGTTATATCAATAAGTGATTAAAGAGTGGAATTTTGCATGGCATTTGGCTAAACAGTGGACTGTGGGCAGATTCATTCTTCTTCTTTTAAAATAAACCATCTCAACTTCAAAAGCAGGCCAGATCTCCAAACTGAAAGATCTAATCTCAGTTTAGCCATTAAAACAAATGCCATATTCAGTCATCCACAATTGGAATATTGTTTCAGGATTGGACATCAATCCTTCAAGAGGACATTGAAGCATTGGAGAAGATTCAGAGAAGAGCAACGAACAGGACTCCAGGAACAGATAATGTAGATTTAAGCCTATTTAACTTAAAGCAAGAGAGAATCAAAAATGTTATATTTTGATATTGTTTCAAAATATTTTAGTGTCAAATGCAGTGACTGTTTTTTTTATAAGCAAACAAGACGATCATTTGCTGCAGCCTTATCTGTCTCTTGATCACCTCCACACTGAGTCATGGGAGACACCTCTGACTTTCTGATCCACAAAACCTTAATCAAGCAAACAAACTTGAAAATATTCTTGCATTTCTATCATTTCAACAGCATTGTCAAGCATTTTGAGACATTGTCCCAATTATATTATATTATTATTTATTATATTATTATTATATATTATTATATTATAATTTGAAAGGTGCTATATAAATGCAAATTCTATTGTATATTCACCAACCAAATCTGACCTCCTTCTCTGCATTACCTCTAATAACCTCTCCAGCAGCACAGAAATTATGATATCCCATTGAGTTTCTCGGTCTGAATCTTCCTTTATATCATCTGTTGCTATTCTGAGACAGAATCCCATCCAGCTACTTTTGAAGAGATTACTCAACACAACATCAACTGATTGTTTGGGAATATAGCATATCCATCGACCCAAGGCAAAAGGAATCTTGAGGCTTTTCCATTTGAAATGCATGGCCTGTAGTTTTGCTCTTACAGTCCATGTCCTCAAATGTAAGAATGGAGTCAAATAACCCCTCAAATCTCCCTTTCTATACCCCCTTCCCCCACCATGTTAAGGACCTGAATCATGCACCCTCTAATATTATTGTTTCTAATGAAGACATGCTCAGACCTTTCATAACTTATACATCATTGACTGGGCCAGACACAGATATTTTTTTCCATTCATCATCACCCAATGCTTCCTATTGCTCAGCTAGGAATTTGCATTCTGCAATTTATCACCCAATTATTGAGCAATAGACATTGTGGAAATAATTATTTATCGACAGCAGAGACATCTACGTGTTCTTTTCCATATCCAAAACCATATTTTCTGGCAGTCTACCAGTGCGTGTATCATGAAGAAAACCAATCTCACTTTTAGTTTATCATTTCCATAATGTCTACCTATTCAGATGGATGTTAAAGATCCCATGGCACTTTTCTAAATGGGAAGGGAATTTCGCCTGGTGTCTTGGCCAACAATCTCCCAAAATAAAATTGCTTGTTCACTGCATGGCTGTTTGTTGGACATTGCTGTGTGCAAGTTGCCTGATGCATTCTCCCACAGTACACACAGTCACTACATTTACAGTAAATCCTGTGATGCACCGTGAGACATCCTCCTGACGTAAAGTGCACTGTATTAAATGCAAGTTTTATTATTTATTTCACGTAGTGTAGAGCAAGATTTACATCTTAAAACGATTTTCTTTGTGATTAACCAAATCATTATTTTATGAAACAGTAGAAAGGATAAATCAGCTAGAAATGCAGAGTGTACCTTGTAAGAAATATTTGGCAAACAGCCAACTTCCAGAAACCCCTAAATCCTACAACAAGATGTATTTTAACGCTATTGTGCTTCTCACATGTTCAGCAGAGATCAGTTGAAAATATTTCCATGACAGCTTCTTTAATTATGAGCTGCATGGCAAATTCTGTTTACAATTATTAGACTGTACAGAATTGTAATATGAGGGTGTAAACTGGGGGCTTTCATAAAGGGTCAGTTGATAAAGAATTTAAAGAAGTAAAAGTGTGTCATGCGGGTATGAAATAAACATCCTTGCACTTGGTATATATAAGAGCCGTATCACATCATCAAAATGTCTGAAAGAGCATCACAGGATTTACTATAAATGGTTGTGGCTGTATTTGTAGGCAAACCCAGCAGCCAATTTGCAGCAGTGTCCAACAAATGGCCATGATATCAATGATCAATGTTATCTGGGGGATTGTTGGCCAGTATACCGGCTGCTGGGTTTGCCTACAAATACAGCCACAACCATTTATAGTAAATCCTGTGATGCTCTTTCAGACATTTTGATGATGTGATAAGGCACTTATATATACCAAGTGCAAGGATGTTTATTTCATACCCGCATGACACACTTTTACTTCATTCTCTTTTCAAATAATGCCTCGGGATATTTAATGTCCATTTCAGTTTAATGACTCATCTGAAGGATGACACCTCTGATGACGCAGTGCTTCCCCTTCACTGTATGAAACTGTGTGTCAGCCAACAGTGTAAGTGCAAAGTTGTGTTGTGACATAGGACTTGAACCCACAACCTTCTGATTCAGATGTATGAGCATTAACAACTAAGCCAGGTCGATGCATAAATCTATACAGATATGACTTTCTTCCAGAGCAGAGTTCCCTCACATTGACAACGTTTCAAATGAGAAATTCCATTAAAATGTCACATTTTATGCCTTTTATACAGTGTGGCTTAATAAATACCTGCCTGTATTCTCTCCTGAATTCTCTCTTTTAGTCTGAGGTTGCTGCATCCTTGGGCTCAGATGTTTTTTCTACACTGAAAAACTCCACTGAAACTCTTGTTCATGCCTTCATCACATCCAGGCTCGACTATGCAAATGCCCTGCTTGTCGGCCTTCCCAACTCCTCCCTCCACAGGCTGCAGATAATCCAGAACTCTGCAGCCTGTGTCCCCTCCTGCACCAAACCCCGTGACCCCATCTCCCCCATTCTCACCTGACTCCATTGGCTCCCTATCCTTCAAAGGATCCAGTTCAAGATCCTGGTCCTCACGTACAAAGCCCTCCATGGCCTCGTCCCACCCTACCTCTGCAACCTCCTAACCCCCTACCAACCCGCCCACTCCCTCCGCTCAGCCGGCTCCGGCCTGCTCCATGTCCCCTGACCCACCGACCCCACCATCGGCGGGAGAGCCTTCAGCCACTCTGCCCCCAACCTCTGGAATTCCATCCCCCAATCATTCTGCCTCACCCCCTCCTTAACCTCCTTCAAGTCCTGCCTCAAGACCCTCCTCTTCGACCATGCCATTGGCCACCCCCCTTCCCTTCCCCTCCCTGACCCCAGCTCGGGTCTGAAATGCTGTACTCTGTCCAGCACCTTGGGATGTCCTCCCGACATGAAAGGCGCTATACAAATGTAATCTTGTTGTTGTTGTCTCAGACAAAAATCTAACAAAAGTTAAGCATCGCCTTTTAAAAAATAGTCTACAACAAATCTTTTCAGTTAAAATGGATATAAGATCAACTGTAATATACTATTATTTGCTTTTTATTTATTAGGGTTCTTTACCAGCAAAGAAATGTGATATTTTGCTCATGGGTTAATGGACAGTACTCTGCTATATTTTCCTACAGGAATAATAATAATAATATTCATAATAATAATCCTTGCATTTGATATAGTGCTTTTCACGTCTTCTAGACATCTCAAAGCGCTTCAAAGAATATAGTGTAAAGTGAATTGACTGTATATCTTGTGGACGAAATGCGGCAGCCAGTTACACACAGCAGTGTCCCACAAACAGTCGTGGATTGAGTGACCAAATTATTATTGCTTTTCTTCCTTGAGGGATTATTATCAGGTGTGTGGAATAAGGAATCTTGCCCAAGGTTTTGCCCTGATGGGAATCGAACCCAGGTGTTTCGCTTGCGGGTACTTTATACATGCAAGTATTTCTTATTGTTGTCCCTCCACGGTCTCGCCCCACCCTATGTTCAGGAGCACTAACTTGTTTCCCAGAGAATAAATTTTGACAATCTTACCATCAAGATAATAATAATCCTTGCATTTGATGTCTCAAAGTACATCACAGCTAATTATTGTCAAGTGTAGTGACTCTTTGTAAGCACAGTCATTTGTGCCATCAAAATCCCACACACAGCCATAAAGTGAATCAACAATTAATCTGAAGGATTGTTATCCAGGACACAAGGAGAAAATCTTCTCTTTTCTAATTGTGGCTGAGGATCTTTAACATCCATCTTTAACATCCACAATTAGAAAGGACCTTCATTAATCTCTCACCCGAAAGCCAGCACATCTAACAATGCAACACAACCCCAGTAATGCACCTAAAATTTATAACTCTGATGATTGATACACAAATAGTATAATGTAGAATTAGACAAATGCGCTGAATTTTTGTTTTCATTCTGTAAAACTGGAAGCAGTATTAAAATGTGAACTATTTGCTCTTGTCTACCATTGAAGAAATGCTGAGTTCAGTATTTAGAGTTATGTTCCACATCTAAGCGATCTCTCTGTCATTAAGCTTTTAAAATAAAGCCTAATTAGGCCTTTGTAACCAAAATCACAGGTTAGAATATCTTAATACTCAAAAGGGCAGATTGTTAACATTTTTGTGGGACACAAATATTGTTTTTCTGCTACTTTCCTCACTCCAATTACGAAAACTAGCTTTTAATTAAGAGATCTTTGCATCCAACGTATGTTTGCTTTGGTTCTGTAAGGTACTTCCATTGGTTAATAGCCAAGGTGAGTGAAGAGACCAATAAAATAAACAGTCAATTTACTTTACAATATATTCTTTAAGACATCTGAACAACGTGATAAGAAGCTGCATCAAATGCAAGCATTATTATTAAGGACGTTTTTAACTAGTGTTCAAATAAAATGGAAGGATTATTATTATCATTATTATTATTATTCAGTGTCAAAGCTCAAATGAAAATATCATATCAGTCCCAGCACAGTTAAGCATTTAGCTTTTTCCATCTGCCTAAAGTATATTGATATTCCAGTTTTCAGGACTCCTGAATGGTAAATAAGGTTCAGTTATCTCCAGGATTATTGGTCTACATGAAGGAAAACTCATACTATGGCTATTTGCTGGTAACTTCCCCTTCAGATTTGACCTGCTACTCCATGGTCTCTGGCCCTTCATTCATGGCCAGCCTGACCTTCGTATGTTACCAGAACTAGGATTTATGTCCAGCAAGGAAAAGGAAAGAATGCTATTAATAGACAGGTTTATTCTATCATCAATGCTGTAGGTTCTCCCTACTGACTACTATTTGGCAACAGCCCATGGTGAAATAATAGAAATCAGAAGCTCTGCCATGTAGGAATTCACAGACACATGTCCCTTCACTCCACAGATAATTATCGCTTTCGACTGGTTTGACTGGAACTTTCAGCAATATGAAAATTATCACATCAAATATCAAATTTTTCATCACCCTTGCATGTTAAGACAAAATCTGACATTATTTTAGCAAACGTTTCGTTAGTAAATCTGGCTCAAGATTTACTCTATTTATGCAACATTTCACAGTGTCCAAAATTTGGCAAATCATTGAATAAACCCCTAACTTTGCAAGTTGTTTTTTTTGCAGTTCTTACAATAACTTATAGACAAAAACGGCTTAAAAATGAAAGCTGTATTTGAAAATTTGCCCAAATCTGCACACTCTGATACTCTACTGTTACATACATTGAGTAAATCTAGACCCAGTTGGAAATTTTCTCCCCAGTTTTGTCTCCTTCCCCTCTTGACTTCCTCAGACATTCAGAAATAAAATTGAAGACTAGATCTGTTAAGTAGCTACCTATCTATGGGTAATTACTTGCACTGCCTGATGTTGCTGAGCCTGTTTAAAAATATATTAAGAGAGAGTTGGCCTTTAAAGCAGACCCTCGGGCACCTCTCTGTATGCCCTTGCTTGTTAAATAAAAAGGATTATATTTTGTCTCTGCACTTTGGATGACAGGTATGCCTCCTTTATCCATCTCTTCCCCTCTGCTCACTCTTCCCTGACAGCACATTAGATTTTGTGGTTAGTTAAAATTGACTGGAGCTTAATTGCTTCATTGTTGGCAGTGAATAAATTCACTGAGTCCATAAGACATGGAAAATAAGAGATGCCTTGGCTGTCTTTCACCCACTGATGTTCCAGTTGATTGATTGTCTGTGGTTTTCATCCAAATACTGGGACACGGGCTTGTAATCTCTGTAAAGGCCAAAACTCTGTACTTGTTCAGCATTGGTTGGTTAAATCGTGCTGTGAGCGTAATGTCTGTAGAAGTAAAAATGCCTTCTAAAGACTTGTCTCAAGCCAGATTCCCAGATAGTAAACCATCACTTGGGTGAGAACGAATCTTCGAACTTCAAGTTAAAAGCTCATTCAGATTTTGTAACTTATTCTATTGCTGAGCTTTCTACTTCCATGAAATTTAGGGTAGATATTCAAATTTCCAGTAATTATATCATCCAGTTATCTCATATTTGAGTAGCTTTATTGTTGTAATATTATGATTATTTTCAGCATCAGGGATGGCGTAATGAAAAATAATTAGCGAAAAAAAGAGGTCAACGCAAGGAGGCTGGAAATTCCCTGGACCCACAAGCATATAAGGGTTAAACACCTTTTTCCCACACTAATACAAATTGCATTTGAAATGGCTTTATGACCATCTACAGACTAAGCATTACTTATTTTTAAGTTTTAAAATGTCTGATATAAAATGAGCGGTTAAAGCAATTTGCTGGGTCTTGAAGTTTTATTAATGTTTTTTTTCCAACATTGCAACCTGAAACAACATTTGCAACCAACCTATTTGCATTACATTACATTACTGGAATGTTCTGACTGGACACTTAGGAAAAGATTGGAATTGTAGCATTCCTGCGGAGCAAATAAATTCTGCGTTTCAACTGACATGAGCCAAGTCAGTTTCTGCATGAATATATATTGATGAAAGCAGGACCCGGAGGACAAAAGAGCACCACATGATGAAATGATTCCTAAGACTGTCATAACTGCACAGGGGAGAGTGAAGGGATGTGTCAATACAATGAAATCGGAAGAAAATGTCGGCTTGGAGCAAGAGTTAAAGGTAATGGACGCAAGCAATGCTAAAACAAAATTATTTTGTCAAATATACATACTCGCATTTCAAATTATAATAGTAATATTTCACACACACAAAGTCTACTGAATTTCTCTGGGGTGGGCTGGAACAGCTCTGCTGATGAAAGCAGTAATGTTATTGGCACCTCCAGATATAAAAAGTGCCTCCCGATTTAAGCTCGGTTTTCAACAGAGAATTTCCGCCATGCATCACTTCAAGTCATGAGACATCAGCTCCAATGAGATCTTGAACCAAAGGCAAAGATTCACATATTGAAGAGAGGACATTTTCAGATTTCTGATCAATCTGGTGAGATAAACTGCAGATCGAACCTGCTTCATCAACTGTAAGGGTTAATTAAATTTGTGACCCTGCGGTGAAGTAAGGACTGGCACAAATGTTGTACAGTTAATCAAGGTGGAAGAGATAGAGGAGCAATGTCCAATTTACTTTCCATTTTAATGTGTCCTTTTTCATGTTCATCAAAAGATATCCAAGTATTGTTGTATGGTTCCCAGTTCGATCACCCAAAAGTATCTAGGTATTATTGCACTTTTCCCAGTTCGATCACCCAAAGGTATCCAATTATTAATTTGATGTTGGCTGTTTAAATCATAGTCTTGATCTTCCTTCTTTAGAAGCTGGAATATGGTTCGGGAATTCAAGTTCCAATTTCTTTATTTCTTCTTCACAATTTTTCCTTTGGAGTCTCTTTTTGAATCAATTTCTGTTTATACAGTTGGGCAGGTAGCCTTTCATCTATTGTCTTTTGCAAGATGGTTCCTTTGTGAAAAAAAATACAACATAGCTCTCTCCCGTGTTAAAACAGCTGCAGAGCATTTTTCCATGAGAAAATGACTGATAAGGAATGAAAATAGTTTGTTGCTTATAAACAGTCTTTTGTTGATCTCCATTGAGAAAGGATCTTCTGCGAAGCTAGTCACAACCAGCTCCCACCATATCTTATGAGATTAATTATAAGTCTCAAAAATATAAACATCACAAATTTAATTTGAGAAATTATTTAACAAATTAATTACAGAATCCTACACAACTTTGCCTCTCCAGACTGATGGTTGTCAAAGATATGTGTGATTTATGCAAACATCACACAAGAAAGTTTTGGATGACAAAGGCACTTCAACCCATTTAATCCCATCCCATCAGAATACTACTGCACCTGTCTTCCCATTACAGCAGCAAACTGCCTCTTGAATAAGTCTAATATTCATTGTTTTTTGTAATCCACTAGTGTTGATTACCTTCTGTGCAAAGAAATAGTTCCTGTAAAATCCCCTCTGCAACAATTCCTTTCTGCGTATGTGTGGTGTTATATTCCATCCAGGTCTAGACATATCCAACAATCACACTCCACCTCACTGAGCCAGTCCGGAACCTTAGTGTCTTATTTGACCCTCAACTATCCTTTCTACCCCACATCCATGCCATGACCCGCTCGGCCTTCCACCACCTCCACAATATCACCTGGCTCTGCCACTGCATCATCCCTCAGGCCGTCAAAACCTCATCCACGCATTCATCACATCTAGGCTCGACTACGCCAACTCCCTGCTTGTCAGTCATTCCAACTCTTCCCTCCACAAGCTGCAGATCATCCAGAACTCTGCAGCTTGTTTCCTCTCACACACCAGGCTCTGTGACCCCATCACTCCCACCCTCGCCCGGCTCCACTGGCTCCTCATCCCTCAGAGGATAGAGTTGAAAAACTTGTTCCTCTCCTTCAAGGCCCTCCTCGGCCTTGCCCCTCCCTACCTCTGCAACTTGCTAACTTCATAAATACCTTTCCGCTCCCTCCACTCAGCAGGCTCTGGCCTGCTCTATGTCCCCAGCCCTCCCCTGCTCCACCATCGGTGGCCGGGCCTTCAGCCTTTCTGTCTCCACCCTATGGAACACCATCTCACATTCTCTTCTCCTTGCTCCCTCCCTTGCTTCCTTTAAGGTGCATCTCAAAACCCTCCTACCCTCCCTGCCCTCCGCATTCCCTGATCTCGATCCCCAGCTCGGGTCCAAATCCCTGACTGTCCAGATCCCTGACTGTCCAGCACCTTTGGACATCCTTCTGACATGAAATGCACTACACAAACATTATTTGTATTGTATTACATTCTGGAATGCCCAGAATTTATTAAATAAATTGTTGTTCAATCTTAACTTTGAAGTTATTTTTCTGTAGTTTTTTTAATAAACTTACAGAAAACATCTTCAAAATTAAGAACAAATTCAAGAATTTGCCAAATTCTGGATTCTGATAAATTAATGGAGTAATTATTAAATTACTAGACCCAGGTGGAATTTCTGCCCCATTATTCCATTATTAACTTTGGTTTAGGAACTTTGATTGAGACACTTATAATAATAATAAAAATGATAATAATTTCTATACCAATTATTATTTTTGACTTGGTATATCACCTTTCTCTTCAGGGGACGTCCCAAAGTGCTTCACAGGATATACTGTAACGTTGCACGATTGTGTGTGCTTGTGGGCAAATTCAGCAGCCACATGGCACATAGCAATGTCCCACAAACAGCCATGAAGGACCAATTTATTTGAGGGATTGTTGGCCAGGACACTGTGAGAAATTCCCTTCTCTTTTAGAAATAGTGTCATGAGATATTCAATGTCCACTTCAACAAGCAAACGGAGCCACAGTTTAAAGTCTCATCCAAAAAACTAATTTGTCATATATGCAAAATAGTTTTGAAGAGCAAGCATGAGTGAAATTTGTTTTGTTTCGCCCTTTGCTGTTCGCTGTTTGGGGAATATTGCAAATTTGACTGTTTTCAATATTTACTAACAGTAATATGAACTGGTGCTTTGATTATCGCTGGTCAGATCCCAATGCAGAGGATTCCAAGAGCAGTTCCTGCTGATCCAGAGTGCCCATGGGCACTATCTGAACTTGAAAATATCCAAATGGAGGAAATGAAACACATCAGACAAATCTAATTTGGCAACAACCTTATTTATTTTGGAGTTGAATAAAACTTTGACGCTCAACGTCTTACGATTAGCAGGCAACAGAATATAAAAAGTACTTTGTTGCGATAAATGTAAGTCAGTCATAGGAATTGATGTTTGCACAGCCTCCATTCTTCTACAGTCAGAGAGAGACTTGTTGTGACAAGGAAATGGAGTTTTCTATTTGTGCAAAGCTATAGAGTCCTTTTTTTTAGCCCCATGTTACAGTTGCTTCATGTCAGTTCTTTGTTACTGTTCCTGTCTGCTTATGTTAAGTGATATGAAACATAGTGGCAGAAAGATCAAGACTGACGTCATTTTACCATAAATAGTATTGTATATGGACTAAATCATTTGAGCTTCATAATAACTGTAGTCGGATGCCAATCCTGCTATTCAGTTCATCCAAATAATATTGTTTGTCCATTACATGCACGCCATTACTGAACACACAGCTACAGCAGGACTGGTATGCATTTATTGGTGTTCCAGTTGAAGAAGATAATTGGGGAGGAGATTTTATGATGTGGAATTACCCCCTCCAAACTAAAGATAGTACTGAAAAATAATAATAGTTGTGGATTGAGTGATGACTTTCAATTTTTTTTAAATGTATTTATTTGGAAGGGATTATTACCCACAGAAAGCGATATACTCATCGACTAACAATCATACAATCCCACCTGTACACGGAAATCCCAGAGATGTTTATTGGAATGGTATGTGCACTGTCTCTCTGGAGGGACACATCCTGCTTACTTAATTCCAGAAAGTATTAGGTGCAGGTTAGCCAAAGCCAAGGGTTTGGGTCTTCAGAGTGTGAAATGGCATACTATTAGAGTTTTACCAGCTAAAACCACCTAACTTGCTATTGAGAGCACTACCTGGTAAGCTTTCCCGCTGCTAGTCCAGTTTTGACCACCCTGCCTTTTATTCCTTTGTCTTGTACGGTTAAAGGGAGGTGAGTGGGAAGAGCCCCTGGCCCCAGTGACTGGCCTGCCATTTCAATCCTCCTGATGATCCAGGGTGGCTGTGCTGTCAACAACAGTGGCCTGAAATCCTGTGGATCCTGGCTCAGGAACTGTACTAATGAGACCACCACAGAAGGTGGGTTTAATTGCGACATTCTGTTTTTATGTTAGTATAAATATGCTACAGCCTCCTGCAGTTCGGACCAAAATGGCAAATTGGACAGTTGGTAAAAAGAGGAACATATTCTTTGAATTGAAACTTCAATATGAAATATTTTCAGATATTTCTGCCTTTGCTATAAATCTCTGTCTCTTAGACATAAGTCAGTTCTGTACAGAGAGGTACAGCTCCTCTTACCAGATCTTCCTCTGAAGCTATCACAGAGCCTGTTATCCCTCACTCAATTTGATAGCTTTGAAAACACCTCACCACAGAGGGATCACACCTGGCCACAAAGCGATCACACCTGGTCCTGCAGGTACTATTAATAATGGTCTCTCTCTTCACAAACAAAATCACAATTGATCACATACATCTGAGACCAGCTCACACTTGCTAAACATTTTACAGGGCAGAATCTCATTATTCTTTTATCATACTACTCCCAAGGTACACAATCTCCATTTTGAAGAATAGCTAGCTGTACAATACAACTTACATTCATATAACTCCTTTCACATCGCGAGGACATCCCAAAGCATTTTCACAGTGCCCAGCATGGATTAATCTTACTCTGGTCTGACATTTAATAATCTTTAACAAAAATAGAAACATGTTGTGTATTATTGTGAGGAGATTGACAGGGCTGACATAATACACGGTATAAATAATAATAATAATAATCCTTGCATTTGATATAGCACCTTATCACATCTTCGAGACATCTCAAAGCGCTTCACAGAATATACTGTAAAGTGAATTGACTGTGGGCGAAATAAAGGAGAAATAGCCATGGCTCCTGAAGGTAATAGAGCATGTCCAGATTCCAATTATATACTAGATATGGGCCAGGGTGATTCACTCTGTGCTCCTGCCTTGAGTCGATCCCTCCCACGTGGTTGCAAGGTGACATGACCTTGTAAAACTCCCTCACATTCCCTCAAGAGCCCTATTGCATGTCAGCTTGTAAGCCTTTGCTATTCTAATAGCAAGTAGACCATTCTAATGTCCATCTTTCAGGAAATTTCAGGATGGAAGTGGAATCAATGCAAAAACAAACAGCCCGAACTGACATTATCTTGTTCAAAATTTGTTTCCTGGAACTTTGCCCCCTCATTCGAAGAGACAAATGCAATAATCCCATATTATACGTATACTTATGTGTACCTCCAATTATACGTATACTTAATAATCCCTCCAAAAAATATAATAAATTGGTCATTTTCAATCCATGACTGTTTGTGGGACACTGCTGTGCGCAATTGGCTGCCGCGTTCACCCACAAATATACAGTCAATTCACTTTACAGTATATTCTGTGAAGCTCTTTGGGACGTCTAGAAGACGTGAAAAGCGCTATATCAAATGCAAGGATTATTATTATTATTATTATTACTTGTACACAGTAGATGGAAGCCAGGACTTTTTAAGAAGTGTAGAAAAGTAACTTCCAAATTAAGGCAGAATTTTTTTTAAAAATTGTGAAAATCTACACGATCTTTTAAGACAAAATGGCTGTAAACACTAGGTGGAATTTCATGCCTACTTAAAATCTTGGGTTCCTTAGTAGACCAATAGAAATTGGTGGGGACATGATCCTTTTAGCTAACCTTTGTCACTATGCATGTAAATTTCCCATCATTTTTCAAATCACAAACATTTTAGTCTATACCCTGCAGCATCTAGATCTCAACCTGTATAATGTTCGTAGAACATTTACATATTTAATTAGTGCCTTACAGTTGGGAATTCAAACTGGAACTGCAACAGAGACTGGAACTATTTCCCTTCACTGGTAAGCACTGCCACCCACTGACTAAATAATTATCCCCAGTGTGACGAGCACACAGCACTGCACTACCACCCACTGTGTATGTCAACTCGATGTTACTCACTGTGGGGGATCAGCAACACTTTGAAGACAGTTCCATTGGTTAAATTCACCCTGTGAACGAACAAAAAGAGGTTCAAAATATCAAATACAAATTGAAGGATTTAAAGGATGTTAAAGCTGCACAAAACATCAATCTCAAAAATTGCTTGCTTCACGATCTATAATGTATTCCAAGTGAAGACATTACAGAGATAGATAGAAACTTGCCCCAATAAGTGACCAAAGCATTTTCACAACAGACTTGGGTGGTCATCAGTATCATAAGGACACAGTTAAACTGCAGATACCGATGAGTAATAGTAGGTGCAGCTTCTTTTTCCACTAGAGTCATAGAAAGATATCTAAGTACTTGAGCTCTGAAGACGTTCTTCTGTGAAGATGGCTGTTACTCAAATAGATGAAGGGCTAGCCATGACCTGGGAGAAAAAGAATCATGTAAGATAGTTAATATTATCTTTACAGTTTATACAATAGTTTATGCTATCTGTATCTGGAGTCCTGTAGCTAAGTGGTTAGAGCACTCGCCTCACAAACAAGAGACCTGGGTTCGATTCCCAGCAGGGTGAAATGTTGGGCAAAGTTTGCTTACTCCACATGCCTCTGTTTACCTAGTAGTAAGTAGGAGCCTGGTTGTTCGTCGATTGGCAGAACGCTTTTCCGGGGGCAATAATTCCTTTAAAAAAATGGTCACTTCAATCCACGACTGTTTGTGGGGCACTGCTGTGCGCAATTGTCTGCCACGTTTTGCCCACAAAATACACAGTCAATTTACTTTACAGTATACTCTGTGAAGCATTTTGAGACGTCTCAAAGACATGATAAGGCACTATATCAAATGCAAGGATTATTATTATATACTCTTGTACGCTTTTAGTTTTCCCACAAAACCATTATGGTTGGGAAAAAATGTCTTCCAAGCCTCGACCAAGAAGTCCGTGATGTATTCCATGGCTTCCTCTGATACTTCCTACCAGTCTACTTTCAGCCTGCTTGTTATCCTGCCACCTCTACTGAAGCCTGTCCATTTTGAGTATTCATTCTGAATGTGCCCATCTGTCCCATGGAAAAAATGACATTGGTTAGAGCACCAGGTGATGCCACAGACATCAATGAGGGAAAGCAACAGTTCCAAGCACCACGAATCTTGCAGACAAACTGGAGGCTACAAGATCAGCAGACGTGAAAAGGGTTCCTGGGGGTATGTTACTACGCAGAGAATCCAATTGTTGATGAGCCAAGAGATGCTGGGCTGCATTCAAAGTTGTTTCACAAGTTCAACATGTGGCAGGTTAGGGACCCACCTCGGGGATTACAACGGAATCATTTGCTGCCAAATGACTCCACACATTTTGAAGGAAATTTCCACCTGCTCATGAGATCCAAACATTCTTTGTAAAGTATCCAACAGTAATGCTATAACGTCCAGTTAGCTTATGCTAGTTAGCTTACTGTACCTGCTGTCCAATCCGCTATGTTGGACCCTTCCATAAATGAACAGTAGCCTTAAAGCAACCTGAAATAATAGAATTCACAGAGGAAAATTAATCTGGGCTGAAGCTCGCCCATTAATGATGCCCAAACAGTATAAAATTTTTAATACAACAAAAAAAGACCTACAGAAAGCTGATGGGAATTTAGCACGCATGGCAGTACAGTATTTTACTCTGCAAATTCCATCATTAACTCTACAAATGTTAGACTTGAATCTTTAGCTTGTAATCTTTATTTTGAGCTCAATGCTTAGCAGAAAATGTATGCCTGCAATTAAGGCAATAAGCAACAGTTGGGTCAGGAAAGGAATCTCAATAGATCTTTGGAGCAACCACTGACGAATTTACACATAGTTTGCAACAATTCTCTGCATCGATGATGCATTTGTTGACGTAAATTGTCAGTGGATTCAGACACTGAGATAACCATAAGATGGTTGTGTGAGTTGCACATGTTTAATATCAGTATCAATTTTACCGAAAGGTATAGTTACCGATCCAGAGAAGAAGTAGTTGCAGGAATTTCTCCTTTCTTTTTGTCTTCTCTTGTTTTCATCTTTCTGTTCTAGCAGCTACACCAGCTACACTTATACCCAACTTGTTTGCTTAGCCTTTCCTTCAACTCCAGCTGCAAGATCATTTGGTTTGCCTGACAGATGCCATCTTCTTGTTTTTACGACCTCACCTAACAAAGACCATCTCATTTGAGCATTCCTTCTCTACATGACTTCTCGAGTAAAAACAAGGGCATTAGAGAAGGAGACTTAATTTTTTTTCAGCCATGCCCCGAAGGCCACCTCGTTATTATACACCAACTTCTTTGTTTTAATTCTCACATAAGACAAGGACCATCTGGTGACACATCCTTTCTCCTCATTAACATACCAAAGCAAGAAAGGAAAGGATTACAAGCATCAGTCAGGTATAACAACAAACATTAATCAGTCACAATGTCACAAAGTTATCAATACAATCTTATTTAAAGGCACAGCAGTACAAATGTTCAGTTATTTTCCATCACAGGTAAAAATGCATAGTAGCACAACAAAAACCCCAATAGAGCATCAGAAACTTATGTCAAGCATCAATTCAGGCTAAAACAACTCACCCATAATGCTTCACATTCATCAACTTTTGTTATGAATCTGTTTCAGGTATTCACTGCTGTGTGAGAATTGTTTTCTGATGTCTAGCCTTGCTTCAATTTTTCTTATAAACCCCTGTCTCTAGTTCTGCTCTCACAGATTAAGTCAAATATCTTGTTTACATCTGTACCATCTATGTCTCTCAACACCAACAACAATAACAACAACTTGCATTTATCCTTCATGTACTATAACATCTTAGAGTGCTATACACTGCCAGGGTTGGTTGCCAAGCAAGAGAGAACAAGAAGAGGAAGGTAACCTTTGGTAAAGTCAATAAGATTTTCAGATTGAATTGAAAATAGGCAAGGCGGAGGGATTGAGGCAGGGAGTTTCAGAGGTTGGGCGTGTCGTGACTGATTCATGGTCACCGATGGTGGTGCGGAGGGCTCAGGGAGGCACAATAGGACTCTTTTACTTGAGCGAAAGAAGCTGACAGAGGAGTTGGGGTACGAGCAGCTCAGAGAGATAGGGAGGTGTTAGAGCATGAAGGAATGTTATTGATAAATAAAAACATGAGTTATCTCTGCAAATCATCCTTGCTGTTAGAAACACAGAACCATAGAATTATACAGTATAGAAGCAGGTCATTCAGCCCATCATGTCTGTGCCAGCTCTTTGAAAAGAGCTACCCAAATGAATTCCACTTCCCCGCGCTCTCCCCATAGCCTTGCAATCTTGTCCTCCCCAAATAATTATCTACTTCTTATCGAATCGATTTCCACCACCCTTTCAGGCAATACATTCCAGATCCGAACAACTCACTGTGTTAAAAATTTCTCCTCACCACCCCTTTGTTTCTTTTAACAACTATTTTAAATCGGTGTCCTCGGGTTACCGATCCACCTGCCAGTGGAAATAATTTCTCCTCGTTCACCCTATCGAATCCCCTCATAATTTTGAAATTTTCTATTAAGTCTCCTCTTAACCTTTTCTGCTCCAAGGAAAATAATCCTAGCTTCTCTAGCCTCTCCTAATACCTGCAGTCCCTCATTCCTGGTAGCATCCTGGTAAATCTCCAATGCCTTGACCTCCTTCCTAAAGTGTGGAGCCCAGAACTGAACATAGTACTCTAACTGAGGCCTAACCAGTGTTTTATGAAGGTTCATCATTCATTGTTCATCAATAAATTATCTGCAATGCCAATGTTCTTTTACAAATGTGCCCAAAATAGCCCACAATGGTGGAACAATGCGGGATTTGATACAAAAATGTTCTAGTGATAACTGTCACGTTTTCAGAAGCTTTGTTTCTGACAATGTCCCAGTCAATCACGGCCTAGCATTACAAAAATGGTTGGACCTGAAAAGCCACTTGATTCAGCCTCTATTGCCATTAAACATACCTCTCCACATATTTAAATGTTCATTCATGGGATATCAGCTTAACTAAATTTGTAGTCCTGTAAAATTTGTGTTTGATTCTGTAACATGTTGATAAGGAATTACCTGGCTGTATTAAAGGCATTAAGACACACAGCAACATATTCTAATCGATAACTTACAAATTTTTAAACTTTAAAAGCATGCTGGAACCCATTATCTCTTCCAAATTTAGCTCTTAGAAGGACCTTTCTGCTGATATATAACATAACATCCATTGCTAACACAGATAAAAACTATCTTTGGATACTTGTGTTCTCCCATCATAGTTTTCCAAGAAAATTCCTAACTTGTCCTTATTAGTTCTCTGCTTGAAACATTAGCATCTTTCGTTTTTATGCTGCTCAATGTGGTGTGCATTACCAGTATTTTTCTGTGTTGTTATACAGTTATACAATACAAGACAATACAAAATTACATTTGTACAGCACCTTTCATGTCCGGAGGATGTCCCAAGGCACTGGACTGTCAGGGATTTGGACCTGAGCGGAAGAGAGGTGGGTGGGGTGTGTTGGAATCAGGGAGGGTGGAAGGCAGGAAGGATAGGAGGGTGGCCGAAGGTGGGTTGAAGAGGAAGGTCTGGAGACATGCCTTCAAGGATACAAGGGAGAGAGCAAGGCAAAGGGATTGTGCGATGGAGAGAGGCTGAAGGCCCAACCGCCAATGGTGAGCAGGGCCGGGCTTGCAGGAGATGTTAAGCAGGCCGGAACCTGCTGTGCGGAGGCAGCAGACAGGTTGATATGGGGGATGGGGAGCTAGTGGAGGCAGCCAAGGGTGGGGTGATAGGGTCACAGAGCCTCGTGCGGAAGAGGACACAAGCTGCAGAATTCTGGATGATCTGCAGCTTGTGGACAGAAGAGTCAGGAAGGCCGACTAGTAGGGAGTTGACGTAGTTAAGCTTAGATATAATGAACGGGATGATAAGGATTTTGGCGGCCTGAGGGGTGAGGAGGTGGCAGAGCCAGGTGATGTTGCGGAGGTGGGGCAAGTCAGACCAGGTCATGGCATGGATGTGGGGTAGAAAGGACAGTTGAGGGTCAAACAAGTCGTCAAGGTTCCGGACTGGCTCAGTGAGATGGAGTGCGCATCCATGGATGGTGATGCTGACAGGAACCAATCAGGGAGCCTCGGTCTTGTTCTAACTGCAGACCACATAAATATTCAGCATTACTAATTTGTTATATGCACTTAACACCAAATAAAACATCTCCATGTATTCCAAGGCAGGTAGATGCCTTAAATTCCAATAGAAATATGGCCTGCATTGATAAGACTGAGCCTTTAAATACTGGTGTGCCTTTTTTTTCCATGTGACCACAGGACCATTAAAAGCCTCTTTATCATTTCAGTTTTTTTTAATATAAACGATGCCAGGAAATCTGGAACTCATCTTTCTTGATGAGTTCCATCCCAGCCTTGTAGGACCAGAAACCATAAGATTCCAAAAAGTTCTTTTATATTATTGAAATACATTATTGCAAAGATGGCACTTTTATTTGGACTTTTGTTCCTGTTAACCTTCATGTAGCTGTTAAGAAGTATCCCACTACATCATTTATGACATGATTATCAGTAGCAAATTAATATTAACTGTCCAGACGCACAAATCTTGTGCACATTGTCCATCAAAAATCCCTATATAAATAATCTGGAATTATCTTAATGGTGCCTGTCACAATCCAGTGTTATGGAAATCTATGACATTGTGCTATTTATGTGGAATTGAAGGCTTGACAACACTTTCTACATAAAATTCTATCCTCAGACGTTCCGTTCTCTGAATTCCAGATCCATTTTAGACACGCGATTAATTTGCAGATCACATCAAATGATTCTCAAGTGGGCTGCTCAGTGGGGAAGAGCTACATAGATAACCCTTTAATTACAAGTTATCATGCAAAATTCAGTCAAGCTGGTTTCACATAAATATTTTTTTCTCAGCATCGTCAAGCTGTTCTATATTTATATGCAAAGAAACCTCAGAAATGGGATCAATGCTTTAATCTATATTCAAACCATCTTTCTCTGCTTATTCATCAAATAGCTGCTTCACACAGCACCACTGGTGTGGTTATGTTCCGCCCTTGACTGCCCAAACAGTTCTACGTGGCAATAACAGCAAGTTGAGTTTTAAAGATAGTAAGGTCATTTCAGCTGCTCTCAATTGCTATCTCTGTTAAATATACTGAAGTCATGGGACAGCACCAGTCACGGCTCATGATAATAATGTATAAACAAAATTGCAAACTATATTTAACATCGATTTGTCGTCGGAGCTGACTGGACCATGAAGGGACAAGTATTAGTTGTTTATTAACCAGTCATTAGGGAATGGTCAAAAGTTTAACCTATTTTTAACAAGGGGTGTGAAATTCTTGAATGATTCTATCCTCAGTAGGAGTTAATTTGTTGGCTTACATTCAATTATCATGACTGGCCTCAGTTTCTGGGGTAAGGCCCTGATAGCTATGTCAGCCCACTCCATATGTGTCTGGGTTATAATTTGCATGATGCAGTTTGAAAGCGCAGCTACTCTGATATAAAATAGCAATGAATGAACTGAATGCTCCCTTGCCATTCCAATTATATCACCATGGCACCAGTCCTGCAGCTAACCAATATTCCAGATCTCACAACAGTGCCCTTCTCTTTGTTTTCTCCCAAACATCAATAGCAGCTTTGGGAAACGGAGTTCCCCTCTATACCTCTCCTAATCTTTTGGTCTATGTTTCCAACTTGATAATTTCTTAAAATGATCCCTTTAAGAATGTTCTTTCTTTTGTCTCTTTTTTTAGAAAGGAAAAGCCACTTTATTTAGACCCAACGACAGCGGGTTGGCAGACAACACAGCACAGTCCATTCTGTATATAAGCCAGAGCATTGCTTTCAACAACAAAAAACAATTGAAATCAGACAAATATTACATTTCTTATTCTGTAATATTCTCAGCTCAACAGACTTCTGCTTTTCATGTTCAGTAGTCTCTCCAGATGAGGCAATGTGCTCTTTATTGAGTAACACATCATTAAATCTGCATTTTCGTATTCCCTTTACAGCTAGAAAGAGGGAGAAAAGCAAAAAAAGGGGTTTTAAGCTTGGAATCCAAGTAATCAGAGAACAGAGGAATGATTTTATTCTTTAAGAACATCTGAAACTTGTAACTGGACCAGTTAAGTGTTATCAAAACAGCATTTGGTAAATTATTTGTTTCTGTATTAGGTGACATAACAACAGGATGAGGCCAGAGGCAACAGGAACAACCACAGCTGTCTTAGAAATTTAATTCTGGAGCTCACTGGAAGGACATGAAGAATGGTGATACTGTATTGCCATGGACATATGCTTTGCATGTAATATTCTTTATTATATGCCATAAGAAGAGTAACATTTTTTTCCCCTGGTGAAAACATGCAGATAGTTTGTTGGCTTTAACAACTCAATTAATTTATCAATGTCCAGTCATTGTTCTAAATTACCTTCAGTATAATGCTGGGGGTAGGTTTCTTTGTCAGAGGTGCCATCTTTCAGATGAGATGTTAACCAAGGCACCATCTGCCTGTTCAAGTGAATGTTAAATATCCCCTGGCACTATTTGAAAAGAGAAAAGAGATTCTCTCGGTGTCCTGGCCAACAGCCTCCAAGATACAATTAGTCATTCAGTACTTGGCTGTTTGAAGGGCAGTGGTGCGTTCCAATTGGCTACTATAATGACCTATAAATATACAATTTACAGTGAAAATCCCATGTGACATCCTCCCAATGACCCATACCAAATGGAAGAATTATTAATTTTATTATTCTCTTTTTCTTAGATTCCCAAGTTCTCACAGGTTAAACTTTTAGATCACAATCCACATCCGTTTACAAAGTAATTTATCAAATGCTGTTTTGATAATACTCAACTGATTGAGTTTCAGGTTTCAGATAAAAGTATAAAATACTTTATTCTCTAATTTATTGGACTCAGACCTCAAACTCTCTTTATTTTTTTTGTCTTTCTCCCTCTTTCTAGCTTCCCTTTTTTGCAGTAACCATTCCATTCCATATTCTGCAATGTCCTGACGTGATCCTAGTTGTGATTATTAACTCATTCTTAAACTGAATATTTACTCCATACGTTGAATCCAATGCAGTCCTAAACATTTAATACACTTTGCAATAAGGTGATTTATAAAAGATTTATAAAATTGAGCAGATTAGATATTATACTCAAATCTATTTCCAAAACGCAAGAGCAAATGACGCATGTAACTCACAGGAGGATTATGCTGATAGTTAAATACAGATTTTGCGGGGTTTCATCTCACAGCAGTTTGTGACATCTGGGCCCAGTCATTATATGGGCTAGAATCTAATCCACAAATACAAGCTAATTTAAGTAATATACATCTATCATGATAACAATGATTGTTACGCCAACTCCCTGCTTGTCAGCTTTCCCAACTCTTCCCTCCACAAGCTGCAGATCATCCAGAACTCTGCAGCTCATGTCCCCTCCCATAACAGGTTCCGCGACCCCAAAATCCCCCACCCCCTCTCTGCCGGGCTCCTCTGAATCCCCATCCGCCAGAGGATACAGTTCATAATCTTTGTCCTCACCATCAAGGCCCTCCACAGCCTTGCTCCTTCCTACTTCTGTGACCTGCTAACCCCATATCAACTTGTCCACTCCATCTGCTCAGCAGACTGCGGCCTGCTCCACGTCCCTCATCACCCCACCATCGGTGATTGGGCCTTCAGCCCCTCTGCCCCGACCCTTTGGAACTCCATCCCACATTCCCTTTGCCTCGCTCTCTCTTTTGCCTCCAACAAGGCACATCTCAAAACCCTCCTCTTCGATCGCTCTTTTGGCCACCCTCCCTGCCCTCCACACTCCCACCTCCCTGCCTTTCACCCTCCCATATCCCACACCCCTGCTCAGGTCCAAATCTCTAACTGTCCAGCATCTTGGGAAGTTCTCCTGATGAAAAAGGTGCTATACAAATCTAATTTTGTATTGTATTCTATTGTATAATAACAATAATAATCCTTGCATTTGACATAGCACCTTATCACGTCATCAAGACGTCTCAAAATGTTGCACAGGATATACTGCAAAGTGGATTGACTGTAGTTTTTGGGCAACTGTGTAGTTTGTGGGTAAGATGCGCAGCCAATTGCACACAACAATGTTTCACAAACAGCCATGGAGTGAGTGACCAATATTATTTGGGGGATTCGTTGGCCAGGATGATGATTTATAATCATGGGTGTTGTATTCACTGTGATGAGTTAATACAAACTAGCACACTGGTCTGTTAGTTATTACATAAATATGTGCACATATGGATTCCAGCATTAAAGTGGGGAGTAAAACAGTTCGCCCTGATACCAATGCATCATTTTAAAGGTCAGGCCCCCCAGGTAAATTCTTCTATATTAAACATACATGGGTTAATGAATGCATTAAATTAGCTGACATTAAAGTTCAACTTGATACTTTTCCATTTAAAAAAATAAAATGAATAATGTTCAAGGAATAAACTGTAAAAACTAGATCCTAACTGCCTGTTCAGGTAGGCATCAAGGATCCTGAGATCCTATTGAATAAGTGAAGGAAGTGTCGCCGGGTGTCATGGCCAAAGATTTTCCAGTTAAAATTTATCATTCACTTGATTGCTGATGGTGGAACATTGCTCTATGCAAATTGGCTGTTGCGTTCAATCACTATACTTCACAGTGACATCTTACAAGGTGATTTAACAAATGGAATGATTATTGTATTTTTTAATAAGGAACAGAAAAGTTTGGAGGCTGGAGACAGTGAGTGGAAGCATGTTCCTGGTTGTGTAATTGGACGAGGACACATTATTTGGCAATAAACCCAGAAAAACAGCTCTCATTATATTATACCATTTATATTTGCATTTAATAACATTGCTGTGGATTTATGAATTTGTTCTTTAAGTTCAATACTAATAAATAATAATCACTGCATTTGATGTAGCACCATATCACATCATTGAAGCATCTCAAAACACTTCACAGAATATACTGTAAAATGAATTGACTAAATATTTTGTTGGCAAAACTAATAGATGCATTAATTCATAGTTTAAAGTGTTTTTATGCTTTAATATATAGTGTTTCTAAATGCAAGCTCACAGATGCTACAACCAGGAATACTTGCGGGCATAGGGAGTACATAGAGACAACTGGCCCCATCTCTGGCCCAAGTCAATCTTCTCTCTCAATAGATGCAAGCACTCCACATGGGGAGAAATAGGTTCCATATGATCCAGATGGATAGTGTATAAATCAACTCTGAATAATAATAAAACTCACATTTGATATAGTGTTGAAACCTCTCTAACTTCACAGGTATTTTCTGTCAAGTGTAGTGTCTGTGTATTTTGTAGGTAAACCGGATTCACTGTGTATTTTGTGGGCCAAATGCAGCAGCCAATTATTGCACAGTAGTGTCCCACAAACAGCGTGGATTGAGTGAACAACTTTTTTGGGGGAGGAATTTTTACCCTCGGAAAGTGATCCTCCAACTAACAACCAGGTTCCCACTTCTTGCTAGGTAAACTACTAGGTGTGGAGTAAGAAAACTTGCCAAAGGTTTCACACCACTCGAGAATTGAACCCAGGTCGTCTTGTTCGTGAGATGAGCGCGCTAACCATTCCATTGATTTGCCCAGAGATGCCGACCTTCAGATGAGCTGTTAATTTAAAGTCTGCCTGTTCAGGTGGATTTTTGAGATCCCATAGTACTAATTGAAAAGAGAAGGGGATTTTTTAACTCGTTTTCAAATAATTAATAATGTCCTGCTGTAAATCCAGACCTGTATATTGTTTTCCCTTTTTGAATTCAGGAAGGCAGCCCTCAGCATTTCCTATAGTATTATGATTCAAATTCAGTGATTCAACCTCTCTATAAAAACCTGCCAGCTATCACTCATTAGGAGTGACAATCATTCTGCTTTAAAGATGCAACCTATTTTGATGCATAAAAAAAACACAGCTCCACATATTTAAATGGTTTTGCAATCTATCATAATTGTTGATCACAGATGAACATTCCCTCACAGTTGATAGCTCTTTTTAAAATATCACTGTTTAACAACCAGATTTAGTCTCTTAGATCATGTGCAGTTTAGTAATAAGAAGACACTTATGAATATATTGAATTAGTCACAGGGTCCAAGTCACAATAAAGTGGGCACTGAACCAACTTATTTCGCTGCAGCCTGTTAGTGCACATTTGATTCGAATTTAAATGCTGTCAACATATTCCTTTAATTTCCTGGTATTTTTATGGTAAATGGTAGTTGTTGGCAACCTTAAATTGCAGATAGTTAAACCCAGTCAGTTTCTTTTAATCCCTTGAATTGTAATCAAGAAGCTAAAAACTAGAAGTTCCGATCACTGTACTTAGTCATGACAGCCAGTGATCCACTGCTTTGCGTATAATCAAGATGCAATGGATCATGAAGTTTTAGTTCCTTTTTATGGCTTCATAATTAGTGGCTCTTGCTTGTAATTGAGAAATAGGAACCAGAAGGGATTCAGATATGACAGTAAGTGGTTAGTGGAGTATGAGTAATCATCATTCTTAATTGGGGTGTGGAAGTCTGGAATGATGTATCTGCTTCAATTTAGTTTTTTCACTTATTTGTTTGGTACAAGATGGGTATAATTACTTTATTTTAAGAATACTGAGGCATAGTGTTTTTTTTCAAAGGAAGATGAAACTCAAATTACCTGCCTCAGGTGTCAGTCTTGCTCAGTTTGGTAGTAGTTTATCATCTCTTGAATCAGAATGTTGTGGGTTCAAGCCCCACATTGGGACTTTCAGCTCATAGTCTAGATGCAGTGCTGGAGCCCATCTAAAGCGCAGTGGATGAGGTAGATTTTAAGGTAGGATACATACATATGCTGGCAATCTTAAAAGTGTCACTACTTTGAGATCCCTGGCAGTAGTCCACATGACCCAAAGAGCATTTTCTCCAGTAAATCCCCATTGCAGCATTCAGAGTCACAAGACTCCAGCTCCTAAGGTCTGAATGGACATCCGATCTAAACCAAAGCCACGTGTCTGCCTGCTGTGTAGGGGGTTCCCAGAAGAAAACATAATTTATGTCTTAGGCACTTCTGACAATGGCCACACTGAGGTGATGCCACTAGAGCATAATTTAGATATCTACATCATTTTGTTTAATGTTATCATTACCTTTTAATTTAAATCAGTTCAAATTGCACCAAGGTTCCTCCTCTTCATCAATTTCAATTCTGCTCCTCTGAGTTTATTTTATTTCTTGTAAGCTGTTTGCTTTAGATTCTCAGTAACTAATTCATTTCCTTTTGAAGTGTTGGCATCCTTTTTAGAATGTTTTGGAAGAACGTTCATTGTGCAATTTTTCTGCTGGTCAGGGTATTGCCTGCAAAATATATTCCCGTTAGCTGCCTAGTTTCATGTGGTTTGCTTGGCAGATCTAAAGCATCAGATACCAATAGATAAATCCATGGTGAGGAGGGATAATAGCAGCTGCTATCTTTGAGAAGTATTGCCGCTCTTTGAAGACAGAATTAAACTGCTTTAAACATTTAATAGTACTCAGTTTTTATTTGGAAACTTTAATGATTCCAGTCAGTTTTGTTTCTTGGAGACGGCAGCAGTGGTGAGATTGACATTTTCCAGTGGGTTGAGATCCATTGCGTAAACTGTGGATTTTTTTTTCACCAGCCTTTATTCTTTCTAATTAAAGATTACTGGAAGTGTAGGCGATTTTTGCTTAGATACTCTATGTGCAAGCTTTTCAGTTGTTATCTCAATTGTCCAGGGAAATTTTGCTGGAGTTTTACACTTGCCTTTTACATAGAATTAGAACATTATATTGAACATTACAGCAAGGAAACAGGGCAATCGGCCCAACTAGTCCTTACTGGTGTTTAGACTTCACACAAGCTTCCACCCCTCCTCTTATACCCCTCTATTTCCTACTTCCTCATGGCTGAATCAGGTTTCCTCTTCAAACATCAATGATTTTTACTTCAACCACAGCTACTGGCAAACAATTCCACATTTTCACCACCCTCTGTAAAAATAAGTTCTTCCTAAACTCTCTTTCAGATATGCTACTGGCTATCTTATGAAATATCTTTTAATTTTGGACACAACAACAAATGGAGACAGGCTACCAATGTCCATTTTATTAATTCCTTTCATAATCTTAAATGTTGAGCTTAATATTGAGTTCAACAATTGTAATTTCCTTGCTGACACTCAGTGCTGGTTGGACTATTGGACAATCAAAGCCTCTGCTGATTGACCAGGGGCATTTTGAATTTTGTCCTTGCTGCCCCCTATCCGATCAAGTTGGGAGCGAGAAATAGAAAACAAGCCACATAAGATACTGAACTCAGGTCCATTATCAGTGATGTAAATATTGCAACTATTTTTTTAATTTCAGTTAACAATGATTTTCAAATTTGACTATGTGTTATCCTTACCCGTGTTTTTCTTTTGCACATTTAAACTGTCATGCAAGGAGATTTTTCTTTAAAAATTGTTTTGCGTTCATCAGCAACACGTTTAGTTTATCAGATCTGATACAGACATTTCAGTATACTCTACAAGTTGGTGGTAAGTTGCACAATTTACAATGTGAAGACAATCCACCTTAATCTTGTGCAAATCTATAAAATAAGAATATAAGAATTTGCTAGGCAAAAGAAGACCAAGGTCCATTTAGTTTGCCTTCCACCGTCCTGGAAGTCACTTGACATGTCATGTCCCAAACTATATCTTGTATCCTGAGATATTATTTTATAGCAGAAATCTATCTAATTTGTTCTTGAAACAAATGACATTTTCTGCTTCCACTTTCTCCTTACGGAGTCTGTTTCATAATAATTTACTCTCAAAAACTCTTGGTAATTGGATCTCAGTGGTGTGTTGCCTGGTCTAGGTTATATTTGAAATACTATTTGTAGGATCTTACCATGCACAAATTGATTTTTGTCTGTTTTACTCCTCTAAGTTAAGAGCCACAATTTTTGTTAGAGAATTAGGAATGGTAGCATGGGTGCTCTGGAGGGATGAGATCAGATCAGCGTCTTATTCATCCAAACTAGTCCTGTAATCTTGTGGATTCATGAAGAAGAAAGTCTTGAAACCAGAAAGTCAACTTTTCTTTTACTCTTTCAGGTGTTTGGTCAGTTGTTATGTGGGAGGAGTATTTTTGCACTCTCGGTCAGAGAACATTATTGAATGATTTTACAAGTGACCTACGTGATATTTGCCTGACACTTTGTCCTGTCTACCGGTGGAAAAGTACCCAGCTACAGTAAGTACCTTGTCCTGATGGCATTAAACAATATTGAGAACCGGAGAACTGTAGGCTTGAACCACATCCTACAATACTGTAACATCACAACAGCACTGATCAAAACATTTTAGTTAAAGAAGTAATGACTTCTTATGTGAGATATCAATTAACTATGTTTCGCTGGCCATGTTTGGCCAAATTCAAGAAAAAGCATTTTAATTGTTAAAACAAATGTCAGTTTAACCCACAATAGGTATCAAATTTACCCCATGGTTTTACATTCAATCCTCTGGGGCCAGTGGAGCTGAGTGAGGATGGGGGGGTGATGGGCTCTTGGAGTATCTGCGGGAGAGGACATGGGCTGCAGAGTTCTGTATGGTCTGCAGCTGGTGTAGGGAGGAGTTATGAAAAGGGAGACCATCAATGGGAATAAAATGTCCTCGGCCAATCAACCTGAATTTTGTAGTTCAAAGTTACAACAACTTGTATTTAATATAGGATAGGGTTAAGTCTAGTAGTGCTGTACGAAGAAGCGATAGCATCTGTAGGAAAGTAGAAATCATTGTTTGGGTGAAAGGTTAAAATCTAAAATAATCCAAGAGAATGTTATATTCCAATAGTATACATTTGTTTTATGCTTACGATTTATGTCTGACTTCCTTTGGAGCAAAGTTAACCATAAATTGGCAGAAATACTTCAATTGTTCGTGGCGTGTTACAAACTGATAGAAAGAGTTGCCCGCAGAATATTAAACATGTTATAGTGTTTGCTCGTTGTCAGTACAGAGATTCACTTTTAAATAAATAGAACGGAGTTCAGTACTAAGCTGGAGCTCCAGTTCATTGAATAGTTCTTACATGCCTTTTGTTTACTAATATGCATCTTATTATGCACGTTATGAAGCTTTTATAGTTCTGTTAACATGTGATATTTTCCCCCCAAGATTTTTCTACAAATTATGGATTTGCTGATTTAAAAGACGCTATTACTCACAAACACACAACATGCTAAACTAATTCCCAGCTGCATGTTTAGCACAGAATACAGAATTTAGCATCACTGTACAAAGATACAGGGAGAAATTCCATCTGGGCTAAAGATTTGATAAACAGTGCTGCTTAAATTAAGTGTAAACTATTGGGAAATAATGTTCTTTCGGATTATTTTAGATTGTAACCTTCTTTCACCCAAACAATAATCATGCAGTATTTCAGAGCATTCAGAATTTGGCACAATCTTAAATGTAGCCTTAATTTTGAGACCAATTCTCTATAGAAAACCAGTTTCAGAGTTTGAAGTGAATTGAACAATTTCCAAAATTCTGGATGCTCAGAAATGCTTCAGAAAGTATACCTAGACCCACGCCCAAGGATTGGAGGAGCCAAACAATGCCTAGAGGCCCAAGAAAAATTTATCCCTGGGATAGACCTCCTCCCACCTCCACCCAAACTGTCTCCACTCCACTCATCTAACCTATCGATATGCATCCATTCATCTATCCTGGTGCTTGTCACTCAGTTTCTTCCTTGAGGGGATGTGAAACCCGAGAGAAAAAAGTGTCTAATTTAAGGAAGAGAAGCTTTCCAGGATTATCAGACGTGTGGAGTAAGGAAACTTGTCCAAGGTTATAGTAGTAATAATAATCCTTGCATTTGATACAGCGCTTTTCACGTCTTCTAGACGTCTCAAAGCGTTTCAAAGAATTTGCTGTAAAGTGAATTGACTGTATATTTGTGGGCGAAATTCGGTAGCCAATTGCGCACAGCAGTGTCCCACAAACAGTCGTGGATTGAAAATTACCAATTTTATTATTGTTTTTGTGTTTTGGAGGGATTATTATTAGGCGTGTGGAGTAAGGAAACTTGCCCAAGGTTTCGCCCTGCCTGGAATTGAACCCAGGTGTCTCGCTTGCAAGGCCAGTGCTCTAACTACTGAGCTACAGGACTCCACGCCCAAGGTTTCGCCCTGCCACCAAGCCACCGTTGTTAATCACTGGATATCTACCTAGAAAATTCCTCACTTACAGCTGAAAGCACTCAAAGGAACTCCAGAAGAGCCCAATACCATCAACAGGAGACCATTGCTAAATATCCCCTATTACACTGCAGTGGTCCTCACTTAGCAGATAAGATTTCTAGCTTGCAGCTGCTGATTCTTTCTTCCTTAAAAAAAATTTCAGCCATGCCACAATAGCAAAATACCCTTCATTTGCTATGTATTATTCACTATTTATACTGATTTAAGTGCTACAGGACGCTACCCCACGTGAAGGACACTATATAAATGCAAGTTGTTGTTGTTGATGATGATGTAAAAATTGTCACTAAGTGGGAAGCCAAATTATACTGATAGCAAGTGCTATTAATTCCTTGATATTGACATTGCCAGTGACTTCCCTACAAACAACAGGAACAGAAAAGTCGGTAATCCCAGAAAAGGGAACAGAAAAGTCAATAGACCCAGAAAATTCTACTCTTAAAGTTGAGTTTAGCCAATTTTCCATGAACTGGCATGGAAATCACAAGATACTAAGATCAGTTTGGATTAAGAAGGCCCTTCGGCCCATCAGATCTCTTCCAGAATACATACCCTACTGTTCTCCCATCACAAATACAACACAAATTTACATTTATATAGCACCTTTCGTGCCAGGTAGATATCCAATGATTAACAACGGTGGTTTGGTGGCAGGGCGAAACGTTGGGCAAGTTTCCTTACTCCACATGCCTGATAATAATCCCTCAAAAAAAAACGCAATAATATAATTGGTCACTTCAATCCACGACTGTTTGTGGGATACTGCTGTGCGCAATCGGCTGCCGCATTTTGCTCACAAATATACAATCAAGTCACTTTACAGTATATTCTGTGAAGCGCTTTGAGATGTCTAGGGGACGTCCTCAAGAGCAATCCTTTCAGTCCCATTTACCTGCCCTTTTCCCTTACTCCTTTTTCCAGTCTGTACATTCATACTCTAATCTGCAGAGCAGCAAAGGTGCTAAAGGTCGGCTCAGTGACTACTGCAAAGCGGCTTTATGGTTTTCTTTCACCAAATCGAGAGGAGAAAGGGGGTGATTATCAACAAGGACTTTGCTAGGAGGGAAATGTCCAATGATGTGACAATAATAGTGACATTGAATGTTATGTCTCACTCCCTTATATGTGTTTCATTTTGTTAATCATTTTGTTGTCTACTTTCTCATACATTTGTTTGCACCAGTTTCCTAATGTGGTGTCGAACCCAGTTGCGATGTGCGATTGCTCTTGATGACCTGAAGCTCAACACGGAGTCAGTGCGGCATTTACTTAGCAAGCTTTATTTCACATATATATATAGGGGGTGCAGAGCAGTAGCAACGACTTTCTTCGAGTGCTGCTCCCTACTCTGCACACCAAATGGGAGCAAGCACCTCACCTTTATACAAAATCTTATCGAGCTATGCGTCAATCAATAATCACGAGGGGACCCTCTAAACTGGTTACATTTCGACATAGTCTGCCTCGTGACAGGGTGTCTGTTTTTAGGAGACAATCACTCTGTCCTTCATGATTAGATACATATAGAGAAAAACGACATTTTATAGAATGCGAAAATGCCGATGCTGCTAAACGTTATCTGAACCCAGAACCGATTTCAGACATGATTCCAGAATGCGGTACTGATACCAGACATCTGCTTATCTATCTTAAACAATGCCAACCATGAGCATTCGTGACTAACTTTATGACAACATATTTTTCACTTTAGGCCAGAGCCCCCTGGCCTCTTGCCCTTTAGTCTTTAATCCTCATGACTTGCTTAATTTGCCAACTTTGCAGGACGTGTTGAATTCACCTTCCACAGTGGCTTAATCCATACTAGAGGGGAGAGGCTTGAGTTGGGTGCTACTCTGGACTTCGTATCAAGTGTTTTCTCTAAAAGGAAATTTGGATATACAGAAGTTTTTGTTTTACTTTTGGACTTTGTACATCAGAGCAAGGTCTCTCCATCCAACTGTTGAGAAAAATAAAACCAGTTTTTCAGTGTTTATTTGTTTTTGTTTCCCTTAGGTTATTTGCCACTCTGTATTTTCTTTGTTGATCTTGTCTATACTCTGTTCAACTTTTGTTTTTGGCTCCCCATCTTCCCGTTTCATGTTATGTATTTCTATTGCATCCTATGCTGAAGAAAGAATTTATGACCCAGACTGTAGTTGTTAGAGGCTGTGGTAAATGTGGTCCCAGTCGTCTCAGATGATGAAGCCTGTCTAAATGATTATGTTTGTCAGTTCCTCTGCAGGGTTTTGCTCGATTCACTCTTCCATTTGTTTGGCAGTAATTTGCTCGGCTTTGTACTTTCTCTAGTTCTACCACTCTGTCTGACATGAGATCAGCACAGACCATGGATCAAATGTGTTAGCTTCCTACTTTACTTTTAAAAAAGGGAAATGACTGCAGGGAGGGAGAGTTCGATCTTCAACTGACCTATTACTGTAAAGTCCAGTGACTGTGTGTTTTGTGGGCTAACACAAGATGATCTTATTGGTAGATTGGAAGATGCACATGAAGTTCTTCTGTCTCCGGTACTTATACAATCTGGACCTTGAGAGGATTTCTCGCCCATCAATGAGGTGCCCATCATTCTCTGGAATTAGTTAAGCAGAGAGAATGTATATTCCATTTCAGATACAGAATACCCTAAGCCTGATTTGGATATTTTTAAGCATGGTGATGGGCTTCCACATGTGTAAGACACGTGGCTGACCAAAAAAAAGTGAATGTGATAATAAGTGGAGACTCATCTATGTATCTGTATCATCCCAATGTATCCTTTGCTTTGGAAACAGATCCAATTCTTCAATAGCTTGAAGGTAGGCTTACTTTGACTAAACAGTGGTCCTGGATTTCTAAAGCATATGAAATCAAACAGAACAAAAGCTTAAATGGAATACTTTCTGCTACCTGGACTCACAGTGATTTTCTTAGAAAGAATTAAGTCAACTTGCTGTTTCACATCCATGATTTTGGAAACCAAACCCATTGTCAAAAGGATAAATGTATGTATTACTGACAAGCTTGTTACCTGAAGCTCTGCTACCACCTCAGTTATTATACCGAAGCAAAATGTCAATCATCCTATGCATTCTCTGTTTTGGAATATTTTCCATTCTGAGAATCAATGCTATTACCTTGACATAATGTGAGATCAATAAAAAAATCAAAGAACCCAATTCCTTGCCTTGCTGCTAACTATAAATTGATGTAAAACACAGGATTGGCTTAATTCTTTCTAACAAAACTGTTGTAAGTCAAGGTTACTACTGTATGCAGCGGAAAGCATTCTGCTTCAACTTATTTTCAATGATACATATTAAAACACATTAATAACTAACAAATAAGTTACAGTTTGGGTTTTGGAGGGTACAGGTAATGTAATAATAATACACCTTGCATTTGATACAGCACCTTTTGAATTGGGAGGATGGTCTCAAAGTGTAGTAACTGTATTTTGTAAAAAAACAAAACAACCTATTTGCATACAAGCAATGTTCTACAAAAAGCCATGACGTCAATGACTAATTTTTGGGGGGAATTGTTGGCCAGGGTACTGGGAGAAACTCCCTTCACTTTTCGAATCATGGTCTGGGATCTTTAACATCTGATCTGAGCGGCAAATAGGATCTTTATTGGATTCATCCAAACGACGCCACCTCTGAGAATGCAGCACATCTCCAGCACTGCATTGGATGTCAACCTGGAATATAAGAGTTAAAATTTGCGATGCTTGAACCCACCACTTTCTGATCAGGGTGGAGAGTGCTACCAACCGAGCCAGGTTCTAAAATGACATGTTCTAGAAATCGGGGGTGCAAACAGCTTCCTAAAGGATCAGGATTTTTAGTGACAAAATTAATTTCACATTCATTATTTGGCTTTCACTCTATTTAGGGGTCTCTAGTCCTCAACAATCTTATGCTGCCAAATAGTTCCACTGTAACTTAAAACATTTCTGTTAGCACTCATCATGATTGAAGAAAAAAGTGTTGGAAAATAGTGAATGTGGAAAATAGAGTTTATAGAGTTCAAAATGCCTCCGGCCATAAACCCACTGTAAACCTATTTAATCCTTACAAACTATAAGCTCCACAATAATAAAAACTGAAAGAACTCCTGGTTTTATAACATATCATAAATATTCACACTGAAGCTCCATTCATTTACAAAGGAATCATTTTTTTTTTTACCTTCTTTTTTTACATTATTGTATTACAACAACAACTTGCACTTATATAACACCCTCCATGCTGGCAGCGTCTCAGAATGCTTAATACATTATTGTATTGTAATCCAACTTTATATTTAATGAAATGTTGGGGTGAACAATGAGATGTTTCATAGCAGGTTTGAATGTATTTTTGTAATCTTAATTATTGAATGTTAAGAAACAGTTCTATCCCATCACCTATCCTGTCCTTCGTTGTTCCACCCAAGTCTTCACATTATACCTGATCTTGATGTATTCAGAGACCCAGATGGCGAGTGGTTTTCTAGCTGTTTTTCAGATACTTTTATTCTAATAATCCCTTCTCTCCTAATCCCATTTACCTTTGGGAGATCACTTTCAGTTGGATCATCGTTGGTTTGCACTGAACGTGATACCTTGATGTTTACACTACCCTCTGCCCCAACCTTGTTCTTGTGCCAGATGGTGTTAAATTGCAGCAGCCACTGTCTGCATTGTGGCTTTCCTCAGGGCAGTAAGAGAACAGGGACTCAAATCAGGTTTACACTGGTTTTGAGTCAAATCATATCAGTGTGCATTAGGATGTTGAGCTTGTTTCCCCCTCTGCACCAAGTTTAGAATAAATAACTTTGCATTATTTGCAGCAGCAATTTAATGCAAACCAGCTGCAAACTTGGGACAAATGTAAATTTTGCAGCTGTTTGTATTAAAGAAGCATAATTGTGCTTGCTGAGCTGAACGTAGATAATGAGTGTATTAACCCTCTTTGAGAAATGGTTTGTATTAGTAGAACACAAGTTCAATGCAAGCTTTAATTTGGTAACGTGTCTAAAAGGTTGTGTCTTTGATAATTGTACAATGAGTATTAGAATTTTCGTCTTCATAAATTATAACCTGAAATCAAACATTGGGAGATTGCATTTGAAACAAAACACTGGAATGGAAAACATCCACCCGGGTCTAGATTTACTGGATTGATGTAGCATTTCAGACCCATGCCTTCATCACCTCCAGGCTCGACTATGCAAACTATGTTTGTTGACCTTCCCAACTCCTCCTTCCACAGGCTGCAGATAATCCAGAACTCTGCAGCCCGTGTCCTCTCCTGCACCAAACGTTGTGACCCCATCTCCCCCATTCTCGCCCAACTCGATTGGCTCCCTATCCTTCAGAGGATCCAGTTCAAGATCTTGGTCCTCACCTACAAGCCCTCCATGGCCTCACCCCTCCCTATCTCTGCGTCCTCCTAATCCCCTACCAACCCGCCAGCTCCCTCCGCTAAGCCGGCTCCGGTCTGCTCCACGTCCCCCAACCCACCCATTGTCGGGAGAGCCTTCAGCCACTCTGCCCCCCAAACACTGGAATTCAATCCCCCAAACACTCTGCCTCACCCCCTCCTTAGCCTCCTTCAAGTCCCGCCTCAAAATCCTCCTCTTCGAACATACCATCGGTCACTCCCCTTCCCCTCCCGTCCCTTCTCCCTCCCTGACCCAACTCGGGTCTGAAATGCTTGTACACTGTCCAGCACCTTGGGACATCCTCGCAACATGAAAGACGCTATACAAATGTAAACTTCTCGTTGCACATTATTTCAAATCCAAATTTAATTTTGAAGCTGTTTTCTTCTGTAATTTTCTCGTAACCCATTTCAAAGTTAAGACTGAATTGATCAGGGCACATGTTTGGGGGATAAGGTCAAGATGGTCAAAGGAAAAAGGGCCCAGATAGCTTGATGAGGAAATAGGGCAGCCATGGCCAAAAGAAAAATGTGTCCGTGTTTCATCTATTTGCTCCATTTGTGTTGGAGCTGTGGGCAAGGTCAGTACATAGAGTATCAATCCTACCAATGAATGGTGTCTTACTGTACTAAAATTTCGAGTGATTCCAGCTCAACATTTTTTTAACTTTTTATCTGCTCTGGGACATATCCCGCATGAGGGGGCTGCATAAATGCAAGTTGTTATTGTTATTCCTCCTGTTAGCAAGAGCATGACTCGACCATGGTGAAGAATATAGGTAGTGGGTGAAAATATTCTTGGTGGGGAGGGCTGAGTGGTTGGTCCCCTTTAAGATTTGCCTCCGTATCAGTATCAAAGATAACCATCTTCCCCTCCCTCCTCCTCACCACGTGGACTCCATTGGACAATCAGAGGCGAGGACACACTGATGAGCAGTCCCCCGGATTGAAGTGGGTGGGCGCACCGACAAGTTCAGAAGCGATGACTGGCTGTGCTCCTCCTCAGGGCTTTTGCTTCCCATCTTATGAGCTGATTTCAACCCCCCACCCCTCCCAGCCCTAGCCACCCTAGGGGGAAAAGAGGAAAGGGTTACGTTTAAATATTGATGGCATATTCATGTTTGCACTTTCCCCACTGTGAGTACCGTCACTGTGAGCTCCAGTCAGAGCATTCAGACAGAGTGGATGGCACAGTAGTTTGTCAAAGCCACTAAGTGTACATGCAAAGCTTTGGAAAGTACAGGATTAATTGTACTTTGCTGCAGCTATGTCTGAATGATGGGTCTGCAGGCCTGGCAGTCCAAAAATAGGCCTGAAAATCCCCTATTGTTCTACTTCCCACATGGTAGGTGGCAAATGCAAAATAGTTTTATCTGGCCCGGTGAGTCACAAACTAAACAAAATTACCAAACAGATGAAACTTTTCTTCAATCTTTGCTTTTAACAGAATCATAATAATCCTGGCATTTGATATAGCACCTTTGACGTCAGGTAGATATCTCAGAGCAATTCACCAGCTTTATTGTAAAGTGTAAGACTGTATATGGTGTGTCAGCCTGGCTCAGTTGGTAGAACTCTTGCCTCAGAATCAGAAGGTTATGTGTCCCACATCGGGACTTGGAATTTAACACTCCAATGCAGTGCTGAGGATTTGTTGCTTTGTTGGAAGTGCCATCCTTCGGATGCGATGTTAAACCAAGGACCGGTCTGCCTGTTCAGGTGGATGAGAAAAATCCCATGGCACTATTCATGAAGAGAAGGGAGTTTCTCCTGGTGTTCTGCCAACATTCCCTCAAATAAAATAGGTTATTTATTTCATGGCTGTTTGTTGGACATAGCTGTGTGCGTTAGGGCTGCTGCGTTTGCCTACAAAATAGTCACTCTACAATAAATCCTGAAGTGTTTTGAAATATACTTCTATTGTGAAAGGCTCTATATCAAATGTAAGGATTATTATTATTCTGTAGGTAAACACTACAGCAATGTATGTGCACACAACAATGTCCCACGAACAGCCATGAAGTGAATGACCATTTTATCTGGGGGTATTTAACCATATGCTAAATTGGTGTTTCAAGGCACCGCATGAAATGCACAAATTATTGTATTAATGCAAGTTTGTTTTACTGTTATAACCAGCCCCTGCTTGTGAGCTTTCCTCCTTGTAAGAGCCAGAACAAGATATTCACCAACCACTAACGATTACCTGTATGAAAATGAGGTACATAGAATCCTACAGGAGGCCATTCAGACCACTGTGCATGTGCCAATTAGTCCAATTACCCCACTTTTTCCCCAAAGCCTCGCATTTTTTTCCTTTTCAAGTATATATCCAATTTCCTTTTGAAAGTTATTATTGAATCTGCTTCCATGCTTTCAGGCAGTGCATTCCAGATTGTAACAATTCGTTGCGTAAAAGAAAATCTCCTAATCTCCCCTCTGGTTCTTTTGCCAATCATCTCAAATCTGTGCCCTCTGGCTACCTGCCCACCTGACCAAAGACTGATTCAGTTGGACCAATCCTATTAAAAAACATGGGATTCACTGTGGAGAATTGTGTTGTACAGTATAATTGAATCTGGTTCACAAATGGAGCTGCAGTCTTCAAAGGGTCAATTCCAATCTACAGTAATCCCAGAAACCACACATTCCCAAAAATGTTCTCAAAGAGAAAAATACTCAAGCATGTTCTCAGACTTCCACAAACAGATTAATGACTTTAATCATTTACTTCAAAGTTTGCATTTTCCAAGTATTTTCTGCAAATGGGGAAAAAAAATGAAACACAGACTTTAACAGATTTCTACCCAGTCTTAAATCACTTAAGTGACAGGTTGAAATATGTCATAGGTGCCAATTGATTCAATTGGGCATATATAATCGTCAGTCGGTCCTCCTACATCTGAAATCTCTTATTCAATCTTTCTTGTACTAGTCTGCCCATAGTTGCTCAGATTCATCTGTCCTCCCTTCCACTGAACACTATTTAGCCCTTTGCTTACTGTAGTTCAGAGATTTATTTGGCGTAGATTTCTCTCAATATGTTGTAAGACTCTTACTCTGGATCCTCTTCTCCATTCATCCTTACACAAAATTAGACACAGCTCCACATTAGAAAGCAACCTTTAGACCAGAAACAAATTAATTTTGGACTCTTCTCACAGTTAACTGTTAAAGCCTAAAAGTAATGTTAATTTCAGTGGTGCAATGGACTCACATTATTCAGCTCTGCATTGAAACTACATCTGATACAACACATGTTGTTTACCACTCACTCACAAGAAAACCAATATAAAGCAACACCTTCATGAAGCACAATATATGCAACAAGCTTTGTGCATAGCTGTCGAATTGTGTTATAATAAAGGTTCTACTTTAATATTCTGTTTGCAGCTCAGAGAACCGGCTCCAAGCGTCGACTGCAATTCAGTTACCCCAGCTCTAATAGCACTGTGAACGGAATACAATTGTTACTTGAAAAGATAATTTCACTGAAGCTGAAAGTTAAAGCTCACATTTAGAATGCATTTTGATGTACATTCCTTTCACAACGAAATATTCAGTGGTCCATTTCTGTATGAAAATGCTCCACTCTTGCCTTCCTCAATGAGATAACTTTCAATTCGTTCTTGCTCTTTCTCTCTCTTCTGCTTTTACTATTTCAATTATAATTCCACTATTTCCCAAATATTATACTAGTGGAATTTTTATTTCAAACTTCTCCATTTCTATATGAATATATATATATTTAAAATAAACCTTTGTATTCCTGCCATGCATTAAATCATTTCAGTGCCAGGAGAAAATAAAATTTATGGTGCTGTGTCTCGAATTGTTGGAATATAAGTGAATTTCAGACTATAGAGAACAAGTCTTGGAAGGATCATTGGACAAACTGATCAATCTTTGTGTATCAAAGTCCATTGAGCCACTGGCCATCTGTCCACGGAAACAGGCGCAGCCAAACCGCTCATTATATTGGCATCCGAGGCAGTAAAATAGTTGCGAGCTAGCTATAGTTGTTATATTTTAATGGTATTCCTTTTATAACTCATTGAAAATTGGGGTAAAATATCCAATGTCATAATTATTACCAGACAACAATAAATTATCAATTGGCTCAAAACATTGCTGCAATTATCAATGGGTTTGGGAGTGAACACCAACAAGCCCCACACACCACCGCAACTTTGGCACAATGGTTGATCTTGAAGTTTCTGTGTTTGTTGTTTCTGATGATGGAGAACAGTTATTAAGCGCAGCTAAAAATATCTGGCCTAACTCAACTAAAGCTACATTCAGATGCTGTCTCCAAGATCAAGTAAAGGAATCGTGGTCTACTACCACTTAACGGGAATCCAAGGTGATGGTAAATTGTTGGAAAAAGGCTTCAAACAAACCTATTAATCATGAAAAGTAGATTTTTAGCTAGATGATACTTATCATCTCCATAAGTCATACATGGAATTAATTATTTGCTTCACAGGCACAGTCCCCTGTAACATCTTAAGACCGAAATCTAAGTATTCCCCACCCAGGATTTGGCAGAGTGAAGTGGAAGTGTATGTGATATGTGATAAAGCAGAAAACAACTTTTAACAGGAAGCCAGAAAACAGATGACATCATATGGTTATTAAGGACGTGTACTGCAAGTCCTGCATTAATAGACAGCTTCTTTGATAATTATAGAAACCAGATTTCTGATTAAGGTGGCAGGTCATAGCTCCATATTAAGTATATGATTCAGAGCAGGTGAAGCATTCTACACTGCCTCCAGCAGAAAACAGGCCTTCACTCAGCTAACTTAGGCTTGTGCACACTCCGTGATCAGTGGCTTAGCATTTAGTTATTGCGTCCCGATACTCCAGAACTCTCTCCCTGTCCCCTTTCCCGGTCTCTGCTGAAGACCTTTCTTTTCGACCGCGCCTTTGGTCACCTTCCTCCCCCTCCCCCTGGCTTGGTTCCGGGATCCGTTACTGTAAAGCGCTCTGAGACGCCGTGCGGCGTGGAGGGTGGTGCTATATAAATCCAAGTTGTTGTTGTTGTTTCCTCTGTTCGTGGTAGGAATGACCCACTAGAGGTGATGTGAGGAGCTCAATGATGTGCACAGCGCAGTCCATCACTGTTGGCTGACAAGCATCTCGATACTTGTGGTTCTGCACATTTGTGTATGTGTGTTGTGGGGTGGGGGAGGGCGTGCTTGGTTTGAGGAATGTTCAGAGGCAGACAAAAGCCCGAGGATAGACTTTGAGGAATGTACATCATCTTGATGTATAGAGTCCAATAAATGAGTTCCTGAGCTAATTTATATAGGTTCATACACTCGAAGGACAATACTGTACTGGAGCCACTGAGACTGTTCCTCGCAACACACAGAACAAGAGTCTTGGACCGTATTTTTGCTGAAAAAATAACCTTCAAGTAACAAGACACAAAACCATTTTGGGACACATTCTATCTTGTAAACTGGAGATTTATTGTCTTAACTAAAGGAAGCAATCAATTTTTTNCTTCTAGATAACGACAATCCAATACCATAGGCGAGACATGTTATATTGCTGTTGGGCACTGACTTACACGATACATGAGTATCCCTTAGCAATGTTACACATTTTAGCTTTTAATTTTTTTAACCAATTGCAGATGATTTAGTTCTTTTTGATCAACAATTAAATTGAGTTTTTCTGCTGAAGGAAATCTCAGTTCCATTCCCTCCCAACCTCACTTGCTTCCCCATCCACTCAAATGTTACATTTCACAGCTCATTTGTGACAATCCCTCATTACTGATCTTCACAGATATCTCGTTACAAAGTCAAATGCACAATGTTTTAAATGCGTTAGCTAAAGTTAATTAAATTGCTGATCTTTTCTTCAACACCAGAACCCGTTTAAATTAATGATGAGAAATAATGATCGGAAACATGTTATATCTGAAATTCAGTCAGAAGTATGTGAGTTCCAACTCTATATTAGGACTTTGAGCTCATAATCTAGGCAGACCTTCCACTACAGTGCTGGGGTTACACTTCATTGTTGGGAGATGCCATCCTTTGGATGAGGCATTAAATTCAGGTCCCGTCTGCCTGTTCAGATGGATATTAAGGATTCTATGATACTATTCAAAAAGAGAAGGGAGTATCTCCTGGTGCCTGGCCAACAATTCCACAAATAAAATTGATCATTTGCTTCATGGCTGTTAATGGGACATTGCTCTGCGCAAAATTGAATGCCGTGTTTGCTTACAAAACAACAACAACTTGCATGCCGGGTAGCATCCCATAGCTCTTAACAATGGTTGAGCCCGATGCTGAGCCAGTGGGAGGGGAAAGGTGACCATAGGCATGGTCAAAGAGGAAGGTCTTTAGGCGCAGCCTGAAAATGGGGAAGAGGGTCAAGGTCAAGGAATTGAGGGAGGGAATTCCATAGCTTTGGGGCATAGTGGCTAAAGGCATGACTGCCAATGATGGAGCAGAGGATTCGAGAAACAAGGAGAAGGCTGGATTCAGTAGAGCGAAGGCAATGAGTATTGCTGCGAGGAGAGAGAAAGTTGGAGAGATAGGGGGGTGCCCAGGTGTGGAGGGTTTAAACACTAGAATGAGGATCTTGAAGTTGATCCGCTCTGTGTCAGGGAGTCAGTGGAGTTTGGCAAGTATTCAGGGAATTGGGGTGCGGAGTTTAGTGCAGGTGAGAATGCAGGCGGCGGAGTTTCAGATGAGTTTCATTTTGTGAATAGTGGAGGAGGAGAGACCGGCAAAGAGGGCATTTGAGTTGTCCAGCCGAGAGGTGACAAAGGCGTGGACAAGGGTTTCAGCAGCTTGTGAGTGCAGTATTGTTGGAGATGGGCAATATGGCGGAAGTGGAGGAAAGTGATCCTGGTCAGGGACAGGATGTGGGGGAGGAAGGATAGCTGGGGATCAAACCTGACGCCTAAGTTGTGCACGGGTTCAGAGAGTTTTAAGGACAGATCGGGTAGGTTGAGGAGGTCGGAACCAGAGGACGGAAGACGTCGACGGAAGCCAAAGAGTATGGCTTCCATCTTGTTGACGTCACACAGTCACTGCGCTTTACGGTAAATCCTGTGAAGCACTTTGAGATGTCATCCAGACATGAAAGCCACTATATCAAATTATTATTAATGCACAAGTAATTCTTAAATCTTATTGAAATATATTTCTAAAAAAAAGGCCATATCTACAGAAAATGAAAAGCCTGAGAACTACATCATTCCATTAGTCATGGTATTATACTCGAACAATGTAAATACATGAGTCACCACACTGAGATTTGGAAAACAAACAAGATTTGCCAAATTATTTTTGATCAAGAGAGTGTCCCTTTAAGTTAATGTACACTTGTCTTATTAAAGTAAACCCTGAAAGATCCTGTTGAGAAATTAATTTACAATGTTCTGCAGATGACATATTTTAATACCATGATAGTCATCTCTAATCCTGGGAGATGACGGTAATGATTTAGGATTGGATTAGTAAGGTGCCATTAACTTGAATGATGAGGCTCAGCCTCAATTTTGGGAGATGGACATTAACTTCCAGATACTTGAAATTTCTGCCAGATTCCAATCAGCACATCAGTTACTGGGCAGCCATGTCTGATAGAAATGCATTAGAGACAACCACTTGTTTTCTTTCTAAAGATTGCAATGTTCAGGCCTAATGACATAGTACACCTGTCTTCTCTGATCAAGAAGTATAATGCTCCAAAAAGTCCATCCCTTCGCCAACACAGAAGGCACGGAATTGCTTACAGACTACTTCATTAGCTAGTCACAAAGCCACAGATTTGAGCTGGTGCAGGATTTGGTCAGTCATTTACTGACTGCCGGCAACCGTAACTTCAAATAATAAGGTAGCTGCAGATCTCTTCAGCAAATAAAAGGGTGATGGTGCTCTATTCACTTACCACAATCAGTACTACAACAACAACTTGCATTTATATAGCGCCCTTCACGCGGGGTAGCGTCCCGGAGTACTTCATAGTGGCGGAGTCTGACACCGAGCTAGGGGAACAGGTAGGGGGGAAGGTGACCATAAGCACAATCAAAAATTGAAGCTCTTTAGGCAGGATTTGAAAGTGGGGAGGGAGGTGGCAAGACGGAGGGATTGAGGGAGAGAGTTCCAGAATTTTGGGGCTTAGTGGCTGAAGGCACGGCCACCGATAGTGGAACAGAGGGGACAAGAGACAAACACGATGCATATCTAGCCGAGCAGAGGCACGAGTGGTGGAGTGGGGGGTAAGCAGATTGGATAGGTAGTGAGGTGCCAGGGCATGAAGGGATTTAGAAACGAGTGAGAGGATCTTGAAATCGATCCGTTTGGTAATTGGAAGTTAGTGGAGCCTGGCAAGGACGGGTGTGATGGGGGTATAGAGTTTTGTATGGGTGAGTATCAGGGTGGCAGAGTTTTGGATGAATTTTGTGTATGGTGGAGCTGGGGAGACCAGCTGGAATAGTCCAGCCGGGAAGTGACAAAGGCGTAGACAAATGTAAATCTCCACTCTTATGGTAAATCCTATTAAGCGCTTTGTGAAACCTCAACCCCAACCCAAATCTCAACCCAACGTAAAAGGTGCTATATCAAATGCAAAGATTTTTATTATATTTTTGACAAGCGCCATCGCAAAAGTGAATTCACACCATTATAAAAGTGTTACGTTCAGCCTTGTGTTTCTTATTCTACTGTTATTACAAAAANTGGGCAAAAATGAACAATTTCATTAATTTTGTTTAAGTCAAGCCAAGGAAAACCAAGGACTATAAAAGTGGAATTGCAGTACAGAAGGATGAGATAGTGAATAGTATGTAACATAAATCATATTAATGTGTTGTCGTTAAAGTGTAGCTATCAGCATGAAAAACTAGCAGTCTTCCTTTGGGATTGAAGAGAGACATTATTTCAATAATTTTGTGATTAAGAAAGCTTTGCCACCTTATCCTGAGGAGGTGGTTGTGAAATTTCTCTGGCCATTATAAGCAAATATTTTAAATGCTGCTTCTAAGCCTGGCTCAGTTGGCAGATCTTTTGACTCTTAGTAAGAAAATTGTGGGTTAAATCCCCACGGCAGACTTTGAACCCACAATCTACTCTGACCCTCCAATGCAGTGCTGGAGGGTTGCCTTATTGTTAGAGGTGCTGTTCTTTAGATGAGATGTTAACCTGAGGTCCCATCCGGCTTTTCAGATGGGCATTAAATATCCCATTGTACTATTCAATAAGAGAAGTGAGTTTCTCTCAGTGTTCTGCCCAACAACCCCCAGTCATTCACTTCATGGCCGTTTGTGGGACACAAATTGTTGTTGTATTTACTTTCTACTACTACACTGCAGTAAATTGTAGTGTAAAATGTAGTGATTGCGTATTTTGTAGCTTAGAAACCATCACAGCTAGAAAAAAAGATCTCCAAAAGAGGAATGAAAGAGTTATAGTTAAGACAAAAATGCTTCAGACAGTGGGTGGTTACAATGTGAAATTCTCTGTTACAAGTTATTGTTGAGACAAACAATTTAAGATATTTAAGTTAATGGTATGAAGCGTGAGCAGCTGAAAGGAATTAGGTTGGGTGGTTCAAATAGAGAAAAACTCTTGCTGCTGCTTGTCCAGCGTGGACTTACCTACCTGTTCAGCATTTAGCTGAAAGGTCTAACAGGAACCAAGTGGGAAGAATTCCTACCTCATCATGTAGTCTGCAGATGCACTCTCCACCTTACAGAGCCAGTGCAGAACCTCGTTGTCCTTTTTGACCCTCAATTGTCCTACGAAGCCCACATTCGTCATGACCCATTCTGCCTTCCCCCACCTCTGCAACATTGCCCGCCACTGCCTCCACCCTTATTCATACATTCATCACATCCAGGCTTGATTTCGCTAACTCCCTTCTCATCGGTCTTCCCACCACTTCCCTCCACGAGCTGCAGATTATTCAGCTCATGTCCTCTCCTCGCCCAGCTCCACAGGCTCCCCATCCCCCAGAAGATCAAATTTAAAACATTCGTCCTCACTTTTAAATCCCTTCAAGATCATGCTCTTCCCTACTTCTGCAATCTGTTAACACCATACCATCCTGTCTGCTTCCCCCAATCGGCAAGTACTGGCCTGCTCAATGACCCCCACCCTGCCTGCCCCATCATTGGAGGTCAGGCCTTCAGCCTCTCTGCCCCCACCTTCTGAGACTCCATCCTGGAATCCCTTTGCTTTGCTCCATCTCCTGCCTTCTTTAAGGCCTATCTCAACACCTTCTTTGACCGGGCTTTACTCACCCTCCCACCCCCACTACCTCACTTGATTTCAATCCCCAGCTCGGGTGCAAACCCTCAACTGTTCAGCACTTTGGGATGTCCTTCTGTCATGAAGGGTGATATATTAACATAATTCATTGTTGTTGCACTTCCAAGTCTCACTACTGAGGCTGATCTGTCATCAGCAATATCTTCAAATGCTGGAGACCCACCTGCTTTAGGAACCGGATTACTGAGACTACCACAGAAGCTTGACACAGTTTTGATATTCCATTTCCAGGCACTTGACTTTGGAGCCAGATCACACCAAAATAAACTCTGCTGCACTATCCCCCCCATCCCATTCTCAAGGATAAACCAGCAGATAAAGCAGGTGTTTCCCTATACATAGCGCATGTGTTAATGTGTGTGACAGATACTTTTAATGTGCAGCCCATTTGAGACCACTCTCAGAAAATCATGGTCTTTCACTTTTAATTTGAACCAAATAGTTCTAGACATCTGCAGCAAGTTTCCAAATAAAACCTTTGCAGAGACGAGCGAAATGAATCACAAAGTCACAAAGGGATGATGAAATTGCACAGAACCATGAGAAACCAGCACCTAGTTTCTAACACTAATTCAGTTTGATCATTTCGTATGGCAGTTTAAAAACTATTTTCAAAGTGGATGCTTTCCACTCACCTGGGCACAGCTATTGTCTGCCTTGGAGCAAACGTTAACAGCATTTTGTCAATGGGTAATGGTCTGGGAATTACTGCTGTCGAAATGCAGGATTTTGGAATACACAGGCACTAGGAGTTCTTAATCAGTGTCCCAGCAACCTCCCCCTTTCTCCACCACCCCACCTGCCGCCATAAAATTGATGCTGCTGTTTGTGGGACATTGCTGTGCACAAATGGGTCATTGCATTTGCCCACAAGATACAGTCATTGCACTTCATAGTATAACCTATAAAGCACATTGAGACTTCCTCTTGATGTGAAAGGCATTATACAAAATGTTAAGATTATTATGAAAAACCCTATGAAGTTATTTGAGACATCTTCCCGATATGAAAGACGCTAAATAACATGCAAATATGTATTTATGTTTTACGTGTTGGCCATGAGCATGGTATTATTGCATCTATTGCAACAGAATACAATTGTGAAAGAAAAATGAGCGAGCTGAACAGCACCAAGGGCTATGAAGATGCAACGAGATCTCATGCAATAATTGCTCTGATTTAAAGAGCACGTCTGAAGACAGTTAAGGAAGCCATGATCCAGAGCTAATAGACCAATGCAAAATGAGAAGTACCATTGGAAACTCAAGTAATTGGGCAGAACACACAAAGAGACAATGCTAAATGAAGGTCTGCATTAAATAAATGATGGAAAGCAAGAATAGTCATCATCAGAGTTAAGGGCAGAACCAGCTAACTGGCGCAGGTACAAACATAATGCGTCATGTGGGAACATGGCCTTGGTTTCAAAGCTTGAATGATGAGACCCAACAGAGGTCACAGCAAACCATTTCTCTTCACAAGGAACTTGTGCTCGACAATTCATAAAAATTAACTAATCATTTCATTCTGGTAGAGCTTTTTAAAAATGCATTTTAATCTCTTTTAAGAACAATTATCTTACAAACCCCTGAAGGCCAAAAAGATTTTTAAAAATTTGATAGCATCTCAGCCCATCAGATTAATCCATCAATCATAATTTGTAAATAAGATTCCACCCTGGGTCTCTGTAGTGCAGTAAATTCTACAAATGAATGTCTTCTCCCATGAATTGAACTTTGATTGAGGACTTCACAAATTAATTCATAGTTCCTGATATGTCTCCAAGTGTTGAACAACTGATGATGCAGACTTCCTGTAAAAGTGAGTCATTATTGAAATGGGATGTGGGATTAGTGTTTAACTGTCTGAGAGCAGTTGTTAAATTTTGTGTTTTTTTTGTTAACCTTATGATAATACAATAATCCTTGCATTTGATATAGCGCTTTTCACATCAGGAGGACGTCCCAAAGCGCTTCACAGAACACACTGTAAAGTGAATTGACTGTATATTTGTGGGCGAACACGGCAGCCAATTGCGCACAGCAATGTCCCACAAATAGTCGTAGATTGAAAATGACCAATTTATTATTGTTTTTAGTTTTTGGAGGGATTATTCTTCAAAACAGATTGCAAATGAAAAGCTACACATTGCCAGTATTTTTATAGTTTCACTTTGTAACATTCCTCCCTCATGTGCACAGTATTTATTCAAAAATACACTAAAATGAGTAAATACCCAATTATCTATAATCAAATCAATAATCAAATGGATAGCCGGCTATGTATAATCAAATCGATAGCTGGCTACATATTATCAAATCGATAGCCAGCCATTTATAATCAATGGTTAGCTATCTGTGATCAATAGTCGGTTATGTGTCATCAATAGCCGACTAATAGTTGTATTGTGACTACAGAGAGGCTTTGTGAACATTACGTCCACCCTCCATCTCTGTGCCTACCATTGGAAAAACCTGGTTGCTGTTCTTATGCATCTACATGAATCACCTTAAGAAAGTGTTGATCATGGCTGTTCCCACTATGTTTGCAGGCTTAGTGTTGACTACACCAATGTAACTTAGAAAAAAGATCTGATGCTCCTGCAACACATCCTCCGGGTGACCACGTATAGTTTCATTTGTTGCAGAATCATACGGAGGTTTACAAAAAACAATTTTAACTGGAATGCTGAAAGCAGAGAGGATGAACCCAGGCATAGTGAACATCTTCACCAACACTGTCCATAGTTTCTCATTGAATATTAAAAAATATGCAAAATTAATAGGGTGTTGACTTGTCTTGAGGTTTATTGCAGCTGAAGATCCAAAATCGTGAAAAGCTTTGTGTTGCAAAACGCCTCAGTATGTTTGCAATAATCAGTAACACCCACCACAAGAATATGATTGCATTTTTTTTACTAATAGTGTACATATTTAAATTTCCTGTATAAAGATTTCGCACTTTCCACACACAGTACTCCATATTTTGCACTCACAGCAGTTTTGAAGCACCAACATTTAAACACAGGCACAAGGGGACCCAGAATTTAGAAAACATAGTTTGCTCTCACTGTATCAGAAAACTTCACTTAATACTTTTGGTAAAACTTTATTATTCAAGTTTAGATGTAAATAACCTCAGTTCTGTCTGAAATAGCTTTCATGGAGGATACAGAAAGAATGTGTAGGTGCGATTAAAAAAAGAAAAAAAATCACAAAATTACATGCATGATGACAGTCAGGAATAATCCCCATATGAGATCAAGGCAGAGGCAGCAATTTCCTTGCTTTTTGTTTTATGAATTTGGACGGCTTGCTGAGAAACAATATTGTGAAGTATTGATGGATTGGAAAACAATATTTTTTTAATAAAGATATAAAGAGGCTACTTTTGATTTACAAATGTCGGTAGTTACTCCAACTGATCTTTTCTTTTTTAAAAAAAAATTGCAGTTTAAAAATCGCACACTAGCCATTTCAGCTCCCAGAAACGCTGCCCCATGCATTGAAACGAGTGACTGCATTTCATTATAAGACCGATGTATGATGCCACTGGAAAAATGCGATAAACAAAGTCAACAGCAGAATAGTGATTCCACCATCACTTGTTAAGAACCGTCAACTTTCAAACGGTTTCACTTGAAACATAATATTGAAAAGCAATAACAATGTGCATATAGTCTTTTCAAGCTTAACAATATGAATTAAGAGCTTTGATAGATAACACAAGGTACATTAATATTCATTAACTGGAATGCATAGGGCTACCCATTTTTTTCCCTATTTAAGCATGAAAATAGATTGAGCTACTTCTGTACTTTGCATTAGCAACAACCATATTTGTTTCATGTTGGTATATTTCACTACGTGAAAGAAAGAGTTCTAATGAAATAGAAATAGGTGCTTCATTACTTCTTTTTGCTACATTTGCACATGTAAACAGCTAGGAACGAGTCATTATTCCGACTCTGAAGCATAATGCAATATCTTTGTTGCATACTTTATAGAAAAAAATTATACAATGTGTCAGGCACCATCATTTTCAAATGTTTTACATTTCCTTTTTTTTAGAAAAATAATATTCTGATTGTTCTCCCAAATTCTAAAATGCAACGTGTACTCACTGGGTTACAGTACTAGAGTTCTATTCCTTAGGCTTGCAATTTTTATCAGATTGCACATTTCTATGTAGGCCCCTCTGAATGTGTGTCATAAAGTCATACTTGTCTGTACAGAAATGCTGGCATATGCTACACTGGAAGGGTCCGTTTTCACCATGGCAACTCATATGTAATGCATACATTACTTCATCCATAAAGAGAATGCTGCAGTGGATGCACTTTGTCAGCGATTCATCTTGAGTGCCTTTGTCAACTTTGTCCGGCGTTTTTACCGCGTTCTCCCCACACTCCTCCTTCGTGGATACCGACGCTGTGATTTTGTCCTTTGTGGCACCGTTTGCGGTTGGTCCTGATCTGGAATGCTTTGTCGCCAGATCCAAAGGAATGTCATTATCAGGTCCATGGGATGAGTAAGTCGGAGGCAGGTTAAAGGCAGGATAAGGCACAAAGTTTTGGCAGGGGTTCGGGAGGCCAGAGACATGGCTCATGTAGTGTGGATTTCCAGCGACAGACAACTTATACTTACTCCAGAACCGCAACCAGTCAGCTTCATTTTGTAAATCACTATGCACAAACTGAAAACCAAATAATGGATACTGGTACTTCTCAATAGGGCTTCCTGGAGGAGAGTAGTTTGGGTGCTTTGTAGGTCGAAGGTATTTTTCTATAGGGCTCCCTCGTTCTGAACCTCCTTTTCCTTCCGAAACAGGCAAACAATTTCCTGAATCGCCGCTGCTTTCCTGAGGGTTCTTCACCTGGATGTGAAGAGGTTGCATCCTCCTGTGAAGGTCTGCAGTCTGGCCAACCACCAATGCTGTTTGGCCATGGTGCGGTTTACTGACTGAACCATACATGTCAAGTTTGCTCAGGCTAGGCTGCTGCTGCTCTCGGTGTTGACCGTCAGCAGGGTGGTCATCAGGTTTCCTCTCCAGGGAACCATCATTCGATTGCTCCTCGCTGTTCACCCTCTGCTGTTTGTTTACTTGATCTGTTTGGAGGACTTCAGGGTTAAGCCTCTTTCTTGTGCGTCGTCGAATAATCTGCTCCCCGTTACTTTGTTTGATGATATTTAAAGGCCTCGGAGTCTAGGAGAGAACAAAAGAAAAAAAATTATACCTATAACACAAAAATCCATAAGGCACATTATAATTTTCATAACGCTGTGCAGTTGTACTCAGATTAATGCTTAATGAGTCAGGAATCTTAGACTAATACAATGTCCTCAGCTGGTATGGGGCCCTCACGGGTATCTGCAAGCCCAAGCCCAATAAATGATTCTCTAATTCTCCTATGACTATCTGCTAACTTTGTGCAATGAGCAGCATATATTTATGCTTGTTTTGATCCCCCCCTCCCCCACACACACACACACACACACACACACACACAAAATAGTGGAATTCCATTCAGGGAGAGGTGATGAGCAGCTGAACATGAGGAATATAATAGCAGGGCTTAAAAATCGTAAGAAAATAAAGAATGTATGAGTACAAGTTTTTGGAAATGCAAGGAATTTGACTAGCTTGTATAGTTTACACAGCAGTTTAGTGTTAAGACAGCAGGTTTCACCCATGGTTCAAATAATAATTCTATAATTGCACAATGGGCTCTGAGCCTTACTATCTGCTTTGCTGAACACATGCTCTACATTGTAGACAGCTGTCCAGGTGGCTGCCAGAGTTATAGGAGATGCATCCTAAGTGAATAAGTTAAGACAGCCTGTTGACACCTCCAGAATTGGGAAAAATCACAGCTGAGACACCCTACATCAACACTGCATCTATTAGCAACAACACAAACAGGTGCATTGGGCATTCACAGCAAGTCAGCCAGCATCTCATAGAGCGAGAGAGGTTTAACATTTTGAAATTGCCCTTCACCAAAACTGTTGTGCCTTTCCTACATTTTGCTGCATTGTATGCATTTGCCCACAAAATACAGTCACTACACTTTGCAGTAAATCCTGTGAAGCTCTTTGAGGTGTCTTCTTGATATGAATGGCATAATATCAAATGCAAGGAATATTATTTTGGTTTTGATTCAAATTTCTATACAGTGGATACCTGTTCTAAAGTGGGAGGGAGGAGGGGTGCGCCTGGAAATCCTACCCACCCTATACAATCACTGATCAATGCTACAGCATTCATTGTCCATACACACAAAGTATGTTGTGTGCTGATGTGAGAATTATCATCGTCAGTGATAATGCACACCACATTCCCCGCCGCCCCCCCAACCCACCCAATAAGATTCCCAGATTCCCTTTTTATTTTCCAAATATTGAAAAAGAACAGATAATGAGGAGTTGGACTAGATGAATAGCTCTTTCAGAAAACTAACACAGAATAATGGATCGAATGGCCTTCTGTGCTGCGAAACAATTCTGCATGCTGCAGTCAACAGCTTGCAGGAAATCCAACTCAACATTATTGATCAAACAGATAAAAGGTTATTTTTTGAGCACAGATTAATATTCAGTTTCTGTAGACTACCCATACAGTAACAAACTGAGTAATAGGGGAAAACTATGCTTAATTTTTCTTAAAAAAAGGCAAGACTACCATTTATTTCTTTGATTACAATTTGCCACTGCTATCTCTGCTGGATTTTTCAGGTGTGAACGTTTTGCCCATGCAATTATTCGGATGGTTGATCGACACAAAAAATCCCTTGTAGAAATGGGTTAGTCCCAGGAAAGTCATTTAGAGAGCTGAACCTAGTTTTAGTTGTTTTGATTTTGTTTACTGATTCCAAAAAGCAGCTGGGTATATATTGGTCTACTCCAGCCTACTTGGATAACCATTAGTCATATGCTCTTGGCATAGAGAGATCTACGAATCTCTCCTTGCAAAATAGAGTTTGTCACATTGTTCAGTAATCACAGCTGTGAGCACCATTGGGAATTATTGCTTTGTATACCATTTTTTGTTTTCCCCTTTGTTTCTGGTTTGCACGGCATCTTAGTTTTGATCACAGGAAAATCTTGAAACCAAACTTTAATCATTAGGGACATCCCACCATCAATCAGCCTTTTTTATGAGACAATGGTCTCTCTCCAGTTCAGCAATGATGTTGGTATACTCAGGATCTGCTTGTAAATAAAAGCTGCTGGCCACATGGGGACTTGTTTGTAGAGCAGAACTCACATAAATCACATCATAACATTGAATATGACATGCAAAGTATGAGTTAGACAAACTTGTGCAAGTCATACAAAATCCGATTTAATCAATAATTTACACTGTGCATGCATACTTCAATGCAGCCAGTTAGTGTGGTAGCAGAGTTACGAGTTAGAAGATATTTGCTGTATAAAATGACTAGTGCAAAGAAATCTAAGTGCTTTTTGGTAGGAAACGGAATGGGATTTGGTTGCATGTACGACTTAGGTAATTATACGATTTATAAAGATAAGGGTTTTATTGCATAGACATGCTATCAAGGTGCTGAATGACCTCAGTGAAGGCCTGAATGAATGTTTCCTTTGGGGCTAGCTGTTTACAGGACTGATGCCAATCATGCATGGAATAAACCTGGCATTTCCCCAGAAGCCTAAGCGAATGCCACTCGACTCTTTTCAGCCTCAATTAAAAGCTAACATTGGAATAACATTTCCCCCATAAGTTTAACTTGTAAAGCCACTAGCCAATGTGAAACTGAAGCACACAAACCAGAAAGTCACTGTTTTTCATCCTCATTAAATGAAGATGTGTCCTGTTGGCTCAGTTGGTATCACACTTGCCTCTGAGTCACAAAATTGTAGGTTCAAGCACCATGTCAAAACTTGAATTGTGATAATCTAAGATGACACTCCAGTGCAGTGCTGGGGGTGTATTGCATTGTTGGAGGTCTTGTCCTTTGGATGAGACATTATACCAAGGTCCTGCCTGCCTGTTCAGATGGATGTTAAAGATTTCACTACTCAGAAGAGAAGTGAGTGTTTCCCAGCGCTGTAGCCCAGAATCCCCAAAATAAAATTGGTCATTCGTTTCATGACTATTTGTGGGACATGACTGTCCACAATTAGGCTGCCATGTTTGCCTACAAATACACAGCAACTCCATTTCACAGTAAATCCTGTGAAGCGAATTGGAACATACTCCTGAGGTAAAAGGAGCTATACCAGAATTATTGTTATTAGTATTATTATTATTATTATTAAGTAAGTTAGCTGACATCATAGAATTATACAGCACAGAATTCAGCCCATCGTGTGTGTGCTGGCTCTTTGAAAAGAACTATCCAAATGAATCCCATTCCCCGTTCTCTCCCTACAGCCCTGCAAACTTGTCCTCCCAAATAGTTATCTACTTCTCTCTCAAAGTTGTTATCAAATCGACTTCCACTACCCTTTCAGGCAATGCATTCCAGATCTGAACAACTCACCTTTGACCGCAGTGTCTATAGGCTCGAGAAACAAAATATTATTCACAACTCCTGCTCGATAAGTTATTCCCTGCTGGAAGGTACATGTATGGATATCAGTTAAAGATGCTTCCCATCCACCCACCTCACCCCAGATATCCACTGTCCAGCTCAGAGATGAAGAATGGTCTTTTGGGTGATATACAGGAATCAGCCACCAACACTGAATTAGCATCTTCAAAGGTGAAGGAAAGAATTTTAAATCCCAAAGTCTTCAAAAATGATTTACAATGAATCATTTGTGTGTGTGTATGTGTGTGAGTGTATACCTGCACACACACCTCCCCCTCCCTGGTCTAGCAAAAAAGTGGAGAGAGCATTAAGCTCCACCAGCGTTCAATGTTGTAATAATGAAACACCTCTGATCTCTGAATGATCACACTGGGAATCCCCTGAGGGAAATTAATTAGGCAGACTACTGAATTTGATCAAACAAGAACGCATCATATCTATCCTACTCGAACACGGCTTTACAAGCATTTTGCTGAATAACCAATAGGTTCTTCCTACCGAGTGCAGCTTCTGGTACAGCCCACATGCGTTGCATACATATCCACCGTTTGCATTCTTTCGCCAAAGAGAGGTCTTTGTGGTCAGGCAGTTGGCACAGAACACTCCAGAGCCTCTTCGTCTCTGAAACAGCAAAAGGTCAAAGGTATATCATGTGATTTGTGAAGTTAGGGCAAATCAAACACAAGAGTTTTGTCTCTATTCTGGCAGAAATAACCGTAGCAAACAAAGTTGCTCAAAGTAAGGTCACTTTTAATTGTGACTAATCGCAGTTGCTGAATCCCATTATAATTAAGCAAACAGTGAGACATTAAGAAGAGAAAATCCATCAAATCATTTCTGCAGAATATTCAGAACATTATGAAGGCAATTTCATTAACTTGTTAGGCTTTCTAGATTCTCGTCCTTAAAGTTTAAGTCAAGAAAGACGTTAAAGCAAGTTTTTTTTTAAAAACTACATAATTTGTTTTGTATCCAGACGTTTTAGCATTTCCCCTTGATTCACAATTCTGTGAAACACAGTGATATTATATCCTGAAACAATCCGTCAAAGCATTTCCATTCAAACCTTTATTTTGCAATTTCTGACAATGATGTGAATTATTTTCAGATGCAGGATAAAACAAAACACATGTGCAAAATGCCATCAAATATAACATGCAGTTTGATTTGTAAATAGTTAAAACCAAATGAATAATAAATAATCATCCTTAAATTTGATAGCGTACCTTCATGCCAACAGGACATTTCAAAGTGTTTCACAGGATATACTGTAAAGAGCATTGACTATTTGTAGGTGAATGCGACAGTCCATTTGTACACAGCAATGTCCCACAAACAGCCACAAAGTGAATGAAGAATTTTAGTCAAGAGATTGACTAAAATTAGGAGTTGTCCAGGACCCTGAGAGAATCTCCCTTCTCTTTTCAATTACTGCTACAAGATCTTTAGCATCCACCTGAATAGGTAGATGGGTTCTAGGCATCTCATTCAAAGGACAGCAACTCCAACAATGAGGCAAACCCAGCATTACATTAAAGAGTCAGCATAGACTATGCGAGTTCCAAGTCATGACGTGGTGCTTGAACCCAGAACCTTCCGACTCAGAAGCGAGATTGCTATCAACTGCATCAGGCTGACATGACTTTCACATCCCCAGAGAAAGGAGTTATGCAACATTAGTTCAGCCTTTTAAACTGAACAATAAATATCTGCTGTTATATTAGTCCACTATTCCTATTTTCGTTGTGAAGCAAAAAGTAATCAAACCCTTAATTCACACAAATCTTTGGAAAAATTATATGCAACTCTCAAAGCAAAAAAAAGTTGCCATGAACAACGTATTACTTTATGAGTCAATACAACTTAAACTCGGATGCACGTTCATAATCCATCATGGAAAGAGCACAAGTTAATTCTGAAAGCTCTCCTTTACAAGTGCAGCGCTCACCAAAATAGCTGGGGAGAATATAATGCTAATAATTGTATTCTGATATATTCAAAGTGGAAGGATTTTATAGACATATTTCTGCCTTCAAGACTAGAGCAGTTTCTTGGAACAAAAAAGCACTTGATTCATCTGGCGTTTCACAATGTATTACACAAAAAAAACCTGGTGAGCAGCCAGTTCCCTATAGGGTAATTTTTCCAACCAGATGCAAGCGCCATTGAAAGACTCGTCAGCTAAACTAATTACGATCTTACATTTGCTGATGCCTGCTCACTCCAACATTCAACATTGCCCATTAATCATTGATACAAGGAAAATGAATGTAGCCAAAAGCAATGAGGGCTGGTAGACTGCACAGCCATAAAATCTGAAATGACTGTAATAATTTAACATGATTCCAGAAATATTTTCAGTTAGCAATAAACAGTTTGAAAGACACAATTACAGTTTTAAAACAAGAATACTCCCCCCCCCACCCCCCCACCCTATACTTAATTGGGCACAGTCAGAAGCACTCTCTCCTGCAGGTCTGAAGGTCATATGTTCTAACCCCAGATAGGGACTTCAAATTCACGACCCAAGTGGACCATCCAACGCAATGCTGGGGAAGCAATGCATTGTCAGAGGTGCCATCCTTCGAATGAGATGTTAGGTCCCATTACTCTATTCAGGTGGATGTTCAAGATCCCACAGCACTATTTGAAAAGAGTTTCTCCCAGTGTCCCGGCCAGCAATCCCCCAATAAAATTGGTCATCCATTTCATGGCTGTTTGTCGAGCACCACTGTGCGTAAAATCAGCTGCCACAACACTTCACAGTAAATCCTGTGAAACATTTTGAGGCCTCTTCCTGATGTGAAAGGTACTATATCAAATGCAAGGATTATCATCTCTGCAATTCTGGCCAGTGTCCGTTCTGATATCACCCAAAGTCCAATTTTTTTAAAATTTGAACAAATTGTGATGTCGATTTACAATTGTAATACATGAAATTCACAAATCACATTATTAACAGCACAAGTAATCCAATCAGGTTCCTGTTGCTGCCATGGTAATTATTAATCTTGCTGACTAACAAAAGATTGCCGTGACAAAGTACAAAAAAATGACCATTTGCTTGAGAGTTATTTAACGCTTAAACAATTGAAGGGAAAATGCAGAACTTCCTGCTGGCTTCTTTTCTCTCCCTCCCTTGTAAAAAGGAATGTATTGAATAAATCTCCAGCAGTTCTAATTACAGACCTACTGATACAATGCAGCCAAATGCAAGTCAAATTCCTAAGTGAAATAAGCATATCACATGCAACAATATTAGCAGCCGCGTAATCACTTGTTGAAACATATTAAGCCTTTAAAGCTGTTAACCTTTCATCTGTGGTGTGTGTCTGCAATGAGCTATAGTTAATCCACAAGTGTTTCATGCTATGAAAAAAATAAGAATGCCCCTTTGTGAGAAATAGTAATAGCCACCACCATTGAAGGGAGCTCCTCCCTGGGCAACAATCCTGCAGATACAATCGGTCTCTCTCTCCACTGTTTGTGGGACATTGCTGTGAGCAAATTGGTCATCGGTTCACCTACAAAATACGGTCACTACACTTTAACAGTAAAATCCTGTGAAGTGCTTTAAGATGGTCTCCCAAAGCGAAAGGCACAATATCAAATGTAAAGATTTTGTATTGTTATGTATAATAACTTATAGTTAACATACCACAAATAATCTGAAAATGTTGGTTACTAGAGATTTTGGATTAACATCAACATTAAATGCTTTTGTGGCAATATTTAGAACATCAAACACAAAGCTTTAGAAACCTGAAAATTGTTTAATTTAATAACCTAGCAGTGTAGAACTTTCTTTTTACATACGAGTGTTCTTTGTTAGAAAAACACAGATTTTGTTGCAACAGAACGGCTTTGTGTGCGTCCCACACAGTTGGGTAATTTGGTTAAGCAGTTATAGGGAAAATGCATAATTTCCAATTGTATAGAAGTATGTGTCTCTGGAGTGATTAGACTAGCTAAGTGAGGTAATAGGCTGTCTCTCCCACCCCCCCATCAAATACCTCACGTACACGACTTCCTGTTCAATTACCAACTTGTCTGCAGTGCCATCTGCAAAAACTAATACATATCTTGTTCTGCCAGTTTCTGCATTTGCAGTTTCATTAGCTGACTGCAGCTGCTGGAGAAGAAAGCTTCGATTGTCTTTGTTTTCCCCGAGTGCAGGCCCATTTTTTCTCCCTGCCACGCACATCATTTCAAGGTAATGTATTGTCTTTACCAGGACGCAGACCAAAGTAACAGCATCCTGTTAAATTTGACCCCGCTTTACTCATTGCCGTCCAGCTGAGCCGAGTGCTACAGTGCGTCTGTTACACTCCAGTTTATACTCCACATTAACACCACTGGCTGCTGACTCGCCAGCGTCAGATTAGAGGCAGTTTATAAAACTGGCAAACTCTCCAAATATTCTTTATACAAGCTCAGATAGCTTCCACTTATAACTTTTTTTTCCCAGAGAAAATATCGAAACGTTCAAACTGAAGTGGCTGCTGCAAACATCTGGCTACAATATTGGATATCAGTTTTCAGCCATCGAATCCTTTCACCTGGGAATGGTTTGTGCATGATTCACTCTTCTAATTTTCCTCCTTAAAGCACGTATCTTTGCTTTTAGCATTACGGCATGGTATGCTGAAATGTCATTCCAATATCTGTTAGATATGAACAGATGTCAGACTCCAAGTCAAATGTCAGATGTTCAACCTCCAGACTCCAGATGTTCAGTGTCCAAATTTCCCCACAGTCTTTCTTTCCCCTCCCCCCTTACACTGTATAACATTATTGCACATTGCAGCTCCTTAGTTTAGAATATCCCATTTTTAAACAAACTCATGTAGGTGTCCCACTAATGAGCTGTGGTTTGGGTTTGCTTACAGCACGGCTTTGATGGTTGTTAACCCTAGGGTTTTTTGCTGTTTCACCACTTTTTAAATAGGTTGGTGAAGATTAACGACAAATGCTGCTCGACATCTCCAAAGCATATTTGTAGGTATGTGAATTTTAATGCACAGTTTCAACTGCACAACTCGAATCAATGAAAACCATGAGCATTGTGGAAAGATGAGATAAAACGGGCGGAGTACCTTATTCAACTTGTACCTTGCACAAAAACAACAGGTCTCTACAGCTTGCTGTACCAAAACTGCATCTGCCATAAATGCCACTCTGGTCACGAGCTGGCAGGAGACAGTCTGGGGTAGTCGGATTGAGATAGTTATTTTAGGCTGTCCAAAAGCTGCTGAAACTCACGCATCAACTTGACTTACTTTCTACAGTAATCACATTCCCTTTTGATAATTTCTGAATTCTTTTGTACCCTGTTTTCAATCTTCTTCTGTTGAACATGTAGCCATGCGCTCCCATGTATAAACTTATAATTTGAGAGCTTTACCTCCCTGTATACTGAGAACATTCAGACTTTAAATCTGGCTGTCATACCCATTTTCTTTCCACTGACTTTCCCCCCGCTTACTTTGCTAAAGCTACCAAATCATACCAAGGCGCAGCTTCTAGGATCGCCAGACATCCTCTGCTACCTCACACAAGTGGTCATTCTTCATCTGCCAAACTGGATAGTTGTTCATGCAAGATACCAGAGAGCCAGAATCTTTACACAAAGGGTTGTGAAAATAATAAACTCAGAAGGCTATAGAGACAGATTCAACAGAGGCTTTCAAGAGACACGATTTGTTAAGCAAATAGGTTGAGTAATAAGGAGAAAAGGCAGAAAAGTAAAACCATTTTGCCATAGATAATAATAATCTTTGTATTCAAAATAGTGCCTTATAACATCATTGCGACATTGCAACGCACTTCACCGAATACACTATAAAGTGAAGGGACTTGGGGACTGGCTCAGTAGTCAATCCGCCCACAGCAATCTCTTACAAATGGCCATGAAGTGAATGATTGAATGGAGTGAATCAGTGAATTATTAGATGCGATTGTAGATCAGATTTGATGGGCTGAATAGCCTACTTTGATGACTGAGTATATATAGCGAGTGTTAGCAAGCTGTTCAACCGTGAGGATGATCCCAGCCAAGACCAATTCTATGCACATGGACAATTTCCAGCAAGGTTAACAAAACAATAATCAGGAGCAGAAGCCCTGGCCGCTTTTTAATTCCCTCCCAGCCCAGGGTCAATGTCCCACTGCTGAGGTCAGGGAATAAACCAGCAACCTTCCCAGTCTGCAAGCCTCAGCTGCATTCCAGATCATGGTTTTAGCCATCACGAAAACCTTCATACCTGATTTTATGTGTCTAAAATGTATGGGAGCAATTTTTTAAAAAAAAAATTCAATGACCAAAAATGATACAATTCCACACAAATAACTTGTAATTCTGATTTTAGGGTAAAGTGGAGGAACTTCCCCTCCGATTTTAAGAGATGTATCGAGCAGGGTAGAGTCATCTTGGTCACCGATGCACAGCTAACAGTTCACTCTAGTCATTGTCTGACAAGAGACACAGCCTGGAGAGAAGGATTGAGGGATACACTTTCCCCAAGCAAGAGCTCCTGAAACTCACCTCTTGAAAGGTGTAATGTCCACCCAATCTAGGCTCTTTGCTTGGGGTCCTCTCCCTGAGTGAGAACAGATACCTCCTCCCCTCTAGGCCTCTCATTGAAATGTGTTTTACCATAAGAAAAAAAATCAATTCAATTCCCCACACACTTTGGATCAATTTTTTATGCTGGAATTTTGAAAAGCTTAAACTTTAAAATTATGCATTTAACTTTGGGGATTGCATGTTAATGTTTTTTTTTGCACAACGAAAGCAAAAACCAAATGAGTCTCATCAATTCTGTGTTCCTTGGCATTCAGGGATCCTCTGTGACCATATGTCAATGGTTACAGGTTCCTTGTGTGACTAGACATGATGACCCTGCATCCTTCCAATGTGCAAAACTCAAACTCCAAACTAACTTAATGTATCCTATTGTTCTCTTAAGGTCTTCCCACTGCACCAGGGATTAGACCCTGCATGACACAAATAGACTTTGGAAAAGAAATGTACTGTAAAGTCAATGATTACATTTTTCTTCAATGTGGGGGAGAAGAGCGATTTTTCATTGGAAAATTTTAAATTTTCGGAATGAACTCTGCACCCCACATGAACACTGCAACTTTTCCATCCTTCAAGATAGACAAGGCAGCAAGAACCATAAATCATCAGAGGAAGAGGGTGCAAAAAACAGGAAATGGTGACCAAAAAGGCAATTCATTTCTATCCAAAAGCTCTCACTCTGCTCATGTTCTCTGAGCAGTGTATTCGCCAGGTATAAATTGTATTTTAGGAGACATTTTTATGCTGCTTACATGTACGCTGCTCCAGCTACAACACTTTAAGGAATATGTTGGAGAACAAGGGATATTACAAAAAGTGTCTAACTGATTTAAGAGTATCTCTATCTGAGAGCTCTCTCATAGCTGGGCACATGTGATCATAGCCAAATTCCTTAATTGAAGGAGGAAACTCTCTATGCCCCTTGCAGTGGTTAAAACTGCTCTGGTTAAAAATAAAGTACCTTATGAAACATGTGCTGAAAGAATGAAGCAGGTGTCAGAAAGAATATTTTTAACAGACAAATGTAGTTGTGCAGATTTTGCTCAGATGCACCTGCAGTTACCCTGTGCGAAAGTGCAGTGATAAAACTGCAATAATAATAATAATAAATTATAATAATAGCGTTTAATATATCACCTTTCAAGTCAGAAGGATAGCGCAAAGCATTTTTTTCACAAATTACAGGTATGTTCAAAATATGGAATTACTGTTTGATCCAAATTAACACTGAAAATGATCAATTTACTGCTTCAAAGAATTGGCTCTTTTTCCAGACGTCACAACTGCAGATGATGGAAAAAGAGAAAAGAAAAACAAAGGTTAAAGTAAAGCAGAAATTAATTCACATCCCACCCCTTCGCTTCAGGGGAAAGAAGAATTCATATTCCATTTTACAAAACTCTGGGAATGTTCAAGAAACCAAAGACCTGCCTCAGCCTTAGGAGTCTAGAGTAACCTTCAAAGGGGGAGAAACTAAGGACAGAGAGTCTGGACAGTCAGGCCCCAGCAGTGATATTTAGGTAGACTAAATATTCATGGCTAATAGAATTATGTATTGTTGAGCAGAGGGGAGAAATTTCCATGTCAGAATTAAAGGGATTCAATTACCAAATATCATAGTGATAGTCGTTTATTTAAGCTGCATTTACAGTGATGGACATGCAGAAATATAGGAAGCACATGTGTATGGACTGACACAACATATCCAGCACTAACATCCTTAGTTAGGACACATTTCCCATTTTAAATCCAGACCATCTCAATCCTTTACAAAAAAAAACCTTGAAGAAAATCCTTTAAATAAATCTGAATAATTGCCATTGATACTCACTACGGATTCTGTTTGAGATTACAGTGAACTCAGGGCCTTGGATACTCAATGACAAATTTAATAACTGATTTGCTTCCAGTTACTGAATTGCCAGTTGTGGCATTGTTAGGAAGCCTGCAGTTCAATAATCAATGACCTGCTAAATCTGCTCCAGCATTCATAGAAAACTACTCTGCGTTAGTTAGAAAAAGGCTCTAAACATTTCATTAGCTCCTGCCACTGGCCTCTACTGATTAGTTTAGTTCCACACGATTAAGAATGTGTAGGTTACAGCACGGGTTGCCTTATCATTAGCCTTTATACACTATCTGTACTCCACTCTCTGCAGAGGGTTATAGTCTCTAGAGTCAGAAGCAACCTTCCTCCAATCTTAACTTAAAACATAATTGGAAATACTATGTGTGCAATAACATGTTTCAACATTCATTTTAATCCATCCCAGGTAATAACAATAATAATGATTATTATTATCGCAGGTAAATCAAGCACTGCACTTGGGTACAGAAGGTTTGGAGTTTGAATCCTGCTGCATTCATTCAACTCCTTTATTTTTTCAAGTTATGCCATAAGATCTTTAACCTCCACCAGAACAGCAACAGGCAGGACCTCGAATTAAGGCCAACACCAACAAGAATGCAGGACTCCCTCAGCAAAAAAACCTTGAAGACAACCTAGACTAAGCTCAAAGATCTGACATGGGGCTTGAGCATACAACCCACAACCTTCTGACTCAAGAGACGTCATCTTGGATAAAATGAAAATCCTTTCAAATCCTGGGTAGGGTAGGGAATGTTCCGAGGATGAATTGGTTCTAAGGAAACATGTCTAGCAAAGCCACATACTTTTCCAGTAATTTGTGACAGGCGGAGATGTATAGAAATGTCCTGAAGCCAAAGCTCTAACAGGTAGGGTGTTTCTAACTGGACAAGTTACACTGACTATTAAAAAAGTTTCAATATGCTTTATATTTAATCTAATTTAATAAATTAGAATACGATGAATGATCATCTCTCTGGAGGGTGAAGTTAAAATAAACTTAAAATAAAACTGATACATTTTTAAAAATAAAATTGTTTTCGTATGACCACCTATTAAACAATTGTCTGCTTCCTACCATTCAATTTCCATCTTAAGTATAAATGACAGGTGACATCAGGACTATACACCACATCTGTCACATACCTCTTACTCTGCCCAGAGAATAGACCTTTATGTTCAACTATAATATTAATTCATTCAGCAGATTGTTCTTTGTAGAGTTACATTATTGATAATTCTTATGTCAAAAGGCGCATACACCTCTCCTTCAAATATAATGCAAAGAATTCTGGTTTTTGAGGTAGCATCGGGTGTGTGCATAAGTGTGGTTTCTGATGCACTGTGGCTCAGGGAACTTTTGTGCAAGTCCGTGTGAAGAAACTGTAAATGGGCAACAGCTCATTTGAAAAGGCTCTACATGGGAGAATGTAACCTCGTATTATGATAGAATTGTACAGATTGAAAAGGGGGTGAATTGAAATTGCTGTGAAGGGGTTAAAATACACGGTTCATTTTCCCCTCATTTTCCCAGGCACACTTTCGTAGGGAGTGCCAAGTAGGAGGGCAGGTGATCGACTGTCTTGGTTTATCTGAAAGTAAGATCACAATGGCTTGTAATGGTTGTTAAAGAAAGGGCACATGTAATCATAATAATCCTTGCATTTGATATAGTGCTTTTCACATCTTCTAGATGTCTCAGAATATTCTGTAAAGTAAATTGACTGTATGGTTGTGGGCGAAACGCAGCAACCAATTGCGCATAGCAGGTCCTACAAGCAGTCGTGGATTGAGTGACCAAAAGTATTCATCTCCCCGGAAAAGCGATCCACCAATCGACTAACAACCAAGTTCCTACTTAGTGCTAGGTAAACAGAGGCATGTGGAGCAAGGAAACTTGTCATCCTGCTGGGAATAGAACCCAGGTCTCTCGCTTGCGAGGCGAGTGCTCTAACCACTGAGCTACAGGACTCCACATGGACTACCTAGTACACATAGCCATCATAACCTGAAATTTTTACAGTATTTAAACACCACGTGGAACATTAATTTTGTAATTTAGAACTATATTACAGTAATAAATCTGCTTCTCATATCTGATTGTTTATTATTATCATCACCATGAATGAAGCTTCGATTTACAGAGCTGCTCAATCTGGCAGCAGGCTAAGGTTTAAGCACGGACAGGGTCATATACATGAACTTTACTCAGCTAAAGAACTACCATTTATTCTGTAAATACAACTGGTGAGGCCTTTTTACCCACAGTCATTGTGGAGATGGTGTTGGATGAGGAAATTTCAGAATTTTTGAAAAATTATAATAGTTAAAAAAAATTTAAAATCTGAGGTTACAAATGAGAAACAGAGAAGAAAGTGACAAGGGCAGCCACTGAAATGATTTAGTTTTTTTTTAAATTGTATTCAAGTTCATTATTATAGCAATAAAGCTATCAAGAGTATTTTACATTTGTAAGAATTTGCAGAATTGGTTGGTTAGTCGCAACTGGTGCTAGGAATCCAGATAAATCTGACAGCACATAAAGGGTTAACAGTTTATGACTACTGAATTGATCTGAGTCTTTCCTCCCACTCCCCCACCACTTCCCAAATGCCAATTCCCCTCCAACAAGTATGATCTCACCTCAGTGACGTTCCCATTTGATAGACGTTAACAACAACAACCTACAGTTATCCCTGTAATTCACTTTACAGTATATTCTGTGAAGAGCTTTGAGATGTCTTGAAGGCGTGATAAGGTGCTATATCAAATGCAAGGATTATTATTATTATATAGCACCTTTTACATAGAGTAACATCAGAGTGCTTTATAAAGATTGAGTCAGACCCCGAGTAAAGGGGGTAGAAGAGAAGAAACGTGGCCATCGGTGCAGTCGAAGTGGGAGACTTTAAGGCAGGATTTAAAGACAAATAGATTTTCAGGCGGAGGGAGTTCCAGAGGTTAGGAGCATAGAAACTGAAGGCTTGCCAGCTCAAGCATAAGTTTCCCAAGCAGAGAAATGGGGTAGGAGATCAACATTAAATATGGAGAGAAAGAACCCACAGAAATTACATGCTTCAGGAGAGAAAGGTTCAGTCTGGGCCTGCTTTATAGCAGGACACACAGTGGATGGACCTCATAACTTACAATTGGCAGTTCTCAGACGAGTTTATGCAGAAGTAATGTATTAGTGAAGTAAAATGGATTTGCCAATGCTCCCAAAGGCTTCCTGTTTACACTACAGTTAAAAAAGTGGCCACATAAGCGAGTTTGAAATGTATTAAAGTTATTTTTAAATGTGACGAGACTGTGAAAGATTAAGGCCTGGATAATGTCGAGAGAAAGCTGTGATATCAGGAGATTATATAGTGTGTACAAAACGTTACATTTCCTTAACAGACCCCCAAATCTAAAAAAAACAAATTACCTCTGCAAACGTCTTGGAGGGAGGTCTATAAACAGAACTATGTGACATTTGTTCGATCTGCTGAATGGGGATAATATATTGGTTGGTCTCTGGCTACAGAACTGGACCAGTGTTGCATGAGAAAGCGTATTGAGGAACATCAATTCTGTGCCATTTCCTTACAGCTCTTCCTGCTACAGTGAAGAGGTAATAATATAAATAATACTTGCATTCGATATGGTGCTTTTCACGTCTTTTAGATGTCTCAAAACGATTCACAGAATATACTGTAAAATTAATTGACTATATATTTGTGGGCAAAATGTGACTGAACAAAATTCGCCCACAAATATACAGTCAATTCACTTTGCTATATATTCTGTGAAGCGCTTTGAGGTGTCTAGAATATGTGAAAAGCGATATATCAAATGCAGGGATGACTATTATTATTATTGTGGATTGAGGTGACCAACTTATTATTGGTATTTTTTAAAATCAGGCGTGTGGAGTAAAGAAACTTGCCCAAGGTTTTGCCCTGCCAGGAATCGAAACCAGGTCTCTCGCTTGCGAGGCGAACGTTCCAACCAATGAGCTACAGGACTCCACTGAGCTACAGGAAGAGGTATAGATTTCTCTACTTGCAGGGTTTGTTGTTCTCAGCAGTAATCCACTCGTGACCAAGGTAGTACATTGCTGGCTTCTGCAGAGCACTGCAGAGTTCCGTTTTTAACTTTCTTTACTGGCAGAGAATGGAAGTAAACAGTGCTTCTCCTGTGGTAGTCCGTACAAATGTACTCAAAAATAAATCAGTGCAACATTGCTGAAAGTAGGAACAAAAGGTTGCTGGTTTCCACAGCAAAATAAACAAAGCAAGTGCAAGATGTGCTTGAATGCTGTATTTTTTATTCTTGAATTGAGCCTTACGTGCTTAGAATGTTAACTAATAGCTATTGTGTGCAGCACAAGAGGAATGCTAAATAGTGCAAGGACTGAAAGGTTTCCATCATCTCTCAAGATTTTTAACTTCTGACACCATTTTTCTGGTATGCAATCTTTTTCCTCTTACCTGATATCAAGCTTCACCCCCTCCCCGCTCAACACTTTGAATACCAATATCTGTATTTTGGATTGTCAAACAATAACACTCTGCTTACTTTTCACCCACAGAAAATACAGTCAATTCATTTTACAGTATATTCTGTGAAGCACTTTGAGACGTCTTGAAGATATGATAATGCAAGGATTATTATATTAAAATGCAAATGCAAGGATTATTATTTCTTTGCAATGTAGTAGCATAGAAACTCTCGGCATTGCTGGGGTTTTATACCTGATATCCTGGTAACAAATGCCTCACTAGACAAGTACGTTTCACATTCATCATGGACTGCAATCTATACTTTACAGTCTCAGCTACAGGACAAAGCGACAATTAAAGATGCACAAATGGGTGCTGCCTGGCTCAGTTGATACCAATCTCGCCTTTCAGTTAGAAAGTTGTGGGTTCAAGCCCTACGTCAGAGAGTTTCAACCCACAGTCCAGGCTGAGTCTCCAATCCGTGTGCTGTCCTTTATATGAGACATTAAATTGAGGTCCCGCCCACCTATTCAGGTAGACATTAAATATTCCACTTCGAAATGAAGAGTTTCTCTCAGTGTCCCGGGCCAACAATCTCCAAATTAAAATTGGTCACTCACTTATTTCGAGGCTGTTTGTGGGGCACTGTTTGTGTGCAAATGGACTGCTGCATTTGCATACAAATACAGTCACTACACTTTTCATGAATTCTACAAAGCAATTTAAGGCTTCCTTCTGATATGAAAGACACTAGAACAAACATGGAATCTTATTATTTTAGTATTGTTTAGCCATTAGGGAATGGGACTCGACTGCAATCAATTTATAAACGAGCAGGGTGGTAGGTGGTGTCCATGTGCTTGACCCAAGAAGGTCTAGACAGGAGCTAGCATGCACATATACAGCCACCAGAAAGGAGAGTTTTGCAATGCATCCAATGCTTGGATATTTCCTCGGAAAGCTATTATTCTTTACCATGGAAGTCATGCATCCTTATTTGCTATATTTAAGTTTTGTGCATCCAGTGCTGAAATTCAAAACAATCCATACAAAAAGATCTATATACCATCTCACACCCTACCAAAAATGTGTACAATATCAATTTTATGCACAACTTTACGTAAGTTTCGCAATAAAAGAAATGCTGTTGTGAATTTACCATTTCTGAGGTCAGAAATCAAATGGGAAAATTGATTTTCTGCTGCAAACAGTTAACGTGCAAGCAATTTGTTAACTTTATCTGTAAATCTCCACGAAAGCTTGACATTTATTCAGCGTAACAACCCAGTAGGCCCGTAGTAAAAAAATACAACAAATCTCTCACTACAAATAAATCGAGTATCTATTTCGGAGCAGCTGCCAGTGTCTCATCGAAGCTGATCTCAACAGCACAAAGCTGCTCCTACAAACAAGCAGGAAGCTGGAGGACTGTTGGCCTCAGCCCAAGATTTCCTTATTTCAATTTGATTTTCTTATTTCCTGCGATGCTCTTCTCTAGTAATGCTGTAAATTAAGGTGAGATGCACCCCAGAATGTGCAGAATATTGAGAAAAACAGACCAGAGTCTGAGCAGGACTAGTCAAGCAATGCTGTACAGGTGAAAATGCTGCAGTATTACAGGAGAATGATATGCCCTGCAAGTCAGCATATCTGTGGAAGAATTTTTCCTAAGACAAAGGTAGAGAATTACTTATGCTCCAGCTCAAAGAAGGTTTTAATAATAAAACAACTATTGTGCAAGGGTTTACTGTAAAGTGTGCCGATATTATACGTGAATTTATTTCAATCTGACTACGCTTCATTGGGGGGTGTGGGGGGAGGACGGTAGAGGGGGGAAATGAAAACAAGTGATTTATTGAGTGTGAATTGAATTGTTGCTCCTCTACCCCAGGTGTCAGTCTGTGTGAGAGTTTCAAGTAAACAGTGCATTAAGTAAGTAGGGCTGCCTTCAAAATAAAAAGTTACCCTACTGAAGACAGTCCAGCAAACCACAACTTTTATATTATATACAGCATTTATATCATACCTTCAGCTGGATAATATCTTGGGGCACTTTACAGTATAGTGCTACCTGTTAAGCTACTTGTGCATCAGTAAACCAAAAAGTAAACTTTCAAATCATTCTGCGATGATGCAGACAATAGCACTGCAAATGTGAATGGTTCTGGCACCAAGCAAAGCACTTATGACAATTCTTCCATTTGATCTAGCGCCTTTCACATTGGGAGACATCACAAATCGCTTCACAGGATTTACTGTAAATTGCAATGATTATTTTGTAGTTGAAACACAGCAGCCAATTTGCGCACAGCAATGTCCCACAAATAGCGATGAAGTAAGTGACCAATTTTATCTGGGGGATTGTTAGCCAGAAAGTGAAACTTCCTTCTCATTTTGTATAGTGCTACAAGATCTTTAATATCCACTTGAACAGGCAGATGGCACCTCGGTTTAACGTCTCATCCAAAGGACAGCACCTCCAATGCCTCCAGCATTGCTATAGAGTGGCAGGCTAGATAACCTTCTGACTCAGGGGAGAAAATCCGACAACTAAGCCGAGCTGACACATAGTCTGAATGTGTAAAAAGGTAACAACGTATTTTTACAAAATCCCCACTGATACACCACCCTTCACTAGAAGATTTTACTGACACAAAACAAATTTCTGGACTTGAATAAAAGCTCAAGAAAACCAGATTGCTTGCACCTTTGTCCTTCATAAAATTAATGTAGATAGTGTACCTTTACAACAACAACAACAAGATTCCATTTATAGAGCGCCTTTCACGTCAGGAGCACGTCCCAAGGCGCTGTACAGTTGTATCAGGACCCAAGCAAGGGGGAAATGGTCAGGGTGAGAGGAGGGAAGGGAGAGAGCGAGGAGGGGGTAGAGAGTCGAGAGGGGAGCTGAAGGCTCGGTCAAAGAGAAAGGTCTTGAGACCGGCCTTGAAGGAGGAAAGGGAGGAGGCGGTGAAGGCACTGGGGGATAGAGTTCCAGAGCCTAGGGGCTGAGAGGCTGAAGGCCCGACCACCGATGGCAGGGCGGTTGGGGCGGGGGATGTGGAGCAGACCGGAGCCAGAGGAACTGAGGGTACGGGCAGGTAGGTAGGTAGGGGGATAGTAGGTCAGAGAGGTAGGAGGGAGCAAGGCCACGAATGGCCTTGTAGGTGAGGATGAGGCTGTGAGATGAAAAGATATTTGAGCTATAAATATTTTTTTAAAAAATGATTTACTGACGAGCTTTTTTTTGCAATGATTAACCACTTAAGGAAGTGAAACAAATGTTCCTGCCTATTCACCCGTTAGTTTGCATCTCATTTACTGTTGCTATTTTATAACCGACATAAAAGGTCAAAATCCAAAACAGGATTTAAAATAAAATTGCAATGAACCTCATAGAGTTAAGTGTATATAACCACTGAATTAGTCTTTACAGGATTTACTATAAAGTGCAGTGACTATTAGAAGGCAAATCCAGCAGCCAATTTGCACACAGCTATGTCCAACAAAAATGAAGTAAATTATTAATTTTATCTGGAAGATTGTTGCCCAGAATATTGGGCAAAACTCCCTTTTCTTTTTGAATAGTGCCATGGGATCGTTATTGTCCACCCGAACAGGGTCTCGGTTTAATGTCTCATCTGAAGGATGGCACCTCCAACAGTGAAACTCTCCCCCAGCACTGTATTGGAGTGTCAGCCTAGACAGTGCATTCAAATAATAATAATAATCCTTGCATTTGATATAGCGCTTTTCACGTCTTCTAGATGTCCCAAAGCGCTTCACAGAATATACTGTAAAGTGAATTGACTGCATATTTGTGGGCGAACGCGGCAGCCAATTGTGCACAGCAATGTCCCACAAACAGTCGCAGATTGAAAATGATCAATTTATTATTGTTTTTGGTTTTGGAGGGATTATTATTAGGCGTGTGGAGTAAGGAAACTTGCCCAAGGTTTCGCCCTGCCTGGAATTGAACTCAGGTCTCTCACTTGCAAAGCGAGTGCTCTAACCACTGAGTTGCAGGACTCCACAAAGTCCTGACATGGGGCTTGAACCCACAACCTTTCGACACAGAGGTTAAGAGTGCTATCGACTGAGCCAGGATGACTCTCTAAATCTCAATGGAACACTTTAAATAGGGATGAAGTAAGAAGACAGGGTTTACTGAAGATTGAAATATTCTCTTTTATTGCACTGCGACTTCCCCATTCATAAATGAGGATTCCATTTCTCAGATAACATTTGCTCTGATCCTCAACCTCATTGTTGAAACCACAGCAGTTACATAGTTTAAGTAGCATCTGCCTCAGTTTGCTCAGGAGCCTGTCTGTGTGTAAAACTGATCAATATTGAGCTGTCAACACATCCCAGCACACCCTAACATTACAAATTCCATTAATGGAAATTCTGCATTTCAAGAAAATATTCACCTAAAAGCTTAAACAAATTGACACTGACCAGACAAATTAATATATTTGCAGTTTTCTAGTTTTGAATTGCTTTACACAATTGAATGTACAGCATTTGCTTTAGGAAAGTTCAAACCATCTTTAGGATTTTCACTGAATACTGGACTTAATCAAAACTGATGTTAATTGTATATAGTTTCTCAAGCAACAGGATTTTTAGCAATTGTCTCAGTTTTCTCTTTCCCTCGTCACTGGAAAATGAAGGTCTAATTTGCAGTCAAATTACTGTGTCTGCAGACTATGCTTGAGTAAGCTAAGGAAAGAATAAGACAGCCTCAATCCAACTCGCACTGGCTAGATATGAAGAAAGGTATATTTTTAAAAATTATATATTTTTTATACAACCTTGATTGGTATCAAAGCACTGACATGAGTAAAGCCAATAATTTCAACCAGGAGGGAAAAAAAATGAAGAAAGAGTATTTACAAAGATATTTACAATTATGTGGAGTCCTATAGCTTAGTGGTTAGAGCACTCGACTTGCAAGCGAGAGGACCTGGGTTTGTTTCCTGGCAGGGCGAAACGTTAGGCAAGTTTCCTTACTCCATGCACCTCTGTTTAGCTAGCAGTAAATAGGAACCAAGTTGTTAATTGATTGGCGGATCGCTTTTCCGGGGATAATAATCCCTTAAAAAAATCATTTGGTCACTTCAAATTTGGTCACCTCGGCGTTTTGTTCGACCCTGAGCTGTCCTTTCTCCCTCACATCCGCACCACAACTGGCACCGCCTTCCATCACCTCCGGAACATCGCCAGACTACGGCATTACCTCACCCCTCACGCTGCTGAAACTCTGGTTCACGCCTTTGTCACCTCAAGGCTGGACTATGGGAACTCTCTCCTCGCCGGCCTTCCCGCCACCTCCCTCCAGAAGCTGCAGGTCATTCAGAACTCTGCAGCTCGTGTACTGTCCCGCACCAGGCTTCGCGATCACATCACTCCCACCCTCGCTCACCTCCACTGGCTCCCCATCTCCCAGAGGATTGATTTCAAGATCCTCATCCTCACCTACAAGGCCATTCACGGCCTTGCTCCCTCCTACCTCTCCAACCTACTATCCCCCTACCTACCTGCCCGTACCCTCCGTTCCTCTGGCTCCGGTCTGCTCCACGTCCCCCGCCCCAACCGCCCTACCATCGGTGGTCGGGCCTTCAGCCTCTCAGCCCCCAGGCTCTGGAACTCCATCCCCCAGTGCCTTCGCCTTGCTTCCTCCCTTTCCTCCTTCAAGGCCGGTCTCAAAACCTTTCTCTTTGACCGAGCCTTCAGCTCCCCTCTCGACTCTCTTCCCCCTCCTCGCTCCCTCCCTTCCCTCCCCTCACCCTGACCATTTCCCCCCTCCTCGCTCCCTCCCTTCCCTCCCCTCACCCTGACCATTTCCCCCCTGCTCGGGTCATGACCCAACTGTGCAGCGCCTTGGGACGTCCTCCTGACGTGAAAGGCGCTTTATAAATGGAATCTTGTTGTTGTTGTTGTTCAATCCACGACTGCTTATGGGATACTGCTGTGCGCAATTGGCTGCCGTGTTTCTCCCACAAAATATAGTCAATTCACTTTACAGCATATTCTGTGAAGTGCTTTGAGATGTCTCAAAGACAAGATACTATACCAAATACAGGGATTATTATATTATTATAGATATTTCCCCAAACATCCCTAAAACACAAGAACACCAAGACATCTCTCTGCAGAGCTGAGAAGTCACATTGTAAAGGAAAGGGAAGATGGAACTTGGAAGGATTTAGTACATTAAATACTGAAATAGCTGTAAATGTAATTCAAGGCAACAGGAACAAGCTACCGAGTGATAAGGAATGAAAAGCAGAGCTTGGCCAAATTACAATTTTTTTTGCAAGAATTTTGAGAGCCAGAAGGTAGTTTGCTGTGAGACTGGCTCAGTTGGTGGCACTCTCGCCTCTTGAGTCAGAAGGCTGTCGGTTCAAGCCGCACATCACAGCTTTGAGCTCCACTAGTTCAGCCTGATACTGAGGCACACTGCTGGCAGACCTCTGCATTGTTGCAAGTACCATTTTTCAGATGAGATGTTAAACTGAGGTTCCTTCTGCAGTTCAGTAGGACAATAATGATCCAACAACACTATTCAGAAAGAGAAGGAAATTTCTCCCAGTGTCCTGACCAACGCTCCTCCAGATAGAACTGGCCATTCGCTTCACGCCTACAGTCAGCATAGTTTACAGTAAATCCTGCGGAGTACTTTGAGATGTCCTCCAGACATGAAAGCTGCTATGGCAAATGCAAGGATCATTATGAGTTCCTCTCATCTAATATACACAGCTAAACTAAACAGAATATTTTAGCAGGAAAGCTAACATAAGCATCTTTGTTATTTTTCAGAATACAATTACATCAAGATCTTTGGATTTAGATAATTTCAAGATCAGCACAGCCAGCAGCATAACAACTACCACCACCACACACTAAAAAACTGCCTTGGGACGCCCTTCTGACGTGAAAGGCTCTGTATAAATGTTGTTGTTGCTGCTGTTGTTTACTTCTCCCCAGTACTTTCAACCAAAAAACCAGTACAAGAAAATGAACAATTATAAAATGCAAGGACTATTTAACAATGAACCAAAAAGTTATTGTACAACGACCGGATCACTTTCTGAAAGTCACAGAATTAAGATTTGCTACAGAGAATTCATGCGTCTTCGAGCTAAGGGAATCAGAAAAATGTTATCACTTGATCTTACATATGCAGAATGTGGGAAATTTCTGAGGCAGATTTATTCTGCATTTCAAACCCATGACAATCATGCAAGACCCAAGATAGTGAAATAAATAACAGATTGAGGAACAGCACAATATTCGTGGAGTCCTGTAGCTCAGTGGTTAGAGCACTTGCTTTGCAAGCAAGAGACCGGAGTTCAATTCCAGGTAGGGCGAAACCTTGGGCAAGTTTCCTTACTCCACACACCTAATAATAATCCCTCCAAAACCAAAAACAATAATAAATTGGTCATTTTCAATCTACGACTGTTTGTGGGACATTGCTGTGCGCAATTGGCTGCCGCGTTCGCCCACAAATATACAGTCAATTCACTTTACAGTGTGTTCTGTGAAGCGTTTTGGGACGTCCTCCTGACGTGAAAAGCACTATATTAAATGCAAGGATTATAAGGATTATTATTAATAATATTTTTAAAAAATGAATTTTCTTAAAAAAGGTTTTCTGTGGTTGTCAAATATGTTGTGACTTGCACAATGGGTCGTTCAATCTATGAAGGGCAATTATAAAACTGTTCTAATGTAAGTCTCAGTATTCCACGCTTTAAGAAATCTACTGTAAAGTGACTGAAATGCAAAATATATTGCTATGCAAGAGGCATTATCAGCACAGTGGGGTATATTCAGAACCACATTAGCTGTCACAGGCTCAAGCTTCTGTATACAATCTACCTGTTACTGTTCAATTTAAAGCATTTGGACTGAAACCCAATGTTAAGAATTAGCAGCAGTTCATGTAATCAATGAGATTGGAATCTGTTTTGTGAGGTCCATTAAGAAGATTGAACAATCACTGCTATGAGACTGTTAGGCTTCAGAGAGGAAAGTGGTGTCAGGAGACCTGCACATCCATATAATGTGGTCAGCTGCTACTCTGCTCTCAGCAAGAGCAACCGAGGATGCTCATACCATTCACTTGGTGTGGGGGAATGCGGAGGAAAGCTGGGACACTTTGTAGCTAAACTGGCCTCAAGATAATGAACTTGGCAATGGAATATTGCCCATGGGATTCTTCCTACTCAGCTCCTCTTAACCCTACAAGCCAAAGCCCTAATGGATAAGGTGGTCTTAGTTGGACAGGTATCAGGAAACTCATGGACAGTGCTCTCAACAGGAACCTACAAGGTTTTAACTAGTTTAACTCTGGCAGTACCCTAATGCATACTCTGGGATCCCCAGGCTTTGGCTATCACCAAACTGTGCCCAATATACTCCAGAATCAGCAATGTACATCCCTCCAGGAAAAGAAAATGAAGAAAATGTGCATTGTATTACAAACACTAAGATATTTCCATGTGAAGGTGGCCTGTGTATGTGAAACTCAGTATGGTTTGGATATGCTTCGACATGGTGATGGATTTCCACATGTGACCCAGTTGACCCAAAAAAGGCAATTAGTATTTAAAACAAAGCTATTGTCACAAGTTTTAAATTGAGACTTTCAATAATGCTTCTCCTCCAAGGGTATGAATACAGACTTAGGCTAATTTACCAAGCTGCCCACCCATCCAGTGATAAAAGCCATCCAAGAGATAAGACTGGTTTGAAACTAACAATGGAGAAGTTCAAACAAGAAAGTGTCATTTCTGCAAATGTAATTAGGGAAACTAAAGCCAGTGATTTTCAATAAATGGATCAGATCATTGTGCAACACCATGCAACAGGGAACTAGAAATGTGAGATAAGGGAAGGATTTCAAAGTACATAAAAAAACTTCACAGGTCAATAGTTCACGATTCAGGAAACAGCGCTTTTCATGTCTTCTAGACAATGTCTCGTTCCAAAAGTTTGATCTCCAAAGAACTAACATATAATGCTCTGAGACTGCCTAAAATGACAAATTACAACAACAACAACTTGGATTTATATAGCGCCCTCCACGCCGGACGGCGTTTCAGAGCGCTTTACAGTAACAGATCCCAGGACGGAGCCAGGGGGAGGGGGAGGAAGGTGACCAAAAGCGTGATCGAAAAGAAAGGTCTTCAGCAGAGACCTGAAAATAGGAAGAGAGGGAGCGAAGCGAAAGGAGTGAGGATGGCAGTTCCCGAGCTTCGGGGCATAGTGGCTGAAGGCACAGCCGCCAAGGTTGGAGTGGAGGACTCGGAGGAACGAAGGCAACAGGTACTGTTTTGAGGAGAGGAGGTCAGAGAGGTAGGGGGGTGCAGAGGAGTGCAGGGACTTGAATACAAGAGTGAGGATCTTGAAATCGATCCACTCTGGGATAGGCAGCCAGTGCAGTCTGGCAAGGACTGGGGTGATCGGGAAGCGGAGTTTTGTGCATGTGAGAATGGGGGCGGCAGAGTTTTGAATGATTTGGATTTTATGGATGGTAGTGGATGGGAGACCAACGAGGAGGGCGTAGTAGTCCAGCCAAGAGGTGACAAAAGCATGGACCAGGGTTTCAGCGGCTTTTGGGGAAAGGTATTGGCAGAGACGGGCAATGTGTCAGAGCCTAATTACATTTCACAGGATTTAATTCACATTTGGTTGGAAGATATTCATGTTTCTTTCAAGATCACTTACCCACAGTGAATAGTGTTTGTGGGACATTGTTGAGCATGAATATCTGCTACATTTTCCACAATACAGTCACCACATTTCACAGTAAAATCTTGTGACGCACTTTGAGATGTCTCGATGGCCTGAGAAGGCGCTATATCAAATGCAAGGATGACTATTACTTACACTCTTAATGTAATATTTAAATTCACAACTGAATTATAATATACATTTCTTGATATGTCCTTTCCTCTATTGAGGAAAGGTTATCCCTTTGTTTTACTCGGGTATCCCTTTGTTCAAATCCTGCAGAGTATAATCTGAGATTACTAAAATGGCATCGCAACCCAATCATTCACTGCAAAACTAATTCTGTTTTCAGGCAACAGCGCCGCACTCCCTGAAAATGGCAGAAGTGCTGTAAGACATCCCATAATTACAAGCGCACTCGAGTTGCTCTGTACATGTTTACACATGATGTATCTTGCATATGCTTTTATACAATTCACATAATAGATTCCACTGTACTTTCAGCTATTGTTATGGTCTTAACTCTCATGTGGTTTGGCAACGACAGAAAAAATAAACAAATCCATGGTTGCCACATCATCAGCCAATACGCCAGCAGGCACGGTTCCCAGGTCCTGCAGACAGTCTGTCCAGTGACAGTTGCCTCAGACACCATGCTCTTCACTCACTTTACATGCAAAAACCTATCACCATGCTTCAAAGTATCCAAACCAGACAGAGTTCCACACGTGCATGTCACCTACACATGGAAATGTCCCTGTATCTGGAGGAACACACCCTGCTTACCTTACATCACCTTAGTCAGTTTCAAGGATATTCCACTAACCTCCTCTCCCACCCCTTCCCTCCCCTCACCCCAAGGATAGTCAGGAGTTGATCATTAGACAACTAACCAGCAAATTATTATTATTAGTAGTAGTATTTGCGAGAGATCGTCTAATGAGACGGTTCTTTGAAAAGTTTTTATTCAAAACCAGGAACTTATTGTTTAGTTTGAGGCAACACTGCACCAGCCTCATCATACTCCACAATAAAATAAAAGTAAAAAGTTAAATGAATGTTGAAGTTACTTAGTTATAAGCCCACACGAGAATTAGAACAGGAAACTCTAAAAAGACCAGTACAGTAGAATTTTTATTGTCGCTCCCAAGATGGACCATAATTATTAGGTCTGCCTCAGTCACGGAAACAAAATACACATTAATCTGCCCTCCACTGTGTAATCTGTTTGTGGCACCAATGGGTCTTATTCTCCACTGACAGAATGAACAAAACAGCTACTGTAGTCATAACCATAGGAGATTAGCAAATCACCCTGCTTGCATTCAGTCACACTACAGCAGTCATTTGCCTTCTGATTTCTCACCTGATGAAAAAAAGTCTAGTCTATGCAATTCTACATGGACACGCAGCACATGTGCAACCACAAAAATCTACAACTACCAATTCCTGCAATTCTCATCTTTTATGTCAGGAGGAAGACTCAAATGTAAAACATAGTAACTGCATTTTATTGGCAAATACAGCAGACAATTTTGCAAGGCAAAGCTCCACAAACAGTGATGAATGGAAAGACACAACTCCCTTCTCTTTTTGAATTGTGCCAAGGAGTTTTAATGTCCACCTAAACAAGCAGATGGGACTTCATCATTATCATCTCATCAGAAGGATTGCACTTTCAAACATCCAGCACTCCCCCAGTAGTGTGTTGAAGTATGAATTGAAGGTCCCAACATAGGTCTTGAAACCACAACCTTCTAACTCAGACCTGAGAGTGCTATAACTGATCCAAGCTGACATCACTAAATTTAAATAAGTATATTCTTTGCTGCAATTTAGCTGCTGAAATCTGTCTATGACTCAGAAGAATAAATAATTATAATAATTGTAAAAATAATCCTTGCATTTGATGTAGCAAGAATTATTCCATCATTAAATTATGTTGTTAAAATATCATAAAGGGCTTCACAAGTAATTCTTGTTAAGTGTTGTTACTAGGTATTTGTGGACAAATGTAGCAGCCAATTTTGCACACTGCAAAAGACTACAAACAGACATTAAGTGAATGACCAAATTATCTGGAGGACTGTTGGCCAGGGACCGGGAGAAACTCCTTTCTATTTTCAAATCGCTTGCAGCATTATAATTTTGTAATACATCTACGGATTATATTGTGCAATCAGTTTTGTTGGTTTAAAAAATCATCTTACTAAATGTGTTTTCATTTTCTTCGAGTAGGAGGAGGAATTGTCAGAATTGATATTTGCCTGGTCAGCTCACCACAGGATGTGTGCTGGCACTCTTGGGCTCAAGGGTGAGTAATCAGCTCCAGAATATATGCAGAGAGTGGAAGCCAAACTCCCCGAGGGGAAAGGATGGGGAATTTTGAGAATTGAGAGTTTGAGAAAAGTAACCATTTTTCAGTTTAGCAGATGGAACGAAAACAGTCACTGCTTTGCCAATGTACTCAGGGACCTTTGAAAGCCAAGTCCACTTACAAAATATATCTTCACTTAGGAATTTGATTGCGATCAACAAAAATGTCAAAAAACAGATAATGAAATCAAATGAAACAAATGGTTGCAGCTCAACATATGCATGAGTGCACCTGACTGCCAAATACTCTCTTGTGAAGTGCAGATCCGACTTTATACAATCTACTCTTAGCCAGGCTATCACTACTCCATTACAGACAGCCCTATGGTGCAGTCAGTTAATGTGTGCTTGTTGTATTTCTGAACATTCTGAGGCAGCATTTTTAAATTGGTAAAAAAGGTTGTTTCTAAAATTAGTTTCATGAATGGATATTGATGGGAAATATTTTCGTTAAAACAAAAATCAGATAATGATCTACAATTTTTGTTTTATTGAAACAAAAAAACAAGGCCACTACAAATGGCAATAACCTCAATCTTTCATCTGAAAAGTATTCCATTCATCTAATTATTTGAAAAGATAGTGAACTAGGCAGCATATTGTAAACAATACAACAGCGGGAAAATAATAATTGCATTTAATTCAGTGGCTTATCACATGGTTGAAACTTCTCAACACACATCACAATGAAGTGTAATTGTATTTTGCACGTGAACACAGCACAGGCAATTTGCACACAGAGGTATACTACAAACAGCCATGAAGCAAATGACCAATTTTATCTGGGGAATTGTTGGCCAGGACACTGGGAGAAACTGTTTTCTTTTGGAACAGTGTCATGGGATCTTTAGTGTCCAACTGAACAGGCAGACAGGACCTCGATTTAATATTTCATCCAAGGACAGTTCCTCCAACAATCCAACACTGAATTGGAATGTCAGCCTGAGACTGTGAGCTCAAAGTGCCATCTTGGGGTTTGAGCTCAAAGATTTCTGACTCAAAGATGAAAGGACTGAGCCAGATTGACATTTGGCACCAATGTAACGACACAATGGAGTGAAACACTGCAACAGTGCACAGGAGCAAAGGATATGGCAGAGTAGTATGACAGCAACTTGTGTGCACCACTCAGTAGGTGTTCAATCGCAGCTAAACTATTGTGGGGATATGTTCAGTTGGGGACAATTCAGAAATTCCCTCACATGAATAGAGGGGAAAAGGAAATAGTATAAGGGACGACCAATCAACAGATCATTCAACACAACGCAGTTGACCTTTGAGGTGTGACTCAGTCTGCTCACTGTGGAAGCTCGGCACAGAGTTATAAAGTTGCATCACACCATCTCAGCTGCCAGCACCCACGCTGCTCACCAACACCCCAATAAGCAGATGGAGCAAAAGGTTGGGATTCAAGACTAAAAGCAATGATACCTCTTATCGTGCCTTTCACGTCAAGTGGACAACTCAAAGTACATCATGGAATTTACTGTAAATAATGCTCACTGAAGCACAGTGACTATTTTGTAGACAAAACAATAATGTAGTACACCAACGACACTTTTTAACTTCAGAAAACAGTCTTCCTTGAATATTTTTTCTTGAATACTGTAAATTGGCTTATTCTGGTGCACTCATATTTTAGCAGGACTAGGCATATTAGAGTTATACATATTTTGCTTAAACTTTGCTTCATTTCTTCAGAAAGAAAACATGAAAATTCATGTTCAGTTAATTTAAGTGTGAGTGCACCCATTCCCTACAAAAGTAATGGCAATAAAGCAAACAATCTACATGTTTTGCTACCTTTTGTTTATTTGTGCTAGATTTGTACATACATTTTCCATTACCATTAAATAAATATACCTTATGTTACTAGATTGTTATTCACACATTGTTGCAAATTGTGACAACTCATGAATTTTGTATTTCAAAATTAATTATAAAGATGTGAAGAATGTTAAAGGATGTCATGAAGAAATTGTAACACGGAGAGTCATATAAAATAGAACTTGGACGGAAAGAAAGACTTTCAGAAGTCATACTGCGGATAGCTATTGGCAAAAGTTCCGAAGGAAGAATTTCGCAGTGAAAAAACTTGATCTTGATTGAAAAGGTTTGGCATCCAAAAATTTTACACACTGTCTTACCTTCTCACGTGCTATGTACATTGCTGGCAATCTGTCATTTAACTTCTTTGGAGAAACAGTCTCTTTTTCCACTAGAAAAACATCTGGAGCATTTATGTGCTGGTACTAAAGAATAGAAATTACAGGTTCATCCAAAATTAATTGAATAGATGGATTTTTTTTACTGCATATCGTTAATTGAACATTGTATAATTAGGATTATATAATGCAAGAAGATTTCCCTGGTAATAGTCATTCAAAGTACTGTATAGCTTTTAGTCCCTGGATTTGGACTGATTAGCAGAATTCCCATTCGGGTAAATGAAGAAAATTTCTACAGTATTTCACCAAAGTGCTCAATCTTTAATTCACAGGAGATTTCACATTATAAAAATAATCTTAAAAATTACTATGATCTTCTCCAACCTCACTCTACTGTTAGCCCCACATTTCTGCTCACTCTTTTTGTTGGCAAATTGGGGCCTGCGGCTTGTCTCCTGCTACCTCTGCCCCACCATACATAGACTGACCTTACAGAGACTGCTACCATTCTCTCGAACAAATTCTTTCCACCCCTATGTCTCACCCACTCTCAAACTGTCTTGAAAAACCACCAAAAACCTACGACTTCAACCATGCTTACAGCCATCTCCCTCCTCCTCCTGCTCCCTCCTTCTCCTCCTCCAACTGCCACGTGGAGTCCTGTAGCTCAGTGGTTAGAGCAGTCGCTTTGCAAGTGAGAGACCTGAGTTCAATTCCAGGCAGAGGGCGAAACCTTGGGCAAGTTTCCTTACTCCACACAGAGCCTAATAATAATCCCTCCAAAACCAAAAACAATAATAAATTGGTCATTTTCAATCTACGACTGTTTGTGGGACATTGCTGTGCGCAATTGGCTGCCGCGTTCGGCCACAAATATACAGTCAATTCCCTTTACAGTGTGTGTTCTGTGAAGCGCTTTGGGACGTCCTCCCGACGTGAAAAGCGCTATATCAAATGCAAGGATTATTATTATTATTCCAAATTGAAACAGAATTTTAACAATTTTCCACAGTTCTGTGCAAAACATTCAAGAGAAAATAGTCTCACACGCCAAGACCGGGTGGAATTTCGGCCTCGGTGCACAAATGATGACTCAATCTATTTTACTTGGGAGATTGAGAGGGAAAGATCATCTACATCATATTTTCCTTCAGAAAGATGCCGCTGTTACCTTTCTGATTCACAGCTCAATGCAGTTGCAAGAAAAGATTACGAAGGAGAATGAGAGCGAGGAGACAGATTTCTACAATAACTTTTCACAATTGTTACATTTGTGCATGAATAAAAACTTACACCTCAGACAAATTGAAAAATAAACAGTCTGCTACATGGCATCATACTTTAATAAGAATCTGTGTGAAAATGAGGTACTTATTAAAGAAGCTTACTAAAGTACCATACCTAGGTCCTTTGTCAAAATGTTGCAATTTTGTTTTGGTTCATTTGACCCTTTTCCAAAGAGAAATCTAGATGAGCAGCTGTAAATCGAGAAGATAGCTAACTCTGTCGCCTCTCCAGAATCACTCTCCCTGTGCTATTAAGATTGAATCTCATTCCTAGATGTCAATATGTGATCAAGATTAATTTGTTTGGGTTAACATTGAAATAAAAGTCAATGTACAAGGGAACCCATTTAAAACCTGTTTCATTACAACCAGGGTTTGCTCGCAATCCCCAATATTTACTCATCCAAAAATACAAAATGTATGCAGAACATCAGCCACCTCCCTTCAAGATGCCGGCTGGCTTTTCACACCTAAGGTCACTGTCAACATCACTTCTATTGGCAGTGACTGCGATGACCCGAAAGTCGACCATCATTTAGCACAGGAGAAGATATTCAGCGTTTCAAAGCAACCCAGTGTTCTGTTCAAGTGCACAGTTGATGCAGAAGTGCTGACCAGCAATCATATTGCCTGATTTAACACTGGTTAGGATTTTATGAACCCCCAACTATTGCAGTATAACAGGGTTCCACTGTATTTCTCTTCAATTAAAAAAGTTACCAAATTGTGACCGTCAATCACACAGTTGAACCTATTTGTGCAACCATTTGTAAGAAGTGCTAATAATGTGGACTTGATCCAAATCTCACTTTTTAGAATCAGAACTTACAATACAGGAGGCCATTCAACCAATTGAACCTCTGCTGGTGTTCTAACACTAGAGCTATTCACCCTCATATCAATTCCCTTCTCTTCATCCAGATTCGCTCTCTTCAGTCATAATGCCTTCTCATTTCGACTGCATGATGCAGTACAGTTCCTGCAATAGGAGCTGAGAATATGCAAGTTATGTGGAGCCTGTGCCTATAAGAGATGGAGAGTGTCTCTCTCCCTGTTTGTCAGCCTTCCCAACTCTTTCCTCCACAAGCTGCAGACATCCAGAACTTTGCAGCTTGTGTCCTCTCCCGCACCAGGCACTGTGACTATCACCCCCACCCTCAGCCGGCTCAATTGGCTCCCCATCCCCCTGAAGATAGAGTTCAAAATCCTCATCATTGCTTTCAAGTCTCTCCACAGTCTTGCCACCTCCAAACTTTGTGGCCTGTAAACACCATATCAACCTGTATGCTCCATCCTCTCCGTAGGCCCCGGCTTGCTCCAGGTCTTCGCCAAGCCCACTCCATCGGCGGTCGGGCCTTCAGCCTCTATGCCCCCACCCTTTGGAACTCACATCCCACATTCCCTTTGCCTCGCACCCTCCTTTGCCCCTTCAAGGCGCATCTCAACACTTCTCTTTGACCGTGAATTCGGCTACCTTCTCTGCCCTCCACCCTCCCTGATCACAATCCCAAACCCTCCCACTACCTGCTCGGGTCGAAAACCCTGATTGTTCAGTGCCATGAGACATCCTCCCAATGTGAAAAGCGCCATACAAATGTAACTTTGTATTGTATTGTAATATGAAGAATAGCTTGTAGGTTCAACTCCCAGAAAAGATAAACATGCATGGCTTTTTCTTCTGGTACGGTTATGCTTCAGATGCGATTTGGTGTTAGAGAGCTACAACCCATAAACAGCAATTTAACACTGTAGTTTAGTAATGGCTCAGCGGAAGAGCACTTACTTCACACCTCTGTGGTCAAGCATCTGACTCTTGGCAGTGACAAGAACCAATCTGGAGTCAAACTTGATAAGTCTGCCAGAGCTCCCAGCCAGCTGCTTGTTCAGACAACCAATTGACAATGCTGGTTTGTTGACCCAAGGATAGATTGGAGCGTGGCTAGAATCCCAGCTAGTGGCCACTAATGTGCAAATGCCACTTATATTTCAGTGAAGCCCTGCCAGTAGAATCAACAGAACAAAGAACAATTTTGCACAACTACTAATTTCCTTACTCCACACACCTAATAATAATCCCTCAAGAAGAAAAAATGAAAATTTGATCACTTCAATCCACGACCATTTGAGGGACACTGCTGTGCGCAATTGGCTGCCGCGGTTCGCCCACAAATGTACAGTCAAGTCATTTTACAGTATATTCTGTGAAGCGCTTTGAGACGTCCAGAAGACGTGAAAAGCGCTATATCAAATGCAATGATTATTATTATTGTGGATTGAGGTGGTCAGTTTAGTATTGTGTTTTTTTTAAAACCAGGCGTGTGGAATAAGGAAACTTGCCCAAGGAATCGAAACCAGGTCTCTCGCTTGTGAGGCGAACGTTCCAACCACTGAGCTACAGAACTTCACTGAGCTACAGGAAGAGGTATACATATCTACTTGCAGGGTTTGTTGCTCTCAGCAGTAATCCACTCATGACCAAGGTAGTGCATTGCCGGCTTCTGCAGAGCACTGCAGAGTTCTGTTTTTTTCTTACTGGCAGGGAATGGAAGTAAACAGTGCCTCTCCTGTGGTAGTCCGTACAAATGTACTCAAAAATAAATCAGTGCAACATTGCTGAAAGTAGGAACAAAAGGTTGCTGGTTTCCACAGCAAAATAAACAAAGCAAGTGCAAGATGTCACTTTGTCACTAATTTGGTCACTTCAATCCACGACTGTTTGTGGGACGCTGCTATGTGCAATTGGCTGCCACATTTTGCCCACAAAATGCAGTCAATTCACTTTACAGTATGTTCTGTGAAGCACTTTGAGAGATCTAGAAGACGTGAAAAGCACTATATCAAATTCAAGAATTATTATTATTCTACAAGCAACTCTACCAGTACTGAATATCGTTTACAAAAAAACAATCAATTTGTTTTAGTGATAAACTTTTTATTGGACCACTTTTGTATAACCGTAGCTAAGGTCAGAGTTTGGAAATTGCAATACCATGATTTTTTATTACATCATTGTGTTCGGTTTCAATACATGGAGAAATATTTAAATTAAAAAGGCACTACAACTTATTTCTGTACTCTCTAAAATTTACAGACATACAGGAAATTGGACTCGATAATGTAAAATGGCATAGGAGTGAGTAACTTTGTACATGAGTGGGCACCCTGACTTCACTGTGTAACCATCGCCATTAGACATTTTATAGGCAAACGCTGCAGGTGATTTCTGCACAGCAATATCTCACAAACAGCCACAAAGTGAATAACTAATTGTAACTGGGCCCAGGGATGGAAACGAGTCATTCTGTACATGACTGACCGCCTTAACTTCACTGTACAACCATTCCTATTAAACTTTTTATTCATGCTCTCGGCTCCTTAAGAGAATCATGGGAAAGGCCTGCGAGTAAAGTCTGATTTCCAGACACATCCTCTGGCCTCCTAATGAAATTAATAATAAAAATAGTATCTGATGCAACACCTTTCACATCGAAAAGGTATCTCAAACCATTTCACAGGATTTACTGCAAAATGTAATGATGTTAAAGACCCAAGCTGCCAGTCGAACAGAAAAGGCAGTTTCTCCCAGTATCCTAGCCCTCAGTTAAAATTAGTCACTCCTTTCGTGGCTGTTTAATGGGATACTGCTGTGCACAAACTAGCTGCAGCGGTCACTTACAAAATGCAGTCACTGTACTCTATAGTAAATCCTGTGAAGCGCTTTGAGACCGCCTCCTGACAAAAAAGGCAGTTATATTGAACACAAGGATTATTCTTGCTCAAATTCCATGATTTGTTCAGAATAAAGCTGAACTTTTTTTTAAAATTTCACACAAAAGATTAAAAATTCTCTCTTCAGCAATTCCATCCTTGAAATATTCAAACACTCTTAACTAACAGCATTGCTGTTAAAGGAATCAGGTTAATTTGTGCCGGTAGAGATCCAATTTCCCTGGGTGACCTAATCTAATAGCCTTGTTAAACAGGCGGAAAAAAATCAATGTTCCAAATCTGAAGCAAAATGCATCTCAGGCCAAGCTGTAAAAGTTTACGCAAGGCACTGCTTTATACTGAGAGCCTGTACAAACTGCTCCCTTGAATGAACAGTCACAATTTAACTCTGTGATTCACGTGAGAAAAGTGACGATTTAAAAGACTTTCCCATTGTGAATGCTCTTCGTGCTCTATTTTTACCTCTGGTGTTTGGATTGTGTCTCCAAAATATACGCCAATATCTTCATTATTGGCAGTGACCGTTTTAGTAAAAAACATCAGCAAAACCAAGTGCAGAGACAAGGGCCCAAAATCCACCCTTGAAAGGTCACGTACCCTTTGACTTAATGTTTAATTGCAATCTCATAACAAATGGCACTACGTGGATTTCAAGAGGGGAGCAGACAGGTATATGAAAATTAGAGGCTTTAAGTTAGGACAGTTATATAGACATTACTGCTTCAATAAAGATTTTTTGGGGGGAGACTCAATATCAGTGAGAGCCTGAAATAGGGTGCTCAAGAAACATATCCATTAGTCACACTGAACAATCAGAACTGTGGACAGTTTATTCTGTTCTGTCTATTCTGCAACACTGCTTATCCTTTCTAGAGCTGTTTTTTTTGGGGGGTGATGGTGGTGGGGGGGGAGGTGGTTAAGCAATGAATAGCTGTGATGCCAATATACTATACAGATTATACAGTGGAGCCACATTAAAACGGTGGTTGGGATCCATAAAATCTCACCAGTGCTATCATGAGGCAACTTTTAGTCAACTGGTTCCTATGCTAAAAGAAAATTGGTTTACTGACTTCAGAGTCATCAGGCTGCCACCAGCGTCACTTCCAGTTTACTGTGTGAGGACAGGTTGGCAAATCTCCACAGAGCAATCGCATTATAATCAAACTTACGCTACAAATAGCGTTATAACACGGGTGCAATGTAGCATGAATTATAACTGTAAACTGATACACAACAAAAAACTGCACTTTCATACAGTCTTTTCACATAACTGTTTGTTTTACAGGAATTACCAAGTGTCATGGCTGTAAATCTTGGCAGCTATTTACGTACAACGTGACCCCATGAACCACCAAGAGATGACTAATCTGGCAGAATTAATATACACTAAAGGAAAGTCTGTTCTCTATTCAAATAGGTCATGGGATCTTTAACATCTACCTGACGAATAGACATCAAGGCAGCTGTAGTGTGCAAAGAGTGAACTGATGTTCCAACTGGCCATCTCCAGAGATGGAATTCCCACCCCAGGCTAAATGTCCATCACTGGGCCAAGTATTCAGACAAGTTTGGGGAGAGGAGAGGGTAGGTTTTACTCTCAGAAAATACTCTCATTAGTTCTTGATCCACTTATCAACAATGTGTTAATTATCATGGTTTTCACACAACTGTTAATTGCCTTTGGGTGGATGGATAAGAGGTAAAAATGCAATACTGAACTTCTTTAACAAGTCGTCACCATTATCTTGAATGTCAGCACGTCAAACTAGCATAAACACACAATTCTACATAAACATTGCTCCTAGTCAGGACTGCTTGTCTCAAAAACGCCATGAGCAGCTGTTAGGAACATTTCTGGTTTTAGCAGCTGCTCTTAGTGATGGAACACTGAAAGGAAAGGATTCATTTAAACAAATGTCCTCCATCCATTCTTTCAAACGCCACAACAAAACGTCAACATCGGGAAGATATTAGGAGCAAGATTTATGATTTAAAAGAATCAGCCAGTTTGCACAAAACCCTATTCAAAGCTGTCATTATTGCTCAGAATAAGACATCTCAAAATGTGTTACCTTCGTAACATTCAAACTGGAAACAGTGAGAGTCGATAGTTCTGAATTGCTGGGCAAGGGTCCTCATTATACAGCTGAAAGCTACTGAAAACAGATGACTAACTGCACTCTCCTCATCTCAAAGTAACATGAAGAATCCAGCATTTTACAATTGGATCACACTCAGTACATATTGTGAATTAAAACCATGCTTCTGACATAGTCACGACCATAATACGCAACTCGCCTTTACCCGATAGATTTACACAGGAAATGTAGGGTCACAAATTGTACAGGCTTTTAGATCAAGGACTGGTTTCCTTTCCCCTTTCCTCACCAGAGGAGTGTCCAGAAAATATGTATAAAAAGGCCTTAGGACCTAAACTTTTTTTAACGCTAAAGACTGCTCAATTATCCATATTGCTTTCAGTCAATATAAATTATTCCTCCAAATATTGCAAAACATATATGCCTTCCTGTCCTCCTGGCTCAGTTGGCAATCCTCTTGCTTCTGAGTCAGAAGGTTATGAGCTCAGGGATTCTGAACTCAGCCTAGCGTTCAAAGCTCAAATAGAAAAACAAATCTTTAAATTCTATTATATATTTATATATATATATATAAAAACTTATCCATCAATATGATCAAATAATCCATGAAACATCAGTTCTGAGAAAGAGGAAGGAAATGCCTATGCGGGGCAGGGGGAGTGGAAAGAAAGGGAAGGGGCAGCATATTGTACTGTAAGGTGGAGATGTGAAAGTAGGTCCATATTTGGAATATTGCTCACTCAACTTTAGCAGTCGGAGAGGATTTTACCCAGAGTGTTCCTCAGGGAGACTAAATGGCCAGGTAAAGAGCAGGTGTGGCAATGGCGCCATCAGATACAAAGCCTTCGGATTCTACACCCTTGACTTGCGGAATTTCCTACTTCTATCCCCTCAACCTCGCCCCTGTCTTCAAATCACGCTTTAACACCTACCCCTTTGATCTTGCCGATGGTCCCCTCCCTCTTCCCCCTGCTTGGCATGCAACCTCGTTTTCTGAATTACTCCAAGACATTATTCGATGTGAAGGGCATTATATAAATACAAGTGGCTGTTGTTGTACAAAGACAATACTCGCATTAATGTCAACCACAGTTTCTCATCCCGAAGCTCCACGGTAGTAACTTTATGTTAACGTCCACTTTAGCTTTCTAAAAGAGGGATAAGTACAGTCTTTCTCCATTCGCCCTTATATAATCCTATGCTATTATAGCACCATAAAATGGTGTACTATGAATTACATTCACAATTATAGTAAATTCAGTCATAGGAGCAATGAACCTTTTTTGGGTCAGTCGAGTGTCTGGTGTGAAACCTATGATCATGTTTAAGAGTATCCAGACAGAGTCCCAAACATGTATGCCACCGAATAATGGAAATTTCACAGAGTGCGTGGAGTGCGTCTTCTCTGCCCGGAGGGATGCACCTTCAATTCGTCTAAAATCAGAGATCGGAGCAATAGATTTTACAATTCAGTTTAATGTAATTTTATATTTCAATTGGTCCCAGATATATAGAATCTGCACCAAGCTCCAAAAGATTACGCTTCGAATAGGCATTCATTTTATAATTCATACTCAGTAATCCATTCTTATTTTTATAAATGCAATATTATCCTGCTGAGGATCGGTTTCAGATGCTGTAGTATCAGTTTTCAGATACTAGTTATACTGGAGAATAACAAATATTTTGTGGAAGTCATAATAAATATTACGGACTGAACTGATACCACTTATGCAAGTTTTATTGTGTTACCGGTCTTGACGGTCAGTCGCCATCTCCTTAACAGCATGATTAAGGTACAAGATTTTGATTTCCAACTCAAAATTGGAGTAAGTTATATAAAGTAGCAGACAATGTGGAGAGAATGTCTGTAATTCAATCCTGAGCTTCCATTAAAATGGGCATGATTCCCGCATAATCCAAACCTCTTGTTATGTTGTTAATAATAGTAGGACACCGTGAGCAGAATCAATTGGAGATGACACTGATTGCACATCCACCTCGCCCCATTTTTTTAAGAGCTACAGGGAGAAGCTTTCCACATGAGAGGAATGAATATGTACAGAAAAAGTCGACGTACATAAGATGACAAAAAGCAATAACTAACATAATGCACCGATAATGGATCATCTACTTTGCTAATTTACTGCCAAAAATTCAAACCAACTTAATTTGGCAGCAAACTGGTAACGTTAAACCCCTGTTTTTCTCTCCTCTCCTCCCTTCTCTTTCCCTCACTCACTGTGCAGCTCCTAAGCAGGTCAACTCCACCCACATCATCAATGTACCTCCACTAATACAAACAGCTTTGACACTGGAGGCAGATATAGCAAAGTAACACAACCCTGACTGGCTGGATGTTGAAGCACTCTCACCTCCCATCCCCATCCGTGTACAGGGAGCAAAGCAGTCTCAATCACTTGCCTGTACATGCATCCCCAGCCACTGGGGAGTCACCGGAGACCCATCTTTCCTAAAATAACTACAGGCACACAAGTCCCCACTGATAGTGCCTACACAGTGGGTATAAAACTCTGCCTTTTTAAAAACTAAAATCTTTGGTTGATGCAGCAGTTCTGAAACGTAAAGGGAGAAGAAAAGCAAATGTCCAACATCCTCAATATTCATACTCCAGGTCACCCTAACCCACCAGCAGTAGTGTAGACAGCACTAAATGCAAGTTGTTGTTGTAAAGGGTTGCAGCCAGCGGTCTTTGAGGAACTGCAGGCACCATTTTTTTTCCTGCATGCAAGAACCCACTCGTACAGGTAACTGTCTTGCGCAAAGCATTTCCACTCTCTGCAGGAGAGTATGGATGAAGCACAGTATACCTCAAATTTCCCACATTATGTTTTTTGACACTGTGCTTACGACAACTTGCATTTATATAGTGCCCCTCACGCGGCTATGCTGCGTGAGGGACACTATATAAATGCAAGTCCCAGAGTGCCTATTCACATTAAACCATAGTCATAAAGGTGGATGTTAAAGATCCCATGGCACTTTTCAAAAAAAGATTTGACTGCCTTGGTGAATCAGATCACAGTCGGAGAAAATCCCACTTAATGTACGAGTTTCATCCCTTCGTTTTAACTGCATCAGATTGTTCATACAAATGAAATGAGAAGTAATTTTTAAGTCCCAATGACTGATAGAAGAAACCTAAATCAAAGACAACAGTTTAACATCACTTGGTAGATACTCCTTCCCCATCCCCCAACCAGACTAAAGGCATGAAAAAAAAAGGTTTCCCCCATTGGGGCTTACAATCAGTTTCACTAAAATAGTGCAGCAAATGTACTCAATTACATTACATAGGATACAATGTGATGTTTGGGCCTTCTGACCTTAGCCAAAATGCAGTTTAAGGTGCTAAAGGCATCACAGCAACCCTGGAGCACTAAATAATCTTGTAATAAGCAAGCAATCCAATCTGCAGTGCATAAGAAGGAAGGTGCAAGGTTCCAGATGCATCACATTTAATTTGTAGCACTCAATTCCACTCAGTCAGAAACTCCAAGATGCGCCAATGAGGCTTGATGATGGGTAAAGTAGTTGTAAGTAATACTCGCATAGCAATAGCTTATAAAAGCTGAGGGCTCTTTTCAGGAATTTAATTACAAGATCACAACAGTGGGTCAGATAAAGAGGCCCTTCGACTAATTTGATAATATCCTTCCAGAATACCCATCCTACTGTCCTCCCAGTGCCCAGGCCTCATCCATCCTTTCTGACAATCTGGTATTTACCCTCTGGGCAAAAAAAACTTCCTGGTATCTGTCTTGAAAAAGCTTATTGCAACTGTGGGATTGGATGGCAGTAAATGGCAATTTAACATTCTGCTACCCAACCTGTACCTTTTAATGAAGTTTTGCCATCTTGTCACCTGATTATTTTATTGCTATTTACCCTGAATATTACTCACTCAAAATTGCACTGTCTGTGTGTGCATCTCTCAGTGTCAAGCGATGGCAGCAAAATAGATATTTTGCACTTTCCAGGCAGTTTTAGAGGTGTATATTGAATTTAAATAATCAGATAAAGCTGACAACAGCACAGTCACTGATCTCTTATTTCCCCCATATAATCCATCTGAAAATAAAGAATTTCAACATGCAGGAATAGCTTGAAGTGTCGATATAAATCTCATGAATAAATTCAATATTCATATCCTCTATTACACGGACAATACAATTTCCATGTATATAGCACCTAATGCGTAAGAACGTCCCAAAGTGTATTCACAATGCTGGATAGACACCTGAGCTGGGAGGGAACATGACTGAAAGCAGTGTCAAAGAGGTATGTTTTGATATGCCCCTACCTTCCTACATACCTTGGTCTCTCAAGGTCTTAACCACTTAGATATGTTATACAGTAGTTGTATTATTTTTAACTTCACATTATATTAAACTATGATAAATTTCAATTCATATTTGTAAATGGAAATCATGTACATAATTGCTGAGTTGTAAATCATCAATTTTAACATAACATTTTAGTACCCGACTATATTATATGTAATTGGTTTGAGTGATAATGATGGATTCATTGCATGCAATGCATTTCATCTAATAAAGTACATTAATTGTATGTGTAGGTTATTAGTGTTATAGTGTTCCCAGGGACTGCCCTGTCAATAATTAGGTTATATTTGTAATAACCATCAACTTCTCTTAGTCGGTGATGACTTGGAATGATTAACTCCAGCAGCACTGTCACTGAATTCTCAGCCCTCTCTGCCAAAGCTGCAGCGTTCCTGAGAGCAGGCTGTGGTTCGCCTGTTCTGACCGTAACTAAATACGCCCATGTCCGGACCCTTCAGACAGGGATGAGCCTACAGAATTGGCTTCCAGCAGCAATCAATGCTTCATTTCTAAACACAGGCAGCGTTGATCCGATACGGATCAATTATGAGTGCTCGGTCCACTCCCGAAACAACCATCAGTTCCAGTATAAATCTGGTTATACTGCAGTCAGTTTCAAACCAACTATTAAACTGTTTTTCAAACAAACTAAGTTAAAAAGTTCTTGTGTGGTTCAATTCAGCTTTGAGGTTAGTTGAGAGCCCGTCTTACCCTGGCCTCTTTCATAATAGTAAGGTGTCCGTTATCAGAGCTTGCCTCAATCTCTGGACAAGAATGATTCAGGGCAGTTTCTAGGCATCACGCCATTCCAAGGGTATAACCAGCAAATGTGTTTTATATTATAATACCTTAAAGACACTTTCAACTGTACATTTGGGAGAGAAAGTGCATGTTCTTATAACCATATAACCAACCGCATGCCAATAGTACTGAAAAAACCTTTATGAGAAACAACAACGATGCAATAATATCCCATAGTCCTATTTGAAACAAGAAAGGAGTCTCTCCTGGTATCCCAGCCAACAATCCCTCAGATAAAATTTGGGTTATTCACTTCATAGCTGTTTGTATTACATTGCTGTGCACTTGTTCACCTACAAAATAGTCACTACACTTTACAGCAAATCATGTGAAGCACTTTCAGACATGCTCCTGATGTGAAAGGTTGTTAGATTATTATTACATTATACTAATCCAATTTGCTATCATTTCTAGCGAAGTAGCAGTTGGATTCTTACAAAGTACTAAATAAATTAAATCTTAAGCACACACAGTCTTTGTGAGTGAAACGGTTTATTTCAATTGGATGTTTTCAGTTTCAAAAGTCTGTGAGATGAAAGTCTTTTTTTAAAAAAAACTTTTTACCTCAACTAAAACTGGGGACTATTTTATGGGACTGATAAAATGGTTTGGTTGCTCCAGCAAATAGGACTCTGCGGGTTTTTTTCAAAACTATCACCACTGTATGTGAATTTGAAGTCTCAGACACAGCACTTCTGTATCATTCAGTGTTAACACGGCTACATTGCACTCTCCACAGGTGGTGGTGCTCAAGCAGCAGCCTTATTCCTCTGCTCTCATATCAAAGTTCAGTGCACACACCTCAAGCAAACCACCATGACAGTAGTACTTGCGGACTCTTTTGAGAAAGGTGGTCTCATAGTGCTGCTGCTGCACACTGGCTGCTGCATAGATGAAGCCAGTCAACTTTTCAAAGTGCACATTGGAATGTTTAAAAACCTTCATGTTGAGCTGCCGTTTCATTTCGAGTAACACACAAGACGACTGACTCATCAGCTCTTTGCTGTGACATGTCGCTGGCAACTGGAAAACCAAGCTTCGTACAAGGTTTGCACATGTAGAGCTGTGCATTCCCCCACCATTGTGATGAGAGTGAACAGTAGAAGTGCAGAATCTCTTCTGCATCGTCAGCAATACTTCCCCACATGTACAACAGTGTTTCCAGATGATAGTATAGAGCTACTTCAGAAAGCAGCTCTGCACTTCCAAGTACTTTCCCCTCCTGCTGACTTCACCACCTCCACTGTAGCAGCAGGAGTTGTTTAATGGCACAGCTCTCATGTGTTCACTGCTTGCAATCACCCATCCACCTTCGCCCAATCATTTCTGACACTGCCAGGCGTCTGCAATAGCTCAATTGGTAAATGCACCGTGTAATGTAGCTCTGAGGCATGAACCAGGAAGGCCCCAAGTCTGAACCCGTCTGTGCTGAGCTAAGGACCAGTTTTCAGTCACTGGCACCTCTGGCCCCTATACATGCAGGTTTGTGTGGAGATTTAAGCATGTAGTGTCAGTAGGGAAAAAAAAATATAGAGAGCTGGATATGACCATTGATGTCTATTTGTTCGGTCTTAACGTTTAAACAAAATCAGGTCCTACTCTAATTTTCATACCCCTGGAATCAAGGCTGAGTCAATTACATAGAAAGATTGCTTGCCTATTCTTTCAACAAGGTAATGTGAGAGTAGCTTAAGTGTCAGTCTGGCTCAGTTGGTAGCATGCTCTCCTCTGAGGTTGTGGGTTGAAGCCCCACGAAAGGGCTTTGAACTCGGTCTAGGCTGACAACATACTGCTGGGGGAATGTTACATTGTTGGATTAGACATTAAACCAAAGTCCTGTTTGTATTAAAAATCCCATGGCATTATTGGAAAAGAGAAAGGGGGGGTGTTCTCCTAATGTCCTAACCAATAACCCCCCAAGACAAAATCAGTCACCACTACCTGTGGCACATTATTACACCCAATTTAGTTGCTACATTTCCCTATAAAATACAGTCATAGTACAGTAAATGTGAAGTGCTTTGAAACACCCTGTGAAAAGTGCAAGGTTCATTATTTGTATTAATAATATCAAAAGGAGAGGAAGAACAACATCAAAATTACATTTATAGAGCGCCTTTCACATGGGGAGGACCTCCCAAGGCACTGGACAGTCGAGGGTCAGGACCAGAGCATGGGAGAGGGGTGAGGGAAGGCAGAGAGGTGGGAGAGCGACTGAAAGCACGATCGAAGAGGAGGATCTTGAGACCGGCCTTGGAAGGAAGAAAGAGAGGAAGCGAGGTGAAGGGACTGTGGGATGGAGTTCCAGAGTGTGGGGGCAGAGAGGCTGAAAGCCCGGCCACCGATGGGAGGGGGTGAGACATGGAGTAGGCTGGAGCCCGCCGAATGGAGGGAGTGGGCAGGTTGGTAGGGAGTCAGCAGGTCAGAGAGGTAGGAGGGGAAGGGCCATGGATGGCCTTGAAAGTGAGGATGAGGATCTTGAATTCGATCCTGTGAGGGATGGGGAGCCAGTGGAATCGGGCGAGGGTGAGAGTGATGGAGTCACGGAGCCTGGTGCGCGAGAGTACACGAGCTGCAGAGTTTTGGATGATCGGAAGAAAGCAAGCAGGTCGGGGAAGGAGTGTCACTGAATTTTTTTTAAAAAATGGGTCATAAATATTACCAAGATCTTACTGAGTTGACAGCAGATCAAAGCGCTTTCACTGCACTTTTGTACTTGCATTCCAATGCCTCAGTTCGTAGCAGTCAAGAAGATTAATAGTGATGCGAAGGGGATAAAGAAAGTTAGAAATTGCAAAAGAAAATTATGAACACTTTTACAAGCCCAGAAGTGCAAGAAGCCATACCTACCCCCTCCCTCCCTCCCCCCATCTTGTACTCCCCAGCCCATTTTTAAGTGAGACACCTTTGGTGTGATTAGGTATGCACTCAATGAACAACACAATTTCTTCCATTACACAAGCACATCACTCATCTCCTGAGCAGAATCTAACAACCTGCTGTTTAAGCTGTTCTGTCCTCTAGCTGTATTAGATTCAGGAGATCAGACAAGGAACTTTTAATTTTTCGATTCACTGCATTTTAAGACCCACGACCCAGACAGCAAAAAAAACTCACACCGTCAATTAGCAATAGCCCATATCCAGGGAAGTCTGTCATGAGTTACTGCTTCCTGATTGATGGAATCTGTAAGCAAAGCACATAGGCCAAAAAAACAGCACACGTGTGCTGGAAAAATATCAGGGAGAAAATGTTTTCTAACATCAAGCAATTGGATGAAAAAAATGGTCACGTTTATTCCTGATTTGTAAAGAAACAAAGAGCCAGATGCTAAATGAGTTTTACTTCCCTCCCTTATTAACTAGTGAATCCAGGTATTGGACCGTATGGTCCTAGCTAATTGCAGGCTGAACAAGCGGAACGAGTGTGCTTAAAAGTAGAGAAAGAAAGGCTTTATTCTCTGCCCAGAAACTACATACAATACAGGAAATGAAGACATGTTTCTAAAAGTCTTTCCAGCTTCTGAATCAACTCGCCTTAACTCAAACCTCCCTTTTGTTCTCAAGCTTTACTGCCAGTAGCCCTGGTTATGAAACATGTTGGTACCGTTTTCCCTCCAACTTCCATTCACTTCACAAATGCTTGTAGAAGTTAAACTGTTACATTTCACCATCTGAGAGTTATCAAAGTTCACATCTCAAATGAAACCATCTGAATTCTGGACTTGTTTTAATTTTCCAGCCAAATACCCCCTCTCCCGCATCCTTCTGGCAGCTGGCCACAGTGAGTAATAAAGTGCTAAGCAGAAGACAGGAAATACTAGAGAAGTCAAACAATGTTATGACAATGTTTATAACTTTTACAGTCAGGCCTGGCTGCACATCTGCACAACATTAGGCTCTGGTCAGGCCCACAGAGAGGAAACCATTCTTTAGCTGGCAGTGATCTGCTTTAAGCCAGATGTTATCACTTTACCGCTATCTCTTCAGCAAACAAAAAAAATATATTTTACATTTCTGAAGAGGAAATGGGAGTCTCTTGTTTGAGAAAAAAGGAAGAAAAATTCATTCTATCGCGTAATTGATTTACCACAACAAAAACTGAAATGGGGCCCAAACAATGACAAATTTCTCTGTCGTGATAAACCCACAGTTGACTGCAGCAAACAATCCCAGTCAATGGGGCACAGAACACCATACAGTGAGAGGTTCAAAGTACATTTGGGCCTTAGGAGGCACGGAATGGATTCAACAGTCCATAAAATTAAACAATTGACATGTATTTATACAAGAAATGCTCAACAACTTGTTGACACATAATCCTAGCACGCTTGCAAGAACTGTCTTCTGTATCCCAGTAGTGTGGTGTCAAATAGAATCTTAGGAATCAAGTAGACCACTCGGCCCATGAAAACTTTGGCATCATCGTATAATTAGACCTCGGCAACTTTCTATGCTATTTAATTAATTTCAACTCACTGTCTCCCTTTATTTACTTTGTAAGTAGCTCTCTTTTGGACCTTACATCGATTTGCAATTTGTGTGGCTGGGGTGGGGGGTAGGGCAATAATTAATAATAATCCTTGCATGTTTAAAATGTAGCGACTGTGGATTTGTAGGCAAACGCTTTGTAATGTAATCACTACCAGCACCCCAAAATAGAGCCAACCTTCGTGTATGAACCCGGTTGATTGGCGGATCGTTTTTCCGGGGAAAATAATCACTTCAAAAAATTATAAGAAAAATTTGGTCACTCAATCCATGACTGTTTGTGGGACGCTGCTGTGCGTAATTGGCTGCTGCATTTCGCCCACAAAATATACAGTAAATTCACTGTACAGTATATTCTATGAGGCGCTTTGAGATGTCTAGAAGATGTGATAAGGCGCTATATCAAATGCAAGGATTATTAGCAGTAGTAGTCTGAAATGCTTATATATAGAACATTCTATTAACGACGGTCGCTTCAGGAGGTGAAAAAAATATGCACAAACGCTGAGCACATCTGGAGGAGTTCAGACCAACCCCAATCTAGTAAAAGTGCTCTTATTAAATGGCATTTGATGTTTCAAACACTTCACCATAAAGGGGGGTTTTATGGTTTTATCGTCTGAACCCGATGCACTTTTAACACTTCCTAAACAATACATTATCCGTTTATGGGATCAAAGATGATAAAAATTCATTATTCTTGCACACCAAAAAATCGGGCAGTTGCAAAAAAAGAGGGTCTCTGCCTATTTGTGCTGCAAAGTGTTTGATTTTAAGATTTCCTGAAACTCGGTTTCTTTCCTCTGCTCTTCGGCACAATAGCCCTTTTTTCCCCCTGCAACACAACACTAATCAGATGAATGTGCCTTACAGGTCGATTCAAAACAGATGTTTCCAGAAAGGCAGAAAGCTTCGAACCCTCACTAAAACATACTTAGCCATTATGTGGTTTCGACAATGCTTTTCTGACTGGGGCACTTTTGTACCAACGTGGTTCACGATGCACGCTTTACTATTTAATGGCACTCGTGTTAATGAAGTGCTTTCTCAAATGACAGGTTACAGCTCACATCAATTCAGAAGCTTTGGAGTACTTTAACGTGTCACTTTTTCCCTTTATAAAAGCAAAAATGTGTTCTCCATTCACTTCACGCAGTACGCCCTTTCCATCAAGCAATGTTTTTGGAACCGTGCACACACAAAAAGCCAAAGCAAAGACACATCATAGAGCTTCTGTGTTAGTGCAGGAGCTGGAAACCACACACGGCAACGATGTAGAGGGGCTGGAGTATTGTAAACAAAGAGACTGACAAACTGTTGTCCCAGTTGTGTTGAGTTGCAAACTGTTGTGCTCATAGAATTCAGCCTTTAGCCTAGTCTCTCTTCAACATCGCCTCTCCAAAATACACAACTCACTCAGTTCAGATATGAACCAAGTGACTGACACAAGAAGGGAAACAGGAAAGAATAAAACATTTTTTAAGTCAAACCTCTTTGGAAGCTTGCACTCAGTTTACTTCCAGCTAGGTTATAAACCTCATTATCACAGAACATACAGAGTGAAATCCTGGTTTACTGAATCTAAGTATTCGAAATTTGGACCTGGCACAAAAGTAAATTTTTAAAAAGTTTCCATGTTCCCATGCAAATGTAGACCCCTGCCAGCCACGCTCCCATTGTGGGCCCCACCTCACCATGCTTGCTAAACTTCAGTAGCCGAGGATATCGACTTTGATTCAATTTGAATCATTCAATGACTAGGCATTTATCGTCACTGTAAACAGCTGGTAACTGCTGGTACCAGCATTGTCCTTACACTTTGCCATCTCATTCATTTCCCCCCCCATTGGTCTAGTCTTACTTCGTCTTTAAGTTTATTTTGTCTTATGCTTTAATACAGAAGAAAATTTTGGAAAATCTTTACTCTTCATTTGGAAGTCAATTCCTTTAAGTAATGCAGAAAAACAGCTTCTAAATTAAGACTTCATTAAGTATTGCCCATCTTCATCTTAAAGTTTAACATCAAGAACACTCTTTGGACAAAGTGTCAGTCTGACTCAATTGGTAGCACTCTTACTTCTGGGTCAGAAGATTGTGGGTTCAAGCCACAAGTCAGAACTTTAACCTCATAATGTAGGCAAACACTTCAGTGCAGTGCTGGCAGGTATATTGCGTTGTTGGAGATGCCATCCTTTATATGAGATGTTAAACCAAGATCCCATTTACTTCATCGGGTGGACATTAAAAGATCCTGTTGCACTATTGGGAAATAGAAAATAATTTCTTCTGGTTTCTTCTTCTGGATCTGGTCTGCAATCCCTCATGTTATGGCTGTGTATGGGACACTGCTGTGCACAAATTGGCTGCCACATTTACCATAAGGTAAAATTAAAATCCTGTGAAGCTCTTTGAGACATTAACATACAAGTCACAATATCAAATGTACCTTCAAGAAAGCAGTTGGAGAAAGTGTAGGCAGGCATTTCCAACATAAAATAGTTGCAATTTCTTATAGGAGTGGAGTCTGATTTGTGAATCTCTTAACTGAATTCCTATTACCTTAGAGCAACTCTGCTTGGAAGTAACTTGTATCGGAACAGTGATGGTGCAGGTCAGTGTGTATCAGAAACAGTGCCTTTAAGATTCCTTATTAGAGAATCCCAGAAAGATGGATATTGCAAAACAGATCTCATTATCAGGACACACAACACATGTGAGATTGGTTAAGAGCAAGTTTGAATTTTTTCTTTTTTAAAAAAAAGCACAATGCTTTGTTATGTTAGAATGATTGTGTTCCGTGAGATCTAAATCATAGGAACTGTCTACAGACAATACTTTCAACATAATGAGAACAAGCACTGCAGATCAAGGGGTCTCGGTGCAATCAACTACAACAGACCAGGTTGGCAGAAGTGAGCAGGCCAGAGGGCTGGGGAGAGACAGTATGGAAAAAGGAAATGCTTACTCCACTTGTGGAGATGCCAATCACACAGTTCAGTGACTTTTCCCCTCCGCCTCCTTCCCAGACCTGGCACATACAGAATATTACCACATCATCTGGATCCCAGAAACACCTTTTCTCTCTGGTCTGCCCGTTTTGTTGCAATTCCAACCCCCCCTTTGCTTTGCAATATCACCACCTCTATTTCCTTGTTTTGTTGTAATCTCCCCCTGCCCCCACTTTGTTTTGCATCATTAACACTGCTTTAACCCATCATCTCCTGTCCTCTACTCCATTTTCTCCTTTGTCTTCCTTGCCCTGCCTCCCCCACCCTCTTTGTTACCCCTTAAAAGCCTCTCCCTCCCAACATGCCCCAGTTCTGACAAAGGATCGTGGACCGAAAACATTGACTCACTTTCCTTTCTCCATAGATGCTGCCTGACCTGCTGAGTGTTACCAGCGACTTCTGTTTTAGTCACAGACAGAACTCTAATTACTGGCTCTCTGTAATCTCTCAGCACAGCTATCACATCAGCATGTCTGATGGTCCTACTGCTTTGCCCTCATTTGATTTTCACCTATTCCTGTTCCAGACCTGCCCTTGCACTGACATATCCTCGCAATGGCTCTTTGACAAGATATAAACCCAACACTCGTGTTCATTCACACAATGCAGAGGTTCCAAACCATGGGCGGGGCTGTAACTCAAAGCTGCCCACCTCTCAGTTGAGGAAGTAAGGAGATTCCAAGTGGGGAACATGAAAAGCTTTCAATCTCTGAGAATAAATTCATTCCCATAGTGAATGCTTGTAGCTTGATTCATACCTTTTTTAAATATATATATATATTTGTCTGATGGATTGTTTTAAATAATACTTGTTCTATTTATCAAAAGCCCAGCCGTTTACAATTTATAAACCATTTGTCAAACATTGCACTGGTCTTTGCATCCTGGTGCACTAGCAGCTGTGGCCACGATTCATCACAAAGTGAGAGCTTGACAGTTAATAAGGGAAGGAAACACTGAACGGAGGCAACAGAGATCAAAACAAGCCAGAGGCAGAAGAAAAAACAACGAAGATACACACACACAGATAAAGAAACAAAGAATTAGACAACTAGGGCTCCTCAGTCTTAAAAAAATCTAAGAGGGGACCTTATTGAGATATACAAGACTTTCAACGGTATTGAGAAAGTAAACACGCAACAAACAGTACATTAGACTGCACCGAGAAGCAGAACAAGGACACAGGTTTAGGGTGGCAAATAATTTCAGGACAGATACCAGTAAATATTGTTTACTGGAACAGGTTTCCAGGAAGGATGGTTGAAGCCACGTCACTGGACTCGTTCAAAAAACAGCTTGACGCTATGATGAGAAGACAGTAAAAAGACAATGGAATTCTGAGAGGATGAGAGAGTGTGAGTGAGAGAGAGGAGAAATTGCTACAGAATGCAAGTGTGTGAGAAAAGACACACATACAATTGAATCCTTAAATAAAAGATCAAAATAAACCCTTATAAAACACAACCAGAAAATAACTGAAAATTGCATCCAAATAATTCTAAAATAAGAAAAATTCCAGAAGAAATACTGACCAAATACAGGTTAAAGGATCATAGACTAAAATGCAATGCCCCATTGTTGCAAATGAAACATCAGCACTGAGTAAAACGGGAGCAGATTTTAAAGAATAGTTCATAGCAAGCAAACTTACTGATTCTACTCAAGTAAAAATACAGCAGAAATGTCACAAAAAAACTTATATTTCAAAGAAAGACTGAATTATAGAATAAAAGTATTAAAAAGTACAATATAAGTCCAAATTACCTGAAGTTTCTCAACCTACAGGATTACATCAAAGGGCAAAAAGGTTGTTTGCTATTTTGTAGACACTTCTAAGGATGCAGAAGATCAGAACAGAAGGTACTGGCCCTATATGAGGTTATGCCCAGACGCTAGAGTGGGTCTGATTCAAATACCTTTTACATCAGTTGTGCCTCAGAGGAAGAGCAGCAGGAAATTTATTTAGCTCCTCTTCCTTACAAAATTGACTCGTGACCAACAAATCCAAATATTTGCAAATTAAACATTTTTTCATCAGGAGCACCGTATGCAGCTGTGCAAATTCAGGAGACAAGACGAAGGTTTGAGCTCAGAATGTTGGAAGTGCTACTTGAAGTTTTTTTTATTAACTGCTCAAGATTCATGCTTCTAAAGAGTGTATTTTGTAGATCACAAACATCCATGTAGTAAATGACCTGTTTTATCTGGGGAATTGTTGGCCAGGACACCGGGAGAAACTGCATTCACTTTTTAAATAGTGCCGAAGGATCTTTAATGTCTAACTGAACAGGCAAACGGGGCCTGGGTTTATTCTCATCCGAAGGATGGCACCTCCAATGGTCAAACCCCAACACTGAACGTCAGCCTGGAGACCGAGTTCAAGGTCCTGATGTGGGACTTGAATCCTTCCCCATCCGATTCAAAGGTGAGAGTGCAATCAGCTGAGCCAGGCTGACTTAAATCTGACCCACAACAGCCAATAGTTTAAAACCATAACTGTACTGCAAGTGTTTTTTTTCTAAGAAAATTTCATTGCACTATTTATGTCCATGAAGATGATTTAAAACAGATAAAGCGGACCATTGCAAATCCAAAGTATTTGATATTAAGCATCTGTTAAAAAATGTTGAAATATTTATAGAGCAGTAAACTTGTATCTGGGAGAATAAAATGCTTCACTCATGCAGTGTTTAGATCGGAGGATTTGCTAACAGTGCAGCATCACAATACTAGCAATTCAAGCATTTTATCTTTTTTCATGCTGTTTAATCGCAATAATTCACAACGGGCTGTGTCAATTCCCAGTGAGATGAAAGAAACTGCTTCAAAGAAAGCAGAACAGACTATGATGAAGTCATTTACTTGGCTTTATTAGCCAAAAGCACTTCATTGATATCACAGATAGTAAACCTTGACACTGCTTCCTGGTATAGTACTTAAACAAGTGGTGGCAGGTTCCACGAGCAAGCGGTATTTCTGCTCAGTTTCAATGTATTGCTACCATTTATTACGGCAGATAGCACTCTCACCTCGGAGTCAGAAGGATGTCTGTTCAATCAGGACTCTGATTTTATAGTCTAATCTGAGACTCCAGTGTAGTGCTGGGGAGTGTACCAGTTTTCAAATGAGATGTTACCCGAGGTCCTGTCTGCCTTTTCAGATGGACATTAAAGACTCCATGGCACCATTCAAAGTTAAAGGAGTTTTCCCCTGTGTCCTGTCAAACAATTCTCCCAGATAAAATTGATAATTTACTTCATAGCTGTTTGTGGGACTTCTCTGTGCCTAAATTGTCTGCTAGGTTCCCCTATAAAACACAGATACTGCACTTTATAGTGAATCATGTGAAACATTTGAGTCATTGAGACATTATATCAAATGAAATGATCATTATAAGTTTAGGTTTATAAACTTGTAACGCAAAAACACTTTTTCCTGCAGTCTTTCCAATATTAGTTGATCCAAAAGGTAGCAGGGCTCAATTTTTAGAACATCCACTGTATATCTTTGTGTGCACTTTTATACCTTCTAAACATTAAGAGACCAATTGCTACAATTATTATGTAGATGCACAAGGCATTAAACATTAATTTGGTGGAATTCGTCAGAGGTAACTGCTTATTTACAGAAAACGAGATGCATTTAAAGCTCGCATACTATGTTTTCGCTGAATCTGTAACTGCTTCACCAGTAACTCTGAATGAACATTAGCTGCCAGGATGTTTCCTCAGGGTTTTTTTTTGGGGGGTGAGAAACAGAAGATAAAATATTCATTTTGGGGAATGAAAACAAACTGCAAAAATAAAATTACTGCTGTGTAACCTTTAACAAGGCTTCAATATATTCTTACAATATTTATTTCACAATGAGACAGAGATCACAACAGGTTCCTTGCTAGTTGGTTCTGCACTTACAGCCCTCTGACTCACATTACAGATTCACACAGGAACCCTGTTAGTGTCATCCTACGTGGTAAGAGGAAGTCTCATTTGTAGAATATTCCTTACATGTGGAAGGAAGGTTAAAGAGGAAAGAATGCTGGTGAATGAGCGATTTCCCAAAAATGTGAATTAATTGGCGAAAGATCTCATAGTTTGCTGCCATAGATCAGTTCCTACAATTGCTCCATAATGAACACTTGATTTTGTTTAATCTTGTTCTGTAAAAAGCTTTGAGATACTTCTATCCAAAAGGTGATATTATAAGTTGACAATATAGTAAACAGTATGAAAACAAAAACAGAAGTCGCTGGGAATACTCAGCAGGTCAGGCAGCATCTACGGAGACAGGAAAATGAGTCAACGTTTCGCGTCCATGACATTTCGTGGCCAGGTTGTTGGCCAGGTGGAAACGTTGACTCACTTTCCTTTCTCCATAGATGCTGCCTGACCTGTTCCCAGCGATTTCTGTTTTCAGATTTCCAGCATCTGCATTTTTTTTGCATTTAATAAACAGTATCTTAAGTTGTTAAGAGGGAAGGATATCTTAAGTAAATTAGACTCGATTAGAATTAAGAGGTGGTGATGTTTGGGGGGTGAGGGGTTAAATCAGGACAAGGAACCAGAAACAGAATAGAAATCATGTAATTATTAATAATAATCATAAATAATAATGATGGGCAAGACAGAAATAAAAGCTACTCTAAGTGACGAAATGGATTTGAATTTTTATGTTTCAAAAATTTGCCCATTAGAACACTCAAACAAGATCAGTGTTGAAACCTAAAATAAAATAATCCTTACATTTGCTTTAGCGTGTTTCACATTGGAAGGATGTCTCAAATTGCTTCACAGGATTTACTGTAAAATTTATTGAGGATTTTGTGAACGAAGGCGTTAGCCAATTTACACACAACAATGTCCCAGAACAGCTTCGGGACATTGTTGTGTGTAAATTGCTCACCCGCTCTCTCCCCATAGCCCTGGGGGATTGTTGGCCAGGTGGAAATTTGAGACTGAGTTGGTTTATAACAATGAAAAATCGTAATAAAAGAGTTAGAGATCGAATTATCTGATTAGCCATTAAAAAGATTATTGCACAAGGTGAGGAGACTTTGGAACAAAGAAATTCACATGCACCACAGAAAATGTGATCATTTTAAAATGTTCTTTTACAAGAAAAAGCTAGCTTTGAAATCCCAATTGGAAATGTTATTGAATAAATTTGCAGGTAGAAAATTACTTTGATAGAAACCTGAAGTGGAAACAGTTTATCTCCAGAACTCTTGGAAAAGAACAGATCTGAATTGTAATATTATTGCATTACTATGCTCAGCCTGGTATAACATCAAAATTAAATTGATGATTCACTCACTTATTAGCTGCACACTAAATAACTACTAGGCTTGCCTTCAAAAATAAGTTACTGAACTGAACAATTATTCCTGCAAAGTGCTGGGATTTGATGAGGCAATGAATAAATGTGCGTCAATCTGGCTCAGTTTGCAGCACCCTTGCTCCGAGTCAGAAGGCTGTGGGTTCAAGCCCCAAGCCAGGACTTTGAACTCTAGGCTGTAACTGCAATGCAGTGCTTGGTGGGGGGGGCTCCACTGTTGGAAGACAATAAACGAGATACAATCTGCCTGTTCTGATGTTAAATTATGATTTTTTTTCAAAAAAGGGAATTTCTCCCTATATCCTGGTCAACAATCCGCCAAATAAAATTGGTGATTCATTTTATGGCTGTTTATGGGACATTGCTGTGTGTAAACTTGCCTATAAAATACTTCACTTTAGAGTATATCTTGTGAAACACTTTGAAACATCCTCCAGACATGAAAGGCTCTAATATTAAACACTGTATATAAATTATTTACTATTTATCAAACACAAAGATTTTTATTGGAAGCAACATAAGGAAAAAGTAGATGCATCTTGAAGACTTATAGAAATTTACAGTGCAGAAGGTGACCATTTGGCCTATCAAGTCAGCGCTAGCTCTTAGACCAAGTTTGGAATTTCAATCCCAGCCCTTTCCCCATACACCTTCAAGCTTCTAACTTTCACATACCTGTCTAATTTGAACCACTCACAATTGACTGCCTCTACCACCTTACATGAGCGAACATTTCCACATCCCAATAACTGTGTGTGAAAGCATTCTCCTAAACTCTCCTTTTGTGACTTATTTTATATCTATGTCTCCTAGTCATTAACAGTGGCTAGATTCACTGACGATCACTATTAATGGAAATAACGTCTCCCTATTCACAGTGTCAAGACCCCTCATAATTTTGGAAACAAGGCCCTGTTCATTCTTCTCTGCTGCCATGACCCAACTTCTTCAGTCTCTCCTCATAACTATAGCCCCTCATCTCCAGTATCATTCTCAGAAATCTCCTTTGCACCCTTCCAAATTCTTGACATCCTTCCTAAAGTGAGGTGCTCAAAATTGAATACAGTTCAATCAATGCGCTCAGGCAATAAGCTAAAATATTGTAATGGACTGGTTAATAAATATGCAGCCGGGGGAAAAAAAAAAATCGACCTAATAAAATCTTAAACAATTTACTGAAAGTAAAGCTTTCAGTCTCCGATATCTTCCACAAAACGAGATAGCTTCTAAAACATTCACGTTTTACAGTAAACATTATTTGCACTCAGCCCAATTAAGTTGTGATTCATTTATTTTATAGTTTGATGCACGATTTTTACTATTCTATCAGACAGTTTCTGGTGGTTTTGGGGAGGTCGAGACAGCATCAAGAATCCACAAACTTCAAGTATTTAAAATGCAAATACTTGCTGGGAGTACGGATTCAAGCTGATAATGTGCGGGTGGTTTGAGTGCAGCTGTCTTAAAATTTCTGAGTCGTTTAAATTAAAACAAGGGATAAAATGGAGCTGCTACAGGCAAGACACCAGATTGATACAAATACCTAATAAGGAATGTACTTTATTTTTGGTCCGAGTACTTAATAAAGTGGTACAATTTACCCTCAACAAAGAAAAATCTACTCAGAAGTCTGAATGACGTCTATTAAGTTAAGATACGTGGAGCCCTGTAACTCAGTAGTTAGAGCACTTGCCTTGCAAGTGAGAGACCTGGGTTCTATTCCCTGCAGGGCGAAATGTTTGGTAAGTTTCCTTACTCCACACGGCTCTGATTATCTAGCAGTAAGTAGGAACCCAGTTGTTAAGTCGCTTTATCGGGGATAATATTCCCCCACCCAAAAACAAATCAATAATAATTTGGTCATTCAATCCACAACTGTTTGTGGGACACTGCTGTGCGCAATTGGCTGCCACATTTCACACATAAAATATACAATCAATTCACTTTACAGTATATTCTGTGAAGCACTATAAGACATCTAGAAGACATGAAAAGTGCTATATCAAATACAAGGATTATTATTATTATTACTATTCAGGTTATTCCCATTGCATTTTAAGGGATACCAAGAATATTTCAGAGGGTTATCAAACCGATTTGCTAGATTTATGTTTTCATATTCTCCATTATGGCTCAGCTCAGAATAAGTAATAATCCTTACATTGGTACATTTGCCCATCCTCTGGTAGGCATTAAAGGTCAAATGGCACTATTCAAAAAGAGAAAGGATTTTCTCTAGGAGTCCTGGCCAACAATCCTCCAGATTAATTGGTCATTCATTTTGTGGTTGTTTGCAGGACTTTGCTGTGTGAAAATTGGAAGCTGTGGTTATCTCTAAAACACAGTTACTATGCGAATTGCTGCAAATCGCTTTGTTGCGATAAGCCAAGCCGAGATAAAATGAAAGTTCTTTCTCTGATAGTGATTTTACCAAGATATAGATGGGGAATTTTGTAACCTTAAAACAAACAAAAAAATCCATACATAAAATTGCAAAACCACTTGTTTGAAAATAACCTGGATATTCTTTCATGACATCCTTCGCAAAATAAATAAAACATATCCAAATTCAACATAGCACATTTGGGCTTTTATCTTTATAAGAATTGCTGAGTACATCTTTAAGCAAAAAATTGTAATGTAGGCAGGTAGTATTTGTGTTGAGTCACAATAAAAACATATCTGTACTCCAGTAGAGATTCAGGTTGAACTGTGACCAGTTTTTTCCACGTCTGGTGCAAGTTGCAAAAGTGATTTTCATTCATTGCTGCATACAAAATCTTGACTGATTGAACTACAATTTCCCCAAGGTAGCTGAAACCAATTCACCAGGAATAAAAAGGCAATTTAGGCTCAAGGGACACATTTAATGAAGACAGCAAGAGAGAATCCTCAGACAAGAGACAGTGTGCAAAAGACTCTGTCAAAAATGATTCATCACTTATTTATTTCATACGTTTACTTTCTGCCTATCATTTACCATTAACTGTTACATTCAAAATTAACATATGAGGTGGGGGGGAGAGATTAAAGCTACAATGTTCTTTTTGTAAGTGAAAAACTCTTGCATACATTTCACCTTAAATGGGTTTGCTCCTATAGTTGCATGGCTCAGTTGGTAGTACTCTCGCATCCACAGTCATGAGTTTAAGCTCCATTTAGGGACTTTGAGCTCAGTCTAGGCCAGTGCTGGACTAACTATGACTCGTGGGGTCATCTGGAAAGATCCCTCCATCCACCCCTGAGCATTCGCCTAAGTCTAGATAACTTGTTCTGTAGTGTCCAACCGAACACCTGGTTTAATGTCTCATCCAAAGACAGCACCTCTGACATTGCAACACACCCCAGCACTGAATTGGAGTGTCAACTTGACAAAGTAGTGGTTAGCACGCTCACCTTCAAGCAAAAAACCTGGGTTCGATTCCTGGCAGGGTGAAACCTTAAGCAAATTTCTTTTTACCACACGTCTCAGTTTACCTAGTAGTAAATACAAATCCAGTTGTTAAAGTCAATCCACGGATTGTTTTTTGGGGGTAATAATCCCTTAAAAAAAGTGGTCACTAATCCATGACTGTTCGTGGGACCCTGCTGTGTGCAATTGGCTGCTGTGATTAGCCCACAAAATAATGTCAATTCACTTTACAGTATATTTTGTGAAGCGCTTTGAGATGTCTCAACGATGTGATAAGGTACTATAGCAAATGCAAGGATTGCTACCAACTGAGCCAGGCTGACATTAGTGTGACATTCTTTGCCTCATGCCCTACCTAGGCCCAAGGCAAGATAACATCCTTTATGCTCACTTCACTGATACACTGAACAACTCTCAAATCTGTTTATTCTCTCTGTCAGGATCCAAGCAATTGAATCAATTAAACATGGAAGATTGAATAGGGCTCTGGGTTCACTCTCATTCAGCAGAAGTACTCAAACATGTGAGGAGTGGGAAGAGGAGCAAATGTACTATGTTCCAAGGTTTCTCCTTTCTTCGGTTTAAAGGAATCTTAGAATATTAAAACCCTGCAAATTTCAAAAAGAGAGGATATTCTCCAGGAATCACCAGTACATGAACAGCTCTCAAACATTCAAGCACCAAACAAGATCACCAACTGGCAAGTATGCACAATCCACATTAGTTTATTCAGTTTTTCTGTTGGTGTTCGATACAGAGCAGAGCCACAGTCATAGCATTGATGTGAAAACTACCATCTCCCACAGGGAGAGAAGAAGCAGGATTTCAAATTCAAAAAAAATAAAAGATACTTCCTTCAAAAAGAATCTCTGCAAGGTCGTGTCTCTCAGCAATAAGAACAAAATATAAAAGAATAATATATTGAGAGATAGATCAAGGTTGAATCACACAGTTTTGTACTTTTCCCTTCAATCTCTCCGTCTCGTCTTTGTTCTCTTTCTTTGGTTGTTTAATCTTTCCCACAGAATCGTCAAATGCGAGCTGCAAGAGCTACAGTTAACATCACCATGCACTGTGCAAGCATCTGTAGACTGTTGTTGCTCCTCAAACTTCGGTTGGAACCACTATTAAGAATTTCTCAAAAAAANTCTTTAAAATGCAGGATGAGTAGAGTAGACAACACAGAAAAGCCTCAGCAATTAGATGCTTGAAACATGGAGACTGAAAGTAATAGTAGAAGCATGTTTTTGCACAGAAAGTCAGCAAATCAAGGCAACGCTTGTAATCCAAATATGCAAATCAATAGATTTAAGTTGTAAACTAAATCAAACACTCCTAACGTGCCAAGGGTTGTGAAACAATTCAGTCATTCAACAGACCAACAGCCACTTTCAAAATGACTTAGCGCTATTGACTACTGCTAATTCTTGCATTTGACATAGTACCTTTCACATCGGGAGGATATCTCAAAATGCTTCACAGAATTCTTGGTAAAATGTAGTGACTGAATTTTGTTGGTGAACATGGCAGCCAGTTTGCATACAGCAAAGTCCCATAAACAATAAAGAGAACCTGCCAGCAATGACACCTGATTTACAACAATAAAGTGAGGGAAAACAAATAATTCACAGGCTATCAAAAACAAGCAAATCTACATTCAACAACAACATGACATTTGTATAGCGCCTTTCACGTCGGGAGGACGTCCCAAGGCGCTGGACAGACAGAGTTTCGGAATCTGTGATTCGGATTCAGTGTATATATATATGACGCTAAACGGGCTAAAGAAGGTAAACTTAGAACAATATTTTCAGATAAACCAAGGCAGCAGAACAAGAGAGTAAAGGTTCAGTGTTGGAGTAAAACCTTTCTTTAAAAAAATCTTTTTATTTCTTTACTAAGAGGATCAGTAATGATGGAACAAGTGACCAGAAAAGCTGACAGAGGCAAGGATACTGGACTCTGTTGCAAAATAACTTGATGCTATGATAGTGATGCTGATGGGTATTTTGGAAGGATGAGATGGGCCGAAGGGCCTCCTTCATCCCATGCGCAAAGCGATTTCCATGTGTAAGTGGTATGCATATGTGGAACTCGGTCTGGTTTAGATACTCTTAAGAATGGTAACGGGCTTCTATATGCATCGGACGCCTGGCTGACGCGTACATTTTGTTTTAATGAACGTGGTTTGGATCACATTTGTTAAGCCCAAAGCCCTAAGGATTTGGGTAAGAGTAAATAGGTCGACATAAAACTGGATTCAAGCAAGATAATTATTTAGACATCATTCACTTGCCATAATTACTTCCCACTTAATAATGATGCACATCAAAGCACAAACATTTCAGAACAAAACAGTGCAATGTTAGGTTAGTATGCAGTTTAACATCTTCATTGTAATTTAAAATCGCAAAAAATAGTGTGCACAAAAGGGTGTCGGAGAGAGAGAAAGAGATTATATTGCAGCGTCTCTGTCTTAGATCAGTTTAAGGAATAGACATTCCATGAATTACAAACTACATCCTATTCATGCACCACTGTTAAAGAAACATTTTTTTCTAGTGCCTTATACATCAGATGTCTCAAAGCTATTTACGATAATTGTCAAGCGATTGGTTTGCAGGGAAATGTGGTAGTTATTTTGAGCATGGATCTACTGTGGACCAGACCAAACTAGGAGCACAGTGCGCCAGGTTCTGGCTTCCTGCATCAGTAAATGGCCAACTTGCTTCAAAGCCAAGAGTCCTTTTTCTTCATCAAATACTTATCCCATGATAATAATACTTATTGGTGTTAATACTTAAAACGTTGTTGAGATACACTGTAAAGTGATGCGACTGTATTTTGTGGTTGATCCCGGCGGCCAATTTACACACAGCAATGTCCCACAAACAGCCATGGAGGCAGTGACCAATTTTATTTGGGGGAATGTTGGTAAGGACACTGGGAGAAACTCAAGTTTTCTTTTCAATGCACATTGTTCGGGTCACGCTTCAAAAGCATTTTATAATTTTTTTTACGTCCGTTCGTCTACAAAATACAGCCATTACACTATATCTTAAATCCTGTGAAGAGCTTTGAGATGTCCTCCTGACATGAAATGCTCTAGATCAATTGGAAGTATTATTATTATTATGTCCTTTGCCGTTTTTAAAACATTGGTCATTTCTCAGCGGACACAAGAGACTCGCATCTCTAGAAAGAGCACTCTCGGGATTCAGTCAGTTGCATACTTACAGGGCAGTAAGGGTTGCACTCAGCCCTCCAATCTTTCAAGGCAGCTGTGGTTCATAAAGGGTTAAAACAGGAATCAGTAAGAGTGGCAGAGCAGCGGAAAGCAACTTCCTTCTGGCAGAGATTCCAGCAAATTGCAATAATGGCTTATAAATTCTAAATTCCACTTTAAAGATTATTGGAATATTTCTGCACCTCGTAATATAGTACGCAGAATGGCGCTCTGCACCCACATTCATGCCAAAATGCAAAGCCTTAACCCTCAATTTATTTTGCAAAATCCTATTTTTAAAACCATGTTATTCACTAGGCCAGTCACTATGGAAACCAACGAGAAACAGAAGAGATATCTTCATTTAAAAGGAAAATAGCAGGGTTATTTGTTCAGTCATGTGTTCAGTGTATGACTCACAAGCAAACGATCACGAGTTTAAATCCTAGCTGGGCTGCCAGTCACTGGTCTCAGTTTAGTCCAGCTCTTCCCACCGCTAAGGTAAAATCCTACTTCCTGGCTGTAAGAGACCGTCACCAGTGACTGTCCTGTCTTTGAAGTACAGAGCTGTATAGTCATCAGTGGCTCTGACTTTCCTGGCTTTCAAGTACCCAATATCAACAGGCAGCAATCATCTCAAACTACACACTGACTAGTGCCCTTCAAGTTAACAATTAAGGAGGGGGGAATAAACATTTTTAAAAGGAGGCCTCCAGAACCAGGAGTAGGTTTTTTTTATTTTATTTTGTGAGCAAACGGTAAGAGCTTTGACTGATCTCAAGGTTTGAATAGGAGAAGCTTTGGAAAGTCAACATTTTGATGCTATAATTCACAAATTCTCAACGAGTTGGATGCATTCAAAGATGTTGTAAAGCAACAACAACAAAATTACATTTATAGAGCGCCTTTCACGTCGGGAGGACATCCTAAAGCGCTGAACAGTCAGGTGTCGGAGCCCAAGTATGGAGGAGGGGTGGTGTAGGGGTGAGGGAAGGCAGAGAGGTGGGAGGGCAACCAAAGGCACGATCGAAGATAAGGGTCTTGAGACTGGCCTTGAAGGGGGCAAGGGAGGAAGCGAGGCGAAGGGACCGTGGGATGGAGTTCCAGATTGTGGGGGCAGAGAGACTGAAAGTCCGGCTACCGATGGTGGGGGGGGGGGGGGTCGGGCGGGAGACACAGAGCAAGCCAGAGCCCGTTGAACGGAGGGAGCAAGCAGGTTGGTAGGGAGTCAGCAGGTCAGAGAAGTAGGAGGGTGCAAGGCCATGGATGGCTTTCAAAGTGATGACGAGGATCTTGAACTCGATTCTCTGGGGGATAGGGAGCCAGTGGAGTCGGACAAGGGTGGGAGTGATGGGGTCGCAAAGCCTGGTGCGCGAGAGTACACGAGCTGCAGAATTTCGGATGATCGTTTCGGATAAAAGCTGCACTGTCACTTTCCAGTGAATCCCTGTGAAGCATTTTGGCATGTACTTCCAGCATGAAAGACACTATTCTAGATGCAAGAATTATTATTGGTATTAATACTAATAATATTAATTAATTAGTTGGCTAATCTCAAAATTTAAGAGTGTCATTTGGTTTATTTCTTAAGGTGAGAACGTGGGACAATGAGGTCTCAGGACACATATCTGGCTGAGACCCATCATGAAACTCACACACACAAAATGGGACAACATGGATATAAACAGCTGGGCTGCAAATCAATCATCCCAAACTAAATTTACATAAGTATAAAAATAAACTTGACAGGTTTACAGTTTCCAATCTGAATCTGAACTTGCTAAACATTATTTCTGACACTGAAACAACAAATATAGCTCATTATCCAACCAAAAGGGCCATGTTAACTATATCTACTCAGATATATGACCTCTTCTCTTGCCTCCACCCCCATTACCTTCAATACGAGAGCGAGTGTGTGACCTCGGTTATTTACATTGGGATCCGCAATGGAATTAGATGACTTAAGCTTACACAAAGGGCATTAACTGTCATGTAAACAGTGCTGTTTTTTCTCCAAAGAAATTTCAAATCCAATTTAAAGGCCGTGCATCACTATTCTCAGTTTGCTAAAAGAACGCTATTTCTTGGCTACATTAAAAGGTGTGCCGCAAACTAATCTTGTGCACTTTTCATTTTCACCCACAGAGGGACTTAGCTAACACACGTTTCAAATCAAAACAAACAAAAAAAGGCAAATTGATACAAATGCCAAAATTAAAATGTAGTGCACTACAGATTGAATGTCTGCAACTGCCTGCTGTTTCTCGGCATGTATTAAGTTGTCTCTGTGTATCACCAAATAAGTCATAAAATTCACATTTTCATCAAAAATATATTAAGACCCATCAGAATAAAAACATCTAATTCTGATGGAATCAAGCAAGTAATTTTTAGACAAAGCCTTCTAAATACTGAAGGAGATTTTAGTAACTCCCAATTCACTGAAAATGTCAATGAGAAGAAATGTCAGTGGCTATTCAATTTACATTTGCGTGTAAATGGAATGTACCCCCAGCTTTGGCACTCATCAAGGTAGGTAATGGATACTTATAATAATCCTTGATTAGAGACCTCACTATGCAAGCTGTATATATGCAGTAAGCACACAGCCCCGCGATGCCACTTGATCAATATTTACAGTATGTCCTTCAAAAGATGTGAAAGATACAAAGTTAATTGCATCTAATCATATTTTGTACTTTTCTTTCCTTTCTCCCAGCCATTCTCCCCCCCACCAAAAAGAATCAAACTTCAAAAACGTAGCAAATAAATTCTGAACAGGCTTCATACAATGAGCAACTGCTCCTCCAAGTCCAGTTGTGCTTTGCCCACTTCCCTTCAATCACATGGAATTGGAGCCTGATATTTAGAAACCAGGATTTTACACTAGGATAAACGTGCTATTGCAGTGACTGTTTTAGCAATCTTTTCAGTACAATGGATTGTCAGAGCGCTTACACTGATAATATAAACACACATACTCTGCATCCAATTATGGACATTGATGGAATATTGGCATGACTTGTGCTGGAATACCTTATTTGCACTGCTCCTCTATGGCAAAGATGTTCAGAATACAGTTTCATGCATACGGTCAATCATGTACTCTGTGCAACCGTGCACAGGGGAACAATCAAACCCATCAATAGTCTGCATCAAATTGTTGAGACATTAATGAAGAACCCTTTACAGCACCCACACCAAATTTTATAATCCTGCTTCTTCTGCCCTGCGGCTTTCTACAACTGCTAGAAGCTGGGGGAAAGACAGTATTCAGAAATCTGGTGACAATGTATCTGTGTATTTAATGGTTTATATTGAGAAAATATTTTTTTATTTCTTTAAGAAATATTGAAAATTAGCCCCTAATGAAGAGATGTACCATATCAAGTTGTTTAAATATATGTATTATATATATTAATATTTGATATATATATAAATAAAGAGAGAGAATGTAGAAAAACTCCAGTCCTTTTTGTATCAGACAAGATATCAGTGCTTTAGAGATCAACTCCTGCAACCTTCCCAACTCTGTGTTACTTCTGTTCTCTGGTTCTCGTCCTCTCTCCTCTCGTTCGAAAATACCATTTGTGGTATTGAAAGAAACGAGTAGCACAATTCAACCCAGTCTCAGTCGTGCCTGCTCCAGTGAAGCCGAACAGAAACTCTTCGAGATGCTGCATTAACAGCACCATTCATTTATTTTGTTCCAAGAGACTAAAATAAACCCGCAAACTGCTGATAATAGCTTGCAAAAAAAGAGAATTTTCCAGTCAGTCATTCTCACGTGCTCAGAAAGACATTAAATGGTAAATCTGAGAAAACTCAAGTGCACAGCAGTCTAATGGGAACAATTTCCATTCTCATCATAAAGAACAGATTATACATAATAATTCAAGGAACAAACCAATGAAATGCTCTCCTGAAACTGAACAAAAAGTCACGACAGTCACAAACCACCTATATTCATGATAATAATCCTTGTGTTTGATATAGCACTTTCATGTTAGAAGGGCATTTCAAAGTAATTCACAAAATACTACAAAGTGCATTCCATAGGCAAATTTATACAGAGCTTTTTACATTGGGACGAGGTCTCAAAGCCCTTCACACAAATGAGTGGGTACCATAGTGAGAGGGGGAAACTGAAGAAGATAGGGGGCGTGAAAGTAGATGGAAAGCGAATTGCAAGACCCATATGACAAGGACAGAACATATGAAATGGGGGTCAGTAAGTTCAGTACAACACTCGTCACGGTTTTGATGCTAAAAGGTGGCATGCAGACTCGAAGACTGAGCTACACTACGTTAGTCAATGGAGCCAGAGGAGGTCAGTGTGTGAATCTCAGGAGCCACCATGTTGTCAGTTAGTCTTGGGAACCAAGCTCTGCAAATGAGAAGCTAACGATCAGGTCACCTGCCGCATATTTACAATGTCTGAGCAGAGCAGTTTCAATTGGAAGGTTGGAGGATCAAGTACTTATCTTTGGATAGTCATGGGATAGAGCAAACTGAATCAGAAGCAGCTTGCAATGAACCTAAGAGGCAGTGGTGTCCAGCTTGTGAGATTCGTAAATTACGAATGCCAAATGCATCACATGCTGACACTCTGGAACTTTGCCCAGCAATCCTCTTGATTTTGATTCCAAAATCCAAACAGTATTCTTGAGTATTTGCTGACACATCAAGGATTTGATTGTTACAAATTATTTTGAAAATTTTGCAAACTAGACCAAAACATGAGAGTCTAAAGACACCTTGCAACTCCAAAGAGGGACTGTTTAGCGACCCTTTCTGCAGGCATCATAACAGGAAGACCTCACAGCCAGCCACAAGGTGAATGCTTGCATATTACCCAGGATATTGGCACAGGAGCAAGACACCACTTGTGAAACACGTCTTAGTTCGTCACTGAACTACAATAAAATTGAATCAAGAAAAGAACAGTAAAACATCTAATAAAGCTTTCAACACACCTTGTTTTTCTTTGTTCGTTACAACTACACAGATTGTGAAATTTATTTGGGTACTGAACCCATCTACATAAACCTTTAGCCATATACACAAGTCATTATTGCTGACGGTGCAAGATAGCAGTCAGCCCATTATAGTAACTCACAATTCTGTAGTAGTCAGCACTGGCACATGTAAGGCACAAACGGGGATCAAATAGAACCTAGTATATTAGCATGTAAAAGGCATAAAATAAACTCAGACAGATGTTAAATCTATCTAAATCATTCACCTACAAAAATCCTATGAAGTGCATTGAGATTTCTCCTTGACATGAAAGGTGTATATCAAATGCAAGGACTGTTAATAATTTTTGGAGGATTATTACCTCCGGAAAAGTGATCCGCCAATCAACTAAGAACCAGATTCCTACTTACTGCTAGGTAAACAGAGGCATGCAGAGTAAGGAAAGTTGCCTGAGGTTTCGCCCTGCCAGGAAATCGAACCCAAGTCCTCTCGCTTGCAAGACGAGTGCTCTAACCACTACACTACAGGACGCTACATAATAATGCAAATGAAAGGCAGCTAGATAGACATAATAGACAAATAATTCCAGTAGGATAGCCCAAACATGATTAGTCTCTTGTGATTAAGGGATTCATCACATCTATAATAATAATAATCCTTGCATTTGATATAGCGCTTTTCACGTCTTCTAGACATCCCAAAGCGCTTCACAGAACATACTGTGAAGTGAATTGACTGTATATTTGTGGGCGAACGCGGCAGCCAATTGCGCACAGCAATGTCCCACAAACAGTCGTAGATTGAAAATGACCAATTTATTATTGTTTTTTTTTTGGTTTTTGGAGGGATTATTATTAGGCGTGTGGAGTAAGAAACTTGCCCAAGGTTTCGCCCTGCCTGGAATTGAACTCAGGTGTCTCGCTTGCAAAGTGAGTGCTCTAACCACTGAGCTACAGGACTCTACTCATCTCATCTCATAAAACATCTGCTGTCAGATTAGCTACGTTAGTAGCACCCTCTCCGCCAAGTCAGAATGTCGTGGGTTCAAACTCGATGTCCGGACTTTGAACTCGCATTGTCTAAATTGACACTCAAAAGCAGTGCTGGGGGTTACTTTATTGTTGAAAGTAGCTTTAATTGGATAAGACATTAAACTGATGTCCCACCTGCCTGTTGAAGAGGACATTAAAGATCTCGTGGCACTAATGGCAGAGAGAAGACTCTCCCAGTGCTCTGGTCAACAATCCACCAGACAAAATTGGCAAAATAGGTTGTTCACATCATGGCCACGTGTGGGACATTGCTGTGTGCAAACTTGCTGCTAATTCGCACATAGCAATTTAAAGGATCATCATTTGTATACAACAATATAATTGCATTGATATAGAGCCTGTAATGTCAGGAGAACGTCCCAAGATGCACAACCAAGGATAAGGCGAATGATCACCTGTTGCCACTCTTGTTAAGCAGATGGAGCCTTTGGGTGAAAGGCTTCTTACAGGAGTAGCTCAATCCTTTGATAAATAAACTTACCATCCCCTTGTTCGAAACTCCCATTTCCAAAATATACCAGTAGCAAACATGGTCATTTTCACATTTGTTTGGTTTAAGGAATGGTTGTGCACTTTCCTTTTTTAAAATGTTAAAAAAATGGAAACCTCCCACCATTTGATGAGTCAATAGTCAAGTTTCTGAAACACTGACAAAGACTTGGATGAATGCATCTGTGGTTTGCTTAGATGCTGACAGCTGACCAGTTCAACAAGAGTTTGCATCACAGTAGCTGGTTATATATTTTTCCTTTTATATTGCAAGAAGAATGCAAGCAGTCGAGCCCTGTATCATATGCAATGTCACTGATTCAAAACCCGATGACAGCTTTTTTTAAAAAAAGTCATGAACTTCCCAGATATTTGGTACTTCAGAGATTTTTTAAAAAAATCTTTTCGGGAGCTGCTCCATGGAACTTGCTAGAAACATCAACCTCAGGAGGCTTCTGGAAAAAGTTTGTAACAATGAGTTTAGAAAGAACATTGCTTGTCAGACAGCGGAATATTGAAGCTCTCTTATTCAATGACCCTCTCAGCAGCCCCACCACCAATTTTTTTGTCAGCCAGGTGTCTGACGTATGTGGAAACCCATCACCACGTTTATCAGTATCCAAAGCAAACGGGTCTGTGCATGCCACCTACACATGGAAAATCCTGTGTTGGGAATGGAATGAGCACTCTCGCTGGAGGGATGCATCCTACCTATCTATTTCTAGTGAGTTTTAGTAGCAGGTTAGCAATAGCCAAGACTTGGGGGAACCCAGAATGTGCTTTGGGATACTGCTGAAGTCCAACCAGCTAAAACTGCATAGCTTGCCACTGAGTGCATTGTCTGGCAAGCTTGCCGCTGCTTGTCCAGTCTACTCTTAATGAATTTGGCTTGCAGAATTAACAGAGTTAAGTTTAATAAAACCCTGCTCCCAATGGGAAGAATCCCTGCCCACCATCAATCAAGGATTTTCCGTTGTATAAATTATACTGACAGCATTTATTGATCATTACTTTCAGATTACAATTGGATTGTGAATAAGGGATTGCAAGTTATTAGTCTGTAAACCACTAGTGAGTGTAGCAATAAATTGCCACTTATACAGTCACAGAATTCATGCAAGTAATAGTCAGACGTCATTCAGTTTACTACAGGTCTGTTTATAACATTGTTGCAATGTGGGTCAGTGGCCAGGAAAACTGGGAGAATCTCCCTTCTCTTCATAAATAGTGACACTGAATCTTTAACATCCACCCTAGCAGGCAGACAAGACCTTGGCTTGACATCTCATTCAAAGGACAACATGGGGCTTAAATAAAACCAACTAATGTGATGCGAACACATGTCAAATTGGTTAGTTGTCTGTAACTAAACAAACACTACAGACAAGTTCATCACATCTTTCAGAAGCAAGATTTCTTTGAAGAATGTTTTATCGTAGAAGAAATGCAAGTTAATTCCTTGAACAAATGAGTAAACCTGCTGGTATACTTGATTTTGACACGGGGCTTCCAGCACAGTACACTTCCATTGTACGGCATGCAGAAAACCTTTCCGAGTCCCAACCACCACTGGAAACATTCACAACAGTGTTTGCTAGTTATCTAAGCACTTGCACAGCATGATTCAGTAACATGAATTTGGGGGGTGGGGGGGAAGAGGAGAAAACAATAACAACTTGCATTTCCATAGCACCCTCTAGGATAGCCTCTGAGTGCAGGGTTGGATGCTGAGCTAGGAGGAAGTGGGTAGCGGGAAAACCGATGGCTGCTCTATAACAATCTATTAGCATGTGGGGTCTGATTTTATGGACCCAAATCACTATGTCAACGGGATCAATCTATTCTACATCTTGAAGATTAAACAAAATTGTTTTCTCCAATATACAAAATACATTTGAACAGCAGCAGCAGCATTAACCTGATATTAAAAAAAACACATTATTCAGCTGCATCCACAACCAAGTAGTCCACAGCCCCCCGCCTCGCAAAGGCAATGCTCTTCCAAGTAAAGGTATTTGATCAAATATTTATGCTAATGACCTGCATTCTTATTGATAACCAGATGTCCATCCAGATTTTTTCATCCAGACAATCACACCAACTAGCAATAATAATAATAATAATAATAATCCTTGCATTTGATATAGCGCTTTTCACGTCGGGAGGACGTCCCAAAGCGCTTCACAGAACACACTGTAAAGTGAATTGACTGTATATTTGTGGGCGAACGCGGCAGCCAATTGCACACAGCAATGTCCCACAAACAGTCGTAGATTGAAAATGACCAATTTATTATTGTTTTTGGTTTTGGAGGGATTATTATTAGGAAACTTGCCCAAGGTTTCGCCCTGCCTGGAATTGAACTCAGGTCTCTCGCTTGCAAAGCGAGTGCTCTAACCACTGAGCCACAGGACTCCACTTTAGCGTACATCCGTCCCTCAAACATCCAACATTGCTGTCACTCATTTACTTATCCTGTTGTTTCATGAAGAGATCAATTGATGCAGCACCAGGTCTGTTCTACTTATTCACCCACTGCTGTAATCTGCAGGGAAACGTATTCCTTGTAAGATCGCTTAAGCCTCTTGCTCAGTACTCGCAGGAAATCAGGTACTTACATGTTGAATTTTGACAAGACCAAGGCTTCACCTATTAGACCTCCATCAGAGCCTTCTCACCTCAGGCTCTGACAGCTTCAACCTCCATGGATGCTCACTCTAACTCTCGGAGCCTCACTGTCTTGTTTAACCCCCAAATGTCCCAACTCCACATCTGTGCTCTTTCCCACTCGGCTTTCCCTCATCACCAAAACATTGCCCATGCCCACCACGACCACAAGGTGAAGGACAACCCCAGGCTCCTATTCTCCACCACCAACCAATTCCTCCATCCACTCTCCCATGCCTCGCCCATTCTCTCCTCAAGCTCTGACTGTGAGGAAATGCTGAATATCTTCGAGTCCAAAATTGAGGGGATCCGTTCAGCGGCCTCTGCCCTCCCAACCACACTCCGACCCCTACTCATCCATCACTCCACATTTTCGAATCTTTCTCCCCCTCTTCTCTCATCACCACCATATGCAGCATAAAACACATCCCCTGGTCCCGTGATCCCATCCCCATCCCTCTCCTTACCTCCCAGCTCCACCTCTTCGCCCCACTATCTTCGACACCATCAAAGTCTCCCTTTCATCTGGGACCATTTCCATCTCCCTAAAAACAGCTACAATCACACCCATTCTGAAAAAACCTTCCCTGGATCCATCCCAGCCTTCTACCTACCGGCCCATCTCCAACATCCCTTTTCTTCCCAAGGTCCTTGAAAGAGTTGTTGCTTCCAGGCTTCGCTCATTCCTCTCCTACCACTCAGTTCAAGAACCCCTACAATCGTGTTTCCATGCTGCTCAGAGCACAGAAACTGCTCTGGTCAAGGTGACAAACAACATTTTGTCCATCTGTGATCAGGGCTCCCCCTGCCTCCTCAACCTCGCTGCTGCCTTCGATACCATGGACCACTCCAACCCACTCCACTGCCTCTCCTCTCAAACTTCAAGGTTCTGTCCTTGAATGGTTCAGGTCTTGTCTCTCACACCGTCTCCAATTTGTCTCAGCCAGTGGTTTCTCTTCCAGCCCCTGCACAGTCTTGTATAGTGGTCCTCAGAGCTCTGTCCTCGGTCTCCTTCTCTTCAACCTCCCACTTGGTGACATCATCCACAGACACGGGATTAACTTCCACATGTACGCAGATGACTATCTCTCTGCCTCCACCTTTGATTCCAGGGCAACTAACTTCCTGACAGACTGTCTGTCTGATATCAAGTACTGGATGAGAGCCAACTTCCTACAGCTGAATATCAGCAAGACTGAGGCCCTCCTGATTGGCTCGCACAAGCGCCTCAGTACCTCAGGCACTGACAGCATCAGCCTTCACGGTTGCACACTCCACCTCACCAAGCCAGTTAAGAACCTGGCATTTTGTGCTATGACCTGCTCTGCCCTCCCCCACCTCCACAACATTTCCCAACTCCGCCACTGCCTCACCCCTCAGGCCCCCGAAACCCTCATAACTCAAGGCTCAGCTACTGAAGCTCCTTATCTGCCTCCCCAAATTTTTCCCTTCACAAGCTCCAGATCATCCAGAACTCTGCACCTCATGTCCTCTCCTGCACCGGGTTCCATGACTTCATCACCCCAGCTGGCTCCACTGGCTCCCCATCCCTCAGAGGATAGAATTCAAAATCCTTGTGCTTATTTTCAAGGCCCTCCATAGCCTTGTCCCCTCCTACATCTCTGACCCCCATTAACCTGTCCCTTCCCTCCCCTCAGCAGGCTCCGGCCTGCTGAGGGGAAGGCAGGGAAGCCTGCCTGACCCGCTCTACCATCGGCGGCCGGGCTTTCAGTATCTCTGCCCCCAGCCTTTGGAACTCCATCCCACAATCCCTTTGTCTTGCTTCCTCTCTTGCCTCCTTCAAGGCATGACTCAAGATCCTCCTTTTGGCCCATGCCTTCAGCCATCCTCCTACCCCTTCTGCCCTCCCTCATCCCAACCCTGCCCCCCACGTTCAGGTCCTGATCCCTGACTTTTCAGCGCCTTGGGACATCCTCCCGATGTGAAAGGCGTTTTGCAAATGTAATTTTGTTATTGTTGTCCCTCGCGGTATCTGTCCACCATCAGTAGGCAGGCTTTCAGCCATTCTACCCCCGTGCTCTGGAACTCTATCCAGGGGTTTGATTCCCTTCCCCTCTCACCTCATTCAAGGCACCTCCTTGACCTTACTTTCAGTCATCTTTCCCCTCCCTTGGCTCTAATCCCCAACTCGGGTACCCATCCAGCATTACCTAGCACTTTCAGACATCCTCCTAATGTAAAAGACATTATATAAATGTAAATTTCATTCTATTTTGAAGGATAACAGTGGTTAAACTACACAAAATGGGATTAAATGTTTACAACAACAAAATTACATTTGTATGGCACCTTTCACGTCAGGAGGATGTCCAAAGCCCTGGACAGACAAGAGTTTTGGTCCCAAGCTGGGAGTCGGGAAGGGTGGAGGGCAGGGGGGAAGCAGGGAGATCGAAAGTACGGTCGAAGAGGAGGGTCTTGATATTTAATACTTCTTAGCAAGATTCTTTAATAAGGCAACAAGTTGCTCAAATGGGGATCTTTTCATGTATCGTCAGAGCCAGTCAGAACACTGTTCCAACACAATCTACAGCCGGAGCAGATTATGTGTATTCTACAGGACTTGATGTAATTTAATAAGAAATCTTTTTTAAAAAATACAGCAAATTTGACTAATTGTATTATCTTGCCCATCAGTTGCTGAGTGCTGAATTAACCTTTTTCAACTAGTAATTAAAGTACTAGAAATTCAACCTAGTGCTTCATAAACGATGTGGATAACAGCCTCATGTTGTGAAGGACTGAAAACTATAATGATCCAATCTTAATTTTGTATCATAGCCAAGCGTAGCTTCTTTCTCCAATAAATTCAATGTTGGGTGAAAACAGCTCAGAGTTTAAGCCTACATTCCTTCAGGGGCACCTCCCCTCAAACCCCTAGAACTCAAGTGGATTGAAAATAGTCATTCAATGAAAGTCATGAAATGGATACTTGGCAACGTATTATAGTACAAGAGTAGCTTTAACAGAAATATGAAAATCTCAGGCTTGAAGCGCCTGATTTACAAACCAGACTCCCAATAAAAGCGGATGATGCCATTCCGATTAACTTTCAGCTGTACTGGAGGAGATGGGGACAGGTGGAGACTGAGGCAAGCAAATTCTACACAGGACATGATTTCTGAGCGAAAGGAAGTGGAGACTGAGATCATATTGCCTTTGCAGGTTCAAGCAGAAGGTAGAATTAAGGAAAAGTCAGACAAATGGGACTAAACAGGCAGCTTTCTCAGAGCCAGCACAGGCACAATGGGTCAAATGGCTTTCTTCTGTACTGTTAACTATTTATGTCTTTAGGTAACAGTCCACGAGGTCTAGGGAAGTGAAAGGAGTAATCAAATTGATATTTCTGGGGAAATTATCTTCTTTCCTCCTTCAACCACCTTCTTCCCAAGTTGACTTGTGATGGAATGAGGTTCAATTGAAGACTGTCTGCTCCCAGCACTTGAACTAAATGGCTATGTGCCCATATCTGATCCTTCCTTCACAAGTATGCACTTTCCAATAGCCAATAATGGACAACAATTCAGAGCTGAAATTCAGGTAAACTTCTTACACAAGGTCACAGAGACTAACTGATACGCGAAGATCATAGTTGAACTGTTATTGCAGCAAAGGTCTGGTATTAAACCCTGGAACACGATGCTCAATACCAGAACATACAATGGAGATGTCCAACACACAGTAAATCTAAGGCAGTTTAACTAGTTTAAAATACACCCTATGCAACCCGAAATGTAACCCCAACTTTAATTTCACTGCCATCGCTCATAGAAAGATTGTGAATTATTCTGAGCAATTGGCATAAAATGTGCACAATATTCATCGTATGAAAAATACCATATTATTCACTAACAAATAAGATTAAAAGTTTAATTGGAAAAAATACATCAATTAATGAATACTTATTGATCTCACAGTTTACCAGCCCATCAATTCTCTAATCTGAAAAGTTGTAAAAAAAAATTAAATTAAAAACTGTAAAATTAAAAAAACCTTAAGTTAAAAGGAAATGTGACTGACCAGTTTTGGTCTCCAATGAACAAAACATCCAGCAATTGCTTGTGAAACTGGAAGATTTCCCCTAATCTGTGGGATGAAAAAATCTGCTTTGATACCAAGTGCTGCCACTTACTGCACTGCTCTCCATATGAAACAGCACTGCAGTGACTAATAGCTACCACCACACATCTACATTACATAACTCATCAAAAAATAGATCGCCTAAAATTTAGTTCCTAAACACTATGAAGCAGGATGAAAACATATGACTGCACGTTTCCCTTTATGAGTTATAAGATACCAGTGTTAAATTGGTCCACATGACACTTGATACATTTTGGATGACATTGTTTTTCCCTCACCTCCAACCACAATACTGTAATAACTGGGGAACAGAGCAACTAAACTAAAATGAGTCAGGTTTGCAGCAATGTTGTTCTTGCAAACATTCAACCTCACCCCTGCACAGTGCCATTTCTCTAGCAGAATGGGACTCAAGAGAGGTTGTTTTTCTTTCCACCTCTTTCCCTCTTACACCCCACACAATAATTCTAGTAGAATTTAATTTCTTTCAAAGGCCTCACCTGGTGATAATTCAGCCTCACAGATAGTCGGTCATCTATTAACACACAAACGATTCTGAATTCACGAGAAGTGGCCATCCCAGTACAGGCAATAGGGAAGAGGGAGGGAAGTTTGTAGGAGTGAGCAAAATGTAGGCCTAATGCCTTAAACTACACTATGATTACAAATGAGTCTTAGGCTTCAGTTAGTCTCCATGCATTGCTCGGACATTATTCCCTCACTTTACAACTCTGTCCCCCTCTTTATGCCTCTACTAAAATTATATATATTACCAAACAGCCTGGTGTGGTATGGAATCATTCAGCTTCAAAAGGTCCCTCCTGCAACTCCTGGTCTGTGCTGAGTTACAGGTGTCTCCAATCCAGGATTCCACAAATTCAGAGATAAAACAGGTGATTGTTGTTAGAGGTAAATCAGGTCATAAAGATCCAATGGAAAACACCTGGAGGGTTAAAAAGTCCAGAGGACTGGGAGAGAGAGGAAGCTGTAAACAGAGAATGAAGTTGAAACCTTTTCAAATTCAGAGTGGAAAGTGTTGTTTGTTTTATTTGAAGGTGTCACACAAGACCGGGAGAGAGTGAGGGTCTACACAGAGGAAATTCAACTGTAATTCCAACTTCTGATTGCTATCCTTTGCTGGACTGGGTACACGTATATGGATATATGGGTGGTGACAGGATTGATTAAAGCAAAGTTGGGAACACTCTTTACTCTACTCCCCGCATGGCTGAATAACCCGCTGGCAATATATAGGCTCGCACACATAGAATGGCCACTCGGCAAGATACAATTGGTCTCCATTGGCTTTGGGAGGGGAAATAGGCCGAAAACAAATGGATTTTCTTTTTGTTTGTTTCAAATTTCATCACATCACATCAAAATATAAAGATTCTGGTAGATCATCTAGTCAGCTGGGTTTTTGTGGGTTGAAGAATCAGCAGAGAATTAGCAAAATATATTTCTTAGGTCAACTTTATATTGAGGTCAAACTCGATTCTTATCTATCTCAACACACACAAGTCTGAGGCCCATCAGTCCTTTATAGATTTATAAACCCTTAATGACATTTAATTCTCCTCCAAGTGAAAGGGATTTTTTTCGAAACAAATTCTGACAGACTCTCTGGCAATTACAATGCAGATTCACACACAAAGCATTGACCCACACTGTGGCACCTCAGTCAAGAGTGCTTCTGTATTACAATACTTTTTCCAATAGGGGTAACCATAGCAACACAAGCAAACTCTTCCTTTCAAACTGTTGCAGTACTTCTCTCCCACAGTTTGAGTCGGTTGCAAAGCAACATACTTCATAAACCTTTTGTGAGCCAATGGTCACACTGATAATCTGGTAATAGGAAATAATCTAAGGCTAATGCACACATTCCAGGGCAACAGTGGGTTTTCTTACATGACCTTTCAATAATACATTCCAAGGGCAGTTTTCCAAAGAAAGCATTGCACAGAAGAGCAGAGAATTAATTCTTTAAAACGCCCTGCTGGTTTGTAGTTTTCAGCTACCTGTTCATTGTTGCTGCATGGGGGAGGGGGGAGCCTGAACTTGCAAGCTTTTAAATACTTTTAATTATCACTCCTACTAACAGCACATTACTGTCTAGGTTTTAATCATGGAATTTTTAAAATATTTTTTTAAAACTGACAAATTGTGGCCTGAATGAGTTGCGTTCTGCTATGGTACAATATTCTTGAGAACTCCCAACGAATATAGTAGTCAGCTCACCAGCTGCTCCAAATCAGCTTCACTTCACTTTCACTGAGAAGCAGTGCAAAGGAGAGTAACGAGAATGGTGTTAGAGAAATAATCTATCAGCCACCATTAGACAAACCAGGGCTCTTCAGCCTTGAAAGCAAATGGCTCAGAGAGAAACCTGGTAGAGTCAGTGCCATATAGAAGCAAGAAAAAGCAACAGGGGAGTTACCCTGAGTTGCTCTGTGCATGCCATTACATGGATGCACACCACAAAGGACTGCTTTGGCACAGGAGCAGGCTTTTCATCCACCTACTTAGCCAGGGAATTGTGTGACTTGGGATGGGCCGCAGAATAAATACATCAAATCTGACAAATTTTGCAACAAGCTTAGGAAATGTAAAGAGCAGTAATATGAATATTCTGAAGAGTATCGGTTTGCTCAGAAACACTGCATTGAAGAAACCTCAAGACTCAAAAGACACCAGCATCTGTCAACAATAATACTTTTTCTCCCTTCTGTTTTTGAATAAAGAGACAAAGTTATCAGCGATTTCCAGGTAGGAAAGTCTGTTCATAGACCTGGTTCCAAATTGATGCTGTTCAGAAGACATAAATAGTAGTCAGGCTGAAAGATAAGCCATTCGATCATTTATTACCTTTTAACATCGAGCTACAGGGCTGTTCACATACAAACACACTGAATACATTAAAGATCCAGAGCTTCATTGAAACAAGACCAAAAACACATAAGCTGGTTACACCACCTCCTACTAGAAATGGGAGGGGATGGGGAATAAATGCACACTATTTTCTCCAAACTCAAGTTCTATTTCTCAACAAAAGACAATCCCTGAGCAAAACACAACAGAAACACATGCACGACGGAGTCCAAAGCAAACACTGTCACAAATGACCTGCCCAACATTTATTTAATGACAGGTCAGGTGGGATCATGCAATATGCATCAATGATGCACTTAGCCACAAAAATGGAGTTTAAAACACAGGTAACAAAGAATCATACGGACCCTTATAGACGATGAAGGTTGCAGGTTTGAACTATGATCTCTGCTGAGTCAGCTTCTTTTGTTGGGATAATGCTTCAATTACCTTCAGTCTTCTAGGATTGGAGAGAGATGGAGAAAGTGGGATATGTCTAAAGAGAATAGCCAGCGTTACAACTCCTAATTGCTATTTGGTGACCTCTGCTGGAAAGTGTACGTGCTGACATCAGGTGAGCTCTGGATCAGGTTCAGTTGCAATGCTCCGCACAGTCGAATAACCTGCCAACTTTTACTGTGTAAGCTTAACAGGAAGAACAGCCACGTAGGCAACTTATTGGAACCATCAGTACCCAGGAAAGTGTGACTCAATCAGATACTGTTGGACACCCAACCAACAAGTGCAACTAAAAACCTGCGCTATGAGCTCAATTGAAAAACATTACTCTTTGAAACATGGGAGTGGGGGGGGAAACAATCCATGTCTGATAGACACTTACGACTTACAATGGCAGTCCCCAGTCAGGGATTCTTTTCACAGCTCATCCATGCTAGTATGGGCTTCTGCACATTCAGTATCCTTCTCAATATCAGAGCACAATAATGTAAATCTACATTGATAAATAGCTGCAGGGTTCCCTCTCCCCATTAATGCGCTGCAATGCATCCATGCTCCATGTTGGTTTTTGCCTATCATGCACACAGTAACGTTCACCCACAGTATAGAGTGACAATATATATGTTCGAAACAGATCACAAATCTGGTTTCATTATTTTCTTAAAAAATCAAATGCATAAGTAGACAAATATTTAATTCTGACAATGAAATGAATGAGCCTCTTACGCTGCTCTTCTCAATATATAATAAAACTGTAGAAAATACAAAGTACCAAAATCCCGACAAGACAATCAGTCATACTCGGGAATCCAGCACCATCTAAAGTCATGCTTCAATATATGTAATTATTCAACTGCACTACTGTTTACAACCACAGGAACCTTTACAATTAATTGTGCTTCTCTTTTGTCAGTCAGCAGCATCTGTACAATTGCCCAACCAGAAACAGGTCTGTTCAATAAATCGCTCAAAGGCTAAACTCAGAAAAAGTGACTGGAACAAAGAACGCATGTCTTTCAGTATAAAGTAAGTAGGCCACAAGCTTGCTTGATTGTCTAATACAATTACAGTCTGTAAGAAAAGGCATTTTAACAAATGCATTACAGGCATTTCAGAGGACGAGAGGCGGGGGAGGGAGAGTTAAAATTAATGAACAGTCACAGGACAAACGGGGAATACTTTACTCAACTGCTGTCAAATCATGGAAGGTGCTGCCAATTCTGCTTGTCTAACAAATCAGAACCATTACACTTTACTCAGGCTCTGCAGCCTGATTGATTCTGCTCATTATTTGGTCTGATCTCATTTTCACACATGGAAGTAATATGAAATCCAGATGTTCATTTGTACTTAGGCATAGCGAACAACTGCTCATCTACACGCAATGCTGCAATAACAGATCCCTCCTTTATAAAATCATGGTGCTTTCTTGTAACACAAGTGGAGAATTCTGTGACCAATTCTAGAAATTGGTATATTAAAAACTGTAAGCTTTGTATCTATTACAGGGTGCGGGCAAACAGATCTCATTCTTTAAAATGTAACTTTTATGATTAAAGACATTCTGTGCTCTAAAGCTAGTGTGCAGTTTAAGTTGCATTCAGATTCTTTCCTTCTTCCTCCCCTGGGGAGGAACTCTTCTGAGTTAGGATGGTTTCAACAGGTACTGATCAAAGTTCCTTCTGCTACTGACCTTTGTCAATAGCAGACAAAGTGACCACGGTCAGGCAAAGTATGAGATCAGACAAGGAAATGGAACTTAGAACAATCTAACAGAAGGATATTACCATATTATGTGTCTGTACATTCCCATTGCAATTGGAAACATTGCAGCGCTTTTCAGAGGGGTCCTATGGTTGTTAAATTATTGGAAGGGAGAAAAAGGAAGTTCATGCATAATAAGTTTTGGTTATAAATACAATTAATAGGGCATAAGAGGATATTATATAATATGCATTCCCTTTCAGGCCCCCATTTTGTTAACTGCAATTTAATGTTAACCCTTATCGCGCTAAGTCAACTTTTATATGTCTCGCTTTAACCCAGTATATATCAGTACGTAAAGTCCACCGATTTAGCAAACTGCACAAAGAGCTTATATGAAGACATGATGTACAAATATGGTCAAAGTCTTTTACCCTGTAAGATTTGTTCCATTTCACTGGGGTCCAGGGCAATTTTCCCACTTTGCAACTTTATAAATTCCCTGAAAGCCAACATCTGCTTTCAGATCCCATTCCCAGGATCGTTCAGCAACAAGGAAACGCCTCAGAGGGGACCTTAGACAAGTATATAACATTTTAAATGGGATTGAGAGTAAGCCCAGAACAATTTCAGATTCACTGAGACAGCAGATGAGGACAAAAGTTTTGGGTTACAAAAGGCAATTTCAGGACAGACATCAGAAAGCATTTCTTTATATTGAGGTTAATAAGCAACTTGAACAGGTTGCTAGGAAGGGTGATTGAAACTAAAAAAACACAGCTCAATGTTGTGATGTGAAGGTAGTAGAGTGGGTATTCAGTGAGAAGGTCAGATGGGCCAAAGGCCCTTATTTTTCTAAAACAACTTGGTGATCTTGCCCCAAGATTTCAGCCTTTCTCACTGTAATTAAAAGACTGACCGGCACAAAGGAACAAGTAAGATGAGAAAATTTAGGGAGCGTAAAAAGAGAATCATTAGCTCTGACTTTTTTTTAAAAAAAAGCACTTAAACTGTATGGAGTAGTAATTCCTTTTTTGAAAATATTTGCCTGACTGCCTAATATCACTGTGTGAAACTGCACAGGAAATTTTCTGGTGAAGATATGGTCATTTGGTCATTTGCAAATGCAATGGCTGATTTGCAATAGCAATGTCCACAACCAGCCGTGATGTGAATGACCAATTCTATCTGGAGCTATTGTTGGCCAGGACACCGAGGGAAACTTCTTTGATTACAGAATCACCTAATGGATGTGCTATAATGAATCCATTTCAAGGATGAAGAGGGATATTTTTGGTTCAACACTTGGGAAAGAGTTTAGAGATGCAATTTCTGTGCTTGTGCGTTTCCACAAGAGACCAATGTGGCAAAAGTATAATGCTGGTTGTTCCCGGAAGTGAACCAACCCCAAACCCTCCCCAAACAGATAGCAGGGGCCCAAACGAGGCTTTACAGGAATCATCAAGGGCTGGTTTTGACAAGTCTTATTGTTATTCATTATCAATGATCAAACCACAAAGCCACAAGAGAAACTGTCAAACCAGAACCAAAACATTTAAAAGAACAGTTTCTCAGAATATGGTTGAGTCTCAAATGATTTGTTAATAATAGGAATGAGTAATATCGGAAAAAGAAAATGACTGAAGATGCTTCTTGTGCTCTTGGCCGTGGCACGAATCAGGAAATACCTGAGAGTATTTGTATAATATTCCCGTTCTACCTTTTACTTGTTAATTTGAGCCTCTCAACGTGGTGTAATAAAAATAAGCACATTTCTATCCTCCTCATAATTTTCTTTCCATCATACTTACACTAATTAAGAATAGGGAACCTAGCTGGAAATGAAAAAAAAACTTAAACCAACCCTTGCACTGGTGCAATAGAATTATATCAGCTATAGAGAGGCAGTCTGCAATGGGAATTGGGTTTTGTGCTTTAATAACATTTGTTCCAGCTAGCACAGCAGCGGTACCAGTAAAAACAGGTTAGAGTGTTATTACAAGTGGCCATTTTGACAAGGTTTTCAATCAGCGCCCGTCTGCAAGACCTCATATATATGTATAAAAACCCACACAAGTCATTTAACTTTAAATTCAGCAAAGAAAGGTCATGGTAAAATAATATTTGAAAGGAAAATTCATTGTTGCTCAAAGATACGAATGCAATGTGAATTCATCTAAACCTCAGAAAGTACCATATTAGTCATCGACACACTGTCCATATCATAGGCTTGTGCACAGCACACAAGAGGCTCTTATACCTCTTTACACACTTTTCAATCCCAGAGTTTCACAGATACTTCAACTAAACTCATCGGTTTTAGCCAAAAATGAAATCTGTAGCATACACAGTTTATAACGCATTACATAAGTTATTAAATATTTATACAGGCTAAAATTGATGATTTAACAAAGAGGCCCAGCCAATACCGAATGTGACAAAATTGTAAATAAAATGCAAGGCACAAAAACACATAAAAATAAGTTTCCATTATTCCCCCCTCCCTAAAAATGCTCAAAAGTCTTAAAATTTTAACAATAAAAGTGGTTTTGTTTCTGCCATAAAACTAGTCAAGAAAATTATGTGTACATCACATAGCCAGCGAGTTCCAAATCTGAGATCCTTTAAAGTCGGTAAAACATTGTTCACAGGATGTTCTGTGCATTGGATATTGTGCCCACTTGTTGCTCAAGCACACGTGAGGTTCCATCTTTAAGCTTTCTTGCAGCTGCAGATTGGTTTGTGATTTACATACCTCATGGGATTACTTAAAAGACCTTCAGATAGTTTCTATTTGCAATTGGAGAAAAAAAAATACACCCGTTGTTGAAGTCAAAAAGTCACCTCCGCAACTTGAAACTTGGCAGGTCTCGAGAGGTAAATGCTGATGCTCATTGCTATCAAACTAATTCAATTGAGAAACCTATATACGGTATATTGTAACAAATTAAAATCATCCTTCGCCCAGACAGGCTGAAGAATTAAGACAAAAAACAATGTGCGCTAACATCGTGAGGTGCTCAGGTTGAAGTCTCTCACCACCTCTAGTTATAATACAGTAATAGCATATGCAATTGTCAAGAATGTTTCAAAGTACTTTACAACATTTCTGTTTAGTGACTACTTATAGGCAAATGTGGCACCCAATTTACACATAGCAATGTCCCACAGAACAGCCATTAAGCGATTGACCAATTTCAGCTTGAGGTTTGCTTGTCTGGATGCCAAGAGAAATTCCTTTCTCTTACTGACCTCAACAGTGTTATCAGAGGTGAACCCAATGAAGACCCAAGTACCTGGTCCATAGGAGAAAAAATAGAGATCTCACACCATCAGCCTCTACAGGAGGACCCAAACATTGGCAAACAATGTGGAGATAACTTTCTTAATGCTGCACAGTACAAAAAGGAAAAAGCAGCAATAAACTATATTGACAAATAACTCCCTATCCCACCTTCCTACATTGTCAGATAAGATGCATCTCTTGCACAGGAAAAGGCTTGGGTTTCAGTCACAATGCCCACTTTCTGTCAAGTTGGAATTCACTCAATAATTGAGGACGCTGAACTGCTTGTCTTTCTCTCTTCAATTTTGTTTCCCTGATTTTGCACAATATGATCCAGCAACACTGCACTGTATGAGTTTCTAAAGTCAAAGATTGCTCTTCCTTTATCCCCATGAGGAGGAACCAGACTTCCAGTCAGTGGCTCCCCACAGAAAACTCCCACCACCTGGATACTTACCCGTAATAATAATAATCCTTGCATTTGATATAGCGCTTTTCACATCTTCTCGATGTCTCAAAGCGCTTCACAGAATATGCTGTAAAGTGAATTGACCATATATTTGTGGGCGAAACTAAACTCCATACCCCATCGCACCAGTTCTAACCAGGCTCCACTGGCTCCCTATCACCAAACGGATCAATTTCAAGATCCTCACACTTGTTTTCAAATCTCTTCATGCCCTGGCATCTCCTTAACTCTCCAACCTGCTTACTGCCACTGACTACCTCTGCTCGATTGGCTCCAGCATTCTGTATGTCCCTCATGCCCTCCGTTCCACCATCAGCGGCTGCACTTTCAGCCACTACGCCCCGAAGCTCTGGAACACACTTCCTCTATCCCTCCACCTTGACCCTTCCTTACCCAACTTCAGGTCACGCCTGAAGACCTTCCTATTCAACTGAGCCTACAGTCACCTCACTTTCCACGCAGCTCAGTGTCTGCCACAGTCAAATGCTCTGGGGTATTACCCTGCTTGATGGGCACTACATAAATGCAAGTCGTCGTTGTTCAATGGGACTACATCAAATGCAAGTATTATTTAGAATTATTATTCCTAGTTTAGTAGAAAGGACAGCATAAAAACAAATTTGTGTTAAGTTAGTCTAGCATCTTGCATCATTTGAACTGAAAGGTTAAATGAATGATTTTGTATTGCTCCTTGAGTGGTTTGGGTTTATGATGGCATTAAACCTGACAGTCATATGGTTCAATTATGTACTTTCACATCACATTCACATGATATTTTCTTTGCGAGTCAACTTTATTTCTCTCGGTTTTAAATTTAGCCCTAAAACAACTGGAACTTTCCTTGTAGCATTCTCAGAGGTGTGGATGATGGAGAGATAGGGAGATGCCAGGGAGTGAATGGATTTGAACACAAGTGTGAGTGAAGATCTAGAAGTCGATCCATTCGGTGATGGGAAGCCTGTGGAGCCTGGCCAGAACTGGTGAGATGTGGGTACGGAGTTTGATCCGGGTCAGTATGCGGGCAGCAGAGTTCTGAATTAGCTGGATCTTTTGAATAGTGGAGCTGGGAGTCTTGGCGAGGAGTGAGTTTGAGTAATCCCTTATCCTGTTGCCCTGATGTATCTGAAGGTATTAATACTTTCTCTATCTCAATCAGCATCTTACATATTCATACAAAGACCCCCATCTGAGACTTTGCTATCAATTCTGAACAGCGCTATCTTACTTATCCAGTTTGTATTGCTCATGCCTCTAATACCTGAGATCAGCCTCATTGTTCTCTTCTGGCCCCTTATGTTATGGTGACCAGAACTGTGCTCATATCCCAGGTGCAGATTAAATCAGAGCACTGTACAACTGTATATAATGTCTGGGGATTTGAACTAAACTGATCTGCCAATGTAACCCAGCATCATTTTCACCTTGTTTATTGTTGCCTCACACCAAATGAACATTGTAAGCAATGTAATGATTCAACTAACACCCCACAGTCTTCTCAATTTCTCTCTTGGTTCTATCCACAATGGAGTATATTTACTTCCTATATTCAGTGCCTTACATTTATCATTGCTAAAATATTTTTTACATTGATTTATATGTCCTTCACATTGTCAAAATGTCTCAAAGCGCGGAACAAGATTTACTGTAAAATTACACTACAAGTCAAAGTCCCTACTTGGGGCTTGAACCCACAACCTTCTGACTCAAGAGTCGAGAATGCTACCAACTGATTTGGGCTGACATTGGTCATACTGCAATCTTCTTCTGTGATCTGTGTACTATAGTATTTGAAAAAGGGCGGGCAACTTGCATGTACAGTGGGTGCAACCTAGTTCCACCCAACATTACAAGACTGAACTTATCAGATAATGTGCTAAGATATACACACCCATTAACCTTAACACTGTCATCTCAAACCCATTTGTTGGTAGAAATTATTAAAGAGCATTTCTGGTAAGCAGTATATTTTTTTCAGCCACCATTCCAATCAGGTTGCGTCCTAGTTTGCCTTAAACGTTGAGCCAAAACCAGACAACATCACAAGGTTTCAGTTGCTGATATTAATGGCAGTTTTACAGCATTCCACAAGTACGTCTTTCTTAACCTGAAGCAGAGTAATTTACAGAAAAACAGGAGAGATGCCGAGAATAGTAGCAGAGCATGGAGAAACTGTGTTGTTTTCATTGGCACGCCGTATTAGACAGTCTTTGAATGAATCAGTTCCCTTTTCATGAATGGGGTTTGCATGGAAGTATAAAGGTACAAAAAATGATGATGTGGTTCACACTTAGCTCCGAGATTTGGGTTTCCATTTTGCAGGAGAATTATGCGAATTGCATAAAGTACGTTTTGCTCTGCATCACAATTTACGGATTGAATTTGTTATCATGCAATCCAATTCCAATAACAGCAGGAAAAATAACCAAAAAACCTGTAGAGAAAAGCAGCTAGACTCAAGGGAAGGTTGAGCAATTACGTAACAACGTTGTCAAATCACTAAAAAAAGTGTACAAGTATGACTATGAATAAGTCCAAGCTGATTGTACAATAATGTTGCAATAGATTGTGCAACACACATTTCTTTCCTATCCTTATTCTTAATCATGAAATTAGATAAGTTTGCAACACGTATATGTTTTTTTAAAAACAGGGTTTAACACTGTAAAGCTTAATTAAGCAAATGTTGCATCAATACTTCTTATGTTTAAAATAAAGGGCAACATTACAGTATATCCATAATATTTCTCAACAATCCACGTACAAACCAATTTACTTTGTATATCATATGCATGCATATATATATATATCTGAATGAGAGTTAAGTCAGTAACAACTGTGAGTACAACTAAATATTAACCTTAGTTTTCATTAACTGCACATTTAGCTCTCAGGCATTTTTACACAGTGGAGTCTCCAAAGGTCCAAGCACTTCACTACTAAACCAGTAGCAACTGCACTGAATTATTACCAACAGGAGGAGTTGCTGGGTCAGACTAAACGTAACAGTATCAAAATTGTAATTGACAATGAAACATAATACACCTATGTTCATAACCATCAACTGCTGTTCTTGTGCAAAAGTAATGGTAAAAGTGATGGTAGTGGGAGGGGGAGTTGCACTAAATGTACAGTATGGAATCAGAGCCAATAATCCATCTGTAATTTGTCACAGAACAGAGCAATACTAAAGCATAAAAAAAGATTTGGCAGCAATAAAATTCTTGCAAACGTTGCCAAATTTTACTTCAAATACTTCTTCTACACATTTCGAGCAGTGGTTCACTGCTACATAAGTCAGCTTGACAAAATGTCCTGTCGCTGCATTTGAGAAAGTGTACGTTCTCTTCTGAACTGCCTTACTGCCCGTTGCCTAACATATAGAGTTCGAGAACACATCAAGAACAATAAATATGAAAAGGTGTGCAACACGGTAGATTATACAAGTAAAAATTACATATTTTTACATTTAAAAATCATAAAAATCACATTTGATATCGCAACTTTCATGTCATGAGGTCTCAAAGTGCTTCAAAGAACTTATTTTAAAGTGTAGTGACTGCATACTTTGTAGCCAAATGCCTGAAAAGAAGCGACGGAAATAGCAAGGATAGATTTCAGAGCCAGTGCAGCAAAAGTCTCATTTCATGCATTCCGTACATTAACTCTGCAATCCTCATTTTTGTCACCGATACACACGTCAATCCCACAAGGAGGTGCCAGGGTGTGGAGAGGTTTGAAAGTGAGTGTCTCGATATCTAACCATTCTGCAACAGAAAGGCCTGGCAAGAACTGGGGTGATGGGATGGTGAGGGATTAGGCGAAGTGGTTTTGGATCATTTGGACTTTGTTAAATGGAGCTGAGGCGACGAATCTGGGGACCATTAGAAAAAACGAGTCAATAGGTGAATAATAATCCTTGCATCTGATATAGCACCTTTCATGTTAGGAGAATGTCTCCAAACCTTTCACAGGAATACTGTAAAGTGTAGTGACTGTATTCTTTAGCTGAATGCAGCAGCCAATTTGTCCCACAAACAGCTGTAAAGTGAATTGATGGCCAGGACTCCAGGAGAAATTTGCTTTTCTTTCTGAGTAGTACCATGGGATCTTTCACGTCCCCTAAACAGGCACAGACAGAACCTCAGTTTAAAATCTCACCCAAAACAAAATTACATTTGTAAAGCGCCTTTCACGTCGGGAGGATGTCCCAAGGTGCTGGACAGACAGCGTTACAGACCCAAACTGGGGGTTGGGGTCGGGGGGGGGGGGGGGGGGAGAAGTAGGGAGATCGAAAGCAGAGTTGGAGAGGAGGGTCTTGAGGGTGGCAAGGGAGGGGGCGAGGCAGAGGGACTGCAGGATGGAGTTCTAAAGGGTGGGGGCAGAGTGGCGGAAGGCCCACCCACCAATAGTGGGGCGAGTGAGGCGGGGGACATGAGGCAGGCCGGAGACTGCTGAGCGGAGGGATCAGGCAGGGTGGTAAGGGTTTAAGTTAGGAGATCACAGAGGTAGAGGGGAGCAAGACCGTGGAGGGTTTTGAAGGTGAGGACCAGGATCTTGAACTGTATCCTCTGTGTGATGGGAAGCCAGTGGAGTTGGGTGAAGATGGGGTTGATAGGGTCACGGAGCCTAGTGCGGGAGAGGCCACGGGATGCAAAGTTCTGGATAATAATAATAATCCTTGCATTTGATACAGCACTTTTCACGTCGGGAGGATGTCCCAAAGCGCTTCACAGAACACACTATAAAGTGAATTGACTGTATATATTTGTGGGCGAACGCGGCAGCCAATTGCGCACAGCAATGTCCCACAAACAGTCGTAGATTGAAAATGACCAATTTATTATTGTTTTGGGTTTTGGAGGGATTATTATTAGGCGTGTGGAGTAAGGAAACTTGCCCAAGGTTTCGCCCTGCCTGGAATTGAACCCAGGTGTCTCGCTTGCAAAGCGAGTGCTCTAACCACTGAGCTACAGGACTCCATAAACTCACTGCACGTACCTCTGACAGACAATGCACTGCTCCTCCAGCACTGATCTAGTGTCGGTCTAATCTAGACTGTGACTTTGACATCCCAACATGGGGAATGGACTTACAATCTTCTGACTTCCAGACGAGAGTATTTTGAGTGATGATGCATGCAGTAAGACTTCAAAACAAATGTACAAATTAAAGTGCTGCCCTTGTAGACACAAGTGGATAATGAGGCAGCTTTATTTAACCTTTTATCTTTGCATAGTTTGTCTAAGGATTGTATATGAGGGACTGTTTGGGGCTTGTTGTGGTATTCTTTCATCGGGTTTGCAGCAATGAAAGTGACACCAGGCAGGCATCTGGGTTCCAAATGTGTGTTTTTTTTAAACAATCGGAATATTGTTGCGTGCTGGTCCACATCTCTTCCACCACCAACAACAAATGACATTTGTATAGTGCCTTTCAAGTCAGGAGGATGTCCAAAGGCACTGGACAGTCAGGGATCCACACCCGACCTGGTGGCTGGGATCAGGAGGGGTGGAGGGCAGGGAGAGTAGGGTTAGGAGGGTGACTGAAGGCACAGTCAAAAGAGGGTCTTGAGACAGGTCTTGAAGGAGGCAAAGGAGGGGGCGAGGCGGAGGGACCTTGGGATGGAATTCTTGAGGGTGGGGGCAGTTAAGAGTTTTTAAAAAAGCACTGTATGAAAAGCTGAATAGTCTTGCTGGGCAGGGGAGAAAACAGAGAGAGAGAAAGAGAACGAGGGGGCAGTTTGCCATACAAAGCGTTGAGAATCATTCTCATCAGCTACCCAGCCAATACTTTAGTTGACAAGGTCAAACGCTACCTTCGCACCATTCCAAAGTTAACACCAGTCTTTGGGGGAGGATATCCCCAAGGCAGAGCGACACAGGGGGATGAATTATCACAGCACAAAGTGTTGTGCAACCATTTTAAATTCCAGCCCAACAATGATCACTAAGTAAACAGAAACTGCTCCCATTGTCTGCCAGTTAAACAGAGGGTATCGGGTGTCTCCATAAGTCGCACAGCTTTTATTGCCGCAGGCCAGCCTGAATGTATAAATTCAAGAGCGGCGGTATGAGTGAGTTACGATCAGTCTCACCAGCACGAACAAAGCCTGCTTTGTGCAGGGAGCGAGTCATTTTTACATCTGTAAAAGTGGTCTGTACCTTGCTTTTTGTTAAAGTCCTGAAATGTATTCTTAATATATTGCCTCTCAAATAGGAGAAAGCCATGTGGGGACATTGCGGAGTCATTGGAAAAATTAGTCAAGTAGAAATATATTTCAGTTCCACACTCCAGGCAGCATACGCATTTTGTAACCAACCGTACACGCACACACTAAACTACAATGAGGAATGCACCGTGTCTAGATTCAACTCTTAAGGTGATGCGTGAGCAGACGATGCTGAACCACAACAACTTACATTTGTATAGCGCCTTTCACAAGTAAAATAAAAGTTTAGTTAAAAGTGCAGTCACACTTTAACATTTTGAAGTGTTCTCCATTAGGTTCAATAGCAACTTGCATTGATGTGGCACCCTTCACGTAATGTCTGAGCAGTTTACAGTGGCAGGGATGGAAGCTCGAGTACAGGGAGCAGAGAGAAGTGAAAGGGAAGTGACCATGGGCACAGTTGGATATAGGTTTTAAGGCAGGACTTGAAGATAAATAGAAAGGGGTGAGATAGAGGATGTGGGGGAGTGGGCTCCAGATGTTAGGGGCATAGAATTGGAAAACTCAGCCACAGATAGTGGCACAGATAGGGCGAGGGATGCGCAGCAAAGGGAGCGAGCAGCAAAGTGGGATGGGGATACAACAACAACTTGCATTTACATAGCACCCTCACGCAGGGTAGCGTCCCAGAGCAAGATAGAAGGTGCGAGGACGTGAAGGGATTTATCAGAAAGATTTCAATAGTAGAGAAAATGCACACAAAGGCATTCACTGTACTTTAAAGTATGCAACGTTTTCAAAAATGAGGTGCATAGAGAGTCCTTTGTACCAACGTTCAGAATCACCTCACTAAAATAGCAAAAACAAAAATTAATGGACCCCTCCTACATACTGTGCCATTTGCCACATGCCACTTTCACTTCTTTGTTTAAATGAAAATTGTACATTAAGCTATAATCATGTTGAACCAAGTTAAGCAGTTACACTTCATTAACCATCCTTCACTTGCTGCGATGTTGTGTTTGTCGGCATTAGCAGAGAATGATAACCATAGTGTAGCCCCCACCCCACCCCAATCAAACCGGAAGAAAAAAAGAAACTTTTTGTGCTAAAAAGAATTGTATCCTTTTCTAAAACAATTAACTTTTAGCAGCAGGGAAGATCAGCAACACACGTGTTGTACTGTCAGGAATGCTTTTTTTAAAAAAAGGCCACTCTTTTTATAAAGACAACATCTCCCAAAAGGTTTAGCATGACATCTCTAAATGCATGGCTAACATAATGGAAGTGCGACAGTCAAGACCACCTCCAAGAGGTAACCTCATAGCAATACAAGCCTTTGCCAGCTGTGCTATAATTCACGACCAAGATTTCTAAACCACTGTTTGTTTTAAAAGAAATTGAATCTATCAAGGTAAAGGATTTCAGCTCTAAAATTTGGAACACTCTCCCATTTGGGGTGCCAGTATCAGACCCCCTCAGGCTCAGGTGTAGACCGTCTTCACTTTGTAGCAAAGTGAAGTTTTTTTTTGCCAAAAAAAAAGTGCAGGTGCCAGTGTGTATAGGCAGTTTCCCCAACTCCACCCGCCCTGCTCTCTGTATATGGATTCCTAGTCAAGAACCAGGTCTGCTCCTTGCCCTGAACTACCAAAGAGAGCTGTAACAAGTCTGTTTGTGTACGTATGGTGCATACGTTAAACCAAGGTCTTGTCTGCCTGTTCAGATGGACTTTAAAAATCCAGTGACCCCATTCGAAAAGGCAAAGGAGTTTCTCTGGGCATCCCGGTCAACAATCCACCAGATAAAAATTGGTCGTTCACTTCATTGCTGCAGTGTGTAAACTGGCTGCTACATTCACCCATAAAATACACGATCATGACACTGCACTGTAAAATCCTGCTTGAGGCATTTCAACATGTGATAAGGAATCATATAGAATCAAACAGCACAAAAAGAGGCCACTCGGCCCATCGAGTTTGTGCCGGCTCTTTGAATAGAGCAATTAATGTCAATCCCACTCCCCAGCCCTTTCCCCATAACCCTGCAAACCTGTCCTCCTCAAACACCCGTCCACCGCGTTTTTAAAGGTAGTTATCGACCACCTTTTCAGGCAATGCGTTCCAGATTCGAACAACAACAACAACAAGATTTCATTTATAGAGCGCCTTTCACGTCGGGAGGACATCCCAAGGCGCTGGACAGTTGGGTCGGGACCCGAGCAGGGGGGAAATAGTCAGGGTGAGGGGAGGGAAGGGAGGGAGCGAGGAGGGGGTTGAGTCGAGAGGGGAGCTGAAGGCACAGTCGAAGAGAAAGGTCTTGAGACTGGCCTTGAAGGAGGAAAGGGAGGAAGCGAGGCGAAGGCACTGGGGGATGGAATTCCAGAGCCTAGGGGCTGAGAGGCTGAAGGCCCGGCCACTGATGGTAGGGCGGGGGATGTGGAGCAGACCGGAGCCAGAGGAACGGAGGGTACGGGCAGGTAAGTAGGGGGATAGTAGGTCGGAGAGGTAGGAGGGAGCAAGGCCGTGAATGGCCTTGTAGGTGAGGATGAGGATCTTGAATTCGATCCTCTGGGGGATGGGGAGCCAGTGGAGGCGAGCGAGGGTGGGAGTGATGTGGTCGCGAAGTCTGGTGCGGGACAGTACACGAGCTGCAGAGTTCTGAATGACCTGCAACTTGTGGAGGGAGGTGCCGGGAATGCCGGCGAGGAGAGAGTTCCCATAGTCCAGCCTTGAGGTGATAAAGGCACGGACCAGAGTTTTGGCAGCGTGAGGGGGTGAGGTAGTGCCATAGTCTGGCGCTATTCCGGAGGTGATGGAAGGCGGTGCCAGTTGTGGCACGGATATGAGGAAGAAAGGGCAGCTCAGGGTCGAACAGAACACCGAGGTTCCTGACTGGCTTTGAGAGGTGGAGAGTGCAGCCTTGGATGCTGATGCTGTCAGCGCCTGAGGTGCGGAGGCACTGACGCGAGCCAAACAGGAGGGCCTCAGTTTTGCACACGTTGAGCTGAAGAAAGTTGTCTCTCGGCCAGGACTCGATGTTGGACAGGCAGGCTGTCAGGACATCGGTGGTCGTGGAGTTGAGGGTAGAGGAGGAAAGGTAGAGTTGGCTGCCATCCGCATACATGTGGAAGTTAACCCCATGTCTGCGGATGATGTCACCAAGGGGGAGCGTATAGAGGGTGAAGAGGAGGGGACCGAGGACAGAGCCCTGAGGGACACCGTATGAAACAGTGCGGGGGCTGGAGAAAAAGCCGTTTGTGGAAACAAAATGAAGACGGTGGGAGAGATAGGACCTAAACCACCCAAGGACAGGGCCTTGAAGGTTGAGGTGGGAGGACAATCAGTGGAGGAGGATAGGGTGGTCAACCGTATCGAATGCGGCCGATAGGTCGAGGAGGCAGAGGGAGCCCTGGTCGCAGATGGTCAAGATGTCATTGGTGACCTTGACCAGGGCGGTTTCCGTGCTATGGGCAGTACGGAAACCCGAGTGAAGGGGTTCGAATAATGCATGGGTGGAGAGGAAAGAGCGCAGCTGGGAGGCCACGACTCTTTCAAGGACCTTGGACAGGAAGGGGAGGTTGGAGATGGGCCGGTAGCTTGATAGCTGCGATGCATCAAGGGAGGGTTTTTTCAAAAGTGGGAGTGATGGTGGCAGTTGTATTATATGCAATAATTATTAATCAGCTAAGAATAGGATTTTCCCATCCAGGCCAAATTTATTGTCCAGTGGGGAAATCACCACTGCTGAGGAAATTCAGACAGCACAAAATCATTCTCTTGACATTATCAAACAACATGGGATTAGGAAAGGGGAGCAGGGAATTGCATGAAAGTTAAACTGCAATCAGGAGCAGAACTTCTTCCTATTTTGTCTTTACATAACCCAGGATCAGTGATCTCAAATGTACCTCTCTCTCCCTCCTGCCCTCTCCTCCTTCCCATTCATGAACCCCAAGATCTGTTAACTAAGCACAGACCATGGTTGGAACCCGACACTTTACAGGTCTTAATTTACCCATGTTGAATCTCCCCCATGTTCATTTAGTGGATTTAACACAATGTTGTCTTCTTACAGCACCAACCTTTAGATTAGGACAAAGTATGCTACTGTACCTCCTGTTTTGCGATTTCCCTAGCGTCAATTTTCAGAGTATCCCCCACCATATACCCAGAGAGATACGGAACTTAGTATAAAACAAACAGTCCTCGCCACTGTGCTGTCCTGTCAATGTCTCACGCTGAGTCTCTGCTGCTTTTCCAAGTTTGGAAGCTTTTTTTAAAAAAAAATTGGCTTGGGCTCAAACATTTTCACTCCATTCAGCATGAGGGAGACTTTTTCGGCACTAGTATAGACGGTCTGATTTGAAAACCTGGCTCTATTATGTGTTTGTTTGTGTGTGTGTGTGTGTGTGTGTGTGTGGGGGGGGGGGGGGGGGGGGGAGTGAAGAGAAGGAGAATAGGGGTTTGTGGTTACAAGATCCAGCAGAATGTGAAAAGTAACCAGTCCTAATATTACACTCTAACAAGTGTTGTGCGAGTGTGTGTGGGGGAAAGAAATGGGGGAAAATGCAACCGACTTGAAAACAGAAACAAGTCAAAAAGAATGTTGAAATCACACCTCTGCTGAACAAAGGAGAAATATCATTGCTGCTGGAAATTAATATTCTGCGAGAGGTAAGGAAAATACTCCCTCTGGGAATTTTACTCCTTATCAGGTGACAAAAGATGCCAGCAACTACACAGCAAGCAGCAACATATGTGGCTGGGTCAGGTTGCCTGTCTTTCTTAAATTATAAATCGCTGGGGAAACAAAATCAAAATCAAATTGCAGAATTGAAATATCCAACCAAACTCAATCTGATCATATCAAACAAACATATGATGCTGTGACTGCAGGATTCTGCTCAAGCAATGCGCTTGAAGGCCACCCTCTTTGCAAAGCTGCCTTGATGCGACGTGTTACTTGGCTGGCTCCCAACTTGCACATTATATTTGACAGTCTACTGCACTTCACCAGAAGTTCAAATGTCTGGTGCATTTGCATGGTATCAATGCATTTAAAAGAAACGCAAGCGGGTGTGGGGGAAGAGAAGAGATATTATTGCGGTTCAATCGATACCAGCAGAGATCATTCAACAGCCTTTTGCTAGTAAATCTAATTTTATTATATTTGCCATCCATCACAAAACCATCACTGCAAGCACGCCAGTTATGAAAGGGAGAGAGAAAAAAAATCAATAATCTTGAAAATTGTCAATACATCAATGCACCTCTAGAAATATAACTCACTTGGTATTTGCATCCCAAGTATGTGACAAAAAGCTTTTTTTGCTTTCTTTAAAAATCATACTTCTACTGCCTTTTAAAATTCCATGAGGCACGGTTTAATTTGGACAACCAGAATGAAAATTGAATTAACTATCTTCATGCCAGCAAATCCCCTGAGACCGGTAGTTGACTTTAGAATGTAAAAGCACAATCAATAACCCTTAAGGGACTGTGAAAGTTATATGACCAAGCTTAAGGTCTAATGGTGCATAGAGCGGTCGTTTTACTACTCTGCCAATACTTCAGTTAACAGTGATTATCTTTTACACTAACAAGGGGCTCTAGCAAGAAGTTTAAATTGCAGTGCACTGCTGAAAGTTAACTCTCAAGTAAACTAACTGAATTCAGAAGAGAAATCCATTTCCGATTAACACCAGATTTTACCGTTTCAAATGTATTATTCTGCTGTATTCGGTCATAATGTTTCACTTGCCCCCACACCCGCCTCCTCCTAATGTTCTTGGATTTCTAAGCAACCTCTGAATAGGAACATAGGAACTTTCAGATCTAGATTGCTAACTGTTGCCTTCGAGTTATTCTGCCTGCTAAGCTCAGTGGAGCAGCTTGACGAATTTCTGCTCTGTATTCAGCCCTTGGATTCGTTCCATCCACTGTATGTTGTGCATTGGGGTAATTCTGTGCATCACTTAACGTGAACTAAACCAGGCCCTTGAAAAACACATATAGTATTACAATTGCATTCTGGGAAGATCTCAAGGGACCAAGTGGTGAACGGATTATTGTATTTGGCAAGCCCTGCAGAGCAATGGATTGCACCCTCAGTCCCACTCGTTGAGAACAGACCAGTCCGACCAGGAATGCAATCACTAACTTTATCTCCCTCACTTTTGCGTGCAGGGCCATTGTTGTGGTCACGGTCCTATTTGTCATGGCTGCTGCTTCCAGAATTCTATGAAAAACAAACACAGCTTATCATTTCATCACTGGTTGATTTCTAAGCCAGACGCTCGTTCAATGGAAAAGCGGATTTTATTTTTTTAGGAACGGAAACGAGTAAAAATCGAGATCAGTTTCACGAAATATGGAATCCATTTAAAGAAGACTTAATTTAATATTGCTTCAAGACACTCGTAACCCAAGCTAAAAGTTGCGAATGTAAGAAGCAAAATTTGTGCATGTTCCAACTAATTTTAAACCTGCAACAATACTATATTTACATGAGCAAAATAAGAAAAATAACAAAGCAGATACATAATTCCATGGACAAAATTTCACAAAAATTGCATGTAACTTTAGCAAGTTAAGAAGTATCATAATTGCAAGACTCAATTTTAATCTCAGGGAATTTACTAAAATTGTGACATATGTTAGATACACTGTCAATTTTTTGCTCACCGAGACAAGGAACATTAATGTTGGGGGAAAGGGACATTAGCTCTATCATCGCCAACACCTCAGTGGTGAAGCTGGTGCTGCTACCTACAGCTCTGTCTTCTGTGCCTCAGCCTCCTAAGAACTACCATCAATTTGCAATTTCTATTCTCTTTTAAATAGAAAAATAAGTTCTGTCTGAATTAAAGCAAGCCGACAACTGCTACGAACTGTAGAGCGATTGCCCAAACTGAACTCAGTTATACATCAGAGCTGACCAAACATCATATCAGTCTGGGCTGAATTTTCACCTGAGTACAAGAAAGCAAAAGACCAAGATGTAACAGGTTGTGCCATCCGATCTTGCATACTTTTTGTTCAACACCAAAGTAAACTTTTAATTATCTGAGAAATTCGTACAAGCGAGTAAATATATTTTAAATATGTATGAACAAATGTTAGTTGGCAAATGGGATGGTGGTCCTGCTCTATAATCAATCTCATTAAAAAAAACAATCAACTTTGCTATACGGTCAACAGACACCAACTTCAAACAAACTGTATACATCAATTTGTCTAAACATTGCTGACTGGGCCAATGGTACCTGCAGATCTTACTCCTTCCCCCCCAATAAAAAACACAATAGGACAATTGTTCAAATAAAATAAGCTGTACCAAAGGAACTGTAATTTTCCCAAATATTCAAAATACGGGTGCATTATATATAATTGATTTTGATGTTTTTTGAGTTTTGCTCAAGACCGTAAATTGTAATGCTTACAGCCTTAGAACATAGCCAGCAGTTTAATACCACAGCAGAACAGGGCATCAATTTCCAACAAAACTCTTCTAAAGTCAGCTGACACCATTATCACACTGGCTCAGTGTCATAAAACACCCCCTTTCCTGTCACAGGATCTCTCTGGGCCATATGGAAAACTTCAGACCATAAGGGCAACAGTAAGGGCCAATTATGCGCTCCAGCAGCAAAACACCAAACGACTGACTTTGGAAAGATAAAGGAACACTGGGAACATTTTTAACACAATATTTGGGCAGTAACTCAAATCAGAGACATACACAATTGTGGTATGCACAATTTTATAAGAATTTTACAGCTTGTGAATTCAATTGATTTGATATTTCCACATATGATATTTTTATGCAAAATATTAACAAAAAGGGAAGCAACACCATTAGGATAGAAACTTCCAAAATGTCTTAAAGGTATTAGCAAGGACTAGTCAGATACAAGCTGTAGTGTAATCCATATCTTATGAACCATCAAAACCGAAGAAGACTAATTGTGAAGGTCTCTCTAGAAATCAGTAAAAAAAATTATCAAGCTCCAATACTCCTCCAGTTTGTCAATTTTGTTTGACCAACCAGTGGGGGGTGGGGGAAATAAGAGGAAAATAAAAGGCAAGTGGGGTCTCCTTTAGGCTGAGATGACTCCAAGGTGACAAACTTGGCAACAGAATGTCAGAATTGAGTCAATCTTGGTAGTCCAATTCCTGAGCCAGGCAAGTCTGCAGTAATAATAATAATAATAATAATCCTTGCATTTGATATAGCGCTTTTCACGTCGGGAGGACGTCCCAAAGCGCTTCACAGAATATACTGTAAAGTGAATTGACTGTATATTTGTGGGCGAACGCGGCAGCCAATTGCGCACAGCAATGTCCCACAAACAGTCGTAGATTGAAAATGACCAATTTATTATTGTTTTTTGGGTTTTTTGGAGGGATTATTATTAGGCGTGTGGAGTAAGGAAACTTGCCCAAGGTTTCGCCCTGCCTGGAATTGAACCCAGGTGTCTTGCTTGCAAAGCAAGTGCTCTAACCACTGAGCTACAGGACTCCAGTATTCCAAAGCACTGCACCAGCAGCCAGCTTGGCGGAGCAAACCCACTCAGCTCCTGTTAACTCTGCAAGCCAAAGTCCTAACAGGTAGAATGTTCCTCGCAGGACAAGCAGCAGGAAACTGCCCGACTGTCCTCGAAATAACAAGTTACACGATTTTAGCTGATTAAACCCCAGCTGTACCCTAATGCATACTCTCCAAGCCTTGGCTCTCACCAACCTGTATCTAATGCTTTGCAGAATTAGGTAAGCAGAGTGCATCGTTCCAGGGAGAGTGGGCGTTCTAATCCATACACAGGGACATTTCATGTGGTGGTGACGACATACATATGTGGTACTCTGTCTGGTGTGAATACAAATGTGATGGGTTTCTACATTTGTCAGAAACCCGACTGACCAAAAACAAAATGCTTTTTTTAAATTAAGTGGAAATGTACTACAATCAAATACACTTCTTTACAACAAGCAAAGGCATTATAGCAAAAGACCCATTTGATTGACAAAATGCATTCCTTAAATAAATTTGTCCTATGTACTATCACAGTATAAAATATGGAAGATTAAAGATGGCTTGTTTCATTAGCTGTTCAAATAATCTAGAGTACCAACTTCACTGTTGAATTAGTAACATCATACATAACAATGCTAGTCACTAACAAAGTAGGAACCTGCCAGCCATTACTGAATTAGCGTGACATTCCCGCTTGCCAAGAACAAAAAAATCCCAAACCTGTGAACAAGCAAGGAAAAGGGTTATATTTCTATATATTAAAAAGGAGCAACACGTACGAGAATGTGTTCCAAGGCAGTAACACATCTCCAGGTTGAGATGACATTGATAAACCACTCAAGCTTTGTTCTTGCAGTGTTTGTGCCATCATTGCAATCATTTGGTGTGTTTTGGGATTGAGAAAGAAGATTGGACGTCATCCTGGAGAACACGCAAACGGAGAAACACCAACAATATTTTCACTGATCAACACGCGACTAAATACAAAAAAGTCAAGCTTATTAGTTGTGATCATATATTATTGAAACATCAAAACGCGATGTTTTTAAACTGATGCTCTCAGTTGTAAATCTCATAATTCCTTTAAACTCCTGAACTGACCATAAGGCTCTATATAAATACAATTTGTGGTTGTTGTTATTGTAACAATCAAGTTATTTAATCATACACTCGACACAAAAATATCATCTGTTACTGAACTTAGTGGCAAGACTGCCTCACTTCAGATGCCTAAGACAGAGCCACTAATTTTCTTGTTTTAGTGATTCATAGTAAATTATTGGATGGCTTCAGTCATTTAAATATTCTTAGTCATGATGATGTATCTCAAATTACTGTACCTACAAGATAAAATAACTACATTCTAAGGCAAATCCTGTGTTCAATATCAAATAAGCGCTTTGAGAAGTCTAGAAGACATGAAAAGCGCTATATCAAATGCAAGGATTATTATTATTATGAATACAAAGATTAATATTATGCCTGCACAACACTCACATGGAAGCAATACAGATAGGAAGGAAAAGATCCATCCAATTATAAAACTGGAGGTGGCTTTCGTAGGAAGGAATTAATATATGTGGAAAGTTTTTTAATCTAATGAAGTGTTTAGATGTTTTTAAAGTAAAGCTTCTTATGGTTGTAAAACCGTATTTTTGAAACATTTTATGTAGTTGGAGCCAAAAGTCAACTTGTAAAATAACATACTCAGAGGAACAATTCACACAACTTGTGATGGATGTGCTTTAACAAACATACAGGGAGAAATTCCAACTGGGTTCAGATTTGCTCTATTTATGTAGTGTTTCAGAGTATCCAGGATTTGGCAAGTTCTTAAATGCTGCCTTAATGTTGAATCTGGGTTTTGGTAAATTTATTTTAAAAGCCACAGAATACAGATTTTAATATTAAGACCGAATTCAACAATTTGCCAAAATCTGGGCACTGTAAATAAGAGTAAATCTAAGCCCAGTTGGAATTCCCTCTCCAGTCGTTTCCCAAATAGGGTGCAATTTTTTTTTAAAAAAATCAAACTCTTGCTCCAATGGCACAAATCCTGTTACTTATTTACATGGCTTCACTATGTGATGACCTCATTTTTCTCCCTCATATTGAAGAGCCTGATGTTGCATTAAGGGTAAGTGAAGCATTGATGGTTTGTCTGGAATCCCATTCCATCAGGTGGAATTCCAACCCCCCCCCACCCCCAACAGTCTTTAATAAATCCTAAAAGTGTCATTCATGCAAGGTGTCCGACTACAGTTTGCAAATACTGTTATCTAGCTGACTTCCAAATATTGGAATGCATCTCCAATGGATCTTATTGCTCTCCTTTGCATTCGAGTCTTGATAACAGCCAATATTAAAGCGATCTTGAATAAATAAGAAGATTTTCTCTTTGATAGTATTTTCAGTGCTTGGTGACCTGTTCATTTCACTGCTGTGATTATCATAAAATGATCTACGTCCTTGATGGAATCATAAACAATTTTAGAGCCAAATGCAGATGAGGATCACACAGCAATGCTCTTTCACAGGAGAGATTTTCTTAACTCACCCACGCCTGGGATGCTGGAAGGCAACAGATCTTCCACCCGAGGGAAACAAAACAACAGATAGAGAACAAATCCTTTATGGAGATGTTAGATTGTTTGATATGCGAGTATGCTACTGGATTTTTTTTTGAATGAGACACAATTTTCAGACAAAATACAAATGCAATATGTACAACCTGCTTATCTCACAAGTTTAGCAAAGGTATGTGCAAAATATTCAAACTCGCACAAAGGCAAATGTTAAACATGTATTTATCTTTGCAATTGAGCATTCCTGCAGCAGGAAATTTTTGCTCCCCATGTGAAAAATGGAAACAATCCGTTACTTGTTTTGATTTATTAATATTAAGTACACTTATTGATTTAATTTTTTTGGAACATTTAGACATAGAAGATAATAAATCAAGTAAATTCAGCGCCTTGGTTCATCCTCCGAACGTGAAAAATAAATTAATTTTGTGTTTTTAAAAAAATGAACATTTGGCTCAGCGGGTTGTAGGTTCAAGTCCCACATCAGAACTTTGAACTCAAGAGTGTAGGCTGACACTACAATATAGTGCTGGGGATGTGCTACATTGTTGGAGGTGCCATCCTTTGGATGAGTTGTTAAACCAAGGAATCATCTGCCACGTAACATAGAAGTTAAAGATCCCCTGGCCCTATTTGGAAAAAACGTTTCTGCCAGTTTCCAGGCCAACAGTTCCCAAGATGCTGCCTTTTGCCCTGCAAGCTGGAAACTCAAGGATTCAAATGCAAGGGTATTTTATATTAATGCCCAACAGCCCTCCAACTCTCAAGCTATAGAACATTTATACTGGGGGTTTGGCTTTTGTACTGTGCAATACTTTACATCAACAAGCGTATAGCCTATCGCAATTCTGAAAGATTGGCAGTCTGGCATTCAGTGCAAGGGAGCTGTTCTTAAACCACCAATAAATCCACAGCAATAAAAAAACATTTTTTTTTTAAAAACAAAACAGCCGGCTGCTGATACACCTTATTAGGGTTGATTCTTTGGAAATCAATAAAAGTTACCACACATAGTGATAGGAAATTGTACAAAGAAAATAGGATATTCACCTGCCAAGGTTGGTAAGTTTACCAAGAATCACCCCTAAAGTGACTAATGGTAATAATATTAATGGTTGCATTTGATATAGTGGCTTACCATGTAGTTGAAACGTCTCAATCGCTTCACAGATATTACTGTTAAGTGTGGTTTTACTTGTATGCAAATGTGGCAGCCAATTTGCACACAGTAATAGTCCATAAACAATCATGACCCGAATGACCAATTTTACCTGGTCATTGATAGCCAGAAAAAAAGATCTGATTAACCCATCAGCTCCTTGTATTTTCATAGTAATATCTCCAGCAAATGAAGCCTGGGAACTATGGGAACATGTACATACTCACAAGCGCTACTTTCCACTAATTTGAAAGCAACAAAACATCAGCTGCCTCAGCACCGTGGAATGAAACACAAGTCCTGATACAATACTGTATAAGCCAGTTATTGGTTAAATTTGGTTGTGATGGGGCAGGGTGGGGAGAGAAAGAGGAGAATGACGGAAGAATGGGAGGAAACCAGAAGTGCAACCTACTGGTTGTGTTTTTTATATTATCTATAGATTATGCCAGCAGTGCCATTATAAGCTATTGTGTTCAACAACAAAACAACTGTTCATAACACCACCTGGCCCAGTTTAATTAAGTGAGGTAGCACAAATAACTCTGAGACGCCTCTAGAGGTGGTTGGATCAGAGTTAATCATCTTAGCCCATTTCCTAACAATTAAAAAAGGCTGGGGTTTTGTAACAACCATCCAATAATCATCATGAATTCACAAATAATTATATCAATTTACATACAATTTCATCCATTCAAGCAACCCTCCTTAATTTGGGTCAGGACCAAACTGACGTCAGGTTAGTTCACCCTAAAATCAAGAAAACAGGTATATCTCGCTTTTCAGATTAAATACTCACAGAGAAAATCTACCAAGAAAAAAAGTGCAGGTGATTCTTCAAGCGGAGGCTAATTGTGGCATTCAAATACATCTAATATGGGAATGTTCGATGTAGGCTTGCAGCACTAAAGTAGTAGAAGTTTGAAAGCGATATCCATTCTGTGCACTGCATGTTTGTACAAGCTCCAGGCGGCCATTTTATTCCGCCAAAATGGTTGAAGTCCTAACCAGGTGCATCTCATTCACCAACCCTAAGCCCTATTCAAAGTCACTAATACTGACTTCTCTCATCTCTGATTACAATTCACGAATGGCACAGCATAATGATCTTAAGATCAACCAAACAAACCCCTTTGTAGTATATCCGATTACTCCTGCACTATTCCATATAATTGCAATAAGTACAAAATAAACAAGTAGACGTTGGCTTGCAAGGCAAACATTTTTATGTTTTTTTTAAAAAAAGTTCCATAAATCTGTTTTTAGAAGCCATTACACCATATCAGAGGGTAATTTTTTTCAAAAAAAGACCTTCAAACATTTGCCTTTACGTCATCAGGTTACTTGATGGAAATTAAAACCTGACGTGCCTATCATTATGGGCTGTGAAGTGAGCCATTGCAGAAGCTTGCAAGTTACTGCCTTTGGCCTGAGCCATTCAGCTCTGTAAATGATTTCCTTCTGATACACTTCATTTAGTCAAGCAAGATACTTGTACATTCAGGGACACGGAATTCATTCTTGCTACTAAAATATTACAGTGCAGTGGCTCTGATGATGTGATTAAATTGAGAAAATCCCATTACAATCACATGTTGTGAAAGTTGCTACACTTAGTGGCAGGAGGAATTTTATCCCTTATATGCACACAGAAGAGATGCCATGCAGCTGCAAGTCTGGGATCTCACATTTTCAGGGCCTTTAATGTGCAAGGTGTTTCCTGCATTTAATTTCATGGCCTGCAAATAATTCTGTTTACTCTGGTTACCCAATTTTCATCTTTAAAAGGTTTTCCCTGTCGAGGTCAAGTGAAAAGTTGACCTTGAGAGAAAGTTGAAATTGTGATTAATGGGACCAATTATCCTACATTTTTAATTGGGATTCAAGTGACCATGTACACACAAGTGTCCCAGACACGCTCACTTCATTGATCAACTGATTCATTAACCAGCAACAATTATGTACTTGCCCTTCCGCTGGTCTTTAGAAATTCTGGTCCTCAGCAGTCATTACAATGCAGCCATAAGACTTAGGAGTAGGACATTCGGCCCCTCAAGCCTGCCCACCATTTAATAAGATCATGGCTGATCTTCTAACCTAATTCCATTTACCCGCCCTATTCCCATATCTCTTAATCCATCTATCCTTTAAAAATCTATTAACCTCAGTCTTGAATATGTTCAAGGACTGAACATCTACAGCCTTCTGGGGTAGAGAAATCCACAAATTCACTACCCTCTGGAGTGAGGAAATGTTTTCTCAACTCAGTTCAAAAAGACTGACCCTTAATCTTGAGACTGTGAACCCTAGTTTTAGTTTCTCCAACCAAGGAAACAGTTTCATGGCACCTACCCTGTTAAGACACTTAAGAATCTTATAGGTTTCTATAAGATCACCTCTAATTCTTCTATATTCTAGAGAATAGTTTACTCAACCTATCCTCATAGGTCAACCCCCTCATCCCAGGAATCAACCTAGTGAATCTACGCTGCACCACCTCTAAGGCGAGTATGTCCTTTCGTAAATAAGGAGACCAAAACTGCACACAATATTCTACGTGCAGTCTCACCAAGGCCTTATACAACTGCAGCAAGCCAATCCCCTTTATTTCCACCTCAAAGTGTGCTCGGACCACCGGCATGAATTCCCCTCCTAACCCCAATGCTAAGGCTTAGTTTGTTGTTGTTGTTCGCTTGCCAGCAGAGCTCCTAAGTGACCAGACCTTGGCAGCAGTGATGGTGTCAGGCTGGCTCAATTAGAAGGTTGTGGGTTCAAGCCTTACATCAGGACTTTGAGCTTCCAGTCAAGGCTGACACTCCAATGCAGCTCTATGGGGGAGGGGGGCGGTGGGAAGAAGCATTGCATTGTCAAGAGATGCAGTCCTTCAAATGAGATGTTAAAATAAGGTCTTGTCTGTCTCTTCAGTGGACATTAAAGATAGCATTGCACTATTCAAAACAGAAGAAGAAAAGAATTTCTCCCGGGATCTTGGCCAACAATCCCCCAAAGAAAATTGATTATTCACTTCATAGCTGTTTGTGGGACATTACTGTGCACAAATTGGCTGCTACATTTGCCTATAAAATACAACAAACACTATACTTTGCAGTAAATCAGTGAAGCATTCTATATTAATGCAAGGATTTCAAGGATGTGAAAACATTCTAGTGCACTGAACTAAATCTTTGCTTTCTTGAAGTCCCATAATATCACATTGATTGGAAGCATAACTTGAAAAACATGCAACAGTTTTGCAGTGATACTTGTACATTGCATGTACAATGCAGTCAAATCAAGTGACTACAGTAAAGCCTGTGAAGTGCTTCAAGACATTCCAATGCCATGAAAAGACACTAGATAAAAATGCAAACATTATCATTCTCCTTAGAAAGTAGATTTGGGAAGTCCCATCCTGAGTTGTCACAATCAACACCACTGTGGCACCCAAATAAAGAGGTTAGAACTTTTTATAGCACTGCATCACATTGAAACAACTCGAAGTGCTTTCTAGTGTCTCATTTTATTGTCAAGTGCAGTGACCGTCTTTTGTAGGCAAACAAGGCAGGCATTTTGCACAAACAAATGCCACTTAGCCATGAGGTAAATGACTAATTTTATCTTGAGAATGGTCGGTCAGAATTCCGTGAATTAATTAATTATATTGAAAAGTGCCATGGAATGGATATTTGATATTCAGCTGGAGAACAGGCAAAAGGGCCTCAGTTTAACTTCTCATCCAAAGGAATGCAATGTTGCCACCAACGGCTTAGCTTGTCGAGGTTTGTGATACGCATATCTCTGCTTGATGGTGATACATTGAAGCCATCAACAGAAATTTCAACTATATGCCAGCTTCCAGCAAACTCTGCCTTCAGGATGCTACAGATGTATGCTTTTTACTCATGCAACCAAATCCTTGGTATGTGACTACATTTAGATAGCAGCTGCTTTGTCAGAAATTAAAGGAGTACTTCAGAACATTTTAAACCTACCCTATTCCTTGTGAGTTTCTTTAATATTACAATAATTATGAAAATTATTCCCTAATCCAGCTACTCCTAATTGCTTCCAGGTGCACTGGGATAACTCATTCCTAAACCATGTCTCCATTCTCAGTATAGAATGCACCAAGTCATGCAGCGATATACAGTGTCATTAATTTGGACTTGTGCCCAATGGGAGATCCTTTGTGCTCAGACTCTGTGCAGTCACACGCAGCATTTCAGATGGACGCTGCAGAAAGAGATAGAACTTCAGAAGCCGCCATGGCTGGGCAGCGGAATTGCGTAGTCAGATGTGAAGCCCTTCAGATGAGACCTTTAAACAAAGTTCCATGTACCTGCTCTTCAGATTCTGCAACATTAATGTATTAATAATGCTTGCATTTTATGTAATAGCGACAACATCTTGGATTTACATAGCGCCCTCCACGCCGGACGGCATCTCAGAGCGCTTCACAGTAACGGATCCCGGGGCCGAGCCAGGGGGAGGGGGAGGAAGGTGACCAAAGGCACAGTCAAAAAGTTGTTCAGCAGAGACCTGAAAATAGGAAGAGAGGGGGTGAGGTGAAGGGAGTGAGGAAGGGAGTTTCAGAGCCTCGGGGCGTAGTGGCTGAAGGCACGGCCACCGAGGGTGGAGCGGAGGACTCAGGGGACAAGGAGGAGGCCAGACCTGGTGGAACGAAGGCAGTGGGCACTGTAGTGAGGAGAGAGGAGGTCAGAGAGGTAGGGGTGTGAAGAGGAATGGAGGGATTTGAAGACAAGGGTGAGGATCTTGAAGTCGATCCTCTTTGGAACAGGCAATCAGTGCAGTCTGGCAAGGACTGGGGTAATCGGGGAGCGAAGTTTGGTGTGGGTAAGAATGCGGGTGGCAGAGTTTTGTATGACCTGGATTTTATGGATGGTAGTGAAGGGGAGAACGGCGAGGAGGGCATTTGAATAGTCCAGCCGAGAGGTGACAAAGAGGGTTTCAGCGGCTTTTGGAGTGAGGTATACCACCTTATGTAGTCAGAACATATCAAAGTGCTTCATAGATTTTCGCTCCACCGGGTCTGGCCTCCTCCTTGTCCCACAAAGCCTCCGCTCCACCATCAACGGCCATGCTTTCAGCCACTACGCCCTGAGGCTCTGGAACTCCCTTCCTCACTCCCTTCGCCTCACCTCCTCTCTTCCTATTTTCAGGTCTCGGCTGAAGACCTATCTTTTCGACTGCGCCTTTGGTCGCCTTCCTCCCCCTCCCTCAGCCCCGGGATCCGTTACTGTGAAGCGCTCTGAGATGCCGTCCGCTATATAAATCCAAGTTGTTGTAATAATGTATAGTGCAGTCATTGTGTATTTTTAAGTGTTTAATAAGTGAAGAGCGTTTCTCCCAATTTCCTGACCAACAATCCCCCAGACAGATTGATCCTTCACCAGGCAAGCATTTGAGGTAACTTGCTAGCATAAATGGCTGGCTTTTTACACCACATTAAAAAGACCTACTGTACTTGAGAATCTCTTGTGATCTGCTTTGAGACATTTGGCGCTAAAAAGTGCAATTTCTTATCTAGGTTAAAGTACTTTGATTTTTCTGTTGTTAAAGCTGTGCAAATCACAAGAACAAAAGTTGTACGCATCAAGAGCTTTCAGCAAACTGTTTGCTCAAATGCTGAAGTGCATCCATTAAAGCCAACAAACAATAATCCCAATCAGACAGTTGTGGAAACATAAAATGAAAACCATTTATCTGCTAACTCAAGGTGCCAAGAAGCAACTGAGCGAATTGAAATAACACTTGTCAGCATCTACAAGAAAGAGGAATTGACAATAACTGTATTTTCAGAAAAACCCAACAAGGTGGGGATTTAGAAGCTTTGGTGCAGAATTCATAATTCATATGAAAATCCTGATCACAGGACTCTTTTTATCCATACTTGAGAGGTTCAACGGTATTAGTATTTCTTAATAAGAACCATTATGCCGAGACTCAGTTATAAATGCTGCTAGATTCTCACCAGCAGAGACTTGGGCATCATTATTCCACTTCAGGCAGCTCTGTGCTGTGATTAATAATAATAATAATAAGCATGTCCCTCCACCCACCGACAACCTCGGTCACAGAAGCAGCACGAATTGTAGCGTCAGACACAAAAATTAACTTCTTTGCCTGTCACTCCAAACAAACCATGTGGATTGGCGAGCAAGAGAGAAAAAATGACATAGAACATCGAACATGTTCAGCACGGAAACAGCTCATTCATCCCAACTAGTCCATACTACACTCAAGCTCTGCCCCTACCAATCCCCTCTCACGTACCCCTCTATTCTTTTCTCCTTCATGCAACACACACTGATCTTGCCAATCAGAGAGACGGAGAGAGAAAGGAGCCCTAGTTAGCGATTACAGAAACATAATATACAACAAACACTGTAATTAAATATTACCTTTTCTTTCTCAGGACATACCCTCACAGGCATAAAACTAAACAGAATTAAAAATCAGCGGGCAAACATCCACACATTACATTACTGAGGCATGAAAATCAGATTCCTGTTGTGTTCTGAGTTAGATGATGGCAAAATTTATTTATTTGAGAAAAACCTTATTGGTGGCATCAATTCACAAACCTTTTGGAACACATCGATAGAATATTGCTGCCCGGGACTTGGCAACTTGCTTTTCTTTCCTTTTCTGCTTTGCCCGGTTTTCGTTGCTATGAGCACATGCCCCTAACCACATAATTGCATTGCTTAAATGGTTCCATGACTGGCCCTATTCTCCTGCCATTTTGGGAAATTCAGATAAGAAGAATCCAGGGACAGGTACTGCAAGGCGTTCTGGCAACACGGGTGGAACACTTTATTTAAAATACTCCCCCCCCCCCACCTCCGAAATCGTTCTCCGCAGAAACGATTGCTCTTTAGCACACAATGGTGAATAACCCCCCCACACACAGATAAAATTGGTCATTTATTCCATGCCTGTTTCTGAAACATTGCTGTTCACAAATTGGCAGCATAAAAAATACAGTCATTGCACTTGACAATGATGCAGTTTGAAACCTCTGTAAAGGGCACTATATCAAATGTAAGGATTATCATAATTATTGATCTAAAAAGCATTCACTTTCCGTTATTGCTAATTATTAGCTATTTTTGTTAGAGTAAATCTCTCAGAACAAAAAATACAAAAACACAACAAAGGACAGTGTTCAAAAACCACAAATGGAAAATCAAACGAATACCATACGGGTTATTGAAGTAAGATGGCATAACAGCTTGTTAAATGCATTCTGAGGCTTTTGTTAGATGACTGTGGAACGTTAATGGGTAATATGACCAACTGCAGGACAAAAGTGGTGCAAGGCCACCTCAGATCACGGAACACAGCAAATACCAGCAAATAAAGAAAATGTTAACCCGTTTTGTTCTAAGACAAATGCCGTGACAAGGAAATGAGAAAAGTCTGTACAGGGACACAATCCATTCTCATGAGATGTACACGGTGTGGCTTGTGCACCATGACCTCTGATACAACACATATGGTAACTGGCTCCCTCACTAATAGAGAAACCATATAAGACAACAAGCCTCTCACTATAACATGCTGCAGTAAAGCTTTCCCAAACAGTCTTACAGTGGGTCCATTGTGTTGAACGTACATCTTGTTGATACTTTGTTTCCTGAAAGTTAACCGAAAGTCTTATGTTCAGGGAAGTAGTGGGAATGCAACTTTAAATTCTAACCAATGTAACAGGTTTCCAAAAATAGTTTGAAAAACTGTGACCCACCCACCCCTAAAAACAACCTAAAGCCCAGTGTGATTCAGCATACCAGGAAAAAATAAAACATTCATTACGTAAACTGTTGCTTTCACTCAGAACACTGGAAAGAAAAAAGTTCCAGAGTCGTGTTAATGATCAGGTGCAATTCAATTAATAAAAATTATAGAGAAATTGCTCTGTTAAAGGGAATTAATATTCCAAATTAGTAAAATACCCGGTCGCTCTCATTTCAGAAGGTTGGACTTGAAGGAAGAGGACCAGAGGGGCGTTCAGATTTCAGCCTTTACTGGTTATTGGATCACTTTTCCGGGTGTAATAATTCCTTCAAAAAAATAATAATATGGTCACTCTATTGATGACTGTTGTGGGACACTGCTGTGTATAATTGGCTGCTGCGTTTTGCCCACAAAATATGCAGTCAATTCACTTGACAATATATCCTGTGAAGCATTTTGAGACACGCGGTAAGGTGCTATATCAAATGCAAGGATTATTATTGGGTGACAAGACAATTTAACACAATAAAATGGGTCTCCCAAATTACACAAGTGTTTCTCCCCCAAAAAAGTGATCCAACAACGTTTCAAAGTGGATTTCCCTCAAAGTGGAGTTCTGTAGCTCACTGATTAGAGCACTCGCCTCGCAAGCGAGAGACCTGGGTTCGATTCCCAGCAGGGTGAAACCTTGGGCAAGTTTCCTTACTCCACACGCCTGATAATAATCCCTCAAGAAAAAAAATGATGAATTGGTCACTTCAATCCACAACTGTTTGTGGCAAACTGCTGTGTGCAATTGGCTGCCACGTTTCGCCCACAAATATACAGTCAATTCACTTTACAGTATATTCCATGAAGCGCTTTGAGACATCTGGAAGACATGAAAAGCGTTATATCAAATGCAAGGATTATTATTAAAGTGTAGATTCAGCCAGGCTGCTTGATGATACTATTTACCCTAGCGTGCTACTTGGTCTCAAGAGGGTAGAGGATGAGGAAATGTTAATACGAGACCCAACCTACAGACACCAGTTCTGAGTAAGATAGCAAAGTAAGCCAGCATGGTTCAGCAACTGTGACGGAGCAAGAAAGACTGTCCATTTTTCAAGGTTAAAACAAAATTCAGAGAAAATGATGGGATTACTCATTACCTTTTATATATTGCATTACATGAAAGGCAGTACGTAACCCAGCAACACAGTGAGACACTGCAATGAATCATCTGATAATGCAGTATGTTATCCGACTCCAACACAACTATTCAACATGTAATTATTTATACCTCATTGGCAATCTCAGTCCCAGTACAACACTTTACCATGAGTGAACATACAGGAAACTTTGGATAACTAGTGACTCCAAAGGAAAAGGCCCAGTGATAAATTATCCCATGTGACAAGTTCGCCATAGGTCCTCCCAGGCTGCTCAGGGCCGCTCTCTTGCTCACTCAGCCGGTACCCGTTTCCCGCAGACACAGCATCAGATTATGCGTGCCCAACCTCCACCAAGCACCCGCACTAGTCACAGATTAGGGCAGGAAGTCTCTGTGATGCAAGACATCATGTTATCCCATGCATTTTACACTGTAAATCTTACAAGAATTTCTACAATGGACAAATTATATGTTAAGCCAAGTGACAAATGAAACAAAGTCCCTTATTAATATTTTGCATGGGAAGCAGCCAGGATATTGACAGTGTAACAAATTAAGTCATAATGACGAGTTCAGGTTGGATTGAGTTATCTAGAGTTTACTGTAATTCCAGAATAGCAACCCAAAATAAAGTACAATTAGAATTAGGTTAAAATGTTGCAATCTAGGAACTGAAATTGCATTTAAACCTTTACCTAAACTTTGTTATTGTGTTACACTTGCTCTCAGTTATTCTCATCCAACATCTAGGTTTTCAATTTGGAATCTACTTCAGCACAATAAAAGACCAAGCAGGTTTTTATGTGTGTGATTAATTCGATCAGCATAAGTATTTTATATAATAATTAATAATAATCCTTGTATTTGATATAGCGTCTTTCTTGTCAGGAGGACGTTTCAAAAGCGCTTCACAGGATTTACTGTAAAGTGTAGTAACTGTTTTGTAGCAGCCAATTTGTACACAGAAATATTCCTGTTGAATTATTGAAAGGTGGCACTTGTGAAATAATATTACTCATATTCACTTCTGGCAAGCGGTTACATTGCCACAGGCATTGTGGGGACATCAGAAGCTTGGAGGAGGGTAAAATTACAGTAGATTTTGGGCTGCACTTTCTCCTCCCCTTTCCCCATCCTGTCTCCAAATTGCAATAATCAAGGCTCAAATCCAATCAAGACAAAAAAGTCCCTCTTGTTTTACTTGAAAATTACAAAGTCATCACAACTGCTGCATTTAGGATTTTAACATCCACCACACCCCTAATCATCCAAGCACCAAACCCAAATCTCTGCAGGGCTGGAAGTAATAACAGATTAGAACTGACATGAGATTAGTGACCTGATTTTGCAGCATGATTAAAAAAGGTGAATCACTCCATACATCGCAAGCATCTTATTCAAACACAACTTCACCTAAATTTGAGTGCTAAACTAACAGATCAGCACAGCCCCTTAGCTAACAAACCAAATTCCAGATGGCAATTGGATACCCTCTAGGCTGGCAAATGCTGAACAGTCGGTTAAAGCTGCAGAACACTAAATTCTGTGGCTCATAGCGAGTGTTATACTACTGTAGCACAATTTGTGCTCACTAAGGTCAGAGAAGTACAGAAGAACAGAACATATTCCGATCAGGATTCAACACTGTCAGGTGCAACACTGGGTTTTCAACATAGCTTGGAATCGAAATGAAACATCATCCAAGAACAGAGTTTTCTTCCCAGGATTAGACCCAATCCACACAAGACTCCACTACCAAATACTAGAGTCGAGATGGTTACAGTACTACAAATGTATGGATGCACTCATCCCTATTGGCCAACTAATTTAATCATTAAACTAGTACAAACCAAATCCAACTGGCAAAAATATAACTAAGATAATTTTGAAACAAAACTTCAACTGTACAAATGTACAAAAAAGGGCTGGACCGACCGGGCCATGGATTAGAATGCAGTCCTTCCACTACTGAACCCAGAACTTGAACCCAGAAGGGATAAAAAAAAATCTCCCTCTGTCCTGCAGCTGTTAAAGGTACTAAGTGAACAAGTTCACATTGATCCAAGATAAACTCCCTATAGAACCAAGTCCACATTTCAAAGCTTTCTCCAAAGTTCAGAGCTGGAACATACAATCTAAATGAATAAAACAAATGATGCAAGTTACAATAAACTTCAGTATGAAGGTCTGTGATTCTGCAGCTGTACCTCAAAAAGGATTTGCAGAAAGCCTTAGTCATTCGCTTGATACTAAATCTATACAGAGTTCATCTAAACATACGTTTCCTATACAGCCACAGAATATGGTGTATTTAATGCGTGCAGTTGCCACTAACGCTAAGAATAATATCTTAAGACAAACGTAAAAGTAACTTGAGCAAGGATTTAAGTACAATTTTTTTTTGGTCATCTGGGTGTCTGACACATGTGGAAACCCATCACCATGCTTAAGAGTATCCAATCCAAACAGAGTTCCACGCATTCCACCTGCACATGGAAATTCCAGGGCTGTTTTTTTGGAGTGGAATGCACACTTTCTCCCTGGAGGGATGCATCCTGCTTACCTAATTCCGGAAAGTATTTGACACAGGTTGGCAAGAGTCAACGCTTGGGGACCTCAGAGTGTTCATTGGTGTAGTGCTAGAGTCTAGCCAGCTAAAGCCACATAGCTTACCATTGAGAGCACTGTCTGACTAGCTTTCCCGCTGCTTGTCCAGCTAGGGTGTTACATCACATTGTCCGGACAATATAATGTAGCACCGTATCGGTTACGGCTTTGGCTTACAAGGTTCGCAGAAGCTGAGTGGGACAACTCCTTGTCCATTCAGGTCCTGCCGATGAGCCAGGTCAACTGTGCCGCCATCAGCAGTACCCTGAATACTGCAGACCCACCTGGCTCAGGAACTGGATGTTGAGCTTGATTCCGACATTCAGTTGCAAAACACATCACGTTGGAGCCAGTTCAGTTAGAAGGAGACCCTGCTTACTTGCTCCACACCCCCACCCGTGAGATTAGTCACTAGTTGATCATTTGACATCTGAGCCTTCATTTGGACGGCAGGTATCAAGAACTCACTGCAAGCTTCCTAGTGGGCAACACAACTCAGCGTGAAATCCGCAAGAGCATTGCCACCATCTTCCTGTCTGCATTTCAGACACATACCCCTTCCTACTGAGCGATAGATCCAACAGTTGGAGGTGCAGAGCTTAAGCAGCAGCTGCTAACCTCTCTGCAAGCCAAAAGACTAAAATATGTAACAAAGCAAAATTTTAACAAACGCACTAACTTTCAACAGCATACTGGTCTTACTACTCTCAGGCTAGGATTTCCCTGTGTACAATTATCCACTAAATCTTTCTGTGAAGTGCACAAGTGTAGCTATCAGGTGACAACATCTGGTTCAGCTGCAAAGCTTCCAATGTCAAAAAGCTCATCGCCAACACTTTGCCATCTTATACAAAGAATGACCACTCAGGTAAGACAGCAGAACTATGAATGCCCATGGAAATATGTCTCAGGATGAGTTAGTTAGTGCACCTACTAAGCAGTGGCAAAGAAACTAAACCACCCAGATACCAATAATCCTTACAGTGAACAATGTATTTAATCTCAGCAGCCTAAGTACTTTATCAACAATAGTAAATTGTTGATAAACATTGAATCCTGTTCAAATTTATTTTAACCAATACTATGCAAGCTTAGAGAATGTTTTTATTTCTACAAATGTTGCTTGTATCTTATTTTTTAAAAAATATTATTTTAGCAGTGTTTACTATTTGTGGAGTCCTGTAGCTCAATGGTTAGAGCACTCGCTTTGCAAGCGAGAGACCTGAGTTCAATTCCAGGCAGAGCGAAACCTTGGGCAAGTTTCCTTACTCCACACGCCTAATAATAATCCCTCCAAAACCAAAAACAATAATAAATTGGTCATTTTCAATCTACGACTGTCTGTGGGACATTGCTGTGCGCAATTGGCTGCCGCGTTCACCCACAAATATATAGTCAATTCACTTTACAGTGTGTTCTGTGAAGCGCTTTGGGACGTCCTCCCGACGTGAAAAGCGCTATATCAAATGCAAGGATTATTATTATTATTATTATTTTGTGGAATTCATTTAAAGTGATTTTTTTCTTTTAAATTGACATAATTATTAGTCAAGTGCCACCACTAAGCCAATGTGATATTTCAATTGGGAGTAATTTGCAGTCAAATGCAATAATCACATTTCTATTGTGCACAAATTAATCTCGACAGTGGGTACACAAACTCCAGTTCTGATCATTTACTAAGCAAACAGCATACTTCCAAAACAGCATATTACAAAGCCAAATCTCCAGAAACAAAAGAACTATAATCTGCAGAAGTATTGGTAATAATATAGGAGTGCTCTCTCAGTTCGGAGGGTGAGGTTGTAAATCCACACAATGCAACATTAGCATGTACACTTCCAATGGAGGGAGAAACAGGATGGATTGACAAGAGACCTGAAAGCCTTTTTAAAATTACAATTCATTCTTTCCTATGATGCAACTATTCACCCCTTCCTCAGATATGATGCACATTAGTTCAACTAAAGAAGAGACAACCGGTGATCAAATCACAAGGCAGCTGCTAATCCTGTACTTAAAACACCCACTTTTCAATTCACTCCCCACCCAGATGAAAAAGTCACTATATCTAGTAATTACTTGCAAAATGTTTTGAAATGTTCAACATGATAAGACACTATAAATATTCAAATTCTCTTTATGAAAGCACCTTATCCAAAAACTATCAGCCCTGAGCTCAATCACTCCTCACACAGTCCTGAAAGCATATTGGCACACCAACAGGCCACAACACTGACAGGAACAGGTAGTAGTACATTCCATTTCTTATAAATTACCTCATTTACATTTACAAAGCAAACAATCTTTTCAAATATAGGTACTGCAAAGAAATAGGAATGGATGTGTATTTGTTTGAAGAACAAAACAAAAATCCTTGCACTAACATTTTGAGGCTTTGGAATGAATTACAAAGGACGGAGTATAAATGTTGTCCTAAAATGCTACAGAATGCAACAATATTAACTTTACAGTCCAAGAGCATTCATAATTCAGGCAACCAAACCACTAAGCAACATTTATACACTAATCCAGTAATTTAAAACGTTCTGATGTGTTTTTGTACTTCATTTGAAACAGAGATAAAAGGACTCAGAACACAAATGAATCTCTAATCACTTATTGCACTGCAAGACAATTCATTAACAGCAATTAAGTTGCATCAGAAAAGACATTTTACAAGGTATTAATGTCTTAGGAAACTTTAATATGTCAGAAGATTTATGTTTTCTACGAGTCAACAGGCTGCACTATCTGCATTTATCTTACTTATTTCACATAGAAATCTATCAGCCGAAACCAATAAAAAGGTATGATAGCATGCTACCCTCAAACAATCAGATGAAGGTTTCAAAGAAATGACAACAGCATGGTTCCTTGATAAATATTCAGTTGTTTGCCATGTTATTCAAATAAATAACTCTTGCTTTTGATATAGTGCCTTTCATGTCAGGAAGATTCACTGCAAAATATAGTGACTATTTGGACAGGCCAATATACGTACTTGTATCAATATTCAAATCAGGCAAATGGTAATTGGAATCTTGACGTAATAAAACCAAAGAGATGATGCTTAACTTGTGTAAATTGTTAGCTTGCAGTTAAATTATTGTGTTAAGAGTTTTGGCCAACCCGTTTTAATAAGAGTGTCAGTGAGGGTGCAGAGGAGATTTACTAGGATGATGCTAGTGATGAGTTGTTATCCCATGAGCAGAGACTGGGGGAACTGGGATGGTTTTCACTAGAACAGAGAAGGCCAAGAGACACGATTCGTCCTTTTAAGATGACGAGGAGTTTTAATAGAGCAGATAAGGAGAAGTTATTTCTAGTTAGTGATTAGGGGACATCAATTCAAAATAATTAGCAAAAGAGAAAGGGGAAAGATTAGGAGGACTTCATTTTCACATGGGGTTGTTACAATGTGGGAATGTGCAGTCAGGAGAAGTGGTTGGAGCAGGATCAATATTAGGTTTCCGATGGGAACGAGGTATCTTTTTTAATAAAAGTAATTTGTAGAGGTATGGAGGTAGATGCAGGTAAATTGCTCTTTCATGGACCTGGCACAGACACGATAGTCAATTGGCTTTATTCTGTTCTGTAAAGTTTTACGGTAATCAAAGTTGCCCTTGAGAGCTGGGAAAACAAACTGGGCACAAGGGATACAAAGCTCAGCTGCAGATTCAGCCTCTCCCAAAGTTACTGTGACAATCTCCACCCACAATGAACTTTTAATACTCAGGAGGCGTCACCATCACACCCAAAGGAATGGCTTGTGTCTATGTCAAGCTTCCGAGGACAAAGTATTCATAAATATGATGCAACATGTAAATTTATACATGCAGTTTATTTAAGAGTACCAATTATCTCAAACTAAAATGAAAGCTTTTTTGGTGAAAAAAAATGGCATTTTGAGTCATGCATGGGTGGTTCTGTACTGTAAATTCAGTCAAAAAGTATATGGAGGTGTGGTTAAATTAATTACACGTCTGCAGGAATCTGATCCTGAAATCTGCAATTTTACCTCTTGCTTTGTACACTACACAGTGAAACGTCTCCACATCCTTTTGAAAGCTAACCAAAAGACATTCTTTGACTGCTAACTGAGGGCTTCATGACCCTGAACACAAATGCATATGTAATTGAATTTATTCTAAAAAAATGGAAATTTTAATTATTAGTTAGATTAAAGATTGCTGGTATATTACCGAAAAAGGAGTGAGTCATGATGCCAAAGTTATCCAAGTTAAGACCTCCTAGTTTCAAGCCAGCTGAAAGCAAATTTGCCCCACGCTGTTAAAAATCAACTTTTAGCTATTTCGGACCAACTGCAAAGGCCAAGTGCACAACTATTGTTACACAGTTTTACTCCGTGAATCAATACCAAGCTGGATGAACTATTCAGAATGCATTAAGTATATTATCCGATCAGTCTCAAAAAATCAGTTTGACTTTTGAGCTGCAGGAAATTATTTTTTCTCTCCTGCTTTTAGAAAACAATATCAACAACCAGTAAAGTGATGTGTGAACTTTTCCCATCTTTATTTGAAACCATAAGAGACACCATGGCAGCAAATAGTGTGAATGATGCAATTTTCGCTGGACAAGACACCATAACACAGTTATTTATCATCTTGTACAGGATCAATCCCCAGGATGGGATTCCAGCCAAACCATCAATGCTTTACTTATTTGTAATACAAAGTGAGTCTCTTCAACACAACACAGAAGAATGCGGATCATCAGGTGGCAACCTTTTGGGAGAATCCACGTCAATAAGCAGTATCTGTGCCACTGCAGCAAGAGTTTGATACTTTTTCACTAAAAAAACTTTTTCATTAAAAAATGCACCCTATTTGTGAAATGACAAGGCGTGGGGGTTCTAGATTTACTTTATTTATATTGCATTTCAGGGCATCCAGAATTTGGTGTGATGCTTATTCTAAAATAATAACCTTTGATGTTGATACAGCGACCGACATCGAGAAGACATCTCAAAGCACTTCAAAAATGTACTGTAAAGTATGGTGACTGTACTTGTAGGCAATTGCAGCAGCCAATTTGTGCACAGCAATGTCCCAAAAATAGCCAGCTAGTGAGTGACTAAACTTATGTAAGGGATCGTTGACTTGGACACCAGGAGAAACTCCCTTCTCTTTTTAAATACTGCAATGGAATTGAACATCCACCTAAACAGGCAAACGGGAACTTGATTGAATATTGCATTGGAAAGACAGCATCTCCAGCAAAGTAGCACATCCCCTTGTCTGCACTGGAGTGTCAGCATAGGCAGCAAGTTCAAAATACCTACATGGGCTTGAACCGATGGCTTTCTGACTTAGAGGCAAGAGTGTCACCAACTGAGCAATATTGACAGCTTCAAAATTAATGCCAAATTCTAGATGCTATGAAATGCTACAAAAATAGAGTAAATCTGGACCCAGATAGAAATTTTAGCCATGCGTTTCTAACCAAAATAAGTTTATTATACGTTTCTAACCAAAATAAGTTTTCCTACCCATATTCTTTGGTTAAAGTATAAAAAGTGTAACAGTAAAAAATAATCGTAACTAAGTGGAGGTGATCATTAATGAGAAGCTATTTGTCAGCATAGACTCTTTTCAATCATTAATTTGTCACTGGCAGAAATTTAAGTTGCTGGATATAAAGTGACTGCAATAAACAATTGAATTTTTCTGAAAATGGGCTTCTCTCCATGCTGCTTCTTGTGACACTTATAATGACAGGCAATAAAAAAGAGACTTGCACATCCTGTTCCTGCCAATTCACAAATTATTTTCAACAAGATTCACACTTTTCAGGGTTTAGAAAGAAACCCCACCCCCCTCGCCCACAGCTCCACTTTGTGGAGTCCTGTAGCTCAGTGGTTAGAGCACTCGCTTTGCAAGTGAGAGACCTGAGTTCAATTCCAGGCAGGGCAAAACCTTGGGCAAGTTTCCTTACTCCACACGCCTAATAATAATCCCTCCAAAAAAAAAACAATAATTAAATTGGTCATTTTCAATCTACGACTGTTTGTGGGACATTGCTGTGCGCAATTGGCTGCCGCGTTCGCCCACAAATATACAGTCAATTCACTTTACAGTGTGTTCTGTGAAGCGCTTTGGGACGTCCTCCCGACGTGAAAAGCGCTATATCAAATGCAAGGATTATTATTATTATTATTATAAAGCATGGCTAAAGAAATTTTCTAGCAAAGGAAAGTTCTAATAAAATACAATTATACTTGGGAGCTTTTCCCCTGAATCTCGTCTCCATTTAATAAGATTCACCTTCTCATTTTCAAAACACTACAATGAAAAATGACAAGGAAATAGTTTCAGAATACCCCTCTCTTTCTAAAAACTTCTTCACTGAGCTGGATGCTTCACTAAAACTTTATTACAATGCATTGCCCTCACTACAGACAGTGTGTTTTTATGATTATGTATCTCTTCCATGATCTTGGAAAGAAATGGGAGGTAAGTTCAAATTTGTTTCTAACTGAACATTAGCAGCTACCTTCTCTGCGATTTTCCAAGAAGTCTCACTTTTTTAAAAAATACATTTAACTTTAAGGTCAGTTTATTTTGTCCAACGCTGTTAAGTTTTCCTTTAGCATTTGTTAAAGCAGGAAGTGTTACTGTCATAGAACAATCTTACAGAAATTGAGCCTGGCAATGCACAGGAGATGAATCAATATCTAGAGACATTTTCCCCAAATCTATCAGGAATTAAATATGTTAACTCAGCTCCCTCACACTGCTGGGTTTAATTGTCCAAATTAACAATATTTCTATTTCACTATTTGCTTTAACACAAATTTTCAAGCAAACCAAAAGAAGCAGGGAGAAAAACAATGAGGAACCCCCATTGAGTGAAAATTGCCATTTCAAAGATTAGCACTTTTAACAGCATTTCCCCCCAAAATTGTTTCACAACTTACAAAACAGTGAAACAATTTCATAAATGATGCATTCCTCATCCAAGGGACAGAAAAATAAAACAATAAAACTCACAACTATCTTCTTGATGAATTTAACTAATTACAAGTTAAATAATTGGGAGATCACAGCAAGCAGTGCTGACATGGGCTAAATTAAGACAAATCAAGGTAAACCAACTACTTTCTCACTCGCTTTCAAATCTCTTCATGCCCTGGCAACCCCTACCTATCCGATCTGCTTACCCCTCGTCCCCTCCACCATCAGTGGTCGTGCCTTCAGCCACTATGCCCCAAAACTCTGGAACTCTCTCCCTCAATCCCTCTGCCTTGCCCTCTACTTTCAAATCCCAACCTATAAACCTTCCTTTTTGATTGTGCTTATGGTCACATTTCCCCTCCCTCTGTCTCGGTGTCAAACTGCGCCAGTGTTAGGCACTCTGGGACGCTACCCGGCATGAAGGGTGCCATATAAATGCAAGTTGTTGTTGGACTTTATAAGAGTAACTAACTGCTTCCTGCAAATAAACATGCTATAATTTCCACATTTGTCATGCATCATAAAATTCTAATGAGTGCTAGAACCTCAATCCACCTTGATTAAAATCTGACTTTTACCAGTTTACCAGTAAAAAGTTGTATTTTGGGGTTTCATTTGCAAGTGATGTAAACTATGCATACAGAAGCAATTACCCGAGTCCTTAAATCTAATTGAAAACCATTGAATATTATGACAGGTGAATTGATAATCCTTCAAGCCTTGTTCACCCAAAAAATAGTCACTCCACTTTACAGTAAATCCTATGAAGCACTTTGCAAAGTCCTCCCGAATTTAAAGCGTTATTTCAAAAGGATGATTAATAACTGTAGATTAATGAAACTTGATTATGTTGATCATTATAATGTTGTATTGCTGTAAATCTTGCTGATAACCTATGTAATCTTGCTAGACCTGATTAATATGTGCTGTCTTTTCCTTATCTAGTGTCCTTGTTTTTCCTGGTGCAGTCATGTAGAAAAGGAATGTGCAAATAGATGGTCTTTGTTATGTGAGAAGTAAAACAAGAAAACGGTATCTGTGAGACAAACCAGATGGCCTTGTGGTCAGAATTGAAGGAAGGCTTGAGTAAACAAGTCAGGTATAAATGCAGCCAGTGTAGCAGTTGCTTGTTAGAACTGAATGGGGAAGAAAGTGTTGAAGCCACTGTATCTCTGTTCTCCAGAATAGGTAACTATGTCTTTAACTATATTTTTTTCTGTAATTTTGCGTCCCGATAATAAAGATTAATTGAACTGAACTGCTATTCGGAGCTTGGTTATCTGTTGTCCAAATCCATAAGACTCAATCTGTAAAGTCAATGTTAACTATTATTAAACCACGTGTTAAAGACCTATGATTCTCTCCACCCATGCCTTACCACAAGGCACAAATTTGACACACATTGTTCTGACGTATGTTCTCGATCAAGCAGCCTGCCGATGAGTGAGATGACAAACATGGTCAGCATCATAAATGAAAAGTGTACAACACAATCTTCCATTTATATTGTGCCTTTCATACAAGATGGTGTTTTGGATTACTGCACAGTGGTGGGGTTTGGCCGCCGACCAAGAGAGAAAGGTGAAAGAGAGAGATGACCAAAGGTGCAGTCAAAGTTTTATCACATTTTAAGGTAGGATTTCAAATCGGATAAACAGCAAAAACAAAATTACATTTGTATAGCTCCTTCCACGTCGGGAGAATGTCCCAAGTTGCTGGCCAGTCAGTGTTTCAGACCTGAGCTGGCGGTCGGGATTGGGGAGGGTGGAGGGCAAGGGGAAGGAGGGTGATCCTGCACATAATATAGGGCTAAACAGAATGCTATTCATTCATAAAGTTTTTTTTTTTAAAAAAGTTCTATTCTTTTCTGAACTCCATTGGTAAAGAATAAGGATTTAGGCAGGAGTTCCATAGATGAGATATGTTGCAGACCCAAACAAGAGTGTTAACTACAAACAAGGATTCAGCATTGTTAAATGACTAGAAAAAGAATCATTTCCACAATTGCAGGATCACATAAGTACCGTAAATAAAGGGTGCTACGTGCTTCCCTATAAAAAATTGGTCACTATATAACAAATGACCAATGTTCCCAATGGAGTTCAGTAAAGAGTAGAGCTTTTTTTTAAAAAAAAACTTTATGAATGAACGACATTCGGTTTAACCCTATATTATAACTACAGTACTGATGTCCAAATTGACAAGGAAATCAAAACTATCCATCTGTAGTTAATTAACGTTTGAAGATCTATACGGAACCAGTCATGTCAGAATAAGTTTTAACGTGACAGCAATCCCACAGCATAATACAAAGGTTCTTTCACTTCTGTTAAGAGCTATTAGAAGTCACTTGCACCTATAATAGTCACAAAAGACAGTTCTTCAGCAAGAGAGGCCAGATTGGAAACAATATTTTCCACCAAATTGACTAATTTCTCATCTAGGTACCAATTATGAGGTATATATTTGTTTGAAAGGACTCTCCTGCTGTACTTTCTAATAAAACTGTCTCCAGATTTCCCGTTTCACACTCCTGTAACTAGATACTTGGTGCAACACTGTATTTAACAAGTAAGGTATTTTTTGCTTTCCAAACATTGAAATGACAAAGGCTAGTTAAATTGGTTTACAATTGCTTATTAACACAGGACAGAAGCACCATTGTAGTACAGTGATCAGGACTCCTCTGGTTTCCTTTCCTCCACAATGACACATCCCTTTCATTTTACAAGGCGATTGCTTCTGTCCTCAAGACCTGTTTGTAGACATTGGGTCAGAAGGGGATAGTAAACTCTACCCCAATTTTACCCAGAAAGAGAAGAGGAATTAGAGAAGAAGCCAAGGCCAAGATATCTCACCACAGCTCAACAGGTCACCCGTTGTGCCGCCAAGGTTTGCAGAACAGGAGGATCCCACATTAACTCAGGGGCTGGTGTGCCAATGACTCACCTTATCCAAGTAATAAAATTATCCAAAGTAGGAGCCTTCCCTACTTTTCCCTAGTCTGTGCAGGAACCTGGTAGAGTCCAGCAAACTATCTGGTGAGACCTAGGTATGGGACTTCTTTTGGGGAAGAGACATTCCACACCAAGGTGGCACAGCCAGGGCTGTGATTCCTGTTTTGAGACCTGCCTGTGGACCCTACAGTAAGTGTCCAGCTGCCTGTAAACGAGATGGCATGCGACAACAGGTTAAATAAGTGTGTGAAGAGAATCAAGCCTCACCCGCAGCAGTGTCTGGGACTCCTCTCTGGACTTGAGCTCTGTGCTTGTGGGATACTGTGAGGTGAGAGCCCGCTTGTCCCTCTCCCTCTCCCCTCCTCCTGCTCCTGCTCCGGGGAGAGGCTGCACGGACGCCCCGCTGGGAAAGCTCTTGGAGTCTGGGGTCTGCAGCCCGAACACTTCTTCCATCGCCCTGCGTGCGGGGGGTTTGAGGGTCTCCTGTTGCTGGCTGGCGGCCAGGCTGGTGCTGAGCAGAGGCAGCGCGCTCTGGCCGGGGAAGGGGCTGTTCCCTGGGTGCAGCTCCCCGGGGGCCGCCCTCTCCTTGACGCTCCAGGACGTTTTCCTCGCCTCTTCCTTGGAGGAGTCAGACCAGCGCTTGTCGGAGCTGCGCCCGTCCCTCTCCTCTGCTGCCGCTGCGGGGGGGTGAGGCTGGCTCTCCGATGGGGTGGGAGTGCGGTGCCGCAGCTCCACTGTGACCGTGGCCCCCTCCCCGCCGTGGCCGAGGCTGTTGGCTGTTGCAGGGGGGGTCTCCGTGTCAGTGGAGCCGCTGCCTGGCTCCGGGGCAGCGCAATGCGCCGCGTTGAAATGCTCCAGCAAAGCCTGTGTGCTGGGAGCCGTCCACTTGCACTGACGACACTTGTAGCAGTTATGAGCCCTCCTGAAGCAAACAATGTCTTGATTATTAAATCAATAAAAAGTAACAATTCATTTATAATCAACAAAATTAACAAGTGCAATCCCTCCTCCCTCCCCACCTCCTTTATTATTATTGTTGTTGTTTGAGTGTGTGCATTTTTTTAAAAACAAAACCCAACTAACACATAAATGCGATTTATATGTGGGTCAAGTTATACTCGACTGGGAACTAACTGTTTGAAGCTTTAGACTCGCATCATTTTTCATTGCTATCCTGTTTCCTGGTTTTAAAGTACAAACTGAATCGCAATTGCAACTTGGAGCTGTAGCTGTCTGCGAGCAATATTTCATCCTTTGGCTAAATTACAGCTAATTTACTGATCAATTCACACCATGGAATTGGAACAAACCGTTCATTAACACATCTACAGATTTGCAAATCAGTTTCATTCACTGTCTGTCCTTTCCCTCCCTCCCCACCAAAAAAAAATAAAACTTTCTTGAGATTGTTTTGTTCATCTGGAGCTACTCATGATACAACCGACTGCAATGCCCAGTGTCACAAATCTGCTCACTTTCCTCATTAGATATTTTCTCACAAACCCAATGAAACGACTGCTTTTCACCACCTGTTAAATACACTGTGTTGTCCAGTGCTGCGGTTCAATTGAACACTTAAAAGTTTACCTTCCCTCTTGATTGAGATTGTGGCTTCACCTGTTAACCATCTAGTGCTCTAGCTTGTGAGTGTCTGTTTACCTGTAGTGACGGAAGACCTCTTCCTCTACTTGGGTAACAAAGTCACATTTGGTACAACAGTGTTCTTCAGTCTCTTTGCCGGGCACCTGTCCATCACTTCCCTGGCTGTTGGCCTCCTCAGCCTTGCCTGGGGGGGGTGTGCTATGCGTGCTATCATAATGCTGCAGGAGCACATCTGCATCCTGAACTGTGAATGAACATTGATCGCACTGGTGTTTAACCCTTGCACTCCCTCCCGCCCCTGGGGACGAGTGCAAGAGCAGCAGAGCGCAGTGGGAGCAATTACTTTTCCTGCAAGCAAATGGGTAGGTGATTTCCCCAAGGTGCTTTTCTGGGCCACACAGCCCTCCGGGGCAGTACTGGCAGTGTTTAATGGTGCATTTGTGAACGTTGTGTCTGTAATGGTAGTGCCTCAGCAAAGGTCCCACAATGATCACGTCAGGTCCATGACTCAATGAGTACCTGAATTTACACAACTGACAGTTGTAGCTGGTCATCATGCTTTCCTCAGTCGAGTTGGTGGCTTCTTTCTTTTTGACTGAGCCTATTCCTTTGTCTGCTTTAGCAGAGAATTCCCCATCCGATTTATTAGTTGCATTAAGCTCACTTTCTTTCGAAGAGTCATTCTGGTTAAGTACAGGTCCCTGGCTGGCAATTTTGTCAGAAAAATCTCTGTTAAAGTAACTAGTGCGTTGATCTTCTCCGTGCTGCTTGTTATAATGATCCATGAGCTTTAAGCTGTCTGAAGACTCACAACTGAAGCTGCAAAGCCTACACCAGAAGTAACAGGTAGCGTCCAGGCCATTTTGTTTGGAGGTGTCCATGGATTTGATGGGTACAGAGTAGCCAATGGGGGTGTTATCCTCTGCCCTGATGGTAGACTTATCTTGCCATTTCCCCAAATCCTCTGGGTCTGATGGACGAGGTAAATAGCGCTCAACTGCAGGGGTGCCTTTACTAGCGTTTTTCTCGGATTTGTTGGCATCTTTCCCAGATTCCAGAGCAGAAGGCACACTTTTCATTTTATTGGGATGAGTTGACATGAAGTGCTGTTCTAGTTCAGTAGAAGAGCTGCCCATGTAGGTGAAATTGCAGAATTTGCACCGGAAATACTTGGTGTTGCCTTGGCAGTCTGGTGTTTTGCGTCCAATGCCAATGAACATTCCTCCCAATGTAACCTGAAAGTAAATAAAAAACAAATGTGTTTTCCATTTCAGTACTTGATTTAACCAAAATGTATCACAAGTTCCAAGGAACCTGTATTTTCCACTATGTCTTGGAAGAAGAAAGCCAAGTGGTTTAATACAGATCAAGTTGTTATTGTGCAATTATTAAAACTTCAAACCCTATACATTCACTGTTTACATCCACCCACCAATGTCACCTATTATTCAGTCATTTGATCTAGTACATCATATGTCTAATATATAGCACTGCTATTACCACTTGTTATCTATTTAAACTTCTTAAATGTGCAAACAAAAACATAAGAGTGGCACAGCTTCACCGACTAAGAAAGAAGTGTGCAGCCAAAATAAATGTAAACAACTTGGTTTAGTTCACAAAATAAATGTCTTTATTCGCTGTTTAACTGTTCCATTACTATATGATAGGCATTCGTTGTTCCAATGCAAAAATTTTAGTTTACTGGCATGGAAAGTGTTAAAGTTCTCATTCGAACAGCAATGCTAACGATGCCCTTTACTGCACCAGCAACCTTATAATTGTGCCTGCAGCCATTAACAAAAAACAGTGGTAGCATACAGGGCAAAGATTTTTCAAAAAGTTCTGTTTAACTGCATTCAATTAATTTATAATTTAGTCTACTTAAAACAGCTTCACCAACTAAGAAGGAAGTGGGGAGACAAAATGTTGTAGTTGGGACAACTTAATTTGACTTAAATGTAATATCAGCAAAGAAAAATCATTTTAAATGTACACTTTAAACTACTTTTCAGCCAGTGGTATCAGTTCCATATTAATTCATTTTAAATGTTTACCTCCATACCCATATAATTGTGTTCAAGACAGGCTCCCTTTGTAAAGACTAAATTGCTTGTATATTTCTTTGCATAATTTGTATGTTTGAATAAGCAGAATTTCATAAATAGAGACATTTCAGTGTTGTCCCTGAAAACTGCATTGAAACACATTTTGGACAGACATTTAAGGGATATACAAAACTGAAAGCAAAAAAATCTAAAAGTATGTTTGAATTTCCTCACGCTTCCAATTTCTAAAATAGGATGAAAAGATTTGCCAATATTCAAAATTGGTCTCCAGGTCCCATTAGCCATAACATAAGTCTAAGGGAGGTAGAATATATTAATTAGAACTGTACTAAACAAGAGTGAGAAAATTACAATCAAATGAACAATAATCCCTCCTTTGGTGTAGCGCCTTTCACATCAGAATAACATCTCAAAGTACTTCACAGGATTTACTGTAAAGGGTAGTAACTACTATTTTGTAGACAAACAATCAAAACGCCAAACAGGAATATGTGCACTTGAAACAGAAGATTGCCAGAAAAACGAACCATAACTAAGGAACTACTATCCAGCAAATAGGTGTGATTTGCCGTTGTTTGTAATCTTTCTGAGATTCAGAGAATATTACTCTATTATGAAGAAACCATGTGTATAAAATGTACAAGGTAACTTAAGAGGCTGCTCTTAAAACCTACTAATGTCAAAAGGACACAAAGGCTCAGGAAAATAATTTCCTCCCAAAGTAGGCAGTTTGCTCCAGATAAATCTAAATGGCTGTTAGGTTAGTTACTTTCATTGTGATGTTTCTTTGTATTTGGAATATCTTAGCTAATTTATTTAACTGAGACGTGTAACCTATTGGTCACTGCTGCAACAAGGCATGCCAGAAACCTTAAAAAATTGCATTGGATAATCTGTTTAAAATCTTGTAATAGGCAGCCTTGTCCAACTGCAGTGAACATCAAAAGCAGCTCACGGAGAAATTGATATTTAAAGAATAAATTAATCAAGCAGAGATAGTTTTTCATTAACAATAATGGATTGAACTGGTTTTTAATGCTGCCTTTTACCAATGTGCAAATAGCCGCACTCAGCAAACAAATTATTGCAATAAAACACAAATGGGATTTAACTGAAAATGATCAAGGCTGAATAATTACTACAATTCATATATGAATATGTACATTTAATTGACTGCTGATTTCAATGCAGACTGATGGTAGGGCTGAAACAAAAGTGTATTAATAGAATATATATCTGTTCTGTTACTGTAAAAATTATAAATGGAAAAGCCAAATTAATTACTTTTATTGTTGTGCTCTATCAGAATTATATATATGTGCATAGTTGAAATACGGGGAATAAGGAAAAGCCCTTGCTGACCATCTCTAATAGGATCATTCCCACAATAATCTTCCTTTTCACTGACTCAAATTTTTATTGTAGACCTAATTTCCTATTACACAAATTGATTTTCCTCTCAGATTTATTTTGGTTCCTTAAGATTAACTAGCGTCTGTCATATTTTAATGGTTACCACCTCTGTCTGCGGTGTTGGATCCAATGGCAATAGCTGACAGAATACCTACATGTACATCATAGGTCCCATTTAACATGGTAGACCGCTGGACATTCAGATCCTGTAACATCCCCGTAAGCAGGCCCGCGTTTCGACTCAGTTTCTTAAAATCTTTGGACTGGGAGAACTGTACCATGTTGTGCAGGGCCAGGATTTTGGTGTCCAGATCCGCATCTTGGCGGGTGCGGTTGTGCAGACCTAGGTGATATTTGCGGAAATGCTTGATCAAATCGGTTGGGTCGTTCCCATAATAGCCATAACCACAAATGTTGCATTTGAAGTCTTGCAGCTCTGGAGTCAGAGGCGCCTCATCTGGATTATCAGTCAGTTCCTCTGCTTTTGATTTTTCAAGTGCATCAGTCTCACCTGAAAGCACCTGAGAGTTTTCTGAAGGCACGGAGCTGGGATTTGAAGTGTGATGGTCAGGTGGCCCACCCTGAAGCAGCTGGACCTTCTCAAGCCCACTCTTAGGTGACGCCTGGATCGCGTGGTTTGTTTCCGAGAAGTTCCCAGATGCATTGCAGTTCCTGCCATCGCCATCATCTGGTTCTGATCTGCCAGGAGACTTCCAGGCCTCGCAGACTCCACCAGCAGCCTGAGATGAGAAAGCAGACATATTTCTGTCTGTCACCTCATCTTGCGGGAAGGATGGAACATTTCCTCCCTTTTTGTGGCTTTCATAATTGAAGCCAGTCCCTTCGCCCAGTGCGGGGCTTTTCAAGTCACTTTTGATGCCGGCTGCGTCTGTGACACGCAGACAATGTTCCTCCTTGTTGATTGAGTCTAGTGCATCTTGTTGGTTGTTGTGTTCCTGCATGGGATCCGGGTGTCTTGAGCCCTCAGCAGCCTCCTTGTTCACAGCAGCTTCTGACTGAGGAACCTGGCAAACTTCACCTTCCCCTTGGCTCACGAGATTTCTCAGTGGTGGATTCTTTTTCCGGACCATATCTATATTAAAAAAAAAGATACACATCCCTTTAAGATCACTGAACTATTTGAGACTGTTTAAAGTACATGCTATCCCCTTTGTGGTTAAACGTTAAGCAGTGCAGTATCTATTTTCACAGACCCTCTGTAATCATGGATTCATATTTTATCATACTTAAAGTATGTTCCCTTTTAAATCTGTGTTCCAGCTTCATCCAAATCTTTTTTTAAATGTATTAAAGTTTTTATTGTGGTTATTTGCATATTTTCATGCTTATGTATTTAGGGACAGCACCGCCCAGGCATATTCGGATCAGTCGATTGTTAATTTTTAACATAAGAGGATGAGAGGGAGGGAGTCCTTAGAAAAATGATACTGCAGCTTTCAAATACCAGCAATCAAGCTTATACCACATCTGTTTTACTTTCTTCAGTCTCCTTGAGAGCATTTTAATTGTGGTGCCCTTCTCAGTCTTGTACCTGTCAATCTTAAATCAGTGTCACACATTAAGAATCAATTCTCTCCCGATCTCTCTCTTACACACACACACACACATTTAAAAGTAAACTCATTTGTAAAAGTATTGGTGAAAACGCATGCATAATGTGGTGTACAAATAAATGCCAATAGTGCAAAGGCACATATACAGCCTTGCATATTTGCATGTATTGATACATATCATTTAGATAGGTGCATTCCTCTTGAATACATAAGCATAACGTACATATAATGAATACGCATACGTTAAAGGTAGGTTTGAGCAAACCCCGTTACTGAAATACAAACTGGGACTCTTCACTGTAAAAGGTTGTTACACGTGTAAAAGTTTCCGGGAGAGTGATCGCTTAGGGTTGTATTGTTTCGAAGAACTGAAGCAGAATTAAAGAGGTTTCAGCAGAAAAATCGGCGACAGCGTCCGTTTGGGGGTTAGAGAGTGCAGCAGATCACAGCATTACCTGCAGGATTTCTAAGAACGTCAAAGCTTTGCATTTTACAAAGAATGCAAAGGGGCTGCCCAAGGCTGGACAGTTTGGCTGATTTTACATCTCCCGTTGTAAGGAGGGCAGTACACCTCTAAAATAACATGACTTTTATTTGTTTTAATTTTGACTGTTGTTATATACCTCGCTGACTCTTAAAACTCTCTCTCTCTCTCCCTCCCTCTCTTGTTGCATTGTTTGCTCTCGTTTCTTAAATTGAGTGGGAGGGATTTCGACAATATGTTTAACTGCAAGTTTTGATTTAAATCCCCTCCCTCAACAATTACTGTCTGCTCAGTGGGTCAACAAGAGCAATGGTGGCGAGTGCTTAACATATTCCAGCTACTGTACTGATTTTAATAAATCAGTGGGACATGTGCAGAATAACATCCTCCATCCCTGAAACGCCAGGACAGTGCAGGAATCCTTATTCTCGCTCATTGCTCGAAATAATCAAGACATTTAATTAAAGAGGGACCAATGGCACAGACATTATGTGACATGGAATCAACGTTCCTTCACTGATGCATCGTATTTTTGCTGCAGATTCGTTCAGCTGGCGTGCAACATTTCTGCTGCAAAGCCAAGGTATTGATTATGACAGAATATGATTTATTAAACCCGAGCAACGTTTCCTCATCCCCCCCCCCCCCCCCCCCCTCCCCCACACACACCCTAGGGGGAAAGTACCCCTGCAAAAAAAAAAGTAAAGGAATTCAGCTCGTGATTATCCTTTAATACCTTTCCTGACAGCAAGCCTGAACTGCAAAGAAATGGTCACTTTGGTAAAGCTCCAGCAAAGCCTTCTAAAAAGGACGTCGTGGGCATCAGAGTGAGCGCGTTGCATGAGATAAGCGGCGACTATCTGCAGTGTAAGAAGTTTAATACAGACTCCGAAAGACGTCGAGTTCGACTAATATTAAGCATTAAAAAATATGAAAGCAGGATCAAACTTCCAAAGCGTTTTGCTATTTTTTCTGAAAATATTCCTCGACATCTCTCGCGTCTCCACTGAACGTGGGACACAAACCCCTCGTTTGTATCTCTCTCTACGGTTGTCTTACAAACCGACCCTCTGAGAGTGGAACTGACACAGACTTCGCTTGAATGTTGGCCGTAGTCGCTGTGGCTGCAATTATTTGCCACTGAAAAAGTCGGCACACGTTGAGAACCAAAGTCAAGATCATTGAAGTGGGAAATCTCTCCAGTGTCGAGTCGGAAAAAAAAACAACAACTGCCATTTTCCACTTTTTGTGACACAGATCATTCCAGTCACTCAGACATGGCCTTTGCTTTTGACACTCTCTGCAACAGTGCGCTCTGGAATGTACATACGCAGTATTTTTTATGGCACTGGAGAGTAACAATACATCCACTGTGTTTATCACAAGTGTTGTCGAGTGTTTATTAAATACACAGGCAGATCCACTTATAAATAATCTGGTGTGTCGTACGAGCACTTTCCCGACAATGCCCTGTTTGGGAGCAAATCTTAAGCGAGTCTCTTAATTGCTTCTAAACCAAGTCGCCAGGAGTGGGACTCAAATCTGAGCTCTGTGAGAGCAAACCCCCTCGTTGTCTGAGAATGGGAGAGTGGAGGAGAATTCCCCATGTGTGCAGAGCTACCAAGTTAGTGCATCATTTCACCGCATAGACCACACTGAAAACAAGGTGCAGAAACGGCGTAAAAAGAGCTTGTTTCCAAGATTTACGATGGTTCCCCGACTGCTTAGTTGACTCGTGTGTTAATTTTTGCTACAAAAAAAGCAGATGAATCAACGACGATCAGACGAGTCACGATGGGCATTAAAAATCGATCGTGTTCAGTAAAAAGTTTCTCCGTTCCTCATCCTACAGAGCGAGTTGTATGTCGCTGTTATGTCCTTCCCTCTTCTACCCCCCAAAAAAGGGAATGAGTCAAGAGTTGGGACCTTAAATTAAGGAAACGATACTTTTCACTTCTCCCACACGAAAAAAAATAGAGAGACAACGAAACGTCACATCTCTGTAACAGAGTGGATAAGGATTTTAAATATGGTCGCATTTCGGTTATTACATTTTGGCTATATTATTTATGTTATTGCAACACTATTAATAGACTACTGCCGTTGAATACAGATTTCAGGAGGTAAATCAATAAAACTTCTTGCTCATTCCACACACGAACGATTGGCCCAGCGATGCCTCTATTCATTATCTGATTAAACACTGTACAAACTGCCATTAATCATCACATCAACATTACGCAATATTCCTTACATACAGCAGAATTAATATTCCAAGCTAACACACCTATCTGTTTCTGCCAATAGTACCACACTCCCCAGCTGTAAATGTCAAGGTGTTCAAATATAATTTGCTATTGCTATTGCTATTGCGATTTCTCTCTCTCTCTCTCTCTGTCCAAAATGAAAGTCTGCTGGAAGGAGCGATCACGTCTGGGAGACAAGAATCGTTAATCAACACGTGTTGGGAACTCGACTGAACAACTGCTTTCCGCAACATTTCCTGTGATAAGACACAAAGACTTGCAAAAGAGATCAGACTTCAATAGGGCTTGTGATTCGTGTGAATGCAAACGTGACATTCACTTTCCAGCCCACAGGCCCATTCAAAGCAATGCACACTTTCATCAGCTCTCAGTTTCCACAAAGTTTTTTTTTCCCCCACAATTAATCCAAACTACTTTAAAGCGGGGAACAGGACGGGCCTCTGCGAAATGCTGCAATGAAATAAATATTCGAGGCTTTTTTTCTTTTTAAAAAAAAGTTATCAACATGCTCGAGCCAGTGTTCCTGGTTTCGAGGAATTGTTTGATCAAATCAAACCTGTGGATGCAAATCTGAGGGACGAAACCCATTTTAAAACGAATGTGTTAAGCGATCGCAAGTGTGCGGCCAACTCTCTCACCGGTTTATTAATTAAATGCTCCAAAGAAAAAGGGCACCACAACAGCAACGATAAATTCCAGCAGATTGCAGTCCAGCTCTTTATTGAGCTGAAACGTTCACAAAGTCACAGTAACGCACGGGATTGCGAGGTTACATTTTTTTTTAGAAAAAAAACATCTTCGCTCGTGCAGCCGAAGATTAAAAAGTTTCACGAACTGTTCGCCGAACAGAAAACAAATGCGCATTGTTTCACGCGTGGTGGAGTGGGGGGGGATGGAGAGAAAAAAAACCCGAGAGAAACACGAGTGCTTATTTTTAAGCTGTATCCGAGCTGCAAAGTTAAGGCTAAAGTGACCAGATGTGTCAAACGTTGCAAGGAGATGAAACGCACCACCTTAGTGCAAGGCGGCTTTTTGACCACGGTGGTTGGATCCAGTTTAGATCAGCAGGAAACATTTTAATAGCACTTTCAGACACGTCCGAAACTCACTGCCGTAATAAGTCGCGTTTTGCTGATGGCCATATTTTACTGACTGTGGAAAGCGCAACGTAAAACAAACAGCCTTCCCGTGTCCTTGTCAGCCCAGCGAGCCCCCTCTCTGAGTCAAAAGCTACAATTACTTCTGTCTGCACTTTCAAAACTTGACTTGGCATCGCATCAGGAGATAAAAAACTGAAAGTCCTCCTGTCTGGAGGAGCTGAGCTGAGCCACTGCATTGGAGGATGGTGTCTAGTAGCCGCGTTAACACACTCACTCACTCGCTCGCTCGCATAACACACTCATTCACTCACTCCACTCGAGACAACAGGCGCGCACAAAACTCTCAGCACAACTTTTTTTTTTAAAAAAAAAGTTTAGTCCCAACCATGTTCCTCCAGGTCCCGCCGGTTGGGCCGCAGAGCACTCGCCACTTGTAGTCTGGAGAGAAGTAAGTGGAGGAAGGGAAAGGGGTGAGGGGTTGTGTTGTGTGTGTGTGTGTGTGTGATGGTGGGGGTGGTGTGTGTGTGGGGGGGGGGGGGGTGGTGATGGTGGGGAGGGGGGTGGAGGGTGTGGGAGGAGGAGGTTTGGAAGCAATGAGCTTTCTCTGTTCTCGAGGATCTTTAAAAAGACATCACATTAAAAAAGCGTGGAACCGCGCCTTCTGCAGACAACATAAAGAGAACAGACCACTCAACTCGGATGTGCTACATCGCGCTACTCCGGCCACGTCATTCAGAAACTTTCTTGGCGCTAACTAAATGCATCGAGAACCAGATCTCTCACTCTGTGACATCTTTGAACTGAAAAGCCACTTTTAGCACGATCCATTTTTTTTTCTTTCTCTCTCTCTCTCTTTCTCTTTCTCACACTCACTCACTCACTCACTCACACACTCACACACACACTCACACACACGGCTCTCCCGCAAAGCAAATCACTTTCCCAACCAAACACCGCCAATTCGCGAGGAAATCCAAAACGTACTTGAGATCATCCTTTCTCTCTGGTAAACTTGACCCTAAAGGCTACTGGAGGCTACTGTCACGTACGGGAAGGAACCATTTCTCAAGTCAAGTCTGCCCGAGTGACCTCCCGACCCAACAAATAGGGGAAATACAAACGCATGTGAAATCTGAGAAGTCTTGCCCTCTTTTTTTGGGGGGAGGGGAGGGGGAAACAACCCCCCACCGTAAGAGATCGCCTTTTCGACTTAGCAACACACACACACACAAACAACAAACGCATTGCATTAAACATAAGTGCAACATCAAACTGCGAGCGATTGCAGTCCACACACACACACACACACATATATACACAACACACACACACCCACACACACACACACAGCCTCTGCGGGGAGAATGGGGGGGAAAAAAATCGCTGAGACCTTTGTTGCTTTTAATCTCAGGCTTCCTTTTCTCTCTCTCTCTCTCTCTCTCTCTCCCTCTCTCCCCCTCTTCTCCCTTTCTTACCTGTTGATTTGATGGTAATAATCTTTGCAGCTCGAAAGATGGTGGAGCTTTGGTGAGAGCCATGAACCGTCTGAGTTGTTGCAGAGTGAGATTTTAGAGAGAGAGAGAGAGGAGAGAGAGAGAGAGAGAGAGAGAGGCAGAAAGAGAGAGAGAGAATGAGGGGAAGGAACGGGCTGAGCTCGTTGTTCAAACGCGATGCCTATGTCTGTCTGTCTGTCTGTCTGTGTGTGTGTCTGTGTGTGTGTGTATGTATGTGTGTGTTTAATATGTCTGAGACAGAAGGGGCACCAGCTCAATCCGGCCCTTTATCACAAATGTTATCGCTTGTCAGGACCCCGGCTTCAACCATTACGTCATTTGCCAGACACCATTCAACACTAATAGAAAGAGCGGACATGCCCACAGCAGCAGCACATACACACACACACACACCAGCACATACACACACACCAGCACACACACACACACACCAGCACATACACACACACCAGCACACACACCAACCACACACACACACCAGCACACACACATACACACCAACCACACACACACACACCAACCACACACACACACACACCAGCACATACACACACACCAACACACACACACACCAACACACACACACACACCAACCACACACACACACACCAGCACATACACACACACACACACCAGCACACACACACACACACACACACCAGCCAGCAAACCAACACACACACACACCCACCCACCAACACACACACACCAGCCAGCAAACCAACACACCAACACACACACCAGCACACACACACACACACCAACCACACACACACACACACCAGCACACACACCAACCACACCACACCAGCACACACACACACACACACACCAGCCAGCAAACCAACACACCAACACACACACACACACCAGCACACACACACACCAGCCAGCAAACCAACACACCAACACACACACACACACCAGCACACACACACACCAGCCAGCAAACCAACACAGGCTGATCACCGCCAGACAGGGCCTCTGCTCTCTTACACAAGACAGCCTTCCAGGCAAACAAACAGACTTGTTGTCCTGCTTGTGCTTGTGGTGGTGGTGGTGGTGGTTGTTGTTGTTTTGTGTTGGCGAATAAACGGGGAGAGGAAGAATAGCACTTTTTTTTAAGAGAGAGAGGGGCGAGGAGATGGGTTTAAAAAGAACTCAGAGAGAGAGACAGGGGATGGCGGGGGGGGTGTGTGTGGGTGGGGGGTGTGGGGGGGGGGGGGGGTGTGTGTGTGTGGGGGGGGGGGGGGTGTGGGGGTGTCGAGAGTTGGTCGATCTAAGCAACCAGAGCTGTTGGCGGGTTTTCTGTGTGGAAATCACGTCTGAACAGTTGCTTATGGGGAAGATCTGAGCCATAAGAAAAGAAGCATTGTTCTCAACTTAAGCGTTTATCTCTCTCTCTCCCTCTCTCTCTCTCTCTCTCTCTCCCCCTTCTTTCGCCGCCTCATTAACCACTCAAATACTGTCTGGAGAGACCAGTGTGTCCCTCTCATCTCAAACGGCTTTAAATCGGTCTCAAATCAGTGACATGGTTTTTTTAAAAAAATTCACGCCGAGAAACTGACAGCAGAAGCAAAGTCGGAGGCTGTGTCTGAGCGTCTCGCAGCCACTCGATCAGAGTGCGGGGATAGTCAGCCCTGGTCCAGGTCATCCCTGATCAGATCACGTTAGAATAATAATAATAATAATAATAATAAAATAAATTATGCGTTATATCCTATCAGCCCGGCATTGAACCCCCACCCCCACCCCCTTTCAAACCTATGATTTACAGCTCTTAATAAGTCTGCTTCCTTAAGAGAGATCCTGTAGGTTGGTGTGTTTGCTGCCCCCCCCCCCTCCACCCACGTTAAAGTGGAGCTAATCGGAGTCTGTACGTTGTGGTACCCCGGTTACTCTGTGTTACTCAGAGGAACGTGGCATCAAGTCCTACAGACACGTTGCTTTACCTTCGTTGGCTCTCGATGCAACAACACATGGGTGAGAGTCGATGAGCGAGGAGGGGAGGACAAGCTTGTGCTTGTGCTTGTGCTGGTGATGCCGTCCGCCTGTGCCCAGTGTCTTGTCAATCCCACAGGTCGCTTTCCCAGACTCTACTGATCCGCAGAGATGTCATGTGGGGCACAGCCAACAACTCATCCACACCTCTAATCTCCCACACAAGGCGAACGAACGCCAGTCAACCAACACACAGCCCCAAGTACTGGATGTCACATCATTAGGTCATATTTTTTTCACACACACACACACACAAAGTTTTTTTTTAAATCTTGAAAAAAACTTTCACATCAGTTCCAAGCTTTCTGCCGTATGACACTCGCAGACATCAATCATCTTTTCCTTCCCAAGATACAGAACGGATCTTTCTGATCAGTGAACTATCTCTCTCTTTCATTCCCCCCCTCTCTCAATGGCATTAACTATTGAGAAAACAAAAATACCCCCAATCTTGTATTTTATCCGCGAAAAAAAAAATAGCTCTTTGTGTTTTTGGCGGTTCGAGAAAGATGAGCGGATCCTTTTGGGTTATGGTTATGGCAACGTTCCCGTTTCCTTTCGGGATGTTAATCCTTGTCAGGAAGACGGCGTCACCTGGGAATCCTGGAGGTGTTTGAAGACGATCTGCATACAATAATTCCAGCGACGCCCAACATCCATCCACTCACTCTCTCCTCTCTCCATTATTGCTCTCTTTCCTCAATTTTGCACCACTCACTCACTCACTCAATCACTCACTCACTCACTCATTTCAGTTTGAAGCCAAACAACTCCCCAATTTTAATTTTTTGGGGGGAATAAATCGAAAAAAAATTAAAAAGCCTGTGTCACTCCTGACTGTATTTGAATTCCTTTCGTGTTTCAACTTTCCCTTAACCGTTGTCCTTCTGCTAATTGTCAGAGGGCAAATCCAGACTTGCTTTAAAATGGGAAGCAAATCTGTGCTGAATGCGGTTAAACTTCTTATTTGCTGAGTAAGTTAATTTGAAACGTGCTCACCCTTTGGAAAAAGTTTTTGTGTGTGTGTTTACTGGACTCATTTTAACGCTGCACTGTACTATTTATCTACCAGATCAGTTGAAAATGTGACTCACACCATAATTGGGGACCGATTTTGATCAATCGTTGGTTCTGGTAATGTTAGACGTGATCGATCGGGAATGTATTTTGAGAGGTTTGTCAAGGAGGACGTTTCACTGGTGTAAGTTGTGGCACATTATAAAGAGAAGTCAGTGGAAACTTTATATAACACCATCAGCTGTTTGTTATCTTTAAGAAGTTCAGCCCATGTTGTCTCACTCTGCTCGTTCATGAGGTCATTTGGTTCATTTTGCACCTTGTGTAAACCATGTGCAAATGCATATGTTTAGGGAGAACCCAAATGCCTTTAACCCTGCAATCAATAACCAATGATAATGATTTATTAATTATGTAAACGACGACGACAACTTACACTCATATAGTGCCCTCCACGCACGGCAGCATCTCAGAGCGCTTAACAATAGCAGAGCCTGACTCCAAGCCGGGGGAAGGTGACCATAAGCATGGTCGAAAACAACAACAACAACAAGATTCCATTTATAAAGCGCCTTTCACGTCAGGAGGACGTCCCAAGGCGCTGCACAGTTGGGTCATGACCCAAGCAGGGGGGAAATGGTCAGGGTGAGGGGAGGGAAGGGAGGGAACGAGGAGGGGGGAAATGGTCAGGGTGAGGGGAGGGAAGGAAGGGAGCGAGGAGGGGGAAGAGAGTCGAGAGGGGAGCTGAAGGCTCGGTCAAAGAGAAAAGGAAGGTATTAAGGCGGGACTTGAAAAAGGGGAGGGAGAGGGCAAGGTAGAGGGAGTGAGGGAGAGTGTTCCAAAGGTTTGGGGCGTAGTGGCTGGAAGTGCGACCTCCAATGGTGGAGCGGAGTGTGCAAGGGACAAGCAGGAAGCCAGTACCAGTCGAGCGGAGGTGCCAAGTGGTGGACTGGGAAGTGAGGAGGTCGGAGAGGAAGGGAGGTGCCAGTGAATCAAGCGATTTGAACACAAGTGTGAGGATCTTGAAGTCGATCTGTTCGATGACACAGAGCCAGTGGAGCCTGGCCAGAACTGGTGAGATGGGGGCATGGAGTTTGGTCTGGGTCAGTATGCAGAGTTCTGAATGAGCTGGATTTTTTGAGCAGTGGAGCGGGGGAGATTGCGGAGGAGTGCATTTGGATAATCCAGGCGGGAAGTGACAAACTCGTGCACAAGGGTTTTGGCTGCATTTGGGATAAGGTATGGTTGGAGGCAGGCAATGTGTTGGAAGTAGAGGAAGGTGGTCCTGGTGAGGGGCCGGATGTGGGGGAGTAAGGGTAACCATGGGTCGAACAGGATGCCTAGATTGTGCACTGCTCGGTGAGTCTGAGGGAAATCCCAGGGAGGTTGAGGAGTTTAGATCCGCAGGAGTGAAGACGTAGATGGGAAACAAAGAGCATGGGTTCCACATTGTCCACATTCACCTGCACGAAGTTTGCACTCATCCAGGCCCTGATGTCAGAAAAGCTGATAGAGCATCGACGGATCTGCAGTTGGTACTGGAGGAGGCAAAGTAGATTTGTGTGTCATCCGCAAACATGTGGAAGTTTACCCTTTGGTGACAACATTCGCAGATATGGGGTAAATTTCCACGTGTATGCGGATGACACCCAACTCTACCTCTCTGCCTCCACCCTGAACTCCAGGACTACTGGCGTCCTGACCGACATCAAGTCCTGGACGAGGGCCAACTTTCTCCAACTCAACGTCAGCAAGACCGGGGCCCTCCTGATTGGCTCGCGCCTCAGGCGCTGGCAGCATCAGCCTCCACAGCTGCACATTCAACCTCACTAAGCCAGTCAGGAACCTGGGTGTTTTGTTTGACCCTGAACTGTCCTTTCTCCCCCACATCCGCGCCATGACCTGCACTGCCTACCACCACCTCTGCAACATTGACAAACTCCGCCACTGCCTCACCCCTCAGGCTGCCGAAACCCTCACCCACGCATTCATCACATCAAGGTTCGACTACGGGAACTTCCTCCTCATCGGCCTTCCCAACTCTTCCCTTCACAGGCTGCAAATCATCTAAAACTCTGCAGCTCATGTACTCTCGCGTACCAGGCTCCATGACCCCATCACTCCCACCCTCGCCCGACTCCACTGGCTTCCCATCCCCCCCCCCAGAGGATCGAATTCAAGATCCTCGTCCTCACTTTCAAGGCCATCCATGTACTTGCCCCCTTCTACCTCTCTGACCTGCTAACTCCCTACAATCTACCCGCTCCGTCCGTTCAGCAGGCTCCGGTCTGCTCCATGTCTCCCACCCGACCCGCCCTACCATGCATTCACACATGGTGTTCAATGGAGACTGATCTCACATAACTTTAAAATATGATTTCCAATGACACTTCTCACTTGAGAATGTGCACATAGGTTTTGAAGCAGGGAAAACAGTCAAGCTTGCTGAACTGCATACCAGTCAATTGATGATAGCTGTCTGAGAGGTAACACTTGTCTGAAATTAGCAATGGAGATGTATAAAAGAGCAGGTGTCTCTCCTAGTTTTCAAATCTAATTAACAAAACTGTTGGCAATAACTTTTCATTAAATGTTCAAGAACATGAGGGTGAAGGGAATCGAGAGGTTTGGGAGGGGAATAGGGAAAGGGAACTAGGAATGGTAATGCCTCATGTGGTGTATAAATATCAGAATGGACGAATTGGACTAAATGTCATGTTTCAGTGCAGAGGCCTATGTAATTCTATGAAATTGTGTAGAACAATATAACAGGAAACGTATGACAAGGGAAGTAAACCTTCAAGCTACGTATTTTTTTTAAAATGCTGATTAGATCAGTCTAAATTGACGGGACAGAATCAATTACCAATATACTTGTATTATGATACAGGTTAGTATCTCCTAGCTGTCCAGAATTCATTTTGACTATGACAAGAAACTTATCTTTGTTTTGTAAAGTTTTAATTTGAAAGTGCATTAATGCTTTAGGTTTTCTAACTTGTCAATGACACATTTATAAATGGCACATTATGCATTGTATCCAGAAGTTACATTATAGTTTACATTTTCTGATGCTGCTGAAATGCATTAGTATTAACCTTTAATGTCTATCCTCCTACAACATTTATTCATTGTTTTTAATGGCAGGCTTCTCCGTTCATATATATAGTCAATTCACTATTGTACAAACCATTCAGTGTACTATAAATATGTAAAACGATAGAAAGTTGTGGATGGATTATCAAGGCATACTTGTCACAAATGTTTTACTCAAATCCTGGTTTCTCTTGAATTAGTTGATTGCAAGCAATGCTTGGCCCAGTCTCCTCATGTGAGGTAGGGGAAAAAATCGCCATGGTTCCTGCTCCTGAATTTTAACTAGTAACTCATGCTGAAAGTGTGCATATATTAATATCAAATGAGGACAGGAGCAGGCCTGGCTCTGATGCCTCCCACGGCTGAGTATGCCACCGACACTCACTGGGGCCTATTTTATGCTGATCTCTAAAATATATAAGTCAATTCACTCCAGCTTTATAGTGTAAACTTCAAAGTTGCAGGGGAATTGATCACAAGTATAAACCCTCAACTCACACATGAAAGATGGTCATTTGAGTGAGCTACTGGAAAGCTACACTTGCCTATTAAACTGAGAACTGAGTATGGTATGAGGGGTGTGAAAAGAAAATTAAGGGGGGAGATGTTGGGTTCTCTTTAATTTATACCGAGACCAGACGTGTCTCATTCAAAAGGGTTTTTATTTTAACCTGATATGACTACACAATGGAAATCTTAATGCAGTAGTTACAAAAACACAGGACAACACAAATAATAAAGAAATAATACTTGCCATTCCTGGGAGCTGGCCAGGAGACACTGCCAATAATGCAATTCAACTCCTGTTTGGTTCCTCAAACTTTTTATTCCCCACTTGCTTAAATTTATGAATCTTAAATTTAAACCCTTAAACTTTTTTCCCATTATCACAGTCACTCGCGTTAATAGACATCCTAGCTGTGAATGTTAAACCAATTAAGTGCCTCCCAGTATCTCCTGTTTGCCTTTGTTTCAAGAAGTGTTTTCAGATTGGCAAGTTTCCAATGCTGTCTTTCAATCAAAATGGCTGTAATAGTTAATCACCTGAGCCACTGTCGTTCTTTCAGACCACATTAACTCCTTCATTTATAATTATGTTAATCCTTACCTTTGACACAGTGCCCCACCACATCCTCCATGCGTCTCAAAGCGCCTCACAGAATGCACTGTATGAACCTGTATAATCTGTGTTTGAAATGTTCAACTTTGAGTCAAAAATCTTCGTACAGTACATTTTCCATTTGTGCCTTTTGGGCACAAATTCTCCAGACAGAAATTGTAAGAGATCGTGTATCCCTTTGTAATAGATCTCTGGGCTATACATTGTTCCATGATAATCATGATAATATTACTATCACGATTATTAAGGAATAACTATCATAATTATTATGAAATATATTGATCTACAAATTGAATGCTTAATAGTTAATAATAATAATAATAATCCTTGCATTTGAACTCCATTCCGGCCTCAAAACCAATAGTGATAAGTCAAACACCTACAAGAATAATAATAATATTCCTTACATTTGGTGTAGCGCCTTATCACGCCGTTGAGACATCTCAAAGTGCTTCACAGAATATATCGTAAAATGAATTGGCAGCCTATTGTGCACAGCAGTGTCTCACAAACAGTCACGGATTATAAATGAAGGAGTTAGTGTGGTCTGGAAAGAAGGACAGTGGCTCAGGTGATTAACTATTACAGACATTTTGATTGAAAGGCAGCATTGGAAACTTGCCAATCTGAAAACACTTCTTGAAACAAAGGCAAACAGGAGATACTGGGAGGCATTTAATTGGTTTAACATTCACAGCTAGGATGTCTATTAATGCCAGTGACTGTGACAATGGGAAAGAATTTTAAGGGTTTAAATTTTTTTTGAGGGATTATTACCCCCAGTTAGCGATCCGCCAATCGACTAATGACCGGGTTCCCATTTACTGCTAGGAGATGTGGGGAGTAAAGAAACTTGCCTAAAGTTTAATCCTGCCCGGGAATCGAACGCGGGTCCACTCGCTTGTGAGGCAAGTGCTCTAACCAATACACTGCAGGGATCCACTGTTCCTATAATCATTGGTACAACTGGGGCTATTAAGACTATTCAAAAATGGCTTCACAAAATAATGGGTGAACAAAATATCAACGTAATGCAAAAAATTAGCTATTTTAGGAAGCTCAAATATACTAAGAAAAATAACATCTATTCATATGTAACGTAGCAATGTTATTGGTCTGGCTGACCCATCACTGAAAACTATTTAGAAATAATAATAATAATAATCCTTGCATTTGATATAGCGCTTTTCACGTCGGGAGGACGTCCCAAAGCGCTTCACAGAATACACTGTAAAATGAATTGACTGTATATATGTGGGCAAACGCGGCAGCCAATTGCGCACAGCAATGTCCCACAAACAGTCGTAGATTGAAAATGACCAATTTATTATTGTTTTTGGAGGGATTATTATTAGGCGTGTGGAGTAAGGAAACTTGCCCAGGGTTTCGCCCTGCCTGGAATTGAACTCCGGTCTCTCACTTGCAAAGCGAGTACTCTAACCACTGAGCCACAGGACTCCAGAAATGACCTCTACTGAGTGATTTAAACTGTAATAACATAATAATAATAATAATAATCATAATAATAATAATCCTTACATTTGATGTAGCACCTTATCGTGTTGTTGACATTTCTCAAAACACTTCGCAGGATATATTGTAAATGCATTGACTGTTTATTTTGTTGGTGAAATGTGGCAACCAGTTGTGCAAAGGAATGTCTCACAAACAGCCATGGAGAGTGACCAATTTAGTTGGGGGATTGTTGACCAGGACACTGGGAGAAACTCCCTTCTCTTTTTGAATAGTGCCAAAGGCTCTTCAACATTCACCTGAATAGGCAGATGGGACCTCAGTTTCTGGTCTCATCCAAAGCACAGGTTAATTAATCCCAATTCCCCGTTACGTGACACAGTCTAGACAGCCTAGACATAGTCATCTTAGACTATAATAATAACAACAATAATAATAATAATCCTTGCATTTGATATAGTGCTTTTCACGTCTTCTAGACGTCCCAAAGCACTTCACAGAATATACTGTAAAGTGAATTGACTGTATATTTGTGGGCGAACGCGGCAGCCAATTGCGCACAGCAATGTCCCACAAACAGTCGTGGAATGAAAATGACCAATTTATTATTGTTTTGTTTTTTGGAGGGATTATTATTAGGCGTGTGGAGTAAGGAAACTTGCCCAAAGTTTCACCCTGTCTGGAATTGAACTCAGGTCTCTCACTTGCAAAGCGAATGCTCTAACCGCTGAGCTACATAATGATAATCACTTCACTTGTTATAGCACTTAAAACATCAAGAATGTCTCAAAACGCTTCTGTAAAGTGTAGTGACTGTGTGTTTTAAAAAAAGAACATTGAAATGTTTCAATGTCCTGTCCAGTTATTTACTGCCAAATCCACAGCGGTCCATATCTATACCCAGATGTATCATACCTGTTGTTAATGATCAGGCTGTCCTGCCTTCAACTTCAGAAAAAAAAACAGACAGGATCACATAACAGCCTCGGGGAAATGCCTATCATTAACTAACATCAGCAGTAGGGATCAAGGACACGTGGTTAGAATTTCCAACCACCATCTAACCTGCCACCACAATTCTGCCTCATTAGGCAAGATTACCATAGACAGGTCCATCCCCAATACTTCAGGATTGCTCATTCAGTCATCTCACTCAATATGTAATAGCTTTCTAGCATTTCAGAAGCATGCAGTTTCCGCTTCTACGCCTTCTAAAAATTCCAACACTCAGGACCATATAAAGCTGTCAACTGGATGTATCTTCATCACTCGCAATTTCACTTCCATGGTACTCCTCTCGAGAATGGTTTCGGTCAGGAAAATTCCAACTAAAATAATGCACATCTTTACCTCTTTCTAATATCCTCCTCTGAAGATACAATTTCTGAGTTATATTCTTCCTTACACTGTGGACATATCAATTCTCTCTGGATTAATAATGCTGAGTCTCAACTCCTTTCCTTCAGCTCTCAATGCATTACATAGAATGATACAGCATGTAAGCAGGCCATTCAGCATAAAGAAACAAACAAATTACACTTCTATAGCCCAACCAGTCCGTGCCAGCAATTGGCAATAAACACGGATTAAACGGAATGGTATTATCATCTACACATATTCCATGTCTGGCTCTGGTCGACCTTTACATTTTCACAGTCACGGCTTTATCATCTCTACCTCATTTACGATATGATCTATCATACATGAGGTAGACCAGGATAGAGTCTTGATTTACCCTGTCTTAATTTAGAACTATTCTGTTATTTTCCTACAATTTTCTCACAATTCTATAACAATTTTCAAAAGGGAATTAGATAGATACTTGAAAAGGAAAAAGGATAAGGGGAAAGAACGGTGGAGTGAGACTCATCGGGTAGCTCTTCCAAAGAGCTGGCACAGGCACAGTAGATTGAATATTCTCCTTCTGTGCTTTAACGTTCTATGATACTATGATTCTAAGTCTCCTATATTCCAATTAGCAGTCAGGTAATCCTTCCAGCTATTCCATAATTCTGCACAACTCTCAGATACCATCACAGGATGGTGATATCTATATCTGCCTAAAGTTCACAAAACACATGCAATCCCTTTTCATATCGCCAACAAGTTTTCATCATATAAGAATAAATAATAATCCTTGCATTTGATATAACGCCATATTCTGTAAGGCACTATATCAAGGTGAGTCCTGTAGCTCAGTGGTTAGAATATGTGCCTCGCAAGCGAGAGACCTGGGTTGAATCCTGGCAGGGCGAAATCTTGGACAAATTTCTTTACTTCACACGCCTGATAATAATCCCTCAAGAAAAAAAACAGTAATAAATTGTTCACTTCAATCCACGACTGCTTGTGGGACATTCCCGTGTGCCCACAAATATACAGTCAATTCACTTTACAGTATATTCTGTGAAGCACTTTGAGATGTCTAGAAGACATGAAAAGTGCTATATCAAATGCAAGGATATTATTATTGTTATTCTTACAACAGAAACAAAATTACATTTATATAGCGCCTTTCACGTCGGGAGGACATGCCAAGGCATTGGACAATTAGTATTTCGAACCCAAGCTGGGGGTCGTTGGGGGTGGAGAGCAGGGGGCGGGAAGGTGGAGAGCAGGAGGGGAAGCAGGGTAACCGAAGGCACGGTTCAAGAGGAGGGTCTTGAGATAGTTCTTGAAGGAGACAAGGGAGGGGGCAAGGAGGAGGGACTGCGGAATGGAGTTCCAGTGGGGGCAGAGTGGCAGAAGGCCTGCCCGAGACAATGGTGGGGCGAGCGAGGCAGGCGACAGTCCGGACCCCGCTGAGCAGAGCGATTGGGCAGGTTGCTAGGGGTTCAGAAGGTTGCAGCGGTAGGGGAGAGTAAGGCCATGGAGGGCTTTGAAGGTGAGGACCAGGTTCTTGAACTGTATCCTCTGTGTGATGGGAAGCCAGTCGAGTCAGGCAAGGATGGGGTGATAGAATCGCGTAGCCTGATATGGGAGAGTACACGGGTTGCCAGAGTTCTAAATAATCGGGAGGAGGTGGCGAGGCCGACAAACAGGCAGTTTGCGTATATGAGGGTCTCAGCGGCCTGACGTGTGAGACAGTGGCAGAGCCGGGTGGTGTTGGGGAGGTGGAGGAAGGCAGAGCGGGTCATGGTACAGATATGGGGTAGAAAGAATAGTTGAGGCTCAAACAAGATACCAAGGTTCCGGACTGTAGATTAATAAGGTAAGTGTGCATCCTTGGATGGTGATGCTGTCAGTGCCTGAGATGTGGAAGTGAAGATGGGAGCTAATCAGGAGGGCCTCGGTCTTTTTGATGTTCAACTGCAGAAAGTTAGCTCTCATCCAGTACTTGATGTGACAAACATTCGGTCAGGACAGCAGTGGTCCTGGAGTCGAGAGTGGAGGCAGAGAGATAGAGTAAGGTGTCACCCGCATACATGTGGAAATTGTTTGTGTAGTGGTATCACCACGAGAGAGCATATAGATACTGAAAAGGAGGGGCCACGGACAGAGCCCTGAGGAACTCCACATGAAACAGTGCGGGGGCTAGAGGAGAAGCCATTTGTGGATATGAAGTGGAGAATTAGGATCTGAACCATTCATGGACAAAACTGTTGAGGTGAGAGGAGATGTGGTGGAGGAGGATAGAGTGGTGAACGGTATCGAAGGCAGCAGAGAGGTCAAGGAGGATGAGGCGATCGCCTCATTGAGATGTCTCAAAGCACTTCACAGAATACATTGTACAGTTAATTGACTGTATTTTATGGGCAAAACACGGCAGCCAATTGCACACAGCAGTATCCCACAAACAGTTGTGGATTGAGTGACCACTTTTTTTTAAGAGGGATTATTACCCCCAGAAAAGTGATCTGCCAATTGACTAACAACCAGTTTCCTACTTACTGCTAGGTAAACAGAGATGTGTGGAGTAAGAGAACTTGCTTACTACTTGGTTTTGCCCTGCCCAGGAATCAAACCTGGGTCATTTCGCTTGCGAGGCAAGTGCGATAACCACTACCCTACAGACTCCTCATCTGATTTATCATGAAAATCTGGCCAACACATTCATATCCTCATCAGAATTCACACTGACTTTCCTATATCTTTCCATCCAATTGTCCCTGCACCCCGTTCAGGAGCACTCCAGCAACCCCATCGCAGAACAGTCTAATGCAATGGAGTTCTTTATTCTTGTCTAATTAAATTACTAGAGCCAGTTTCTAAACCGAATATTGGGGTCGGTCAAATCTGTGATATTCACAAAATGGGTCTTAAGTGCTAATTGTGCCATTTTCTCAGCAAACTTGCAATATTTTCGAGACAGTGAATTGCAGTTTCCAAAAGCTGCCAAAGTGTGACATGAGATACGAATGCCATTTCCCCGCAGTCTAATTTTTTGCTCTCTGGCCGTTTTCATACTTGGCGGCTTTTAGAAATTGATCATTTACCTCATAGCTTTTTGTGGGACATTGCTGTGTGCAAATTGGCTGCCGGATTTGTCTATAAAATACACAGTCACTGCACTTTACAGCAAATCTTGCAAAGCTCTTTGAGATATCCTCCCAATATGAAAGGGACTAAAAGACATGCAAGAATTATTAATATTATTAACATTTTGTGAACGGTGCAAATTAAACAACGTTTTCTCCATTGTCCAGACTATTTGACACAGTGAAGCTCTTTCAACACTTCAGCACTTTTGTGTTTGACTAATTAAACACTATTTCTGTCCACGCCTAAGGCTTTCTTTCCTTGTCATCATCGGTCTTACTGCTTGTTTTACCTCCTTCCATGTCACTTAATCTTTCTTGTCCAGTTCTCTAGTATTCAAGGAAAAGATGGTAATTAGGAGAGAGGTGGAAGAAGGGTATGAGTTAGTGTTAAAATTCGAATCCAAGCCTCGATCTCATATTTTCTGGTCTGATTCACATTAACTTCCTGTAATTATTTTCGTTGTTTGTTCATTTGAAAATTTAAGAGCATCTGTAAAATCCTTCCTTCCACATTTACAAATGATTGGCACAACTCACATTTTGCATTCTACAGTCCATTAAATATAAAGCAGAGAGGTATCAACTTTTGGGGTCTTCAGAACACAACATGTTTTCCTTGTTGGTAAATTTACAACCGCCACCTATATTTATTATAGCATCCTTCACATAGGTAGCACCTCAGAGTGCTGAACTTAGTGACTGCTACATTCGCTGCTACCTTAAATTTACCAGAAGAAGAAAACCTCACTGTGTACAGTTTACTTTGTACTGTAGCTCAGTGGTTAGAGGACTCGCTTTGCAAGTGAGAGACCTGAGTTCAATTCCAGGCAGGGCGAAACCTTGGGCAAGTTTCCTTACTCCACACGCCTAATAATAATCCCTCCAAAACCAAAAACAATAATAAATTTGTCATTTTCAATCTACGACTGTTTGTGGGACATTGCTGTGCGCAATTGGCTGCTGCGTTCGCCCACAAATATACAGTCAATTCACTTTACAGTGTGTTCTGTGAAGCACTTTGGGACGTCCTCCTGACGTGAAAAGCGCTATATCAAAATGCAAGGATTATTATTATTATTACTAAAATAATGGACTAAACATCAGATTGAAAGTTGTCCTTGAGTTTATTGTACTTCAACAATGCCAGTTTTTCTAGAAATGCACAGCCGCTACACTTTATAGTAAGTCCTGTGAATTGCTTTCAAACATATCGATGGCATGATATTAATAGTTCTATAATAATATAATGATAATCCTTGCATTTTGATTTAGCACTTTATCTCATTTTCGACACATCTCAATCATTCTAGCATTTGATATAGGGCCTTTCACATCGGGAGGATGTCTCAAAATACCTCACAGGATTTGTTGTAAAGTATATTGACCGTGTATTTTGCAGGCGAATGCAGCATCCAATATTTGCACAGCAATGTCCCACAAACAGCAAATGAAATGAATGAGCAATTTTATCTGAAGCATTGTTGGCCAAATACAGAGAAACTCCTTTCTCATTTTGAATAGTACCATAGAATCTTTAGTGTCCACCTGAACGGGCACAGACAGGGCCTTGGAACTTGAACCCAATTGAGCCTGACTGATACAGCACTATATTAAATGAAAGATTATTATTAATTACTATTATGACCACACTGAGAAAAGATCAGCACTCAAGCATTTGGGCAGTGACCAAAGGATCTGATTCTGACTTCTTTGGAGCAGAAAGAGTGAAGACACATTGCACTGGCAGGGGTGGTATTTTGCCCTGAAAGATTGCAGCTTGTAAGGTTTCTAATTTCTCAAAGCTTTTCTTTAAGGAGTCACAAAAATAACAGATAATCCTCTTCCTAGGCTGAAGTAGATCTGTCATCACCTTACAACCCACACACATCTTTTTACAAACTGGGCAGCTGGTGCTGTTCTTTAGGTTCCATAGGCCTTATGTGTCTGCACTGCACTGACTTTGTTCTTCTTTGCACAACTAGACAACTATCCCCCAGATAAAATTGATCATTCACTTAATGGCTGTTTGTGGGAAGTTGCTGTGTGCACATTGTCTGCCGAGTTTGGCTTACAAATAAATACACAATCACTACATTTTACAGTAAAGACGTTTTGACAATATAAGGCACAACATCAAATGCAAGAATTATAATTATTATTATACTGTATATTGCAGGCAACATAAGGAACATTTTATTTGGCGGCGCCAAGTTATAATAATAATAATCCTTGCATTTGATATACTGCTTTTCACGTCTTCTAGACGTCTCAAAGCGCTCACAGAATATGCTGTAAAGTGAATTGACCGTACTTGTGTGGGCGAAACGCGGCAGCCAATTGCGCACAGCAGCGTCCCACAAACAGTCGTGGATTGAAAATGACCAATTATTATTGTTTTGTTTTGCAGGAATTATTATTAGGTGTGTGGAGTAAGGAAACTTGCCCAAGGTTTCGCCCTGCCTGGAATTGAACCCAGGTGTCTCGCTTGCAAGGCAAGTGCTCTAACTACTGAGCTACAGGACAAGTTCAAGATTTGTATTTAATCTATGCAAGAAATGTTGCCATTTTGCATATTGAAAGTATAATAATCATGAATCCCTGTTAGAGTAATACTGATTCACTTGATTATTTTACCGCCTTCAATTCTTTTGATATCACATTTATAATGAAATATTCTGCATGTTTTACAGCTTCTACATTTGTAATTGTTATGACGAAGCTGCACTGTGTGTAATCGTCTTGCAATAAAAATACTTTATTGTGCCTAACTCTGCAATAATTATACAAGTATTTCCAAATTAGGAGTGATATACCACCAAACAGGTATGAGTCATTAATTGCTCATTTTATTTCAATAAAATTTGAAGCAGTTTTATTATTTTACATTACTTATTCATCATTAATTATCCACTGACTCAGATATGGCACTGCACATCTACTGGTCATTGATGGCAAAGCAGCACAATATTTTATATTTCTAAAGTAGCTCCAGGTTCTGCTCTGCCCTTTGTCTACTTAGAGTCACAACTCATTGTTACAACAACTTGCATAGTGCCCTTCATTCAGGATAGCGTTTCAGAGTGCCTCAATTGTAGGGCAACAGAAATCTCCAACAGGACCAAGCAAAGAATATTCACGGACATTTGAATTCCTGCACTGATTGAATCCTTTAAGCTTAAGAAGCGGCCCTTCTATAAGGTGACATGTATATGTTGTATTGTATCTTATTCTCACCAAACAAAGGTTCCACACAGCTTTCCAGAATTCATTGCTTAGCTCACAGATACATTAAGAGAATGAATAATCCCCACAATGAGTCCTTTTATCTTACCACTGAGATACTTTCTGTTCATTGCCCCATATGGCAAGGAGGTTGACTATTCTCCCCACTCAGCCCTCCTTATTCCATCTTCAAATATATTACAGATCTTCAGTATCTATCACAAATTAACTTGTTTTTCACTGAGGATGGTCCTGTGAAAACAGTGCTATGTAACAGAAGGCTGGATGGACCAAGGCAGTGGAACAAGAGTACCAGCAATTTCAGGACAGATACCAGGAAGTTTTTCTTTATCCAGAATGTAATTAAGATGAAATCAACATAATAATTCTTGCATTTCATGTAGCACTTTATGACATCGTCAAAGCCTCTGAAAGCCCTTCACAGGATTTGCTGTAATGTGTAGTGACTGTATTTGAAGACGAATGTGGCAGCCAATTTGTGCACAACAAAATAACCCCAAAAGAAGTGGCATCTATCACTAACACAGAACTAACTAGATTGATAGTCAAAAACAAGGGATATTGAACTGAAGATGAAATGTAAAAATGATGACTTCAAAACCCCACTACACAAAAAAACAGTTCAGGTAAGAGTAGAGGCAACAGCCAGAAGAATATAAATATAATCTATGACCAAATCTCTGGAACTCCCTGACTCAATCCCTTTGTCTTGTCCCTGCTTTGCTCATCTTCATATCACACCTGAAGACTTTCCACTTTGACCTTTCCTATGGTCACCTCCACTTTTTCTTTCTCGGTGTTAAACTAAGCCATTGTTCAGTGCTCCGAGATTCTACCTGAGATGAAGGGTCTATACAAATGGAAGGTGTTGTTGTTGTTGAAATAAGATACGATAACACTTGCATTGGTTATAACCCGAAGCTATCATTCAGAGCTGTTAACTCTCGTGCTAGATTAGAGATATATGTTTTCACACAAAAGATTTTGGTTCCTCTCCCATCTCCAAGGTAACTATTTACAGTCAATGTGTTGACAAAGTGAACACAGCTAAACGAGAGGATCAGTAGGAACTAGTTCTGTGGTAGACTGAAGCAGGAAGAGAACAAGTGGAAAGTACCTAATTTCTACATAGTCTTAGCCTGCAAGACCATTTTGTATTAAAATTTTAAAAGCAGATTTTCTGAAATATTCTTAAATTCAGTCTTAATTTTGGAACAGGTCTTTTTAAGATCTGCAGCATACCGGCTTACAAATTAAGTTATTTAAGAACTTTCCACAAGGCTGTGCAATCTTTGACTTTAAGACAAAATGATCTGACAGGCTAAGAACTTTTGGAATTACATGCTCAAGAAGAATTAATAAATTCAACAAGAGAGTTCATTTGGTACTTTCGCTTAAATCATCTAGAAGTTAGCTAACAAGCCATCCGAGGCTTGAATTTTTTATAATCTTCGCCTTAAGATCTTTTTTTTAAATTTAAGATCTTACAGGATTTTGGAAAAATCTTATTTAGTTTTAACTGATTGATTGAGACTAATTTTCTGTAGAAACCAAAAAGAGCTAGAAAAAAGTTTCCAAATTAAAACTAAAGGTCAAGGTTTTCCATAATTCTGCACAATCTTAAATTTTAAGACAATGGTCTTAAGGATAAGACTTAAGGATATCCTTAATGGTCTTAAGGATTAGACCATGAGAAATGTAGGTCTTTATCATTAACAGCCTGTTCTTTATTAAACCCAGAGATCTTGCAAATAAATCTTCCATTGACTGCTCACTTAATACACTGTTAGGAGTGTTTACACGTGGAATTAGAAAAGAAGGAATTTAGTCTTTCAGGGATCTCATTTAACCCATATCTACAGCTACAACTGAAACATTACATGCCATTATTCTCAATTTTTTTCTATCATATAATATACAATCCAGAGTGACGAGGATTGTGGATCTAAAAAAGATTAACAGATGCTGGGATGTGATTTTTCAGCTAGGTGTCTGACACATACAGGAACTAAACGTGGTATTTAAGAGTGTCTTAACCACATAGGTTACGGTTTCTGTTAGTCTCATAGGGGGTCCAACTCTCTCCCCTGAGAGACTCATCTTGCCTATTTAATCCTGGTGCATTTAGGTGCAGTTTGATAAGAGCCAAGACTTAGATGCCTCAGAGTGTCCATTGGGGTACTGCTGGAGTGTAACCAGTCAAATTGTGGGAATACTGGTAAGTTTCTCTCTGTTTGACCAGATAAGGCCACGCTACCCAATTGGACTTTGTATTACTGGGTTAACTGGAGGAGAATCAAAGTTCATGTGATCCTGGAGGATGACAGATCAGGAATTATGAAGCTACAAAAGAATGACAGCTTCATGAATGTGGATCCAGACAAGAGTGACAGATTAAAAGCACCTTGATGCTGTGATAGGAAGATTGTAGGGTGGGTATTCTGGAAGAATGAGATCAGATGGGCCCAAGGGCCTTCTTCATCCAAACCAACCTTGTGGTCCAGAGTTTGCTATCAGACAGAACAGATCCAGACAGATGCAGCAGCTTTGACAAAAGCAGAGCCAGAGAGGAGTGGCATTGCTTGACCTCAAGACTTCACTTTCTGAGATGGTGTTATCGCGCTGTATTTATTAATTATTCTCTTTGTCTGTAGCAGTTTTGTATGTTAAGTCAGTTGTACTATTAATTTAATTTTCTTTTGACATTTTGTTGTCATTTAAAAACGTTTTTGCTAAACTTGTCCAGCCTTTTAAGAATAAAAGCTGCCTTCTCTTGAGCACAAACACTGATCCGTAACTTTTCTAAACACTGATATAGTGCAGATACACTAGGATATAGACTCTGGAGTTAGAAGGTGACTGAAAAGAGCAGAGAAAGTCATGCTTGGCCGATTACACTGTGGAAATTAAATAGACGAGGGTTCTAGATTCACTTTTGATCATTTAATATTGTTTTCTTTTATTTCTTGTGTAATATTATTTTCTCAATCCCCAGATTACACACAATAAACGTTAGCTACAATAATGTTTTGCATCATGTCACGCATGGAAGATGTGAAAAAATGTGTGCTGAAACTGCACTGAAATAGAACAAGTTACAATTATGTTAGCATTATCAAATAGTCCACAAATCTTTCCATTGCAGTTGAGAGTGCTCCATAGAATACATTAATATTTCAATGTATTTCTGTTAAACGAAGAATAACATTTTGTGCCAAAGGTGTTATTCCTTTTACAGGAAGGAACTACATTTGCCAAACAAAATGAACATTTACCTTGTTTCGTGTTATTTTGCGGGTGCCAGACATACTGTTTTCGTACATTCTGTTTTGACTGAATGGCATCTTATTTGACTGAAATTTGATGAACTTGATCCAACTTTTGCTTTGCGGTCCATTTATCGCTGCACATTTTGTTCTGAATCTTTATTCAGTAATGATTGAATTCTGGATACAAATATATTTAATTCTCATATGTTTAAATCAGACATAGGACTGTGGAATGATGCTGGTCCCAGGGAAACTTTCCTGGGCAAAAGCTTTATGCACGGACCACATGCTTATCATCTTCGCTTATTATTCTGAGCAAGCTGGCTTCACACCTTCCCCTTCCACCCACCATGGTGCGTGAGTGATCAGCCATTATGCCCCCACTTCCCTACAAACCATACCATACAAATTGCTCTCCCTCAGCTTAATTTGAGAGACTCTCCCGATGCAAAAGATGCTATAAAAATATAATTTGTCATTGTTGAAAGTGCATTTCTCACCTTACTATTTCAACAACTCTTTCCAGCCATTATTCTTCATTTTTCATTCTTGGCGAATGAAAGAGGAATAATAATAATCCTTGCATTTGATATAGCGCCTTATCATGTCATTGAGAAGTCCCAAAGCCCTTCACCAAATATACTATGAAGTATGTTTTTCTGCTCCCAGGTTTCTATGCATGTCACTCTGAACCCAGATGCAACAAGATGCACCCCCCATTTAGGGAAATCTCTGGCCTCTACCTCCCATCTGACCACGATTCCATAGCTAAAATAAAATCTCAGTACATGCACCCACAATTTAACACTCTGTGGGGTATCACACTGGAGGTCTGGAGCTTTAGTAATCAGCATTACCTAATCCTAAATCCTTTTCAGGTTCACCACGTATTAAATAAAATAGAGTTTTATATATTTAATTTAAAATCTTTCTTATAAAAGCACCTTACATCACTTTCCCCCCAATAAGGCTGATCCCCTCAACTTTCACCAGAAAACTATTGTCATTTCCTTATTAAGAACCCATTGTTAATGCCAATAGAGAAGCCCTTCTGTCTGCTTTAGAATATACAATCAACTTTACTGTTGGCATATTACAAATCCTTTTTTTTTCGCCTCTAGGCAACAAGGGATCTGATACCCATCCAGTATATTTGTGTGAGTCAATTCCAACAGTCTCCAGGACTGTTAACCATAAACTTCATCCATGACTTGACACATGACTTAAATGAAGCACTCCAAGCTTAAGTGTAAATGGGCTAAAACTTCATGCTGGGAAAACGAGCATAAATCTCAACTGGACAGCATTGCTTTCATTCCGTCTGATCATTCTTACCATTGGGGGAAATAGCAAGAGGATAATTTTGTCAATTGTACTTTTGTTTCTGACTGATGAAATTGTATTTAATGTATAGAGATTGGATTTGTATGTTCACCTGAATGATTTCTGAATATGAACCTTTTGCATCAAGTCTACACAGCTACACAGAAAGAACATCACTTAAATACACAGAAAGAACATCACTTAAATATTAAAAGCGAAGGCACGTAGTATTGAATTGGTATCTCTTTTTGCTATCATGAACCTTACGGCTGAAACGTGTCGTAAATTCTATGATGCACTGCCAAAACAACAATTTGCATTTATATAGCATCCTTCACGTAAGGTAGCATTTTGTTTGCAGCACCGGAAAATACACAGTAACTACATTTTACAATAAAATCCTGTGAAAGACTTTGAGACATTTTGACAATGTGATAAGGGGCTACATTTTTATAATTTTATTATTTTGATAACCTTTTGTTGCTTCTAGTGTGGTACATGATTAATTTATTGAAGGTGACTTTTTTTAATGAGCCTATATTTAAATAATATAATAACCTTGCATTTGATTTAGCATCTTTCACATCAGGAGAACATCTCAATGTGCTTCACGAGATTTGCTGCCTATTGTGCAGATGATTGTGGCAGCTAGTTTGCACACACCATTGTCCTACAAACAGCCATAAAGCATAAAGATTCAGGTTGTCACATGTCAGTCCAAAGTAAATATAACAATAATAATCCTTGCATTTGATATAGTGCTTTTCATGTCTTCTAATGTCTCAAAGCGATTCACAGAATATACTGTAAAGTGAATTGACTATATTTGTGGGCGAAACACGGCAGCCAGTTGCACACAGCAGTGTCCCACAAACAGTTGTGGACTGAAGTGACCAATTTATTATTGTTTTTTTTTCCTTGAGGGATTATTATCAGGCGTGTGGAGTAAGGAAACTTGCCCAAGGTTTCCCCATGCCGGGAATTGAACCCAGACCTCTCGCTTGCTCTAACCACTGAGCTACAGAACTCCACTAAAGGAGTACACTTTCACTCCACTCTCTCTTGGAAAAAGTACTGTTTACAGACTGGGTGTTTTGCCTGCAGCCACATTATGCGTATGCTGCTCTGAAACACTTTGAAGACTGCAGTACCTCTGTGTCACAGGAAGAAACAAATCCAATCTCTATAAATTAAATACAATTGCTGTAGCTTTATAATTTTAGAGTGGATTGTTCCATGCCAAGTGCTGCCAAAAGCTAGATTTTCAAGCTAGGGATTTGTTTATCTGTTCCCATAAACTTGATGCAAAAGGTTCATATTCAGAAATCATTCAGGTGAACATACTAGTCTTAAAATAGTTTTCATCGGCATGTGCATGGTTTTGTTATGCATTGGCCATGGAATAAAGTTGAGCACATATTTTGTCTGACATTCCCACAATCCAAAAGTATATTTTAACGTCCAGTTTGGCACCAAAATAAAGCTGTGTATAAATTAGATGTAAGCATGGCATCTGTGTCTGTTCCACATCGGCTATTGTTCATAGGAATGCATAGTGTTGCTGACTCCCTGATGGCGCCATGGATAAATGTGTTGCTTTAGTATCGCACTGAAATATAGAGTGCCCGAGAGTCCAGAGATTTAGATGTCAGCCTGGCTCCGTTGGCAGCACTTTTGCCTCTGACTCAAAAAGTTGTGGGTTCAAGCCCCACTTCAGGACTTTGAACTCCCAGTCTAGACTGATATTCCAATACAATGCTAGGGAACATCTTCAGATGAGAGGCTAAACTCAGGTCCCATCTGATAGTTGGGACCTCAGTGTAAAAATCATATAGTACTATCTAGAAAAGAAACAAGAATGTTCTGGCCAACAATCTCCTGTATAAAATTGGTTAATCCCTTCATGTCTGTGTGTGGGAATTTGATGTATGCAAATTGCACAGTTATTACAATATACAGTAAAGCCCTTGAGATGTGAAAGCTGCTATATCAAATGTGAGGATTATAAAGTTTGATCGAGGGTGTATGATGAGTTAGCTAATCTCTTTCATCCTAGCAATAGAGGTTTTACAATTGGCCTTGGTGGCACCTAGAAATACCTCTTTGGTAATAACTGCTCCACAACATTGTTAGAAATAGTACTTTCTCCAAGGAATCCACTTTTGGATTCACCTCTCCGACCTACTATCCTCCTACCTACCTGCCCGTACCCTCCGTTCCTCTGGCTCCGGTCTGCTCCACATCCCCCGCCCCAACTGCCCTTCTATTGGTGGCCGGGCCTTCAGCCTCTCAGCCCCTGAGCTGAAGAAGCCTGGAAGAAGTTACCCCCACAATCCCTAATCGCTGCCTTGGAATCCTCTGAACTCCTCTCCCTCTGGTCTTCAACCCTCACTGACCCCTCTTCTGCTCTCACCCTCCTCCACAACACCCTCTCCTCCACACTTGACACTCTTGCCCCCATCACCTCCCGTACTGTCTCCTACTCTCGCTCCTCCCCCTGGTTCACCACCCACCTCCGCGGGACCACATCATTCCCACCCTCGCTCGCCTCCACTGGCTCCCCATCCCCCAAAGGATCGATTTCAAGATCCTCATCCTCACCTACAAGGCCACTCACGGCCTTGCTCCCTCCAACCTCTCCGACGTACTATCCCCCTACCTACCTGCCCGTACCCTCCGTTCCTCTGGCTCCGGTCTGCTCCACATCCCCCGCCCCAACCGCCCTACCATCGGTGACCGGGCCTTCAGCCTCTCAGCCCCTAGGCTCTGGAACTCTATCCCCCAGTGCCTTTGCCTTGCCTCCTCCCTTTCCTCCTTCAAGGCCGGTCTCAAGACCTTTCTGTTTGACCGTGCCTTCAGCTCCCCTCTCGACTCTCTACCCCCTCCTCGCTCCCTCCCTTCCCTCCCCCTGACCATTTCCCCCCTGCTCGGGTCCTGACCCAACTATACAACGCCTTGGGACGTCCTCCCGATGTGAAAGGCGCTCTATAAATGGAATCTTGTTGTTGTTGTTGAAGCACTTTAAGACGCCAGTACCTCTGTACTACAAGGAGAAACAAATCCAACCACTCCTAATCGATATCCCTGGTTAATTAATACAAGGTGCAGGCAAATTCCACCCATGTCTAGACTGACTTTATTTATGTAGCATTTTAGACCATCCAGAATTTGGCAAATTATTGAAATTAACCTCAGCTTTGAAATCTGTTTCATATAGTTCTTAAAAAGAAACTTACAGAAAATGAGTACCGTGTTTAAAAATTTGCCAAATTCTGGACACTCTAAAATAGAATAAATCATGATCCAGGTGAAATTTCTCCACATGAATCCACTAAAAAATGGCACAACTTCAGTTTCCAATTCTAAGATGCTTTCAGGTCTGCCAACCACCCCCCCCCCTCCACCCACCCCACACACACACACATTTTCAACACAATGGTGTGGACCAAAGATTTGCAAATAATATTGATGGGATGATTCTCTGCTCATTGCTAAATGTAATAAGTTTAATGGTAAGTGCATGCTTTTCTTGCCAGTCAGCACATTAACTGACCTTGGTGGAGAAAGCAGTAGATTTTCCTAGTCCATGTTTTATTACCAAGGTTGGTAAATTTACTGACCAATGAAGAATAAGATATTCTCATCCTCCAAGGATTGGTAATTATAATGGGAAAACGCTATTAGAAGCTGACGTTGCTAAACGGCAATAATATAATAATATAACATAATACTAATACTGACATTTCAGCCTGCCAATGTTAAGAATGGTATTTCTTGGCCAACATCCCCTCGATAAAATTGGTCATTCACTTCATGGCTTTTGCGCCATGAAGTGCGTAATGATGTATGCAATTAGTCTGTTGCTTTCGCAGACAAATGCAGTCACAACACTCTATAGTAAAATCATGTGAAGCACCTTGAGACGTTTTCATGATGTGATGAGGCACTATATCAAATGCAAGTATTATTATTATTTTTCTCTATGATAGAAGCACAATTTCTGTGTCTGCACAACGTGGCCATTTATAAGCATCTACAAATGCTCCAGTCCCAATATAGCACAATAAGGTCCAGTGTGTATAAGGCTGCTGTCCCTATGCCCAAACAACCCCTATGCAATTTTCACAACAGTGATCTTAATGCAAGCAACATCATGTCATTTTCACAGCACAATTAAGCATTTGAATCAGAGTTACATCATCACATCTAAATCGCCAGAAAAATACCTTTAAAAAGGCTCCCCAAGCACTTTGGATCAAGACTTCTTTAAAGCATATTCAGAAATACTTTTTAGGGCTATGCCAATATTTGAATTTATACCTATGGTTTTAGCTACAGTCCAGTGACATTTGAGTATTCTCTTAAAATATATGAAGAGTTTTGAAACAGTTGTCCTAAGTGACAGGCACTGCATCACATTCATTTTGAGTTGTTGATGTTGTTGTCGATATTGGGCAGAGCTCTGGGAGCAGATTGCCTGCCCACCTTAGCCACATGAATGGGCTAGGGAGAAAACAGAGGCATTTATACCATGACTAGCAAAGAGATATTGCCACCTAGCTCTATACCACAGCATTAACATATTTTACATCCCAGCATCTGACTGTGTGACACATTAATATGCATTTGTACTACTAGCAATGTACCTTTTGCTGCAGCCATTTCATTCTTCTCCCAAGCGGTTCACTCGTGGTTCATATTCACTTAATTCTGGTATGAAGTGACATTGAGAAAAATCACATTTTTATTAAAAGCAAGGACGTTGCTTGTTTGGTTCCGGTGAAAGTCATATTATTGTGCACTAAATCCACACTTGGTGTAAAGTTTCTGATCACGTACTCCAGTCAGAAACTGTTAATAGTGTTGCAGTATGCAAGGCTGTGACAATCCTAACACATTTTAAATTAAAGACAAGCATCCGTTTTTCTTTTTCGTTATCCCTTGAGCAAGAAAGATTTTGCTTGTATTAACCTAGTTTCTCATTGCCTAAAGAGTCCCTTTCTTTCAGGCTCAAGATAAGTATACCTCAACAATAATTTGTGCCTTAGGTACTTTCTCTCTACATCAATGTGTTTTAGAAGTGGAACACTATGGATAAGCATTTGATAGGCCAAGACACCATAGAGTGCTTGTCAAACACTTTTTCAATAATCTCCATCATTTTAAAGTAGGCCTAAGCATAGGAATCTCTAGTCTTGTCAATGCCATTGGTGTTTTCAGCTATTGATTTTCTTCCAAATTCAGCAAAGAATTATCACTAAGAAATACCCATTCAAAATTACAGGGAAAATTCCATTTGTTGTCCACGTTAAAACCCAAATATTCAGAGGAATAACCCTTCAGATCTCCTTAGATAGATGAAGTCCTGGTTACTTTATGTCTGGTTCTACAGATTACAGTTGACTTGCTTGGTCTCATGTTTTTAAAGACTGTAAGTCTCAGTGCGTAAATAAATAAATCTTTAAACCATGGCCAGTGGAGCTGAAAGTAACAGAATAATAAAATCTTTTTTACTCATTTTGTTCTTTAATTGTCGCAATCTCAATTTTTTTTGCAACTTGTAATCAGCTTTTAGTAAACTTGTAATTTTAATGTCATCAAAGAGAATAACCTTCCACATACTGTTTCCTGCTGGAGCTTGTAATTGTACTCCTCAAAAGAGAGGTAGATATGTAATTACTGTATTTTCTAAGATTATTTTCTACCCTGTTTATTTTCTTCCCAGGCTTCTTTTTCTCTTTATTCTTTAATGGTTAATTTTTTTTCTCTCTCGCACAATTCCAATCCAAGTCTTTCAATACTTCTTTATATTCTGTGGTGCGGTACAGTTTGCTTTCTTAACCTTGACTTCTCCTTTTGAAATCAAAATAATACATGTCCCGGAATGTCAATTTTCTTGAATTCTTCATGCCTCATATCTCTGTTACAATGTACACTAATCCTTGATGTTATTGGCATACCGTGGGACACAGGATTCTATCATTTGTGTGTCAATTCTAAGTTCAATGTATTCAATGTACCTTAGTCTGGTACTGTTCACAGGTTGTCAGAGAATGCAACTGAGAAGAGAGTGAATATAGTGGCGAATAAAGTAATCACCATTAAGCAATGACCATTTTCAAGGCTCTTAAAAGACTAGGCTAGATGGAATGCATCCATGGAGTACCAAAGGAAATTAGGGTAAAAGCAGGGATTACTCTGGAAGATATTTAGGATACAAGGGGTGGTAGCCACAGGCTAGTTCAAGTAATATCACTCTTTCAAAAATGTCATATTCATAATCCTGGGATTTATAAGCTGGTTAGGTTGACATCTAAATATCTATGGTGGGAAACTTAATATATCTATGGTGACATCTAATATAAAGTAAACAATTCATGAGAATCCTGTGCGCATAAAAACAATAAATTGAAAAACTTAAGTGAGTTCGAGAAAGGCAAGTCATACCTTGCAAATATTACAGTATTCTTTGCATATTTTGTAGAATCATAGAAACTACAGCAGTGAAGGAAATCTTTCAGCACATCGAGTTTATGCTGGAGATATCCACTGTAATCCCACTATTCCTGCTGGTTCACTGTTCCGTATTAAATTGCTTTTTTTCAAATATTTATCCAATTTCCTTTTAAATGTTGTTAAGGTCTTAGGTTCAATGGCCACTTGTGGCAAAACATTCCATGCTCTAATAACCTTCTGCATGAAAAATATAACCCAAATGAGAGAACCTTCTGTGATTGATATCATAAACTGTGCCCATAATTTCAGAAAGCATTTGCTGGTATTCCACACAAGAATCACAATACGAAAGAGAAACCAAATGGTTTACCTAGATCCAATATCGGTCCTAAATATCCCGCATGTTGGATGGCCTTTCCTTGTTATTGATCTCTTCTGTTACTTAGGTTTTGATTTATAAATTGGTGTATGTTTTCTCCACGGCCATAGTTTTTGATTCTCTTACTGTGCCCACTTTGTTTGTTCTGCGTCAGTAATATAATCCAAAAAATAAATAATTTTAATATCATCAAAGGATTTACTTGTCAGATTCTAAAAAATGTTACGTTCCATCCGAGTGAATGTCGGTTTTGGTGCCAGTTTTAAACAGGTGTTACAAGCATGCCTTTGAGGGCAACTTATGATTGCAAAATCCCAGATGCAAAATGACTCAGTAGCACAATTGGAATTATCACAGATCTAAACTTGATCTGCATTGGAAATGAATCAGAAGAAGTGCCCATGTTTGTTGTGTTATTTTATGCATGAAGATTTCCAGCTCCTGTGGCTGTTTCTCAGGTAATCAAAAGAAGTTTGAATGATGAAGAGCCTTTGGCCATTTGATCTCATCCTTCCAGAATACTAACCCTACAATCTTCCAATTACAGCATCAAACTGTAATTTAAATGATCCTGGCCTCAATCATCCATCTGAACAACCTATTACAGTGATGTTGTACCCTTCTCAATTCTAATAAAAATTTTGTATACCTCTATAATACCGTAGTGATATTCCTGTATGTCATATCCATTTTCAGCCAAATGGTTCTGTCACGGACATCTTGTTTTTATTAATGCTCTACCTCATACTAGTGATATTTGCTGTAGATAATCTGTGTACAGAAAATCTGTCAAAATAAGCCGCTTCGCTTTAAGCAATTGTGTCTAGTGACTGAAAATATAATTTAAAGCTGTTCTGCCTTGAAGACACAAAGTCTGTGATCTGGGTGAGTGTTGCAACAAAAAAAGGCGGGAACAGGTATTGAGAGATACATTGAAAAGGGAGGAGATAAAATCGTATAAAAGGAAGGGGCTCATTAGACTCGGGGTCGCTCTTCGCCTTTAGTGTCATCAAGGAGATATGTGCCTGACCTGAGAGCCTTGTCTCCTAGTCAGGATTGTTTTTTCTTTGTTTACCAACTTTGGGTAAAGCTGTTATTGTTATAGTTATGGTATCAGGGTTTTTCTATTTCTTAACATTGCGACTGTTTATTGTATTATTGGGCAGTGTAAGTGAGGCATAGGGTTTTAAGGACCAATAAAGTACCATTGCCTTTTCTAAAAAGTGCATCTCGAGTCTCTGCTAAATTCAGGAGGGAGGGAGATACACAAGCAGGTTATTGCTGATGTCAACTGTCCGATTGATGCAACTCATTGTGACACTATCAAACATTGGAATTACCTGATGTTGTGTTAATTCTCACATAGTGAAGTTTCACATAGAAAGGGAACTTGCATGTCACAGAGAAGAATCTACACACCATGCGCTTTACATAAAGCGGGTATACATTAAGGGGTGAGAACAATCGCAGTTCCCAGCTTGTTGAAGGAAAGCCTGAAGTTCCTCTTCAGTTGCAGCATATGGGGTAATCCCACTCCTATCATATTGACAACAGAGGATGAGTGGGTGTTGTCCTGCCATGATGTGTAGAAGGTTTTTCCAGATTGATGACTTTTTTAAACATATCCTTTCCAGTCATTTCACAGTGATGCATTTCACCTAACCTCACTTGCCTTTATTTTGCTGTACTGTTTTCATGCTGGGCACTAATTAACAGATATTGAGAGTTTTACAGCTTGTTTATCACTTGTGGATCTGAACTGATCTAAACTCCTATAGGGTGTGGAAAGTGAAAAACTGGACTGTTTGTCAGATGCAGCATTGTAATAAGTCTTCTACTGTACAAGCACTGCCCAGATTCTGTACATTCTTTCAAAACCAACATGTTAATCCATCTATGAAGAACTTCCATAATGTAAGCAACGTATTAAACAGCTGCAAAAATACTCCTATCTCAACACAAATAAAAAGACCAAATTACAGAGTAAAGTAATGCTGTGACAGAAGAAAACAGTTAAACAAGATCAATATGCTAATGTATACTTTGTACATTAAAAAAAGCCTAAGGAATTTGCTGCATTGTCAAAAAATAAGGCTGCTGAACTCTCAAAACTCCATCATTAATTCCTCTGCTTTCCCAATGGAATTTTGGGCCAACTTTGGCGGCTCTGCTTGAAGATCTTGCCATTGAGGAGCAGCTTAGCTATTATCTTCTTTGCAATGCTGTGAAAACTCAGTTTGAATATATCTATTATACAGAGCACATTTACTCCCCAATTTACTATCTTCGTTTGTCAGTTTTATTCTAAGTGCTCTTTATGTTTCTCTTGTTTCTCTCGTGGAGTCCTGTAGCTCAGTGGTTAGAGCACTCGCTTTGCAAGCGAGAGACCTGAGTTCAATTCCAGGCAGGGCGAAACCTTGGGCAAGTTTCCTTACTCCACACGCCTAATAATAATCCCTCCAAAACCAAAAACAATAATAAAAAATTGGTCATTTTTAATCTACGACTGTCTGTGGGACATTGCTGTGCGCAATTGGCTGCCGCGTTCGCCCACAAATATACAGTCAATTCACTTTACAGTGTGTTCTGTGAAGCGCTTTGGGACGTCCTCCCGACGTGAAAAGCGCTATATCAAATGCAAGGATTATTATTATATTATTATTATTATTTAACAGAGTGGTATTGAGCATCATCTTAATGATTGCTGACCCCGGTTCCCAAATGTAGTAGTAAATCACTGAACCACTTTTTAAAGCGTTCAGCTTTTCCGTTGGTTGACAGGCTTGTCATTTTCACCTTCCCCTCCAAACTGACTGGATACAAATGTTCTCTTAACCAATGAGTCAAAAGATTGTAGGTTCAAGCCCCGTGTCAAGATTTTGAGGTCCAATACTGTGCTGGGAGTGTGCTGCTTTATTAGAGGTGCCATTCATTGGATGAGACTTTAAACTAAGGTACCGTCTGCCAGTTCAGGTAGACATTAATGATCCAATGACACTTTTCAAAAAGAGAAAGGAGACTGTCTCAGTTTGCGACTGAACAATCTCGCAGATAAAATTAGTCATTGACTTCATGGCTGTTTGTGGGCCACTGCAGTTGCACAAATTGGCTGCCATGTTTGCCACAATATACATAGTCACTGCACTTCACAATAACTCCTGCAACGTGCTTTGTGAAAGTCATGCTATCAAATGCAAGATTATTATTATAGATCTACAAATGTAGACAAATGGGTAAAATTTGTGACATTTTAAAACAAACTCATTGTGATTATCATGTAGAATCTTTTATAAGATGTGCCAAATCTCATCACCACTTGACCAATATCATACCGGGTTAATCGATGGCAACAGGTGACTCAGCCCAACATGTCCGCGCTGGTGTTTATATGCACATGAATCGCTACTCATTCCTTACTGCCTCACCTTTCTATTCCCTTCTCCCTCATGTGAAGGTTTTGCTTCCTCTTGAATGAATCTATACTATCTGATTCAACCATTACTTCTGCCAGCGAGTTCCACAGTCTCAGAGCCCTCTCTGTGAAGCAGTACACTTTTAATCCTGAGATACAATTGGAAACAACACATTTCAGAACAAAATATTTCAGTCCATCTAAATGTGGAGTTTTTATAGTTTATATATAGTTATTATTGATACTGTAATCAACTTTTGCATGACAGTTGATTTTTGTTATGGTAATTATTAAAGGTTATGTAAAACCAATAGTTTCACTGTGGCAAATCAACACGTTGGGATGTCCTCCAGATATGAAAGGCGCTATACAAATGTAATTTGTATTGCATCCCCTATATTTTATTGTTCCACAAAATTCTGAGTGAATTGTCAGCAGAATGAGTTGATACTCGGAAAGGTTAGTGGAGGGACTTGGCCTAAGTTGTAGTTAGTTGGTGAGTATTGGTAACTATATAAGCTGTGGCTTTGTTTGGATTGACTTGAATAAGTGGTGGCTGTGAGAATCAAGCATTGATTGTGTTGTGAGAATGAAGGGCATGGTTCAGAGCCCTGAGGGCTTCTCACAGTGAGTTACTGGTAGAATCATGAGAGTATAAATTAAAGTGGGTCGAGTCCAATTGAATGACAATGCAACACAGTGAGCTGGTGCCAAGAGAGTTTAGCAGAGAGAGTTTGAGCCTCAGTTGGTCTGAATCCACCAAGGTCAGGTAAGTTTGAAAATGGGTTCTAGAATTAGTTTGTTCTTAATATTACAACAGACAGAGTATACAAATAGAAGGATCAGAAACGAAACTAACATATGTGTGGCATGGATGATATGTGCTATTCTGGAGGAATACACATGCATGAAGTGTCAGACGTTGTGTTGCTTTAGCAGAGAAATGCCAACCTCGAGCACCAGCTGGCTACAATCCACAATTTATATGAACAGGGAAGTTTTCCGGGGCATTTGTTCCAGAAGGTGGTCACTCTGCAGATTCAGGGAAATAATGAACCAGAGGGAGGAGAATGGAGGAATCAATGTAGGAAACCTCTGTGGGTCTGCAATATGGATACAGAAATCTCCGCAAATCTGGAACCTGGCTTAACTTGTCACCATCACTCAAGTCGTCATGCTGTCAATATCCTGGCTGCTTCCAATGCAACTGTTAGAAAGCTTCCAATACAGCACAAAATTGATCGGATAACTTATCCTATAAAATGGCGTTTGCATCGCAGAGGCCTCCTGCCTATCCTGTGGCTTGTGCGAGTGCTTATCAGATGTTGGGCATTCTCAGATGCATCGCGGTGGGGGATTGGGAGGAGGGAGATGAGCTGAAGCAACTGTATGTGTGGGAGGAAAGATGGCCAAAATTGTAGTCAAAGAGTTGGGACTTAAGACAGGTTTTAAGGCAGGGTGCTATACCTGGAAGTCCTGAACAATATGTTGCTTTCTAGATGACAGAACGAATAGGGTGAAAAATATCCTGAAAAGGGGAAGAACGGTCAAAATGCTTGGTTTACAAAGACTTCAGAAAGTGTAGGATAGAATTTGAGGAGGCTAGCTCTCCACTGAACATTAAAACATCAAACATTCAGCAGTAACCTCACGCTGACTTCCTGGTGGCACACAAGGCCAGTTAGAGAGAAAGAAGTTTCATAATTCAACACGTAGCTTGAGAGGTGATTCAGGAAGGAGGCTTTCAAATTTATAAGACATTGGGACAAAATTCTGGGGTGGGGAAAGCTGTTTAAACAGGAACGGTTTCATCTATTCATACAATTATAGTAATATGCTAGAATTGTTGTTCACTTAATTGCAAGAGGTTCAGATGAACAAGTCCCTTGAGCCATTTGAACTCATCTTTCAAAATACAATTTACCAATTTCCCTGACCTCAATTATTCTGCCTAGTAACCCATTCAAGCTAAAGGCATCCTATAAATCTCTGAACCTGGGACCTCTTGCCTTAATGTATTTTTTCTGGCTTTAATTTCTTTGTCCAATTTATACCTTTATAAGGTTTTCCTTGAGACATGTCTTTTGGAGGCAGAGAATCCTGCCTTATCTAGTCATTCCTCCTAGCTGATCTCTCTAACAATGGAGATCAGCCTCATTGCTCTCTTTTGTACTGCCACTTAGGCCTTTATGTCACAGTGACCAGAACGGTATGCAGTATTCCAGGTGCAGCTTGACCAGACCATTGCACAGATTGAATATGATTTAATATGATCTGAACTCAACAGTTTGGCAACGTAGCTCAGCATCCTGTTTGCCTTCTTTACTGCTGCCTCACTGGAAGAATGAGATTAAATAGGCCCAAGAGTCTTCATCCAAATCTCGCTTGTAATTTCCTAAGTGCTGATCAAGGATTCCCTGGGTTAGGGCAACTTCAATGTGCAACGGATAAAGCTACATCTTAAAGGAACAGCTTGTTGATTCAAATCTCATTCTGTGCCGAATATGCTGGTCTCAGCCAGGGTAGCATGGGGAGAGTAAACTACCCCAGCTTTCCCAGGTTAGTCAGGGGAAAGCGAGCGAGGATTCCTAGTCCTGTCCACTGCACAAGGAGAGAGGAATCTTGAGGGGAGGGTTCTCATTGTATGTGAAGGGCGAAGATACCTGTTGCATACAGGGGAGTTATGTCTTTAATCAGCAGCTCTGAAGCATAGAACACAATGAGAAAGAGTGACTGAGAGAGAGACTAATTATGTGTTTTGATAACTTACTTTATAAAATTGGGGTGTAGCTCAATTAGCGTACTCTATATGATACAATAGTCCACTGTCAAACAATCCAAGAATGGTATAAGTTATTTCAATGACTGAGTATGAAATAAAGTGCAGATGGTAACGGTTACTGACTATATAATCATGACGAGTCTTCATTACTACCCGTAACTAGGCCTACACCCATGAACAGTTTGGTAGGTTATTCTATGGCATGTTCGCTGCCTGGGTGTATTAAAGCAATTTTGTTTTTATTTAACTAGTATTTTAGATGCACAAGCTTAAAATGTGCAACAAGTAAAATGAAAGAACGGGTCAAATCTTTTCCAGATCATCTCCAATTTGTGTATTAAGAAAAGTCTCAGAGGTCATCTGGCACCTGTGGAATTGTGTTCCAGTAGATGGAAAAACTGAGTCAAAAGGCCTTGGGTGAGAAGTAAAGGAGAACAAAACTGACAAGCAAATCAAAGCAGCATGAAAAGTGCGCCTTAAATCATTCCAAAAAGCAAAGTGTGTTTTTTTTAAAAAAATGTGTTTGCTTAGATTATGAGATAGCTTTCTAAGTGAACATTTCACCATGATTTAAAAAGGTCACAGAGTGCTCTCTCTTTCTTTTTTTCTTTTCCTTTTTTTTCTCTCCCTCTCGTTCTTTTGTATTGAAACAGAATAGTGTGGTGCAACAAAATGAACTAACGACAGAATTAGCTGCAGTCTAGTCATGTGGCATTCAGTCTAGAAAATCAGTTACGGGTCATGATACGGACTGGTCATGATTATACATTGACATTTTGCCCCTAGGAAAGTGACCAAACATCTGTTCCTGTGTATCAAGTGTACACTGATAAGCTGTAAGAAATGAGGCTACCAAGATTATCAGTGGTGCCTTCCTACTGACATGTGTAGCAATTAAGTTTCTAAACAATTGTCAGATGGATCAGATAAAGGAAGAATTCGCATTTGTACAGATTTCATCATGTAGAAACATCTCAAAGCACTTTATAACTAACTGCTGCCCAATGCAGTAACCATTTTTGTTTGCAAACATGGCAGCAAGATTCTACAAACAGCCATATGGCGAGTTAACAACAATAACTTGCAATATTTGCATTTGCATTTATATAGCGCCCTTCACACAGGTCAGTGTTTTAATCTGGAGGAGAATCTCTCATCTCTTCTTCATCAGTCTCATGTGAAGCATTATGGGTTGTTCTTGACATATAAAATGATGTATTATGAACTTCTGCTAAGTAGTACAATGGAAAACTACTGGAAACTTGTACCTCTGTATAATTTTTGTTGTTGTGAAATGTGAGTATCAGTATTTTTAATGAGCATTTGTGTATGTGTCTTGTAAACTACTTGAACATCCTTGACCATGTCGGTTGCATTGTGTGAAAAAAGGATGTCTAAACAGATGTGCTGTGTGATAATAAGATCTGTAACCACAGGGTCTTTCTTTCTATGCAAAAGATAAGGAAATTGTATCTGTATTTGTGATAACCAGATGGACTTATGGTCATAGTCACAACAATGTATGGATGGCTTTGTGTGATGGATGGAGCAAGGATAGGTCATGAATATAGTATTAATGGTCAGGCTACTTATCGCTGAACGGATCAATTCCAAGATCTTCACACTCGTTTTCAAATCCATTCATTCCCTAGCACCTCCCTACCTCTCCGACCTGCTTACCCCACAACCTATCACCCGCTGCCTCCGCTCGACTGGCTCCAGCTTTCTGCATGTGCCCTCCGTTCCACCATTAGTAGCCGCGCTTTCAGCCACTATGCCCCAAAATTCTGGAACACTCTTCCTCTATCTCTCCACCTTGCCCCGTCCCTCCCCATCTTCAGGTCGTGCCTGAAGATTGTCCTCTTCAACTGTGCCTATGGTCACCTCCCCCTCCCTCCGGCTTGGTGTCGTGCTCCACCACTGTCACTCTGGGACACTACCCTGAGTGAGGGGCACTATATAAATGCAAGTTGTTGTTGTTGTAAATATAGCCAGTGTAGTTGTTGCTATTCAGAAGAGACCTGAAAAGAAGAGTAAACTCCTGCAACTACTTATTTTTTTCTCCAGACTGGTAATTATGTCTTTCTCTACAATTGATACTAATATAACACTTTTGTGATTTATGCAAACAGTCTGTGAAATTGATTATCTTCGTGTTTGAATCCATTGACAACTCACGTCAACACATAAGATCTGTAATATCCACCCGAGGAAAGAGACTAGACCTTCATCTAATATTTCAACCAAAAGACTGCACCGTTGGCAATGCAAAGCTTTCTAATACTGCATCAGAGCATTAATTAGTGCCTTTCACATTGGGAAGACTAGGGGTGGGGCCTGAGGAGGAAAGGTGGAAGGTGGTTGAAAATATGGTCATAGCTATACGTTTGAAGGCTTGGAATGAGGGTGTGAGGTTGAGAGACTGCAGGATGGAGTTCCAGCGGTAGCAGAACAGCTGAAGGCTCGCCCCAATGGTGCAGGAGAAGACACAGGCTACAGAATTCCGAATGGTCTGGAGCTTGTGTAGGGAATAGCTGGGAAGACCAGTGAGCAAAGCAAATGAATAATAAAGCTTGCAGGTGATGAAGACATGGCCGAGGACCCTAGCAGCCAGGGGAGAGAGGTCATAGCAGAAGCAGACAATATTACAGAAATGAGAGAAAGCGGAGTCAGTGAGACCCGAATCGTAGTGCTTGAAGAATAGTTGGGGGTCAAACAAGATCCCGCACCAGCTCGGTGAGGTAGACTGAGCACCTATGCAGGTTGATGAAGTGAGCGTATGAGGTAAGAAGGCACTGTCAGGAGCCAAGCAGGAGAGCCTAAGTCTTGTAGAAAACTGTAGAAAATCAGAAGGTGGGGCTTAAGTACACAATTTTTGTGACCCTCAGAAACAATTGCTACCAACTAGTACCAAACGTATCGGTTGCTTACAAAACATTGTCAACTTGAATGTAACAAGGCATGATTGTATTTATTTATTTGTTTGTTTGTTTATTTATTTTCATCTATTAATTTTAAAGTTAAATGTCATATTGTCTCAAATGTATTGTTGATCTATAATACTGTAAAAGATTAACTGACAACAAGACAAAACTGATTCTTTATATCGACTGACAAGCTACTTACAATTGACTCTCATATTCAGGTTTATATTATAGGATTATATGCTCAGCAGATTTATTGGAGGATAAAATGTTTATTTTGGCCAATTCCAATGAGTGTGAATTAGATATGAAACCTGAATTAGGAATCTGCTTTATCCTTATTGATGGCCAATAGTTATATATGTCATCGCTGCTATTAGGCAGTGCACAGTAAGTTTCAGTTGTATCCTATTTTAAGTCATGGTGGTGGAGGTGGGGAGGGGGGAGTAACCATTGTAAAACTTTGTTCTAGCATAAATTGTTTTAATATTTAAGGTAACTTCCCATTAAAGTTTTTTTTAAATAAATGGATTTGAATGTGACCTTTCTAACTTTAAGTTAAATCTCTTTACAATAGAAAGTCTAAGGGGAGTGGTTTGCTCCTGCGTTCCTAGGACATTGATGTGGGCTAAATGCTAATCTCTTCCGATTGGTAAGTTTCACATAGAATCATAGAATTATACAGCCATTCGGCCCATCATGCCCATGCCAGCTCTTGAAAGAGCTGTCCAAATTAATCCCACTCCTCCGCTCTCTCCCCATAGCCTTGCAAATTTGTCCTCCCCAAATATCTATCCACTTCTCTCTTGAAAGTTGTTATCGAATCTGCTTCCAGCACCCTTTAAAGCAATGCATTCCAGATCTGAACAACTCTGTGTGAAAAAATTTCTCCTCATCTCCCCTCTGATTCTTTTGACAACTATCTTAAATCTGTGTACTTTGGTTACGGACTCACCCGCCAATGGAAACAGTTTCTCCCTGTTCACTCTATCAAAATCTCATACTTTTGAACACCTTTATTAAATCTCCCCTTAACCTTCTCTGCACCTATGCACTTACAGTAATTTTGATGCAATTTTAAATTTGATAGCTTTAACTTTGTGTTATTTATGTATAAACATTTTGTTAAGTTATTCGTAAACGAACAGAAACAAATTCACAAAACCCACTGAATGGCTAAGAAAGCAGTTTAGTCAATTTCAACAAGTATGCTCTGTGTGTGTCCTGGAGCAGAATAAATCACCTTTTTTTCTTTTTTGTAAAGTATAGTTATTGTCAGTCATGAGTGACTTGCAAAATACTAACGTTCATGTAAAACAAACTGCCTCCGATATATCAGTATTTGTTTTAAACCCAATTTTATTTTTCTAAAACATCTTGTGGGGAGAAATTCCACCTGAGTCAGAATGGCCAGAAATTAGCAAGTTCATAAATTCAGCCTCAAGTTTGAAGCCATGTTTCCGTACATTTCATTTAAGAACTACAGAAAAATAACTTCAAGGTTAGTATTGAATTGATCAATTGGTCAAATATTGGATGCTCTAAAATACTATACATAAATAGTCAGTCTAGACACAGGTGGATTTTCTCCCCATTAGTTTGTTTATCTCTCATGTAACCTTATTGCACCTTATCACATCTTCGAGACATCGCAAAGCACTTCACAGAATATACTGTAAGAGAAGGGAATTGACTGTATATTATGCCATGCTCTTTCATTTTCACCATTCCATAAGCTCAGTAGCGCAATTATTTGCCGAGAAAACATTTTTATTCCTGTTTTCTTTTCTCCTAAAGTTGCTGATTCCTTACTGGCAAACAGTCTCATCACCAGCCTAAGTGCTGATTGTTCATAGAACAAGTGGCATCAGACTAATGTATTCAATGGTGCGGGGTATGACTGTCAAACTTGATCCCCTCCTTATCCAACATCCAAAAGCATGCAGCTTCAGCAGGAACTATACTGACTTTTCCAATTCATTTCTTTCAATTCCAAAGGAAATGTGTGTCACACCTTGAGCAGATGTATCCCAGGAAAAAGTGTGAAGAGGAGAGACCAGTCTAGGAGGGCATCTTGGAGCTCTCCCTCAATCTCTCCACCTTGCCCCCTCCTTCCCCATCTTCAGGTCGTGCCTCAAGACCTTCCTCTTCAACTGTGCTTAAGGTCACCTTCTCCAACCCCCTGGCTCAGTGGCAGGCTCCACCAGTGTCAAGCGCTCTGAGACACTGCCCTGCATGAGGGGTGCTTTATAAATAATAATAATAATCTTTGCATTTGATATAGTGTTTCACATCTTCTCGACGTCTCAAAGCGCTTCACAGAATATGCTGAAAGTGAATTGACTATATTTGTGGGCGAAACGCAGCAGGCAATTGTGCACAGCAGTGTCCCACAAACAGTCGTAGATTGAAAACAACCAATTTTTTTTTTGGAGGGATTATTATTAGGTGTGTGGAGTAAGGAAACTTGCCCAAGGTTTCGCCCTGCCTGGAATTGAACCCAGGTGTCTCGCTTGCAAGGCAAGTGCTCTAACCACTGAGCTACAGGACTCCACAAATACAAGTTATTGTTGGTATTTCATGGCTATTTAATGTTTTCCTCTACCATTTTGATTAACCACATTTGAATCTTGATCAAATTTATAATAATAACAACTGAGCTCTTCTGACACCTAATTGTGAGCACAGGACTCTCAGGCCCTTTATCCTAACCAAGCATCCATATTTATTATCATTTATGGGAATTTTGTTTAATTAGCTGGATGTCTGACACAAGGAAATCAATCCCCAACGCTTAAGATTCTCCAAATCAGAGTTCCAAATATGTGTGCCACATACACAAGGAAGGTTTTCTGTGTCTGGAATGGATTGCACACATTCTCTCTCTGGAGGGATGTCTCATGCTTATTGGGTGCAGAGCCAAGAGCCTTGGCAAGAGCTTTGGCAAGGAACCCCAGAGTATACAATTGGGGTACTGCTGGAGTTTAATCTACTAAAACTATATTGCTTGCCATTAATAGCACTGTCTGGCAAGCTTCCCACTGCCTGTCCAGCTTGGACCACCCTTCCCATTAGAGCTTCAGCTAGTCAGGTTAACAGAAGCCAAGTGGGAACAATACTGGGCCCCAGTGGCTAGTCTGCCCATCCAAGTCCTGCCAATGAGCCAGGTTGGCTGTCAGCAGCAGTGCCCTGGATTACTGTGGACCCAATACTCTTGTTTATGGGAATGGAGGCTCTGAAGACTGCATGTAGCCAGAGGGTCATTGATGAAGCTAATCAAGTAACCGTGCACACAGTAAGTCACTATCATTGTGGTACTAGGCTTTTAATTGTCACATAGCCTTTCTTGGATGGGAGGGGTCAGAAACAACTATAAATAAAGTAATGCTATCACGCACTTTAAAACTGCAGTGATGCAATAATAAGCACTTCTGTCTCTAGCCTATCTTTGTGCTTCTATCAACAGCTGTCACAAAGTCTTTAGTTGTCACGCTTAACATCTAAAAGTATTCAATATAAAAATCTCAGTTTTCAAACATCTTGATAATAAAGACTGTATTACACTTGGATTTCTACAACTCTCTTTGGTTGTACTGAGCTGACCTTATCACCATGGTAATAGTCTACATTATCTTATTCTAAAGCGTAGCCAAGTTTGTGTTATCTTTCTTACTTCCAGACAACAACTTCTGACTTTAAAGGTTGTCCGCAGTACATGTTTCAATATCTCTGCCAATGACCAATCCAAAATAAGTTTTTTGTTGAAATGTTTTTTCTTGAATAAAATGTTTCCTTGTAGCACACAATTCTAAACATTGTCCTGGACGAATCTAAATAATTGCAGCTGATTAAATGGATAACTATGTAGATCATGGATAGAAATTTAGATTTATTTTCAATATTTCCACATAGGTGAGATATTACAATCCTATAAATTGGTTTGATAATAAATTGAAAATCCAGCATTCGCAAACCATAAGTCACGAGGCAAAATTGCAACTTGCAAGCTTTGCGAATGCTGCATTTTTAAATTTACTGTCTCTTCCACTTAACCAGAGGTCGAATATTAACCAGTGTATTAAGAGGTAGAGGCTAGCATTGCCTTTGGAGGTGTAACTATTTCATTCACGACTCAGTTCAGAATCTTATTCAGTCAGAATGGCACAGCACAAGCCATCTTAAGCTGTCTCTAGGCTGTTCACAATCTGCTTAGAGATGCTCTGCGATGATGTGCGCTGTTATAAAAAGAAAATATGTTTACACTTGCTTCGTGGCAGGCAATGTCCCTTTGATGTGCCAGTATCTTATGTCTGTGGCAAAATGATTGACAGGGTTATTCCTTGGTCAGAGTCTATTTAATCATGAGTTGCACATGATCGCCCTGCGCCCATTTGTACAGAAGCCCACACTTGTTCTCAGTGCCAGGTAATGTGATCTATTGCAGATTGTGCTTTAAAATAAACATTATACTGAAGCAGATTACGTGTCACTGGTTTATTTTCCTCTTGGCCTGTAGCACAATGTGTCCGTATATGGATATATATTACACCATGAAAGTGGTCCCAGAACCTGGTGAATACAATGGAATGAGGGGCTTCTTTGAACATTGCTAAATTAACCATGCCAATGGCTTGATTCTAACTGCATCATCCAACATCATTTGATCTGATTCTTTCAGAACTACCTTACATTGGTGTTCGTTGAGTGATAGAAAAAANTAGCCAGAAAGTTGCCAAGAAATGCCACATTTTTCATGTGATAAACTGTTTACCCAGGGTCTGACCCTCCACTGAATATCAAACTGATTAACTCATTGCCTGACTCGAGCATCGTAAACCTCTCGTGACTTTCTCACTTGCAGATTATAGTGTCAGTTTACTCCTAGAATATTTTTCATGTTCAACAGTTCCCTATGCCACAGCCACTACCACCCACCTAAAGCCAAAATGATAAGACAACAATCTGAAGAGTGCTACAGCTTTCCAAGGCAAAGAGTCTGGCTCGTGATAATTTATTTTCCAAATAGTTTTGTGCAGTCATGAAGTGCTATAAATCCTTTGAAAACCTTATGTGGTCCTATGAGGAACTGATTGTGTGTAAACTCGTAAAAAAGTTTATTTTGATGATAATTTACAGCCCAAGTTAAAAGTAAGGTCACGCAGTATTTTTTTGGCAGGCTGCTAACCCCTTGCTAACCAAAAGTCATTTCATTAAAGAGTTTAATCTCAAAGTAGCTACTCCATACAATCCCTTAACCTTCTCTTTAACATGATACTCTGGCGCTATGCAAGTACTAACTATAAATCTAGTGAGATCTCAAATTTGGAATGAGTCTAAAATGCATGATTTCTAATAAGATTCCTTCATACAACAGGAACAACAACTTTCATTTATATAGCTTCCTTCACACAGTATAGAGTCTCAGAGCGCCATCAGGAGACTAGCAAGGAAATAGTTCACATTTGGAGGGGAGTTCTCACTGTTCAGTGGGACATACTTGGATTTGCCGGAAGGAGGTCCCATTTGAGTGATTCTGATCCCTTATTAAGGAGTCCTGCTAGAAATCTCTCAAATTAGAGTATGTTTTACTCATTGGCGATCCATCTTGCATATACAATGCAGATCAGAAGCTCTTCTGGAGATTCCAGTTCCAACTAGTATTTCATACAGATGTCTTGAGAAGTAAAAGTAGTGAGATAAATAAATACCAATTATTTAAGTGTTAAACACTATTTGCTGGTTCCCCAATGTCTTAGCTAGTAGATTCCCTACCTACTCAAGCTGCATCAATAACACAGCAGCCTAATTTCTTTTTCGCATCTGGCTCCATGAGCTCAATCAGCTCCTTCCTTGCTCAGCTCCACTGGCTCCCCATCCCCCAGAGGATCAAATTCAAGATGCCCATCCAGGGCCTCCACAGCCTTGCTCCACTCTACCTCTGTCGGGCATCCTGCAACCATACTGCCCTGGTCAAACCCTCCACTTAGCAAACACTCTTTTGCTTCATGTCTCCCACCCACTCCACCTCACTATTGATGGGCAAGCTTTAAGCAAATTCTGACCCCACTCTCTGAAACTCTATCCCAGAATGCCTCGGCTTTGCCCCACCCCTCCCACCACCCAGACCTACTTAGTGTTCCCCCTCCCAGCTCAGGCACCCAGTCACCTGTGTGGGAGTCAGCACTTTGGGATGGCCTCTAACATGAAGGGTGATGTATAATTGTAAATGATTGTTTTTGTAGTAATGAGCTGTCAATCTCACTGTACACATCATATCCATAATTGGATCCAATAATCTAAACATTTGTTCATACCTGGGTGAAAAAACAACAAGCACTGCTTTCTGTTCACTATCTGTCAGAGTCGGATTGCCTTGCAGAATTTTACTCCCATGAAAATTTTCACATTGCTCAATGTTTTCTCCGGACAAAACATGGAACCTCGCCCCTTGCATTTAAAAGCCGAAGCTCTTTCAATAGAAAATTACCTGTTCTTTTCACAAACTGCAAAGGCTCACTGATATCATTGTAAACTTGGGAGATGAATTCTCCTTCCAGGTGCCATGATATAAAGAATATGCACTTGTTATAAGAGGACAATGATAACATCAGGGAGAACAACATTGTAAGCACATACCGGGGAGCTACACAAAAGTTGATTGGGAAAGAAAAATAGAGAATAAAAGCCACTCCATTGTGGAGTGAGCATTGCATTGTCCTGCAAATGAGACATTAAACCAAGGTCTCGTCTCCGTGTTCTGTTGGGGATGTTAAGTATAGTCACTGGATTTGGGACATCCTGCTGACTTGAAGGGTGCTATATAAATGTAAATATGTATTGTATATCTCGGCAAACACAGCAGCTAATTTGTGCACAGCTGTGTCCCACAAATGCCATGAAGTGAATTGCCAAATACATTTGGGGGAATACTGGCCAAGACATCAGGATGCTTCTGTTTTTGAGTAGTGCCATGGAATCTTTAACACAGTTAAAGAGGCAGAAGGGCCTTGGTTTAAAGTCTCATCTGAAGGATGGTATCTCCAATAATGCAGTGCTTCCCAAAGCAGTACATTGGAGTGTCAACCTAGACTGTGAATTCAAATTCCAAACATGGGCCTTGAACCCACAATCTTCTGACTCAGAGTGTACCAATTGAGCCAGGCTGACACCTAAACTCAATAACTGGAAGTACATGAATCAACAGGAACCAACAGGAACTATGTTTCTGAAGTACATTAGAGTGGAATTCCCTTGGATTTGCTTGACTAAGGTTTACTAAGTTGCCAGTAGAAACAGCTACACATTAGATGCACTTTTTCAATACAAACAGTGTTCCAAAACCACTGTTCTTGCGACAATGCTGTGCACAATTGGCTGCCACGGTTCACGCACAAATATGCAGTCAATTCACCTTACAGTATATTCTGTGAAGCGCTTTGAGACATTTAGAAGATGTGAAAAGTGCTATATCAAATGCAAGGATTATTATTTATTATTACAAAAAGGTTTTGCCCTGAGCAAGTCATATAACCATAATACTCCTTATCAACATATTAGGTAATTTTGCTTGTTTTAGGATGTTAACTTGTGATTAAGAAGCTGTTGATGATAATTTTTTCTGCCACTTTACATGATATAAGCAAAAAAAACTCCCTATACTGGGAGTGCTTCATAAAGTCTCAAATTGCTTCACAGGATTTACTGTAGCTTTTACAGGATTTACTGGAGTCCTGTAGCTCAGTGGTTAGAGCACTCGTTTTGCAAGCAAGAGACCTGAGTTCAATTCCAGGCAGGGCGAAACCTTGGGCAAGTTTCTTTACTCCACACGCCTAACAATAATCCCTCCAAAAAAACAAAACAATAATAAATTGGTCATTTTCAATCTACGACTGTCTGTGGGACATTGCTGTGCGCAATTGGCTGCCGTGTTCGCCCACAAATATACAGTCAATTCACTTTACAGTGTGTTCTGTGAAGCACTTTGGGACGTCCTCCTGACATGAAAAGCGCCATATCAAATGCAAGGATTATTATTATTACTGTGAAGTGAAGTGACTGTGTATTTGTAGCTGAACACAGCAGTACAACTGCGCACAGCAATGTCCTACAAACAGTTCTGAAAAAGATGATAAATTTTACCTGAGAGATTGTTTACCAGGACACTTGGAGAAACTCCCTTCTCTTTTCAAGTACTGCCACGGTATCTTTACTAACCACCTGAACAGGCAGACTGGTACTCAATTTAACATCTGATCTAAAGTACGGCAGCTCTGACAATGCAACTTAAAGCACTCACGTGAAGCGCGCTATATAAATGCAGTTGTTGTTGTTGTTGCAGAACCTACCCCTGTCAGCACTCCATTAGTGTCTGCCTAGACTATATGAGTTCAAGTCTTGGTGTGGGACTTGGAATTAACAATCTTCTGACTCAGAGGCAAGAATGCTACCAACTGAGCCTGGCTGACACTGGCTTCAGAGATTATGATCTTGAAATCAAGCCTTTTTACCATATTTACCTGAACTCTAAATTTTACAAGGTAATTTTTATTTGAGTTTACACAAATAGGGAGAATGATGGCAAGACTGCCAGTACTCAGTTTGCCTCATGTTTTTGAAGCATGATTTAAGACACTTTATAAACAAGTAACTCAAAGATCACTGCATTTAGTGATCAGTACATTACTAGACCCCATGAAGATAATAGAATCACAGAAATAACAATATAGAAGGAGGCCACTTGGCCCATCAAGCCCACACTGGTGCTAGCTACCCCACTGGAGTTACAACTTTAATAAAAATAATCATCCTTTCATTTGATATCCTTTCAAAGTGCTTCACAAGATATACTGTAAAAGTGGTTTGACTGATATTTAGTGGGCGAAATGCAGCAGCCAATTTTGCAATTTTGCACACAGCCATGGTGTGAGTGACCAATTTTATTTGGGGGATTTGTTGGCCAGGATACTGGGAGAAACTGCCTTCTCTTTTCAAATAGTATCATGGCATCTTTAATGTCCATCTGAATCTCGGTTTAACATATCATCCAAAAGATGGGTTAATTAATCCCAATTCCCAGTTCTTGCTCCATACCCTTTAATTCAATACAAAACAAATTTACAATTATGTAGCTCCTTTCACTTGGGAGGACCCAAAATTCTTTATATTTTATCTCCGTTTTATATTGTATCTCCTCAAATTTCCTTTAAATGTAGTCATCACATTTGAGTAATCACATTTTAGTAACAATTCATGTCCTTAATGACCCTCAATGCAGACAAAAATAAAATAATGACTATGAAGATAAATAAAAAGATTAATGCTGGAGATTTTAAATAAAAACATAAAATGCTAGAAATGAATAAAAAATGAATCAGCAATTATAAACAATAATTACAAACCTTCCATTTGATGTTGTATCTTTCACCTCAAGATGATGTCTCAAAGAGCTTCATGGAATTGATGCATAAAGTGTAGTCACTGCGTACTTTGTGGGCAAACATGGTAACCAATTTGTGCACAGCAATGTCCCACAAACAGCCTTGATGTTGGATGAGGGGGATTTTTTGCTACAATACGTTCTCATTTTGAATACTGTCCTGGGATCTTCGATGACCACCTGAACATTTAGATAGGACTTTAATTTAACATGTCGTTCAAAGGACAGCACCTCTATTAAATGCAGCACTCCCCTGACACTGTATTGGAGTGTCAGCCTAGATTATATGATTTCAAAGCCTGACTCCACAACCTCCTTGCTCAGAAGAGAGAGTGCTACCAACTGAGTTAGGCTGACATCTAAAGTCAGCCTTTTTGGAAAATAAAGATAGATTTATGTTCAATTGTGACCCTTGATCAGGACTCTCTTTTTGCTCAAATGCTAATGCATTTGCAACTAACTGTACATTTGCAACATTTTCACATTTTCAATTTTAATTAATGACCGCGCTATTGATTTCAGGGGAATACTACATCCATGGCATATATAAATACTACTGCTACTAGTCCTAATAATAATCTTTGTTTTTCATAAAACCCTTCATGTTGGGAATGACAACAACAACAAAATGACATTTATAGAACGCCTTTCACGTCAGGTGGATGTCCCACTTCAAAGACACTTCACGGGATTTACTGTAAAGTATAATGACCGATACTTTAGATGAATGTAGTAGACAATTTGCGGACAGCAAATTTCACAAACAGCCATAAGGTAAATGCAAGATTATGTAGGGTGCACAAGCGAAATTGGGCTACAATTTTCGATGGGATAAAAATCAGCATTTTGATATATGCTCAAGGTATTCCTTGTTTACAACATATATTATTGATTACTTCCATCAACAGTCGGTGCTGCGTAGAATAAAAATACTATCTGTCCTAAAATTTTATGTACTGGATTCTGATACGAGGCATGTAGCTGATGTTATTCTTATCTAACATTATACTTAAGAAAGAAACTATGGTTGTTACAGAAACCTTTCACACCAAATACTGCTGTTGAAGGAACAGGTGCAAGTCACTATATTGTAAGTCAACTATTGTATCAGCAGCTGACCTAATACTGTAGAACACAGCTAGTAACACACGAGAACATCTTTTGTGCTCACATCTCAAGGCATTCATCCTCTCTGATTTACCTTGGCAACCATTTAGAATGGGCAGTAAAATCCTTCCCCCTAATGCCAACACTGAATTAATTGACTGGAATAAAAGGTACAATTCTGGCCTGCAGCCCCTTTCTTAGTTTACGTTATTTGTTATAGAAATTCGCATAATGCCGATTACTAAAGGTAGATTCTATTCTCATTCGTGCCCTGAAAAGTTAATGCAATCTATCTCCTCTTTAACCATTTACTGCTTGTGCCAATAAAACATTGTTAGAGCTGCAGTGACCAATGGTTGTCATAAAAATTAGCATTTTGCAGTAAACAGCTAGGAGCTGTATCAGCTGTTAAAACCAGCATTTTCTAACAACATCAGTTATAAAGATATCCAAGTTTTGCCAGCAGAGGTCAACTTGAGGAAAGTGCAGTTTGTGTAATTACACTGTTGACCCCCCGAGTTCCTGCCAATTAAAGAGCCAGAACCCATGGGGAGGGGAGGTCAGTGCAAGGAGGATACAAATCGTATGTTCCTGAAATTGATCTCTGCTGCGTAAACTTGAATACCTTGCTAACGGATGGTGCTCGGGAGACAGCTTATTTTATCTAGCTCCTATCTATCTATCAATTAATAAGGAAACATGTTGCGATATCTGTTGAGCAACTCTACAAACTTTAAAAACGTTGTTCTTTCTGGAATATACAATGTTCAAAAACAACAAGCTTTGATTCTGTTATTCATAACGCACTTTGTAGAGTAGAATAATTCGTACTTTATATCAAGCAAAATACCATATTCAAAAATAATCCCTGCTTTTGGTACAATACCTTAAACACTGAAGCATCTCAAAGCACTTCACAGGATTTACTTGTAGAATGTGGTGAATGTATTTGTTGGCAAATGCGGCAGTGAATTTTCACACAGCAGAAATCCACAATCAACCATGTTATCTGTGGGATTGTTGGCCAGAAGAAACTCTCTTTACTTTTTGAATCATACCAAGGGAGCTTTAATATTCACCTGAACAGGCAGACTGGACCTCTGTTTAACATCTCATCTGACAATGCATCACAGCATTGGCAATGGAATGTCGGAATCGAGCCCTCTGTGGTGGTCTCGGTAGTCTGGTTCCTGAGTCAGGCCGGTCCGCAGTATTCCAGGCACTGCTGATGACAGCACAGCCAGCCTGGCATGTCGGCAGGACCTGGAAGGGCAGACCAGTCACTGGGGGCAGAGAGTCATCCCACTCAGCTCCTCTTAAACCTGCAAGCCAAAGCCCTAACGGTAGGGTGGTCCTAGCTGGACAAGCAGCGGGAAAGATTGCCGGACAACAATATCAATGGCAAGCTATGCGGTTTTAGCTGGTTAGACTCCAGCAGAACCCCAATGCACACTCTGGGGTCTTCAAGCCTTGGCTCTTGCCAACCTGCGCCTAATACTTTCTGGAATTAGGTAAGCAGGATATATCCCTCCAGGGAGTGTGTGCATTCCATTCCAACAATCTAGCTCTGGGATTTCCATGTGTAGCTGGGATGCATGGAAATCTCAGCTTAGTTTGGGTACTCTTGAGCATGGTGATGGGTTTCCGCATATGTCGGATACCGAGCTGAGCAAAAAAAAAGGAATGTTATCTTAGATTGTGTGAATTCAAAGTTCCAACACGTGTTGTCTTGAACCCACAATCTTCTGTCTCAGAGGCAAGAATTCAACTAACTGAGCCAGGCTAACACCTGCCTTAGAAGCTGTTAAATTTGAGCCAAATTCTGTAGTCCACTTTTGCTTAATATAATGGTAATGATGGCTAACAGTTTCCGACTGGAGAATATGCTGATAACAAACAGAGCAAACACCTGCAACATTATCTTTCAACAGAACACGATAACATTAGTCAATTTTGAAAGGAATCAGAATGGGAGTTGATAACATTGCCAGCAATCTACTAGATGAGGATCATTTGCACGTGAATTTGTAGCGAGATTTCATAGGAATTTAAAATCGCATTCATCTCATTAAACTATAATTAAAAAGTGGTACAGAGGGTTGCAACTGAGGATAGACATGTTGATTTCAGGAGGAGATGGCAAGTGAATCACATTAATCAAACTGACTCTCTCCTCAATTGTAGTGCACTATATGCCCATTTATTCAACGTCAATCATAACTCCGAGATGTTAGTATTTCCTGCTGCTTTTTTTAGGTTTGTCATTTTTAAAACTTTCATATAAACAAATTATTCTGCTGCTTTATACAGTTCTCACCATTGTTTATTCTAAACGCAAACTAATGTTTTACAAGATTCTATTCTCCGCAGTTAAGAGGCTGATCAAATGAAATGTTTATTTTTGTAAAATAGCCAGTTCTCATTTCTACACTTTTAAATTATGTGCCATGAAGTAATTAGTGCCAAATGGTTTCTTGTGCTGTAAATCTATGATCTGCACTGAACTTCCTTCATGATGTATATCAAGAGCGACAGAGCAGGCAGTTTCTCGTGATGTCCCAGCCAACAAGCCCCCAGACAAAATTGGTCATTTACTTCATGGCTGATTGTAGGACATTGGTGTATGCAAATTGGCTGTCGGGTTTGCTACAAAATTGCCTGTCTGGTTTGACTCACAGTCACAAAAAAAGTTAACAGTAAATCACATGTAGCTCTTTGAGGCATCCTCCTAATCTGAAAGACATGATATCAAATGCAAGCATTATTATTATGTCTTATAAATGCATTTAATAGAGAATTTTAGATTTCAAACATTAAGGACAGAACGCTAAATAAATATGATCAAAAACCTATCCTCATTGCAATCTACTGTGCTCTGCAGGTGCATATTGATGATCAATTTTCCCTTAAAAGTGCTATCCTTTATCTGCCAGAGTTCCAGTGCATTCGTGTGTTAAGGGTATTGTTGTTCCGTTTTAAAGCAAATCAGTTGCCTCCCTTTAGACTGTATGAAGCAATTAGACTGTGCAATCATCATTTTTAGAATGAAAGAGTGTTACAGCACAGAAATAGGCCATTAAGACCCTCAACCTGGCTCTCGTGTTTTTCTCCACCTGAGCCTCCCCACATAATCCCACTCTGCTGCTTACTCCTCATGTCCTTTCATATTCATCCTCTTCAAACATTTACCCAATTCTATTTTAAAATCATGGACTCTAATTCAACAACAACATTTTGTGGCAGGGAATTCCACATAACTATCATTCTATGTCAAAAGAAATATTTTCCAACCTTCTCTTTAATTCCTTTGTGATTACCTTATTTAAATGCCAAATACGCATGTGCTTCAAACCTTCTGTTGTGAGTTTTGATATTTCAAATGCAGATGTACCTAATTGTACACGTTATAGGAATACATTTAGTCCTGTAGCTCAGTGGTTAGATCACTCGCCTCGCAAACGAGAGATCGGGTTCGATTCCCAGCAGGGCGAAACGTTCGGCAAGTTTCCTTACTCCACACACACTCCTCTGTTTACCAAGCAGTAAGTAGGATCCCAGTTGTTAATCGATTGGTGGATCGCTTTTCTGGGAGCAATAATTCCTTAAAAAAGAATAACAATAAAAATTGGTCATTCAATCCACGACTGTTTGTGGGACATTGCTATGTGCAATTGGCTGCTGTGTTTCGCCACAAAATATAGAATCACTACAACTTTACAGTATATTCTGTGAAGTACTTTGAGACGTCTTAAAGATGTGGTCAGGCGCTGTCAAATGCAAGGATTATATATTATATTGAAGTGATTTGAGGAACACAATGAACCATTTTGTTAAATTTTTGCCTCTTCTCTCCCGTAACAGAGTTTTATCCTTTCTTGTTGCTCCTTACACATTCACACACGCTCACAGATACATAGTTGAAAACATTCTTCATGTCCTTGGCCAGTGCTCCTCTTCAGGTTCTTCATGTTGGGTTATGGATGGAGTCAGTCAAGGTAACTTGCTCTCTACTATTTCCTTCTGTTGTGTGACACCACTAAAATAAAATGAGCAACACCTTCCACTCCGAACTTGAAAACAACAACAACTTGCACTTATATAGCGCCCTCCATGTAGGGTACATCTCAGAGTGCTTAAGAGTGGTGGAGCCTGATTCCAAGCTGGTGGCGGAGGGGTGGGGGATGTAGTCCTTAAGCACGTTCGAATGTAAGAATTCAAAATGTAAGAGGAAGGTTTTCAGACAGGACTTGAAAAAGGGGAGAATTTCGGGGCCTAGTGGCTGAAAGTGCAACCTCCGATTGTGGGGCCAAGGGTGCGAGAGATGAGCAGGAGGCGCCAGGTGGTGGATTGGAGAGTCAAGAGGTTGGAGAAATAGGGAGGTGCCAGAGAGTAAACACAAGTGTGAGGATCTTGAAGTGGATCTGTTCTGTGATGGGAGCCAGTGGAGCCTGGCCAGAACTGGTGAGATGTGAGTATGGCGTTCGGTCTGGGTCAGTATGTGGCTGGATGTTTCGAATAGTGAAGTTGGGGAGATCGGCGAGGAGTGGGGATTGAACCATCCGCCTAAATTGCGCACTGGTTTGGTGATTGTGAGGGAGCCCAAAGAGGTTGAAGAGGTCAAATCCGCAGGAGTGAAGATGTTGAAGGAAGCCATGGAGTATGAAGGAAGAATACCTTCCTCTCCTCCATATGAGGAACTGCCTGACCACTCTCGTGACATTCTGCTAGCCTGTAATCATGAATTAATGATAGCAGAAATCAACCACAACATCAACATGTATATTTATATAACACCTGTCATATGGGGAAGAGCGTGTCTCTAAAAGAACTTGACACAGTTGATTGGAAGGCCGAGAAGGTGGGGGGAGGGAAGAGAGGATGGGGGGGGAGGAAAGAATCATAAGCACTGGTGAAAGGTTAGGTCTTAAGACAGGGTTTGAGGGTGGGGAGAGAGGGGGAGAGTTGGAGGGATTCTGGGTTGAAGTTCCAGAGAACAGATGTAGAACAGAGGTGGAGTCCTGTAGCTCAGTGGTTAGAGCACTCGCCTTGCAAGTGAGACACCTGGGTTTAATACCAGGCAGGGCGAAACCTTGGGGAAATTTCCTTACTCCATACACCTAATAATCCCTCCACAACAAAAAACAATAATAAATTGGTTATTTTCAATCTACGACTGTTTGTGGAATACTGCTGGGCGCAATTGGCTGCACGTGTCGCCCACAAATATACTGTCAATTCACTTTACAGCATATTCTGAGAAGCGCTTTGAGACGACTAGAAGACGTGAAAAGCGCTATATCAAATGCAAGGATTAGTATATTATTATTATTATAAATAGCTGAAATCTTGCCCATCAATAGTGGACGGAGCGGAAGGAAGACAAAAAGCTAGGCAGTGTTTCTGGACTGGAAGGGGTAGCTGGGAAGTAGGGATACAGCAAGGTAATAATAATAATAATTCTTGCTTTTGATATAGCGCCTTATCACGTCGTTGAGACGTCTCAAAGCGCTTCAAAGAAATATACTGTAAAGTGAATTGACTGTATATTTTGGGGGTGAAACGCGGCAGCTAATTGCGCACAGCAGTGTCCCACAAACAGTCATGGATTGAGTGACCACATTATTAAAATAAGAAGTAAAATAATCTTCAAAGCTAATGGAGGCTTTTGTTAATAACAAGAGGTGATAGATGCTCTGTTTCTTAATGGATTCAAGAATAATTAGTACTTTGAAACTGCAAGAAAAATGTAGTAGAGATAGAGCAGTGTGAGGATGTGGAGGTGAACTAAATGTGAATCATGATTTAAACTTAAACCATGCAGATTTTACAGGTTTTGGTTAAATACATCAGCTGATTAAAAAAACTTGTCAAAATACCAAATATTATCTTTTGATTCAAATGGATTTAGAATTTCTACTCAATCAATTCTGCCATGCTGAATGTTACTTTGGATAATTCACTCAGGCAGAATAATCTATATCAAACTTGGGCTCCAAATCTACTGACAGCAGAACTGCGGCTCTCAGACTTAGCCACCTGAGCTCATTGCAGGTGTATTGTACGTGCAAATTCAACTCACAGAGGTAGTTTGGAACTGTGAGGCCTGAACAACTGGGATCATTCTCTAATTCAGTGGATTTAAATGGGAATGAGTATCTAGACTGATGAGCTTGGGTCTTCAGGAAGCAGACAACAGACACACAGGAAAGTGATTACAGCTGCAGTTGAGATCAACACAAAGGGAACATTTTCAATCTTTTTCAAAAATTCTTTAAAATTCATATGAAGATATATATATATTTACACTTTCAACAGCAGCTATGCAGGGTCCAACATTTTGTAATTGTGGACTCATGATACAAATATTACAACTAAAATGTACTGAAAAGAGATAACTTAAAGGTAACCTTATATGACAACAACAACTTGCACTTATATAGTGCCCTCCATGCAGGGTAGCACCCCAGAGCGCTTAACAATGGGGGAGCCTGATTCCGAGCTGGGGTGCGGGGAGGTGGCCGTAAGCACGGTCGAAGAGGAAGGTTTTCAGGTGGGACTTGTAAAAGGGGAGAGTGGGGGCAAGGCAGAGAGATTGGGGGAGATTGTTCCAGAGTTTGGAGGTGGACGAGAATTTAAATAAGATTGAAAAAAAACACAGAACAAAAATTTCAGATGCATAAGAGGACAGGTTTCAAGCAATTTCTGGACAGACACCAGGAAGTATTTCTTTACCCAGAAAGTAACTAATACCTGGAACAGGTTGCTAGGAAGGGGGGTTGAGGCCTGGGTGCTGGATCCCCTTTAAAAGCAGTTTGATGTTGATGGGGGGACGGTTGGGTGGGCATTCTGCAAGAATGAAATCAAATAGACTGAAGGGTCTTCTTCATCCAAACCAATCTTGTGAAATTGTGAAGGTATAAAACTTATAATGGAACCAATTCTTACAAATAATTGAGCATTTGTGGAGCAGGAATGACGAAAAAATGTGATGATGAAATAGATGTGTTTCTTGTTTCATGATGTCTATGTTCTTATGATCGATTTGACAATGTGTTGATTAACCTCTCTTTTTAAATGTCCTGATCCACACCAAAAAAAATGCTGAGAAATTTATCATTGCTTGTCCTTTTTTGAAAAGCCAATTTTATTTATTAAATAGGACACCAAGAGAAAGTCACTTCTCTTTTCAAATAGTGCCATGGGATCTTTAACGTCCATCTGAACAGGCAGCCAGGGCCTTAGTTTAACATTTCATCTGAATCCATGTTATGTATTATGGGACTCCAAGAGAGGAATGCAGTTCTCCCCCAGCAATGCATTGGAATGTCATCTTCAACTATATGAATTTCAAATCCCAACATAGGGCTTGAACCCACAACCTTCTGACTCAGAAGAGAGAGTGCAACCGAGTGAGCCAAACTGACATGACCCAGTATCCCAATAATCAATGCTCCAATGAAATAAACTATGCTTTCAGTTAGTGTTATATATTAAGGAAGCAAAAATTGAGTTCAGTACATTAGAATATTAATCACATTCTGCGTTAGGAAAACAATCCTTGCATTTAATATAGCATGCTTAATTTATTTACTGCAAAGTATATTGTTGGTTGTATTTTGTTGTAATTTGCTCATAGCATTGACCCACAAACAACCATAACGTGAATGATCAATTTTACAACAACAAAATTACATTTGTATAGCGTCCTTCATGTCGGGAAGGTGTCCCAGGGCGCTAGACAGACTGAGTTTCAGACCCGAGCTGGTAGTTGGGATCAGGGAGGGTGGAGGGCAATGGGTGAAGCAGGGTGATCGAAAGCACGGTCAAAGTGGAGGGTCTTGAGATCTGTCTTGAAGGAGGCAAGGGAGGGGGTTATGTGGAGGGACTGCGGGATGGAATTTCATAGGGTGGAGGCAGAGCGGCAGAAGGCCTGCCCGCCAATAGTGGGGCGGGCGAGGCAGGGGACGTGAAGCAGGCCGGAGCCAGCTGAGCGGAGGGAGTGAGCAGGATGGCCGGGAGTTAGGAAGTCACAGAGGTAGGGGGGAGCGAGACCATGGAGGGCTTTGAAGGTGAGGACCAGGATTTTGAACTGTATCCTCTGTGTGATGGGAAGCCTGTGGAATCGGGCGAGGATGGGGCTGATAGGGTCACGGAGCCTAGTGCGGGAGAGGACACGGGCTGCAGAGTTCTGGATGATCTGCAGCCTATGGAGGTAGGAGTTGGGGAAGCCGACAAGCAATGAGTTTGCATAGTCAAGCCTTGATGTGATGAAAGCATGAATGAGGGTTTCGGCGGCCTGTTGTGTGAGGCAGTGGCAGAGCCGGGCGATGTTGCAGCGGTGGAGGAAGGCAGAGCAAGCCATGGCACAGATGTGGGGTAGAAAGGATAGTTGAGGGTCAAACAAGACGCCAAGGTTCCAGACTGGCTTAGCAAGGTGGAGTGTGCTGTCAGTGCCTGAGGTGAGGAGGCACTGACAGGAGCCAATCAGGAGATTATACTTGGGCAAAATATTGGAAGGCTGCCCATACCAATGGAACCTTGTGAGTCAGGAGAATATGGGACAAAGCACACCAACTATGTTTGAAATTTTATTAGGGGTTTGTTGGCTAGGATGCCAGGAGAAATTCCCTTCTCTTTTTTCAAATACGGTCATGGGATCTTTACCATCAGATGAGACCTCAGTTTTTATCTAAAGGATGGCACCTCCAATATTGCAAGACTCCCCCAACACTGCATCAGTGTGTTATCTTAGATTGTGAGTTCAATGTCCCGCCATGGGGCTTGAACCCACAAACATCTGACTCAGAGGCCAGATTGCTACCAACTGATCCAAACTGACATTCCAGCACTCTGAAACAGCAACACCCTTGATAAAATGCTGTACAATCAAATATCAGCAAACAAAAGCTGAAATCTTTGCATGATTTCTAAACGTTATGGGAATGCGTCAAAGATTGTCAGAATATAGAGGTTGATTCACAGACTATCCAGGTTGGGGGCAGGGGGATGGGGGTAGGGAACAAATTGGGAGAAATACCCCTTCTTAACAAATTTCACGTTTATCACTGCACATATCCTACAACTGTTCATTGTCTGGGCCTGCACTTGGGCAAAGTATTGGAAGGCTGCCCGCACCAATGGAACTGTACCCCAGTGTGAGTCAGGAGAGTATGGGAGAAAACACGCCAACTATGTTTGGAATAAACATATCCCTTATAAGATTACTAAGTCCTATAAACATCAGAAACCCATGAATAGTTGCTTATAAGTTTGCAGATTTTAGACAAAAAATTCCCCTTTGAAATGCCCAGAATTCAAAAACATTCCAAACCAGGGTACATTTACAATAGTTAGCTGAACAAGAATTCTTACACATAAATATGGATAGAATCATATATCAGAAGATACTGCAGACTGGGTTGACTAGGAATAGCTGCATCTTCGTAGTTTTACTTTGTTTTATCTTGCTTTGAGGTTCAAGTAGAATAGGAATTAAACTAAGATGCAGCACTTTGTACAATATGTAAATGTTTGCATTCTATTCTGAGTCTCAACCATCATTCATAGCAGAGAGTCTCAACCAGTGTATCTCCAACAATGGCAAATGTTTTTTCTGTGCAGCTGCACCATTTGTGCGTTGAAATACACAGTGAATGGAATGATTCGCTCATCAAGACAACTATATGCTGCCGCAAAGTTAAAGGGGCACTGTCGCAGAGGACAACAGAATGCTGACTGTAAACAATTTAGGCGATCATTCCAAACTCAGAGATAATGGCAGGCTGTGAAGCTGCCAATCTTTTTAAATGCGTTACAATGAAATTCTCCAAGTGCAATATTGACCTGATTAAGAAGTGTCAGCCGGGCTCAATAGGTGTCAGTTTAGCTCAGTTGGTAGCACTCTCGCCTTTTTTGGGGTCAGCCGACAGTCTGACACATATGTAAACTCATCATCATGCTTAAGAGTATCTAAATGAGACTGAGAGATTCACATATGTATGTGTAGCATATAGATTATATACTCTCTCCCTGGAGGGATGCACCCTGTTTAACAAATTTACTGAGAACCAACCCTTAGAAACTTCAGAGTGTGCATTAGCGTACTGTTGGAGTTCACCCAGCTAAAAATGCATAGCATTGCCATTGAGCACCATCTGCCAAGCTTTTCCACTGCTTGTTCAGTAAGGACCACCCTACTAGTTAAGACTTTTGGCTTGTAGAGTTAACAGGAGTGTTGGAGGTTCAGGAACATGGATTCCATGTAATGCTTTCCAACAGCTGTCATGCCAGGCTTCAGAGTTTCCTCATCAGCTATTCAATGGACTTCTGCCTTCAGTGTGGGAGGAACTTTACAGGACAGTTTGTGATACGCAAACCAGAATGGAATTCCACAGAGAGGTAAAATAGCTAAAAACTCATCCATCGATGGTGGGGCGGATCAGTACAATTCAGTTTACATTTTCGGTGTTCAACATTTCTATACTACATGTGCACTAAAACCCCATTTTCTGCTCTGTGCTTCAAATTTACTTCTGAAATCTTACCCTACTATACTTCTTCAGTCTCCCGAATTCCACCTGTTTCTCTTTACTTTGCAATACACAGGAAAATAATTATTCCAGCTGTCAAAAGCGACTGCAAAAGTAATCAATACTAGACAAAGGGCTGATATGTCTTTAATCAAATGAAATGTTTCCTTATAAAATAATACTTTCAAATTTCAATATTTCTGTAGTAAAGCGCTGACTGTAGGAGAATAATAAATAGTTGTAAAATGAATGTTAGTTTGAGAATATTTACATTGCAAATTCAGCACAACTCAAGGCAGGGAGAATCCTTGCACAAGTATTGTATGCAACAAGAATGGCCAATACAATTAACTCTTTCAAGCCTCCAGTACCATGTTTGGCCAAACTTCAAACATAGAAACATAGGAATATGGAAACAGGAATAGACCACTTGATCCATGAAGCCTGTTATACTATTTTATTACATGATTGTTTTCTGCAGCTGCAAATTAGCTTTTATCACCGTTTCATATACTTACACAGAATTATCTAGAACTTTATAACTTGGAAACAAACCATTTGGCCCAACTAATCCATGCTGGTGTTTATACTTCACATAAGACTCTGCTTTTTCTGATCCCCTCTCCTATACTCCTCTATTCCCTTTTCCCTCATATATGCACCAAGTTTCCTCTTAAATACATTGATATTTTTGCTTCAACCTCAGTTTCCAGCCATGAGTTCCACATTCTCACCACCTTCTGCATAAAGACATTCCTCGTGAACTGTCTTTTAGATCTGCTACAGGTTACCTTATATTTCTGACCCCTCATTTTGGACTCAACAACAAATGGAAACAAAAACAAAAGTCACTGGGAACACTCAGCAGGTCAAGCAGCATCTATGGAGCCTTTCTGATGAAGAGTTGTGGACCCAAAACATTGACTCACTTTCATTTCTCCATAGATCTTGCCTGACCTGCTAAATGTTCCCAGCAACTTCTGTTTTTGTTTCAGATTTTCAGCATCTGCAGTATTTTGCATTTTGTTTAACAAATGGAAACAGCCTAATAGTAAGTATCTTATTGAATCCATTCATAATCTTAAACACATCTATCAAAGCTCTTGGATTTCTATCGCTCTCTACCCCCTCCAGGACTTCCTCATTTAGAATATATTTCTGTCTGCCAATTTTATGTCCAAATTGTACACTTCACAATGTCGAACTCCATCTGCCATAGTTCCACCCGTTTGCCTCATATCCCTATGTCCCATTGCAAATTTCTGTTTTAATATTAATATATATATTAATATTGATATGCATATATATTACGTTCTTTGGCCATGTATATTTCTGAGTTGTTTGTGACATCCCTAAATGTTTATGGGAAATCATTTCCATAGACCTTATTGGAATAATTTGCAGCTACATCGAAGCTGAGAAAGTTTGGAAAATAGAATTGATAAGGTTACTTTCCTACTGGTATGTTCCAGTTCTCCAATGGTTGAAATGTATTCCTATTGGCTTTACAAACTACACTAAAGTAAAGACATGCACTTTATTCAAGTCCAAATATTCAAGGTATTACTTGTGGAAACTTGTATGAACAGTCATGTATGCAATCTAGGCACTGAGAAAACTAATAAATAAAATGTGATAGAAAATACATTCATTCCAATGAGACGTTTCTAGTTATCTGGCTGTAGTTTGGAACGTTATTAATTAACGGTGAATTTTATCCAGATGTGATTTCAAATCGCTCTCAATACTTTCCTTAATTTCCCCAGTTTATTATTTCCTGATCCTACAATTTATTTTCTATTTCTTAAAATACCTGAACATGTAGCTTTAAAAGCTGTATTCACTTGCAAGTAGAAATGTTAATCAGTGCAGAACAAAATACTATTCTCTGAAATACAGTCAGCTGGTGAAAAAATGGTTCAATTAGAGCTCTGTGCTGGTTTTTTTTAAAATGGAGAGAGAGCTTTGATTTTTCTCCCTTCTTTCCTCGGATGTTGTGCACAGCTCTCGACCCCTCTGCTCCACCATCGGTGCTGTGCTTTCAGCCACTAACCCTAATATCCTGACTCTGGAACTCCTTAACTCAATCCCTCCACCTTGACCCCTTCTTGCCTCTCATCAGTCACCTCCCCTTTCTCTCTGGCTCAGCATCAAACTATACATTGTTAAGCGCTCTGATACACTATCTTGTGTGAAGGATGCTATGTAAATAGCATCGACTCTGTCACTACCTCAACCCTCAGGCCGCTGAAACTCTTGTTCATGCCTTCAGCATCTCCAGGCTCGACTATGCAAATGCCCTGCTTGTCAGCCTTCCCAACTCTTCCCTCCACAGGCTGCAGATAATCCAGAACTCCAGAACTTTCCAGGCAGGTCAGGGCAAAACCTTGGGCAAGTTTCCTTACTCCACATGCCTAATAATAATCCCTCCAAAACCAAAAACAATAATAAATTGGTCATTTTCAATCTACGACTGTTTGCGGGACATTGCTGTGCGCAATTGGCTGCCGCGTTCGCCCACAAATATACAGTCAATTCACTTTACAGTGTGTTCTGTGAAGCGCTTTGGGACGTCCTCCCGACGTGAAAAGCGCAATATCAAATGCAAGGATTATTATTATTATTATTAACTCTGCAGCCCATGTCCTCTCCCGCACCAAACTCCGTGACCCCATCTCCCCCACTCTTGCCCGACTCCACTGACTCCCTATCCTTCAGAGAATCCAGTTCAAGATCCTGGTCCTCACATACAAAACCCTCTATGGCCTCGCCCCACCCTACCTCTGCGACCTCCTAACCTCCTACCAACCCGTTCCCTCCGTTCAGCCGGCTCTGGCCTGCTCCACGTTCCCTGACCCACCCGCCCCACCATTGGCGGGAGAGCCTTCAGCCACTCTGTCCCCAATCTCTGGAATTCCATCCCCCAGTCACTCTGCCTCGCCCCCTCCTTATCCTCCTTCAATTCCTGCCTCAAGACCCTTCTCTTTGACCATGCCATCGGCCACCCCCCTTCCTCTCACCTCCCTTACCCCCCCAACCCCAGCTCGGGTCTGAAATGCTGTTCTCTGTCCAGCGCCTTGGGACGTCCTCCCGACGTGAAAGGAGCTATACAAATGTAATCTTGTTGTTGTTGTTATAAATGCAAATTGTTGCTGTTGATTTTTCTCTGAAATTTCCTGGAATATTTGTGTTGTGTGAATCACCTAGTCAAGAGAATAGATAAGAATGAGTGCTTAGCTCAAATGGTTCTACAGCCAGTTCCTGGGAATAGTGCAAGAAAAGCCTTCAGATCTATTCTCTGACTTACTTCCCTCCCTTTGGAAAACCACCCAGCTTCCCCTGACTGTAGAGATTGGGAACTTGTTGCATAGAAGACTGCATGCCTACACTCATCCCATACTGCTTCTGGCTCCTAATTTGTACTATAATGCTCTGTACCACCACCCCATCCATTTTTGATTTGTTACAGGTCTTAACTTCAAATCTCTTCGAGTTCATCAAATTGCCTCTTTCAAATCCATTCATCTAAGCAGCTGATTAATTGCCATTCAAAACACTTGATCACTTGTCTCCTTTTTAAGACCAAGCATGCCACTGTCATTCACCTGACTCCGAAGTGGGAAGATGACGTCCTCCCAGGTCTCTGCCAATGCCATTCGAGTCTATCACAAAGACATCAACAACCAAACTCACTTGTTTGATCTTCTTCCCCCTTCCTCACTGTAGTGAAGTGTTGATTTTCTGCTCAGTAGTTCCCTCAGAAATGTATGTCCAATATCAGGGAGCTACAGTGTGGGCCCATTCCCTATTATTTGGTGGCATAGGATACTTCTGTGACATTCAGCATTAATTCATTGTTCGTAGTTAAAACAGGATTGAGATGAAATGTTCAGATTTCATTTGCCATCACTTTCACTGATAATCAAGGATTCGACTCGCTTTCACTCCTGAAATCAGTGAGTCATGCTTGGTTATGATTTTGCAATGTGTTGGCTGTTCTCCAACACCTCACCCTAGTGGCCATTAGTCATGTGTGAGTCAAGACACTGATTCGTGGCAACCTATTCAAAACATAGGGTGCATCAGAGCCAAGCTCTTTCCTTTCTCTACATGCACACAAATGCACTTTCCAACAAGAAACAGTGGACCTTGATTAGGAATGGAAACCTTGGTTGAAATGTTCCAGCCCAAATATGCTAAGACTAATTGTAACATCCCCATGGTTGAATAGCTTGCCATCATCATTATCTAGTAACGTACAAAAAAGAATATCTACTGAGCAAAGTAACTAAGGAGCAGACTTAAAACACAGCCTTCAGAAGGGAAGAGGTGGGGAGTCAACCGGAGCAAAACAATATGTCTTCTAATTTGCTTACACTTTGAGACATCCCCCCAACGTGAAATGTGCTATATCAAATGCGAGGGTTAATGTTTAATATATAATAATAATCCTTGCGCTTGATATAGCTCCTTTCACGTCGGAGGACATCTCAAAGAGCTGTACAGGATTCACTGTAAAACGTAGTGTCTGTGCAGTTAGTAGGCAAACGCAGCAGCAATGTGCAAATTCTGCACAGCAATGTCTCACAAATAGTCATGAAGCGAATGACCAATTTAATTTGGGGGATTGTTAGTCAGAACACCAGGAAAAAATCCTTCTCTTTTCAAATAGTACCATGGGATCTTCAACGTCCACCTGAACAGGTAGATGGGGACTCGATAACATCTCATCCAAAGGACAGCACCCCCAACGATGCAGTGCTCCCCCAGCCTAGACTGTGAGCTCAATGTTCTGATGCTGGGCTTCAACCCATAACCTTCTGACTCAGTGGCAACATTGCTACCAACTGAGCCAGACTGACACCCAAATGATTGCCTCTCAAAACAATGGATAGTTAGAAAATGTGAAAATGATGGCATATCATTAATCAACAGAATAGCTCGGAGAGGGGAAAATCAGCACATATGTAAAGAACAAATTCTTCCTTCAATGTAACTTTAGGAGAGTGCTGTGGAAGATTTATTCCCTGGATAAAGTGAGAGATGTCTAGTTTCCTGGTCAAGGTCTGTAACTGGGCATGCTCATTATGAATAATACGCTCCTTTCAGACAAGAACTGGCTGTTTCCACTGCAGCGGTCTGCAGTAGGAATGAAAACGATTCATCAGCTCTCATCTCTTCACATTTGCCACATAACTTTCCATCAATCAAAACATGATGCTATTTTCTTTAAAACAGTCGATATCATTTGATGCTGTTCTTATAATGCGCTAACTAAGGCGATGTGGCAAAGCTGCAGTTATGTGCAAACAGGCAGGGCTTGCCATTCTACTGAAGATGCCTCTTTGTATAAACAATGGTATTTTCGAGTCAGTAAGATGCAGATCATCTTATTGAGGTGGAAAAAGGCAAAAAGGAAAATTTAAAAGTAGGGAGAAAAAGGGTAGCAATTCCTAATAAAAAAAAGTTAACAATCCTTAGGATCATTTTACCTGAATATTACCTGGAGAGAAATACAATAGAAATGTAACAAATGCAGACCTACTTCTTTTAAAAGAACCTAGCAAGAAAAGCAAATGAAGGAGCATAGCAGATGTCTTTTTTTTTAAAAAATTCAACAACCTATTGCAAAATGTGAATTTAAAACTGAATGCCTATTTTCTCAATTTGAGTTTGGCTGGAGCTGGTATGGAAATAATTTCCCTTTTAGGTGCAGTAGCTGCTTTCCCCAGACTCAACAAAGCAGCGCAATATCATTTACATCTGATCCATAAAGTCTGACAACTGGTTCTTTGTTTCACCTACCAGACTGGAAAGAACTGCCACATGTTAACATATCAGTATAAAATTGTACTTATTACACATATAGCAATTTGCGAGTCTGGCTGAAAGTTGACAAAGAAATTCAATGTTAACTTACCAGTATGAATATTCCTCTCCTTTGAAGTAGGATTTTATATTTTCAGTTCCACGGGGGTAATTGCATATAAACAGAAGCTCACATACACAGAACGGTTCGGCTAGAAAGTACAATTGTTGACTTAATGATCCATTCAAATGTGCATATGTTGTAAAATGATAAATGTCATGCGCTACACTGCAAACGCATTTGTGATCTTATATATCTGAAGCAGAATATAAATATGTCCACATTTCTTCCCATCCAAAAAAATAACAATTTTTAATCGGTAATGTGCTTTTCTTTGATTGTGAATTTTGTAAATTTGTAAAATTCTACTTTCCACTGTTGCTTAGTAACTTGACTTCTCAGCATTCATAGCCACAAACGCATTTTCATTATACACAATGTGTCAAAAACACGCATAAAAAAAGTGTTATCATTGCATCACAGTGTAGCAATCGGAGTTTGCTAACATTTGAACAAAAAACATGAAGCAACTGTACCACATTGAACAGTGTTCTCTTTATCATTCATATCCTGTCTTCGCTAATCCTTGTTATTTTTTACTTTGGGTGGATGAAAGTCTAAAACCAGGAAATAGTCTGGTTAATTATTCATGAGGACTTAGCCACAATCCCGTGCATATTTGAGTGTGCCAATCTTTGTTGCCTCCTCAGCAGAGATGGAGGGGTTTTGCTGTGCCAAGAAATAAAATCCTGCTCAATCGTCACATCTTCAGAGAAAGTCACCAAAGAGAAAGAAATTTTTCGACCCAGACTTGGACTGAACACAGAAGAGACATCTCCAAATTCAAAATGAGTCCCTCCCTCAAAACAAGGCTGCAATCTTTAGCAAGAGAAGACTATTATTGGGCCTGCAGAATGGAAAAGGAATCTGCGGCTAATTTTTTGAGGGTTTCAAAGCAAACATTGCCAAGTTGCATCAAGTGAAACAGCCGTCCAATTCAGGGGCGCTATGTAGATGCAAGTTGTTGTTGAACTTGCAGCCCAGGTCTACTTTCTAATGCAGTGCTTAGAGATCAGAGTGCTACCAACTGAGCCAGGATAACACCTTCAGGTCAGCCAGCAAAACAAAAGAACACATGTTAAGGGTTGTAAAGGGCAATTTCAGGACCGACAACAGAATGTATTTTATTAGCTAGAGAACGTTTTGGAACAGGTTACCCTCCTCCGCACTGCCTCTAGTCCTGCGCAGTCGCTTATTTCCTATGGCAATATAGCCCAGAATTCTATTTGCTTTGTTTGTTACTGCCGCATGCTGTTTTGACATGGTGAACGATGAGTTAACTAACACCCCAAGATCTCTTTCTGCTTGCCCTTTGGCAAGTTCTGTCTCATACATTGAGTACATGTGTTTTCTATTCTTACTTCCGAAAAGCAGTACCTTGCATCTATCTGTATTGAATTTAATTTACCAGTTATCAGCCCAATTGCATACCCTATCAACCTCTCTTTGTAAGACCTTTGCAGGGGGAAGCTTGCCAGACAGTGTTTTCAATGGTAAGCTATGTATCTTTAGCAGATCCCCGATGCACACTCAGGGGTCCCCAAGCCTTACTTTCTAGAATTAGTTAAGCAGTATGCGTAACACAGGGATATTTCCATGTGTTGGTAGCAAACATCTGTGGAACTTTCAGCCTGTTTTGGTTACTCTTAAGTATGGTGATGGTTTTCTGCTATGTCAAACACCCAGTAGTATGCCTGAGTTTGTGTAGTAGAGGGAGTTCTAGATAAATTGGAACCTGTGGATGGCTGGTGAGGAGAACATTAGGGAAAACAATTCTGAAGGTGATGATGACATGATTCAGAGGTTTGACTACATTGGGTGAGGGGGAGTGAGATACAAAAACTAGAATTATTTCAGAGGTTAACAAAGACGCGTCTTCAGTAGAAAGATTTTACATTTTGTTACACTTAGGAAGGGCTCATTTGGATAACTGTCTACCAGCTTTATCAATTTTATTTCTAGTCCATCAAAAGAAAGAGACATCCACAATTAGCTGAAATGCTCTGTTCGAGAGAGATTATAAAGATGGTTGGTGTTATAAATAAGTTCTGAATTTCAGCTATAATTTAATTGAAGTACATTCATTTCCCTTGACCCCATCTGCCACCTGTGTGACCTTCTTCTAGATACACAACCCTTCCCCTCCTTTCTCCCCACCCCACAGAGAGAGAGTGTGAGAGAGTGGAGTCCTGTAGCAGAGTGGTTAGATCATTCACCTTGCAAGCAAAAGGAGCTAGGTTCGATTCCTGAGCAGATCGAAACATACGTTTCCTTACTCCACCCACCTCTGTTTACCATGCAGTAAGTAGGAACCCAATTGTTACTCAGTTGGTTGATCACTTTTCCCCGAGGGTAATAATCCCTTCAAAACAAACAAAAAATAATAATAATTTAGTCACTCAAGCCATGGCTGTTTGTGGGACACTGCTGTGCGCAATTGGCTGCCATGTTTCATCCACAAAATATACAGTCAATTCATTTTACAGTATATTCTGTGAAGCATTTTCAGACATCTCAAAGATACAATAAGATGCTATATCAAATGCAAGCATTATTATTATTAAATACTTGTCATTTAAAAAGGTAGGCTTCTCTCCTGAGTATAATGTGTCATGTGGTCCCACTGTGCATTAGGTTTAAGCCTGTGTCTTTTTCCTTCTCTTAAGGTAGTGCAATTTGTGTCTCAGACCATCTTTCAAGCCCGAGACAGCATGAATGGGGTGGTCATCTCCTGCCATTCCTGCCATCTCCTCTTCATGCCAAGGGATCAACCTTCCTCACTAAATGTCCTGGCACCACTTCAGGATTCACTCAAACTCCACATAGTTCCTGGTCACATTTATATAAGCCCAAATGGGATCATCAAGGCGCATGACCACTGAGAAATACACTTTACAAGTTGCCTCCTCATTGTCCACAACAGTGCCATTATAGTTAATGGACTTCGCATTTCCTGCACATAGAGTTTTGGCACCCTGGGTGCGCAAGCAATGTGAGTTGAAGAAGTTTGTAAAATGGGTTTGTGTTTTTCTTCCTATTGAAACAATCCTGACTCTTAGGTGTCTTAAATGGTGAAGACATACCTTGCTTTAATAAGCATGAAAAATCACCAAAAAATGCATGGATTTTAAAAAGTGGTGAATTCCTTTAGCTCTGTGCGCACATTGGCTGGATGTGGGTGTCCAAAGATAACAAAATGTTGATAAAATATGGAGTTGGATAAAATAGCAAATGTTGATAACTGAGGCGCCCAATTCATCTTTGGTTAAACGTTTAGATACTGGATATCTATTGATAAGCTAAGTAATTAACTTTATTGTGGGATTGTATACTTAATTTCAGCTGAAGTGTTTAAATTGTGCAACCAGGCTTGCTTACATGAACAATGTTTAGTATAATAATACAGTATAGGTTTATAGGTTTCATACATAGTACCTACCTACTCATCTTACTTTACAACAGTACATATAAATGTTTAGTTGGCAGCCACACTCAAGTTTGTTTTTAAAGTTGTGCACCTGTTTTAAACTTTGTCTAAAGTGGATCATTCAACTCATTGTTTAATAAGAATAATGCTTGTATTAGCAATAGGAGGATGTCTCAAAACGCTTCACAGGATTTACTGTAAAGTGTAGTGACTGTTCATTCCTCTCCTACCACTCACTTCATAAACCCCTCCAATCGGGTTTCTGTGCTGCTCACAGAGCATGGAAACTGTTCTGGTCAAGGCGACAAACAACAATTTGTCCATCTGTGACCAGGGCTCCCTCTGCCTCCTCGACCTCTCTGCTGCCTTCGATACCATGGACCATTCCATCCTCCTCCACCGCCTCTCCTCTCACCTCAACCTTCAAGGTTTTGTCCATCCTAATTTGTCTTCACCAACAGTTTCTCTTCCAGCTCCCGCATAATCACGTGTGGTGTTCTTCAGGGCTTTGTCCTCGGTCCCCTCGTCTTTCAACCTCTACGTGCTCCCCCTTGGTGACATTATCCGCAGACATAAGTCAACTTCCACATGTATGCGGATGACACCCAACACCATCTCTCTGTCTCCACTCTTGATTCCAGGACAATTGACGTCCTGACAGACTGTTTGTCTGACATCAAGTCCTGGATGAGAGCCAAATTTCTACAGCTGAATATCAGCAAGACTGAGACCCTCCTGATTGGCTCACACCAGTGCCTCAGCACCTCAAGCACTGGCAGTATTCGCATCCACAGTTGCACGCACCACCTCACCAAGCCAGTTAGGAACCTGAGCGTCTTGTTTGATCCTCAACTGTCCTTTCTCCCCTATATCTATGCCATGACCTACTATGTCTTCCCCCACCTCTGCAACATTGCCCGACTCCATCATTGCCTCACCCCTCAGGCCGCCAAAACCCTCATACACGCATTCGTCACCTCAAAGCTCGACTATGGAAACTCCCTCCTTGTCGGCCTCCCCAACTCTTCCCTCCACAAGCTGCAGATCACCCAGAACTCTGCAGCTCATATCCTCTCCCGCACCAGGCTCCATGATCCCATCACCCTCACCCGGCTCCACTGGCTCCCCATCCCTCAGAGGATAGAATCAAAAATCCAACAGCCTTTGCTAAAGAATATACTCTCACAGACAAGAAGCAAAACACTGACTAAAAAGGGGAAATTAGATATTATGTGCAAAAGAGAAGAGGGTAATTCTGAAATGTGACTTTAAATGTCAGGGCCTATAGACAAGATCATGGGAATGCCTCTCTGAAATAAGTCATGACATATTCTGTAACATCACAATGTATGTAGAAAGCCAAGTCTCTCAACATAAGAGAGCAAAAGGACTCTTCTCTATCTGGTGAACTTGAAAATCCAAGAACACAGTCCCGTGCTACTGCTTGCCTTGCCTGAGGATATGGCACTTCATCACTGAGGTGCTCTCACTCCCACAGTAGGAGGAGGATGCATCAAAAGACAGCGACTATGATCACGATCACGCCCATGCAGGATTACAAGGAGTTGAGATGACAGAGCTTTACCTTTATACTTATCAAACTGAGAGGATTAACAGAAATGCCAGTGGGTTACATGTTCATTTGCCCTACGTGAAGCTGGTTGAAAAGTGTTCCCAACAGGTTTTGGGATGTATTATCCCCATTGAATGAAGAGGATAGTAATAGTGCATGTAATGAATAAAAGCTCTGGTCTTTCATCATTCAATAACCTCGACAAGCGTCTATTGCGGAATCAAGAATGATTGAGGTAATAGAGGAGGGAATCTTCTGAAGAGCACTTATGATGGGTGAATTAGAGTTACAGATTTAGTAAATAACTATTTCAAATAACACAACTATAGGTGAAAAATGCATTTCGGTTTTCATTCTCTACTCAGAAATCCAAAAAGTTTAATAAATGCAGCTGACATTATTGTCAAATCCAAACGTTCATCGTTAGATAAATCTAAGGTTGTTACTGAAATATGGAGCCTAATATAGGAACTAAAGCAGAGGTAGCAGAAATGGGTTACTACATACAGTATAAATCAGTATACACAGAGTTAAATTCAGGCAAAGCCCAAGTTGGCAGGAACAGCGCAAAGTATTGTGGTTTTATGTTATCTGAGTAAGAATAATGGACAATTATCCTATGAGGGGCCAATTAGGTTGATTTTAAGTAAAGCCTCTTCTCCCAGAAGATAGAGATGTGGACATGACATTCCATTAGATGGTGTTATGACCAGTTCAAACAAAGAGGCTATGGGCAGGAACCAGTTTGTTTGGAATATAGTTCTTGGCCTAGAGAAAGAGGGAGGAGTCAGAACTTAATGCTTACGGCTGGGTATATGAGTTCACGAATGTTAAGGGAGGTGGTTTGGAAGAGATTGCTCACAGGCTTCAGATGGGATAGAGTTGAGTTAGTCAGCTGAGTGTTCAGTTCAGCGAAGATGTAGTTTGAAACTGTATAGCTCTGCTATTGAGAAAGAGAGAGAGAGCAGTAGTGAGTTTAAGAGTGAGAGATTAAAGCTGTGCTTTTAAAGTGACAGACTGCTCTAAATAAAGAAATCTGAAAGTCTAAAGCTATCCTATAAAGTAAACAAAGGAAAGACTAGTTTGTAGCAGACTGAAAGAGAGTGAGTGAGAGAGAGAATTCGAGTAACAACACCTTAAGTTTAAAATACCTGGAAACTCTCAGGAAAGAAAAACAATGCCTGTCAAGGTATCCGAAGAGGAGGTCACAAGAGACCAGAAACATAAACAATGCACCATCATAATGCCAGGCAATCCTGCAGAGAAAAGGTGTTTCTGGTCATCCACTTAATGTTCGTATGGCCATTGATTATATCCCCATGGGGTTAATATTGAAGAGTACAAGTGCCATTTGTTGCAAGAGTAGATGGACTTCAATTATTTTGACTGGACAACAACAACTTAATGATCCTTGCATTTTATATAGTGCTTTATCACGTCTTCAAGACGTCTTAAAGTGCTTCACAGAATATACAGTGAATTGACTGTATATTTTGTGGGCGAAACGTGGCAGCCAATTGCGTACAGCAGTGTCCCACAAACAGTTATGGATTGAGTGCCCAAATATTTTTTTTGAGGGATTTTTGCATTTATGTAACGCCCTTCACGGCACATGGGGTCTCAGAGCGCTTAACAGTGACAGAACCAATGCTGAGCCAGAGACATTTGTATTGAAGACGAACATTTAAAATGTTATCAAATAGTTAACCATTCTGATTTAAGATTAATCCTGGAAAATATTATGATATTGGCCTCCAGTTAAATAATTGTTGCTTGAATGTTTTTACCCTTCAATGCTTAGTCACAGCAATCACTTTTATTTATTATATTACACTATGACTATTCAGGCTTTGGAGAGTAAAGAGTTACTACCTGTCTAATTGTCTGTTCATATTGAAAAAATAGAGAGTAAAGCTATCAGTCGTTAAACTCTGGACAAGTGGAAAGTTTCGGCTTCAGTCAATGTAGAGACCATTGGTTTAAAAAAGACAAGCTTTCTAATCCTACATCTCTGATGCTAAATTATGATAGTTCTGATTTTAAACTAAATACAAAGTCAAATAAATTAAATTGATCTGAATGGAAAATTATTTGTCAATAATAAATATCCCTGTATTTGATATAGCGCCTTTTCACATCGGGAGGACATCTCAAAGCACATCACAGGATTTACTATAAAGGATAGTAACTGTATTTCGTTAGTGAACACCTACATTTTTGGACATTTTGAAGCCACTTAATTTAATAATCCTGAATTGAAAATAACAAACCCTTAAAGTCAGGTAAAAAAAAACCTATCCCAAAGACATTTGCTATGTGCATTTGGTAGCTTTCCACAACAAAATACAACCACTGCACTTTACAGTGAATCATGTGAAGCTCTTTGAGAGTTCACAAGTGATAAGGTGCTATACCAACTGCACAAATTACTATTATTATTTTCTTTATATAGTGAAGATCATTTCTTTTTCATGACTCATATTCCAACACAAATATACATCTTTCAGATCAATAAGTATATTAGAAATCAGATTGAAATCACCAAGCTCCGGGAACCAATCACCTTTTTCCCTTGGAAAGGAAAAGCCAGTTTTCCTGGTATCATGTCCAACAATTCCTCAAATAAAATGTGTGCAATTGTATGGCCACATTTACCAACAAATACACAGTAACCCCATTTCACAGTAATTCCTGTGAAGCACTTTGAGATGTCTCTTCCGACAAGATAAGGAACTACGTTTACTGCCATTTTACTAAATGTATGGATTATAATTAAAATATAATATAAAAAAAGGCCTTCCACCACCTCCGCCACATTGCCAGTCTTCGATGTACCTTACCCCATACGCAGCCGAAACAATCATCCATGCGTTCGTCACCTCCCGACTCGACTTTTCAAATGCCCTGTTTGCCGGTCTCCCCAGCTCCACCATGTACAGGATCCAGCTGATCCAAAACTCCGCCGCCCGTATACTCACTCACACTAAACTCCGTACCCCCATCACACCAGTTCCAGCCAGGATCCACTGGCTCCCTATCGTCAAACGGATTGATTTCAAGATCCTCACACTCATTTTCAAATCTCTTCATGCCCTGGAACCTCCCTACCTGTCCGACCTGCTTACCCCCCAACCCACAACCCGCTGCTTCCGCTCGACTAGCTTTGGCCATCTGCATGTGCCTCGTGCCCTCTGTTCCACCATTGGTGGCCGTGCTTTCAGCCACTTTCAGCCAAAACTCTGGAACACACTTCCTCTATCTCTCCGTCTTGTTCCTTCCTTCCCCATCTTCAGGTCGCACCTGAAAACTTTCCTCTTTGACCGTGCCTACAGTCACCCCCCTTCCTGCTGGCTCAGCATTGTGTTGCGCCACTGTTAGTGCTCTGGGACACTACCCTGTGTGAGGGTGCTATATAAATGCAAGTTGTTGTTGTAATTAAAATATAACATCTCTTGTTTATGAAGGTGGTTGTCAATTTTTTTTTAAGCTGAAAGAATATGTTCAGAGAGGTGGACTGCAGAAAATAAGCTGCAGAGCTCAAAAGCCAGATATAATTGAATTGGATAGTTTTTTTTGATTATAATAACCATTTTTTGATAGGTAAGTTGTTTTTACCACAATTGGTATATTTCTATTGTGGTCTTTTATGATGTCCTGTATTGTAAAAAGAAGATACATTAGTTGGTTGTTTTACATGATTGCTGTTGTAGATGAATGCATTATGAATTATATGAAATTTAGATGATTTAAGTCTCACTTATTATGGTGCGAGAGGTTGGGGTGGGAGAGGGGGGAATCCCGTAATTGGGAAAAACGACAAGAGAGAAAAGAGATAAATACAGAGCATCTGATCTTTATGTAGATACTCATTTTTTAAAAAAAAAGATATATGTTTAAGTGTAAATCAGATTAGATGATATAGTTCCAAATGAGACAGTCCAAAATATTAGTCTGGTTGATGTGTCTATGAGGAAGACTTTGCCTCAGGCCATGTCTCAGACTTCAAGTAAAAATATCTGTCTAACGTCAGAGCTTGATCCTCCTTACCTAAGTCAATGATCTTACTGAATGAATTATAGTGTCCCAATATTCAGTTCTCAATCCACTTCCTTCTTGGCTCCACATGGAGAGCACACATCAATCCGTCTATGACTTAGTTAGATCAGCTCAGTGTATAACAGCCCTCATTCAGTTTGAGGTGACCCACAAAACTGCCTTAGATAATGTAGATATTGCTGGATCCTGCAGTAGGCATTGCTTGGTTGGTCAATAATAGAATAATTATTACCACCCCCTGGACATGAACTGTACCTTAACACAGTGTTTTATTCTCATACCCAGAATTTTATTCCATCAGCCCTGATATCCAGCAACAAGCCTAAGACTGGATCCTAAACAGCGTAGTTTGCAGCTTCTCTTTATTCTTACTACTACTGCTGATAGTTAACACCATCTCTTCTTCACCAATAAGCACCAGGTCAAATATGCATCACTCATTTTTGTTTAAAATCCCAACCTATTTTGATGCATATGAAAATACATCACGTGCTTGCCCACAAATATAGTTACCGCAATTTACAGTATAATCCCATGAAGTAGTTTATGGCATCCCCCTGATGTGGAAGGTGCTATGTGAAATGTAAGGGTAATTGTTATTCATTTATATTTAAGAGAGTTTACTGATCCCTATTATCATTCCAAGCGGTTTCCCCAGGTGGCAGCTGTATGCTTCTTGCCTTCTTTGCATTCACTAAAGGACCTCTTTTAAAAAATCGCAATCACTCATTGTGACAACACCGGGTTTAAAGAAAGTGTGAGTTTGTTATGAAGCTAGTGCTACAGATAGAGATTGTTCAGCCTACATACATACTGTTACTCTTCTAGACTAAAGACATCAGACTTTATATCATCTAGCGCAGTATTTCTTCAATATTTAAAACTGGATCTACAAAGATATGAATATTGTATGAAATAATCCACCAAAGCCAAATCCCCCGAGTCAAACTTGTAAAATTGTCTATTTTTCCTCTCGACGGTAAATAACTCATTTTAAAAGAAACCTTCTTAAGTGAATGGGAAGGAAGTGAGGAGCATGGATTATTTGGCATCCCCTGTCTGTATCACTTACATTTCGGAAATCTTCCAGGATCTTATCTATGTATTGGGACTATAATAGACAGCGTAATCCACGACTGAAGAAATAACTAAACTAGTTTCTACAGGAACAAAACAAATCAGATTTAAAAAAAATTATTTCCACAATTACAATAACAATATGCCATAAAACATATAATCATAATTTGAATATACGATATATCAGGCAAGCTATTCATTTATTTATCAACAACATATGTTGTTCATTCATTTTCCTCAGCTCAGCCACTTTCAAGCACATGGAAGTCAGGGGACAAGTGGGTGTGAACTAATGTCCCACCAAGTCTGGAGGTTAGCCCGCCTGTGCAACGGGTCACTGTTGTTTGCAAACATCCTGTAATTGTAAACATATTTTAATATGTTCAGTTAAATCCATATATTCATCCTCAAAAATCAATAATAATTATTTTGTCAAAAATATCTCAATATATATTCAAAGGGTAAATACTTTGAATTAAATGCAGACACCAGAAAGTAATGGCCCCATGATTAATCTCTATGTAGACTGATCCCAGAGGCACCAATGTTATTGAACAGCCACGCTCCAAATGTGTCCTCTTGATTGCCATCATCCAATTGTTTAATTTCTACAAAATGCTGTTGGGCAGAGACAATTGTTGACCCACACACCCACACACACTGACACAGACACGCTGAAACACACACAGGCTGGCACACACACACACACACATGCTGACACACCACATACGCACATAATACAAAAGTTCTACCTATGAGCCAACATTCTGTGGAAAATTGAGATAAACAACTACAAAGTTGTAATTATACAATCATACCTGGAATCCAACTCAGAAAGAAAATGCAGTTCTGCTGATTATAAAAATTTCAGTGTTACAAGTTGGTTTTAACGCAAAGCTCAGGGGAATGTGCTGACAAGTAAATTTTTTGAAAGGTATCATTTTCTAAGGAAGTTATTCTGCCATTATAATGTGCATTACCCAGCCCCCTTCTTGCTTGCCAACCCCATTATTGTTAAGCGTTCTGGCACATTATTCTATGTGAAAGGTGCTATATAAATGCAAATTGTTATTGTTGTTGAAAACCTCCTTCAGATTTTAACAGATCATTAGAAACAAAAAGAAAAACAAGTAGCGTGAAAATATGCTGTAGAAATTCTATTTATTGAAAGATGCCATGTGAGATACTGATCATGTAGCTAAGCAGGATTTCTCATTTGAGGTTGTTTCAAACGAGCTGAAGACAAAACAAAATTTCAGAAGCCAACAGTAATCTACAACAACAACAAAATTACATTTGTATAACGCCTTTCACGTTGGGAGGACATCCCAAGGGATTGTCAGGGGTTTGAACCCGAACAGTTATGTTAGAATCGGAGGGTGGGGGGGTGGGTGTTGGAGGGCAAGAAGGGCAGAATTGGTGGCCGAAAGTGCAGTCGAAGAGAAGGGTCTTGTGACCTGCCTAGAAGACGGGAGCGAGGGAAGGAAATATGGGATGGAGTTCCAAAGGTTGGGTAGAAAGGCTGAAGGGCCAAATGCTGATGGTGGGGCGGGCCAGGTCGTTGACATGGAGCAGGCCAGAGCCTGCTGAGGGGAGGGAGTGGATAAGTTGATATGGGGTTAGCAGGTCACAGAGGAAGAAAGCAGCAAAGCTGTGGAGGCCTTGAAGGCAAGGATGAGGATTTAATTTGTATCCTCAAGGGAATGGGGAGCCAGTGGAGGCCAGGCTAGGGTGGGGGTGATGGGATCACGGTGCCTGGTGCAGGAGAGGACATGAGTTGCGGAGTTCTGCAGCTTGTGGAGGTAAGAGTTGGGAAGGCTGACAAGCAGGGAGTTGGAGTAGTCGAGCTTAGATGTGATGAATGCGTGGATGAGGGTTTCAGAGACCTGAGGGTGAGGCAGTGGCAGAGCTGGCTGATGTTTGCGAGGTGGGAGAAGGCAGAACAGGTTATGGCATGGAGGTGGGATAGAAGGTACAGTTGAGGGTCAAACAAGATGCCTAGTTTCTGGACTGGCTCATTGAGGTGAAGTGTGCATCGATGGATGATGATGCTGCCAGTGCCTGAGGCATGGAGGCATTGATGGGAATCAATCAGGAGGGCCTCGGTCTTGTTGACGTTTACAGCGCCTTGGGACGTCCTCCTGATGTGAAAGGCGCTCTATAAATGGAATCTTCTTGTTGTTGTTCAACTGTAGAAAGTTAGCTCTCATCCAGGACTTGCAGATCCTGGTTCTGGTTCTGCAATCGAAGGTGGAGGCATAGAGATAGAGTGGGTGTCATCTGTATACATGTGGAAGTTGACCCCATGTCGGCATGTACATAACAATAATAATCCTTGCATTTGATATAGCACCTTATCACATCTTTGAGACATCTCAAAGCGCTTCACCGAATATACTATAAAGTGAATTGACTGTATATTTTCTATCCCACAAACAGTTGTGGATTGAGAAACCAATTTATTATTTTTTTCTAAGGAATTATAATAATCCTTCCATTTGATATAGCACTTTTCATGTCTTCTAGACATCTCAAAGCACTTCACAGAATATGCTGTAAAGTTAATTGACCGTATATTTGTGGACGAAATGCGACAGCCAGTTGCGCACAGCAGTGTCCCACAAACAGTCGTGGATTGAAGTGACCAATTTATGATTGTTTTTTGTTTTGGAGGGATTATTATTAGGCGTGTGGAGTAAGGGAACTTGCCCAAGGTTTCACCCTGTACCCCCAGAAAAACGATCCACTAATCAACTAACGACCGGGTTCCTACTTACTGCTTGGTAAACAGAGGCATGTGGGGTAAGGAAACTTGCCCACCGTTTTGCCCTGCCGGGAATCGAACCCAGGTCCCTCGCTTGTGAGGCGAGTGCTCTGAATATTGAGCTGCAGGACTCCAAGTCAGTCCTAAGATGTCACCAGATCTGAGGTTAAGAATTCTACCCTCGCTTTTTCTTCTTGTCTAGCCATTGACAATTGAGCACTACCACCTGCACACTTGGAGAAAGGGGAGGGGGAAACGGGGGGGAGGGAAAGAGACATCCAGCCCAGCAATGGGGTATGTCTTGATAGAACGTTAACAACGAATAGAACAGCTACACATTTGGATGGAGAGTTTTCTAGATTCTCAAGTGGATCAACAAGATTATCCTGGGCAGTTTATTCAACATGTTGAAGGTGTCAAACAGTACGAGACACAAATTAAAGAAGGGAACTCAGGTGTTGTGTTTTTAAGCACAAAGAGTTGTAGGCATAATAAATAAGTTACTTGTGAAGGCTCCCTGATGGAGGAATTATTATAATAATAACTGATATGGTGCATTTTATGTAGGGAATATGTCTCAAAGCATTTCACACAATTTACTGAAAAGTAATAATATCAGATCCTTACCTTTTGATATAAGCACCTTTCGCATTGGGTAGATGACTCAAAGCAAAGTTACTGTTTATTTTGTAGGATGTCCTCTCCAGCCACCAATGTCTGCTAGATGTGTGGAGCTTCCTACAGCCACAATCTCACCTCACAGAAGCTGAAACTTTCACGACCATCTTAGCAGAGTTCTAGTGGGTAATCGCAAGACCATTCTGGATACCTATTATAAGACTGTCTCTTGAAATCCTATTGTGAATGCCACAAATTGGACCCAAACGAGAGCAACAAAATGGATTTCCAAAGAAACAAGTAATTGGTGGGAAGGTAGGCATAGTAGATGGAGTTGAGAACTATCAGAAACTAACTGTGTTGGGGCCTCTAATGACCTTTTCTTGCCCCAAAAATTCCTGTTTTCATGTCTGCTTTTATCTCACACAAATAGAGTCTCGATGAGGAGAGGCTAACTGTTTAAAAATGGATAATGTTAAAGATATTTTACTGGCTGGTGGGATTTTGGGCTGTCTTTGTTTACCTTTATCACTGCAGCAGTCTTGAACGTGGAAAATCAGGCGCATCGGCAATTACAGCCACCACATCACCCAGTTAACACAGTACACCCACCCCAACAGTAAACTATGCCACTTGTGTGAGTGCACACAACAAGCTAGCATGCATGGGGAACAGCAGGTAACACAGTTGGAAAAGCAACTCCCCACACATTCAGAAATCTCCCAGATGTTTCCAAACTATTAATGACAATGTGTAGCTAAGCACATCATGAAGTGATTTTAGACACATATAAAAACAAACAGCTGAACAGTATAATGGCACTTTGTTTTCACAGTTATTTGGGCTATTTGTTTTTGATTTAGTGCTGTTGTAGAACCCTGATTATTTGGCCTTTCTCTAAGCCACACAAAATCTAAAGGAAAGAAATGTTTCTGTCACTCTATCTTTCAAACTGAATTCACGCCTGAGCAGCTCCAGATACGCTGTTAATGATGCCATCTATTTAAAGGGAACTGGATGTTCAAATGGGGAAAAAAAGCAATAGGTTTTGAAAGCAGTTCAGACCAGGGTTGCCACCTTATAGGCATTTGGGTCCAACATATGGTCTAAATTAAGAGATCATTAGTCAGACATGCCATTGGTGGTTCCCCCTCCCCCTTCCTCAACAACGTTCTCACTGTCAACATCCTGAAGCATATTCATCTTCCAGCTCATGGATTACACCTTCTGACTGCGAATTTGTGGGATCAGCGTTGAGGATAGTGTTGGGTGGGTGGGTGGGTGGCTGGTTGGTGATGGGGATGGGGGAGGGGAGAATCCACCTCCAGGCCATCTGTGCAATTCATTATCGAATCTTGAAGAATCTCTTCATTTAGATTGCAGGTTAAAAATGTTGGGCAAGTTTCCTTCCTCCACACACATGCCTCTAGCAGTAAGTAGGAACCCGTTGTTAGTGGATTGGCAGATCGCTTTTCCAAGGGTAATAATTCCTTCAAAAAAAATTGGCCACGACTGTTTGTGGGACACTACTGTGTGCAATTGGCTGCCGTGTTTCTCCCTCCAAATATACAGTCAATTAACTTTACATTATATTCTGTGAAGAGCTTTGAGACGTCTCAAAGATGTAATAAGGTGCTATATTAAATGCAAGGATTATTATTATAAGCAGCACAACACCTGTTTAATTAAATTTTACAAAATCTGCCATTTCTTTTTTCGAGGCTTTTTTTTACGTGGCTCAATTTTCCATCTTGTTATAACTACTGCAGGTCTAATTCTATTGATGAGTTAACGGCATTAGCTCTTGGGCATTTACAGGACACCTTGCTGCCAACTGAAATCAGTTGCACATTTTATTTGATAGCCTATACTTAGAATGAATAATTGGCTAAAGGGAACATAGTTTGATATGGGGTGGGAATGGGTGGGGGATATCTAATAAGACGTTCACTGTGTATTAATTCTCAATCTCTGCTGGTCCATGGCCAGCACTCTCACTATTTCCATTCAAGGGAAGCTGTAGGATATCAACCATAAATTGTGCATTGTGGAAAAAATAAATGGAGCAGGCTTTTCTTATTGTTATTTAACATCTGGACATTATTTTCTATAATATCAATGTTACTAACTGGTCAGGAAACATATTATCCTGAGGTGCTTCTTAGCATTGCATCCAATGAAAAAAACACAAGAATTGGTTACAGGATTAAACCTACACCCGGCACAGTGAGGTTTAAGAACAAAGGAAAGAACCAAATCAAAGAGTTGGTTTTCCCCTAAAATAAATCTCTAAATAAACCAACATTTTTCTTTACATATTTAGCAATGCAGTGCCATCACACTACTCCAGGCACTTATGAGGATAAGAAACCATAACTAACTTGGTAAAAAAATGTTCTGGAAGTTATTAAATTGAGAAGCCCTGGACAAAAAACATTTCCATTTCCATAATTTAATCAGAAACATATTTATTGGTACTAAGAAACAAAGATGCAAAACTAACACTAAAGTGATTTACTTAAAAAGAAGAATTAGTAAAATATGTGCAACAAAGAAACAGAGAAAACATCTGGTCCTCGGTCACAGAACTCGCTTTGTACACAAATGGACTTCTTTTCCTGCCATGATGAACTTCCTAGATTTTTTTTTGATTTATAAGTGTCTAAATTAAAAGGATGATACGAGAGGAAGATGAAGTGTCTGTCCCGCATTCTGCAAATCCAGATGGAAGGATTTATCCATCTGTTTAACACATAAAATGTTTTAACTAGTCCTTAAAGCATGAACAGATAGATAGTTTGGAAGACAAGACATGGACCAGTGCTTCCAAATTTACAATATGTATAATCTTTAAACATAAAAAACACTTTTTTTTTAAACCTTTACCAGAGTTGTATTTTACTTCATGCTCACACTGATCCTAGTTATAGTTCACATGGGCCAGGTCAACTGATCGAGACTAGGTTTCGTGCCCAAATTTGGATACAATATCAACTTAAAGGAATGTGTTAGATCATAACAATGAGAATCTGGCTAAAGCTGGTAATACACTGCTCATTATTCTTTGGTGATTTACTAAGCATCTGGCAGTGTTTTCACATGATATGCAATGCTTATTTCCCATAAACAGCTTCACAACTGGAGGATATTGTGTCAACGTAACATTCACATGATCGAGACCCTGCAAAATCTCTCACTGTGCCATGTCCGATGTGAACTGTTGATAGGGTTTCTTGTCTGTCTTTTCAGTCTGTTCATTAGAATAAATGAGGGTGTGGGGTGGGGGCAAAGGATGATATTTTGCTAATTTTATTTCGGCAAGAGTACTTCTTTTTAAAGAAGAGGAATAACATGATCTTTTAAAAATCAAGGGATAACATTCTAATGACTGCAGGGTCTTATTGATATCTAGAACATACAATTGTTGTCAAACTCCACCGTTGTTAAGCACTCCAAGATGCTACCCCAGGTGGGTGTTGGTGGGGGGGTTTCGCTATATAAATGCAAATTGTTTTTGTATTTGTTTATATGTATCATCCACTACAAATAGTACTCAAAAATCTGGTCTCCCCAGTTATGTTGTGTCACAATGATTTGCCTCCTTTTAATGCAATAGTTTCCTCACCTATTTCCTTCATTACCTTACATTTCAATCTCATAAATGTATTTGGTTATTTCAAGTTCTGTCTTTATGCCCCTCGGTACGCACACTATTCAGCAACCAACAGAGCAGATATACAACCTGCTTCCAGGACTTTGGATGTGCATGTAAACACATCAGATTCGCAAGCTAATTGCTCCTCCTTGGCCTGTTAAGCAAATGTTTAGTGTCTGGTCACAGAGTCCCTATTGTAATCCAGCTAAGATTAGTAACTCAGCATCTGGGAAAATCATCACCCTGAATTTACATCTAAGCTTCCTTTGACAGACCAGGTCCCAATTGCACTGCCCTGTTGGATTACTTAACTAGTCAAACTTCAAAACTCATTTTGCAGTGAGATTACACCATTAATGAAATGATGGCTCAGTGTGCAAAATAACTGTTACTAACTATTCCTTTGGTTGAGACACTAAGCCAAGGTCCCATCCTCCTATTCAGATATACTTTAAGGATATCATGACATCATCTCATGGTCTCCTGGCCAACAATACTCCGGATAATTGATTATTCACTTCATGGTTCTTTGTGGAACATTGTTATATACAAGTTGGTTGCCAGATTTACCTACAATTTCACTTTGACATCAATTTCTTGTGAAGAGCTTTGAGATGTTGAGATTTATTGGCAATGTATTGTTTTCATTGATATTATTAAATGGGCTCAATGAGATTTTCACACTACAACAACTTGCATTTATATAGCACGTGGAGTAGCATCTTTGAGTGCTTAACGGTGGCAAACTTCGACACTGAGCCAGGGAGAAAGGAGAAGTGACTGTAGGCATGGTTGAAGAGAAAAGTCTTCAGGTCTTGAAGGCAAAAACAGCAGCCAATCTGTGCATAGCAATGTGCTACAAATGATCATTAAGTGAATGACTCATTTTATATTGAAGAATGTTGGCCAGGATACCAGGGGAAACTCCCTTCTCTTTTCGAATAATGTCATTGGATTATTAACAGGCAGGTAGGCAGGACCTTGGATTAATGTTGCATCTGAAGGATGTAAACATATTATATAAAATATGGGATCAGAGATGGAATATCAGAAGATTAGCATTTAAATGACTTTATAAATGCTCCGAACTTTTTTCGGACCTCATGAAAATCATTCAAATAAGCCTGTAACACATAACTATGCTTAATGTCCTAATTTTTCTTCATATTCCTTGTTGATAAGCAGTGTGCTCATTTGGAACTCAATGATGCTCCCAAAATATATCCAATTCCCCCTTGAAACTATGAATGCTTTCCCCCTCCACTATATCCCTGGGAAAGCTGTTCCATATGTTAACTGTTCAGTGTGTAGTTAATCTAAACTGTCTATTCACCATTCTCATTTCTGAGTTTGAGATATTGACCCTGGATGGGGGCCTCCCGACTACATTGAATAAGATATTGGGATATTGGAATTTAGCTGCTTTGTACTCTTTCAAGTCAAGAAGATTTCAATAAAATCACCGCACAATTGTCTCTTCTCCAATATATACATTGCCAGCTTCTGCATCCTGTCCTCATCACTCCAATGCCCATCTCATACATTCATTCAGTCACCAATTAATCTACTTTCTATCAAGTTAGCTAGGATGCCATCTCTACCATTATTCAACCCATTGTTTCACCCACAAAATATACAGTCAATTCACTTTACAGTATATTCTGTGAAGCACTTTGATACATCTCGAAAATGTGATAAGGCACTATATCAAATGCAAGAATTAATATTGTTTAAGAACATCTTAGCCAACACATTTACATTGGCAGGTCTCCAAGCCATCAAAATAAATAGGAACAGGAGTAAGCCATTTAGCCATTTGGTTCAAAGTAGAGGCAAATAAGCTCTTGTCTCAGTACACATTGCATAAGGCAGTATTCTACACATACAAAATACTAGCAACGTGGTTGCACATTCATGGGGTCCCATAGCATAGTGGCTAGCACACTCACCTCGCAAGTGAGAGGACCTGGGTTCAATGTCCAGCCAATACTAAGGATGAGCAATTATATATGATCCTAAGGTTAGGAAGGGGCAAATCAGCTGAGGTTCCTGCTCCTGATTACTATACAGGATCTTTGTAGCTAAATTCTACTTGTAGTCACATCAGTTGAGGAAAAGATTAGACTTAACAGTGATGCTCCAATGGTTGAATAACAACCAACACGTTAATGATAATGGCCACTTAGCCAAGCTACTATAAGATGGCCAGCTCTGTGAATGTCCCACTCCAGCAGGTAGGAAAAATGAGTCAAATGCCTTTATATAGAAGAAAATAGAAAAAAGGAAACATTTGCAACTAAAATATTGAAATTACCCTTGACGTATTGTTAACTGATACTATTATATCCTATTTATAGACTTTACAGCTACATCCCTTAAGTTCAGGCTTGAGACAACTGGACCAATTAACCTCTTGGATGGAATGAGAAAGTGATTTGGAAATGTTGTTTTTCTTTTCTCACCTGCATGACCAAATCTAACAATAGATAATAATAGAAATAATAATCCTTGCATTTGATATAGCACATTATCACGTTTTCGAGATGCCTCAAAATGCTTCACAGAATATATTGTAAAGTGTAGTGTCTGTGTCTTTTGTGGGCAAAACGCGGCAGCCAATTGTGCACAGTTTCCCATAAACAGTCGTGGATTGAGTGACTAAATTATTATTATTATTTTCTGGAAGGATTATTACCCCGGGAAAGCGATCCGCCAGTCGACTAAGAAGCGGGCTCCTATTTACTGCTAGGTTAACAGAGACGTGTGTGTGAAGTAAGGAAACTTCCCTAAGGTTCCGCCCTGGCCAGGAAGCGATCCTGGATCCTCTCACTTGTGATATGAGCGCGCTATGCTGCAGGACTCCATGTACATCCCCCACCCTGAAAACACAGATTATTCCAGATGAACGCAAATAACACCAGTGAATTGCATCTCCCAGCTAGTTGTTTTCCCAAAGCTTCATCACCAAGGTATTGGGACTCATTGAATTTTTCTCAAGACAATAGAAGGAATTTCCAACTATTCTGAGTGATATAGAACACAATGACTAATTTCAAAACTTGTAAAATATATATCTAAATAAATTCAGTACATTCCAGCCTTCTAATCGGTAATAAATAATAATAATAATCCTTGTATTTGATATAGCGCTTTTCACTTCTTCGCGATGTCTCAAGGCGCTTCACAGAATAGACTGTAAAGTGAATTGACCGTATATATTTTGTGGGCGAAACACGGCAGCCAATCGCGCACAGCAGTGTCCCACAAAGAGTCGTGGATTGAAAATGACCAATTTATTATTGTTTTGTTTTGGATGGATTATTATTAGACATGTGGAGTAAGGAAACTTGCCCAAGGTTTCGCCCTGCCTGGAATTGAACTCAGTCTCTCACTTGCAAAGCGAATGCTCTAACCACTGAGCTACAGGACTCCACGACTCCTGCTAGTCTGTTGATACAATGCAGATATACTGTTTGAAAATAGATACAAGTTCAGTCATTAAATGGACCATAGGATATGCTATGGTCTGCACTGTAATCATCAACTTCAAGTAATAGAGTGTTACAATTGACCTCAATAATCCTGGGAAAAAGGTATCTATGTTTCTTCTCCTGATCACTATCCAATTATCTATAATGGATACACAGTAGGGTTTGTATTCTGAAAGGATGTGACCTGGATTCAATTCCTGGCAGGGTGAAACATTGGACAAGTTTCCTTACTGCACGCTCCTCTGTTCACTTAGCAGTAAGTTGGAACCCAGTTGTTAGTCGATTGGTGGATCACTTTTCCGAGGGTAATAATTCCTTAAAAAAAATTGGTCACTCAATCCACGACTGTTTGTGGGACACTGCTATGCACAGTTGGCTGCCGTGTTTCGCCCACAAATTATAGTCAATTCACTTTACAGTATATTCTATGAAGATGTGATAAGGTGCTATATCAAATGCAAGGATTATTATTAAATCAACTGGTACATCCAAGCTTCTCGTATCACCATGTGAACTAGATGCATGTGAATGTGCGATAAGGGCAGGGTTGGACATACTGTGAACGCACTTCTAGTCAAATGAGGACATATTGAGTGGTGAGCCGTGCCTAGCCTCATACACAAGGAATTGTCACTTCGCTGAGGTATCAGAGGCCTGCCACACAGACCCACACATTGCATTATTGCATTTGTTACCCCCCAGCATGAGTCACCAGCTTCAGAGAGGAGGTGTACAAGTCGAAGAAGGCGGAAAAGAAAAATGCAAAGCTCACATTGTGAGGATGAAATACTTTTGTCAGAAACCTTTTGAAAATTAGCCCCAAGAATTTAAATTGAATGTATCACACACATTGCGCACAATTTTTGAAGTTCAAGGTAAAACATTTATTGCGTAACATAGTAATACATAAAAGCTTTTAACATCACCGATGGAATCGCTTTGTCAGTTGCTTCATGAAATCTTGCTCATATATATTAATCCAACATCTGCAACAAAAGCATTTTAACATCCTTAATGAAAGCTGTTATGAACTATACAAATAGATATTTCAATAGAAGCATTACATTGATTTGTACTGGGTACTCTATTGTCTCCAGTACTTTACTGTGTATGCAAGTTACCTTGAAAGGAACTGAAGACTTTTTTTTTTGAAAGATGTGCTTTTTAAAAAATATACTAAGATGGATTGTGCTCAAGGTGAATGACATCACTGGAGAATAAATCAATTTGTCTTTTGTTATTTCTGTATCAAGGAGTCTCAGGGCAGAATACAACATTGCTTCCATTAGCAGAGCGATGTTACCAGATCCATTTACCGTATGGCTGGCCTCCTTTCTTATTGACACTATCAATACAGCACTAAATTCTGGTTTTGTTGAATTCTGGAACCGAGATGGTAAATGCATGCTTTGAAATTAGGAGCATAAAAACAATTATGAGTGAAATGTGCATCATTGTGAACTATCAGCACATAAAATATTTGTTTCCAACACCTTAATTGATCAGCAAAATAAGAGGAGTTTTGCAGATGGGCTTTGCCAGTGTCAAGCCAGTCAAGCTTGTTCCACCAGTTTATTAGATCATTTTAATACTTCTTAAATCTCTTACTAAAGTACTGCCCAAACTCTTAATTAAAATCTCTTACTTCAGAGTTCACAAAGAATTATTGTCTGAGAAAATTGAGATCAAATGGGCCAGGTACCTCTCCTGTGGTCTCAGCTAAAGAAGCCAGAATCAAACTCTGAGATCTTATCAAATGTGAAATGGAATCACATAGCACACATTTTTGCCCATTGAAGTTATGTTCACTGCGATTACCATTGTATCAACTTTATTATGAAATATTCACAAATTTACCTCTATCATTTCAAAGTAAGATCTGAATCGCATGCAACATGCACAATTTATCCAATAAATAGACATCAACCTGTCTGAAATGGTTGCCCTCTTGCTAGAGTCAGACGGATGTGGGTTCAAATCTTTAAGCTGAAGCTGCAGGGGGAGGGGGCTGCATTGTTGGTGACATCTTTCGGATCAGGTGTTAAACAGATATCACATTTGACTGTCCAAATGGATGTTAAAGATCTCACTGCACTATTCGAAAAGAGAAGGGAGTTTCTCCCAATATCCTGGCCAACAATCCCCCAGATGAAAATGGTCATCCATTTCATAGCTGTTTATGCAAAATTACAAATGTGCAAATTGTCCGCCACATCCTCCGTACAAAATACACAGTAATTACACCACACGGTGAAACCTGTGAAGTGCTTTGGGACATCTTCCGCAATATCAAGGCGCAATATGAAAGGCGCAATATCAAATGCAGACATTATTTTTTATTTTATTAATAATGTGATTGTTAATCTCTTTGACAGATCTATTATTGGTGTATATTGCTATTGTTTTTAGACTCTGCTCAGTTTTCACCATTACTTTCAACAGCACTGAGGTAGCCAAATGTTTGAGTGGAAAACTGTTGCAATTGATAGGTGGTAAGATTTTTATAGGGAGTGTTCTCTCAACCACATTAACATACTGTACTTCTGTACAATATGTAACGACCAACATAGGATAGAGCCAGCAACGTCATTTTCATCCTTTCCATCTGGGTGCATTGAAGCCCAGATCCCACACTTGGCATGAGGGTTTCTAACCCATCCCAAGCATCAAGGACACATTTTTGACTTCAGGCTAACTTTATGTTGGATCCAATTGCCAGTATGACTATTGTTTATTAATATTTCTAAAGTAACCACAGTTAGTGCAATATAATAGCAACTATTCATATGTACATAAAAAGTACTACAAAAGTACTTCTGAAATTACAGTGAAATAAAAGATATGATTTAAAATTAATTGATGTCAGACTTGAAGTTCACCATTAAGAGTTTCTTTTGTTCTGGGATGTTGGTTGAAAAAGCCATCAAGATGCATTGGAACCTTCCTCTCACTGTATCTACCACGACAACTAAAACAGTCTTGGCAGAAGCAGTTTCAACACACTCTGCAATTAATAAATATCAAGACTGAGACTTCACCTCTGACCTGTCATGTACCATTATGATATATTGGTTCATACAAACATGACAAAGCCTTTTCTGAACTGTGAGTTAAATATTGCTTCTGAAAATTGTGCAATACAGGGGGAACACAAATTTCAGTTACCTTAAATGACATTTATATAATAGACGCAAGTCACATCTGGAGACAAAAATGGAGCAACAGGAGCTGAGGAAGGTGAAGTGTAATGAGGAAGCAAAGCAGATTCCAAAGGAGACAGACTTTACAATAGAGTGCATTTACTCAGACCACTTGGTCTCCTCTCCTCTCTCCCTCCACCACCCCTGCTTCCCTAGAGCAAATAAATTAGGCATGGGAAGAGGTGTCAGATTGTGTCAACATGGTACAAGCTGTTCGCTCCAGACCACAAAAGGCTCAGGAAAAAAAATCTGATTTTTCAAAATATGTAAAGTTTATGTTTGGGGAAAAAAAACTATTATTACGACAAGTGTCTGAAACAGACACTTTAAAAATAATTCAGGCCTGAAAATGTTAGCGAGGTAAACTGAAGCAGAACCTTATGATGCATGTAAGTGTGATCATACACAGAGAGCATCTAAAGTTGCCTGAGTGTTTGGTATTCCCACTAGCCCTCTATATATTAATAGGTGAAATATAATCAGTTTGGTTCAGTTGATAGCGCTCTCAACTGCGAGTCAGAAGTTTGTGAGTTCAAGCCCTGCATTGGGACTCTGAGCTCACTGTCTAGGCTGACACTCCATTGCTTTGCTGGGGGTGCTGGATTGTCAGAGGTACTGTCCTTCAGAAAAGAAATTGAACCAAAGTCCCAGCTGCCTGTTCAGGTGGACATTAAAGATCCCCTGGTACTACTCAAACAGAGAAGGGAGTATAATTGGTGTCCTGTTTAACAAATAAAATTGTCTGTTCAATTCATAGCTATTTGTGGGACATTGCTGTGTGCAGATTGGCTGCCTCCAAAATACACCGACACTACACTTTTCAGTTAAAACACATTTGAGACATTTTGATGACATGATAAGGCACTATATCACATGCAAGGGTTTTAGTAGTATTATTATTTTTTGAGACAATAGTTCTGCTTGACTGCTCTGTCAGAAATTATCCAATGGGCTAAATACAGCGATGATAAACCCTTAACCCCAGAATTCCCTCTTTCCACCCTCTGTCTCTCCTGTTTTAAATCCCACCTTAAAATGTACTTTTTCAACCAATGGTCACCTCCTCCTTCTCCTCCCCCCCCCGTTTTCTCTTGCTCAGCATCCAACCATGTTATTATTAAGTACTCTGAGACATGAGGCTTTGTGAAGGATGCTGTATAAATACAAGTCTTTATTGTTATATTGCAGAATACTTTGCATGTCCATGGTGTAGAGACACAGGCAGAAGAACCGGAGGCACATACACAGGCAGCAGAGCCATAGTTTGTAATTAGAAGACAATCATTTTAATACAGTAGGCTTCGGTCTTACAACCATGATTCATTATGTAATGTGTTGCGTTTCTTGGCAAGGCAGAGAGAATGATACAAAAAGTAAAGGAGGAAGAAAATTAAAAAAAGGAAAAAATAAATGTGACATGCCTGATGAAAGCAACCATGAAAGAAAGTTTATTTGACCAATTGTGCAATGGATGTTATCAGTAATCTGTAATGGGAGACAATCACCTTCCCAAAAAGATTAGATTCTGTCCTGAAGCAGCAAAACTGGTTAATTTTTGCTGCTTCAGAACCTGTTTAGGAATTGGTATCGTCAATTAGCTCATCATAATTTTAACTCCCGAAGTGAAAGGCACTATAAAAGTGTAAAAAGTATTGAACTTTGACACCTGAGTTTATGACCAACCCAGGCCAATGGAATGAAAGCCTCTTCTCACTACTGGTTGCAAAAATTCTACATTGCCTGGGTTTGATGAGTGTCAGAAGAACATAAGAAACAACAACTTGCATTTATATAGTGTATTTCATGCAAGTAGCATCTCAGAAAATGTGGAGTGCCTAAGCAACATGGACTATGTATAATTAATCCTATCATAGACTATCCAACACACTCAATCTCCTGAGGTATACGGCCAATCACAGTGAAACCTGCAAGATGATAAATCTCTGTGAAATTTCTCCTGGAACCCAGAAGGCAATTAGAATATTATTCCAAGTTTACAGCCAGCACTATTCACTCTGACCAGATGACAAATCACTATCTCTGCCTATTCTTATTCTTCCATCCTAGATATTTATTCAGATCTTTTGTACACCAATTATTTGAAATAGTTAGCTTTTCCGAGGTGCTGCTTCACATGTCCATTACCTTTGTACTGAGAATGTCTTCTAGTCTGCAGTTCAGATTTATTAACATTTCACTCAAATTGTCTAGTTCTGGATCACAATCTAAATTATATCAATAATATTCCTTGCACGTGATATAGTACTTGATCACGTTATTGAGAAGTCTCAAATCGCTTCACAAGATTTTACGGTAAAGAATAGTGACTGTATTTGTAGACAAATGTGGCACCAATTTGTGCATAGCAATTTACCACCAAAAGCCAAGAAGTAAATGATCAATCTATCTGGTGGATTGTTAGCCAGGTCACCAGGAGAAACTCCCTTCTCTTTTTAAATAGTGATGGGATCTTTAACATTCACCTGAACAGGCAGACTGGACCTTGGTTTAATGCCTCATCCAAGGCATGGCACCTTTGACAATGCAGAGCTCCGCTAAAATATCATCCTAGACTATGAGCTCAAAGTCCCAACGTGGGACTTGAACCCACAATGTTGTGACCCAGAGATGAGCCATGTTGACATCTGAATTTACATCCATGGTATTTGTTTCTTATCATTCTAAAGCCCTACATCTCCCCTCTCAATCTTCTCTCCTCCAATGACAAGTTCATTCCTGAGCATCTCTGTTCCTATCCAACTGTTCAAACCCATTGTATTTGATCATCAGAACCCCAACTGTTGCTGTTCCCTGAGTGCTGAATAAAAAACGTAAAATAATCGGTTTTAATTTAAACATCGCCAAGAAGAGCGGTTGTCCTTGTTACTGAAGCTCTCCGGGGCACTACCCCGCATGAAGGGTGCCATATAAATGCAAGTTGTTGTTGTTGTAGTAATTGACTGATTAATTGACTAGAAATGTAGAATCACAACAAATTTTGCCTGCTTTTTCCTCTTTTGTTCATGTCAATGGGCATCCTTCACTGTATGCATGTTTCACATTGCAGCATGTATCATCTTACATTTTTCTGCATTGAACTCCATCTGGATATCTTTGAATGCTATTGCACTTTTTATTGCCATGTTTATATTGCTGGAAGCAAAGCAATATTGTTTCCAGCAGTATAATGATTACACCAGTTTACACTTCCCACTGCTAATTATATTGGCCGGGGGCTGAAAAGGTAATGGGTCTGCAATATGTCAATTACTAAATATAGCGATCTTTATATGACATTTTTATACCGCAATTTCCTATGAATGTTATCAAGTAATACTCCATATGAATGATATTGAAGTTCTGCACATGCACATTTAACCACAATCAGTTATTTAATAGCTTTAAAAGAATGTTTTCTTCCAATTTCTTGTGCGATGCAAACACTATAAAGTGGGCCAAATACATGTGACCATTCCTTCTGCATTACCCAGAGAATAATTATGGGACAACGTGATCAGAAGAACATGCCCAGTGTACCATCAGGACATTTAAATTCTAACACTATCAATTGATAGGGAACTTGCACAGCTGAATCACATCCTCTGGGACTTGGATTGAAACAGACTGCACTCATTTGTCTAAGAGCTCCAAACATCCATCATAAAAAAGGACATCTTAATTGAATGTCTCCAATCTAGGATAGAAATAAATTAGGAAATGATCAGTAAACCATTCCTTCCATGTTAACTTGAATGTTGTACAGCTGTTTTTGTTTGAATGAGTATGAACCGGAACCAAGCTCCTGGTTTATAAGGTGCACCTTTATCCATTGCACTATCAGAGCTGCAAATAACAACACTTCATTTATATAACACCTTTCACACTGAAAAAGCAAGGCATTGGACAATCAAGGGGTTGCACCCAACCTTGCAACTCAATCTTAGTTTGAAAGTCAGTTTCCTACAATTCTTATTGGTTTTACAGCCTAAAACCATGATGATTTGGGGCCACTGATCACCATCCAGTGATTGCAACCCCTCCCACCCACCTCCCCCAGTCCGGTTGTATAATTAACACTCTCTCCCCCACCCTTCATTTTTTCTTGGTTAACCGAGCGTCTGACAAATGCAGAAACCCTTCATTATACTTAAGAACATCCAAAACAGAGTTCCATGCATCCCACCTTCATGTTGAAATTTCTGCGTTTGGAATGGAATCCTCACTCTCTCCCCAAAGCGAGGCACTCTGCTTACCTCATTCTGGAGAGTATTAGGCGAAGATTCGCAAGACTTGATGCTTAGAGAGTCCAGAGTGTACATAAGAGCACCAGCTAAAAATTCATATTGCCATTAAAAGCACTGTCTGACAAGCTTCCCACTGTTTGTTCAACTGGGTCCACCTACCTATTATGAGTTTGACTTGCACAATCACAGGAGCTGAATGGAATCCCTGTCCCCGGTGCTTCCAAGTCCTTCTGATGAGCCAGGCTGGTTGGTCTGACATCAATAGTGCCCTGGAGTATTGTGGACCCGCCTCATCCACCCTCTTGTTATTCAATAAACTCCTATCACACACTCTTTACAAAGATTAGGTGTTGAGGTGCAGTCTCAAATGCTGTTGGTAGCTGTGGAACCACACCCCAGCATGAGTCACTTGGGATAGGAGAAAAATGAAAAAAGAACTTAATGAAACAAAAGCAATATTTCACAGAAGAATTGAAAAATACAGTCAAACATGTTCAAGCAATTAGCAACCACCCTCGGTTAACAACCACTCTGGAACAGCCTGGATAGATCTTGCACAATAAAACTTCTCTATTCAGTAGCCACCTGTCTAATGCAGCTAGTGATCACTTTTTGTTGGTCCTTGTACACCCTGTATCTTTGCACTAACACCCATTTTAGTGTATAACTTCTTTATACATTAATTCATTGAGACAGATCCACAAAGTAGCTTAACAACAACAACAAAATTACATTTGTAAAGCGCCTTTCACGTCGGGAAGATGTCCCAAGGTGCTGAACAGTCAGGTATCAGGACCCAAGCGTGGGGTGGCAGGGTTAGGATGAAGGAGGGCAGAAGGGGTAGGAGAGCGGCTGAAGGCACGGTCAAAAAGGAGGGTTTTGAGTCGTATCTTGAAGGAGTCAAAAGAGAGAGCAAGGCAAAGGGATTATGGGATGGAGTTCCAAAAAGTGGAGGCAGAGAGATTAAATGGCACCAACAAAGGCAGATGTCATTTTACACACTGATTCCACATGGACGTGTACAAAAGACGGTAATACCATCACTTGGTCTGTTTTTTCCTGACTTCTCGTCCATGGGTCACAACAAATCGACTCAGGGGAGAAAACTGCTCACTTTAGAACAGCAAGAGATCATGGAAGAGTACGAGAACAACACACCACTGGGTTGAAAGTGTAGGAGGACGACTGGCAACAAGGACTTAGAAATTTTACACACATCAACAAACCCTTACTCAGAGGCCCCCTGTATATAATAATAATAATAATAATCCTTGCATTTGATATAGCGCTTTTCACGTCGGGAGGACATCCCAAAGCGCCTCACAGAACACACTGTAAAGTGAATTGACTGTATATTTGTGGGCGAACGCGGCAGCCAATTGCGCACAGCAATGTCCCACAAACAGTCGTAGATTGAAAATGACCAATTTGTTTTTTTTGTGTTTTGGAGGGATTATTATTAGGAGTGTGGAGTAAGGAAACTTGCCCAAGGTTTCGCCCTGGCCACTTTGGCCCAATCCTATAAAGGCCACTTTGGCCCAATCCCCTGACAGAGAGGTTGTTGAAAACAGGTTTGATGTACTTTATTCCTCACTTCCTAATTGAATCATCCCTTCCACTCACTGGCTCTTCAGACTAAGAGAGGAGCCACATGATGTGCTGGATTCTTGCTACTGGCTCCCTTGATTAGCCTCACCCTATGATGTTGCCACTCTTTACTGGCAATAGAGTGCTCAGGCCTCCCTCGATGGAATGCTAAGATTAGTGCCCTGCTGAATGATGGGATATTGGGCCCAATCTTTGCTAGGGTTTAATAGACACTGAATATTCACCATCAATGTGATCAATCAACAACAACAAGAACAACTTGGATTTATATAGCGCCCTCCATGCCGGACAGCATCTCAGAGCGCAATCAATGTATCTTTGCAAACAAGATCAGAAGAGAGGGTCAGATAAAGAAGTCCGTTTGGCCCATTTGATCTAATTCTCCAATAGAGTACAAGGGGAGCACCAAATTGTCCGATGTGTGGATGAGATGCTAAACTGGGGTCCCGACTGTACAGTTTGACATTTGACGATGTGATAAGGCACTATATCAAATTATTTTTATCCTCTCAGAATACCCACCCAACAGTCCTCCCATTACAGAATCAAGGTATTTCTTAAAGGAACGACTGTCTGGGATTCAGCTATCCTGCCTGGTAACCCATTCCAAATATTAAAACAATGCTATGGATCATGCATGCTTTCAGAAGCAAAGGGTTGAATTCTATTATATGCTCCTTCTGTTCAGTTAGTAAAACAATGAATTAGTGTTCTTATCGACTGAAAATTGTAAAAAAAAACTGTCCCAGCAAATGAAGCAGAATTATCAAACGCATTTGCTCTGCAGTGTAATGAACTTGAAGATAACTTTGAAAAGCTGTCAAGTGGAAGAGTAAACAAGTGGAACCCCTCGACAAACATGTAAGAAATGTTAAGAAACCTAAGCAACAAAGAGCACAGTTAGCTGCTGGAGAAGAAATTTGTTCTCTCTCTATTTGTTCTCTCTTTCTTTGAAGTTGCCCATAGTTTGAATAAAGCAACTGAAACATGATACTACAAGTGTGATTCATCAGGGCATCACTGCTGGATGGCAGTGAGAGGGAGACTCTCTTGCCCATTTCAGGCACGCAGACACCCTGTACAAGCTGGTTAACTCACCAAGCAGATCTTACAACGGAAGTTGTCGATGAGTCAGTCAGTTTTCACAGAGCACCTCTTCATGGTGGAACTGTGTAACAAATTGGCTTCAATTCTTTTTTAAAAACTTGTTTTTGGTGTGTCCAATTTTTTTTCTCCACTTAGGCATACACTTCTCTGCCTTTGGTCGCCACTTCCTCTTGCAGGGGTGGGGTTCTACGGGCGTGGTTTCCACGGGTGTCTGGTACCCTTCCCAGGTGGCTATTGTTTATGTGTGAACCCTAGCAGTGAGCACTGTCAGATCGTTTTACTGCAGACGGTGTCAAAGCCAAGCCTGACCTCACACAGCTATCACACAAACACACACTCACAAACTACCAGTAGGGGTGGTGTAGAGGGACCAAGAGCAAAATCCCTGGCTGACTTTCTGTTCCCTAAATCTGGGAAGCCTCAGCCAATTTAGCTTCCCATTCCAGTCCCAGCTCGGGTTTGAACCAACAAACTCTCAGTTCATAAGCTGTAGCTCTTTCCAGTGGACCATTGGGACTGCCCCTACATCCAAAACATAATTACAATGAGCTGCTAGACCACAATGGTGGAAGAGATTGATGAAGAAAGGAGTGATGGGATGTCGAAGGAGGATTGTCCTCATGATAGAAGTGGCTGGCAAATCACATCATTGTTCAGAGCAGGTCGACCTGTGTGTGGTTTTGGTTAGAATGATATCAGTCTCGGCTATGTTGCAGTATGAATATATGACTTCACTGTGCATTTTGGAAGAAATAAAATGGCCCTCTCCTAGAAAATAAAACTTCTTATCCCTTCTCTACAACAATGCCTGACATAACACTCACTGCAATTCCCTCTTGAACAGAGTAGTCATATAAATGCCTTTTTTAAAGATTATCACCACTCACTGCAATACGTTTTTCACGTGGTTTCCATAGGCAGACTTATAGGATAGGGAAGGATGAGCATAAAGTGATCTCTTTAATACTAGAATCACCATCCATTTTCTTCTTGTTCCTAGATAAATGTCAGCAAGCTGTAACATCTGTCAGAAAAGTTCAGCTTTTGCTCAATAAAAAGCTTGTGTAAATTGATTTACAACGCTGTGAACGACTGCATGTTATATCATCATATGGGCATAAAAATGTGTTGAAACAGCTATTCAGTTCATCCTCAGAATCTTTGACACACCCCTAATTAGTTACATTTTTCATTTCAGTTTTTTTGTTTGTTTGGAGATGATTTTTACGCACTTTCCAGTCACCCACAAGCTGTCACGTGTTCAGGGATATTTCAGAAAGTCCACAGAAGAATACCTGCTGCATTCAATCGAGCTGGAATGGTTTAACAACAACAAATGACAGTTATATAGCGCCTTTCCTGTCAAAAGGACATCCCAAGATGCTGAAGCTGTTCAGGACGTTCAAATGCAAAATAAAGGCAGATTGTTTCATTTTCGAATCCCACTCCGAATCCCAGTTCCCACTCCATCAACTCGGGCAAACTCAGTCGGGTTAACAAGTGCTTAAGTGCTTTTTGTTTTCAAAATGACTTGTGGAATGCCAGCTATCAAAGATCCACATGCTTCACTTGAAAAGTGTTTTCAGTAATCTCAACCTCCCTGGCTGGGGACTCTCACTCTTGGATCCACATGGTGGTGCAAACATATTTTCTGACAGCTGGAACCAAATCAATTAAAATTGAGTCTCAACATAGAAGCACGTCAGTGATCAGTATTTCAACAGAGCTGGACCTGGGCAATTGACAAGGATTTTGACATGGTTATGTCATGTGATAAATGGAATGGAAAGATGTTATAAAAACTGTTAAATCCACACCGAGCACTCAACTGAAGAGGTTAATACTGCAGTTAAGAGGCAGAATCAGAGCTGAAATCTGACCTTCGACTGTCAGTTTAAGCCTTGTGGATTCTGCACTGTCTGAGTCAATTGTGGCTCCAAGTGGAAGTGCTCGCTAGGTGAGTCATTCAGTTCAGTTTGTACCGAGCACACATTCATTCATGCAGTGGACAACAATGTATCTTTGCAAACAAGATCAGAAGAGGCGACTGGGGAAAGGAAAGGAGTGTGTGTGTGTGTGTGTGGGGAGGAGGGGTGGGGGGGGGGAGAGAGACAAGTGATTTTAAAGGGGCAGTATCTTTATTGGAACCAAAATGCAATTTTTTTGTTGGTACATACAATAAATAATAATAATCCTTGCATTTGATATAGTGCCTTACCACATTGTTGAGACGTCTCAAAGCGCTTCACAGGATATACTGTAAAGTAAATGGCGCATTGGTTAAAGAACTGCCCAACCCAGTATTGGGAGTTATAGATTGGTTTGAATTCTGACTTGTGCTTTTGTTTTTGGACAAACTGGTGTCTGACACATGGGGAAATCCATCACCACACTCCAAAGTATCCAAACCAAAACTTATTGCTGATACTGATAATACATTTCATTCTGAGAAAGATTTGGGAGCAGTTTGAAGTGAATAGTTGACAGAATCCCAACCCTACTCATTCCAGATTTTATCATAGAAAACCCCATTCTTCCTTATGACTGCATTTGATCCCTCTCCACTAGAGACATCTGCTCTTGGGTATTTATCATTGACTCTGTCCAAGACTCCATCCCCTCCACCCAACAAACACACAGACACAAACATAGCATTTTCTCCCCACACCACATACACACATATTGTACATATGTGTAAAAATCCTTCCTCTTGGAGGGGGTCGGAAGTGGGGGCAGGTAAATAGAATCTCTTTGGGCTGAGTTTGCTCCAAAATAACATGCCTGACAATAGAATATTAGAACCAACAACAACAATTTACAGTTATATTACACCAAACATGTTGGGTGGACATCTCAATATGTTTCACACAGCTGACTGGGACTCCAAGATGGGAGCTGAGGAGAGGGGCAAAAAAGTAACCAAAGTGTGGTTGAAAAGATAGGTTTTTAAAGAGGAGGGAGGGGGTGAGACAGAAGGACACCAAGATGGAGTTCCAGGGAGCAGGGGCTAGAATTGCTGAATTGCTCATTCACTGTTGGTGGGACCTGCCATAGGGCAGGGTCATCAAGCAGGCCTGTGTTTGTTGAGTGGAGGGAGTGGCCTGGACAACAGGGTTATAGAAGGTCCACCTCACCTCTTCTTTCCTCACCTTTAAAGTCTGGTCTTGAGACCTATCGTTTCCAACGTGTTTTTAGCATGTCAGCCTACACTATATGAGCTCCATTCTCAAAATGGGTTTTGAACCCACAACCTACTGCCTCAGAGGCAAGAGTGCTACCAACTGAACCAGGCTGACACATCAATGTGTGTACAGAGGTGGAACTCTTTGGTAAAGGGCAACTCCATTATATTGCAGTGTCTCAGAACAAACATTGTGTTATAATTGGTCAAGAAAAAAAGTAAGTGGTCTCATTTCTGGATCGTCAGTTTGTGTTTTACATCACTGCTGGTGCAGACTGGCTGGATGCCTATACATGTGTGCATTACACAATGAGCTGACTGATCACTATTCTCCCTTGTGTTTCTAACTATGAGACTAGTGGCCAGGCCACTGGGAGAAACTCTCTTCTCTTTTTGAAATTAACCATCTGGTTTCCTGCACGCTGTGCACATGTGCAAGAAGTGGGCCGGTCCACGAAGTAGCATTTCCTTTAACCATGGGTCCACAGGAGACCTGTGTTAAAGGTGGATACACACTCCAGCAAAACACCTCATAGTGGGGTTACCCTGAAATCTGGTTTAGATGCTCTTAATTTTGGTGCTGCGTTTTCATGCATGTCAGACACTCAGCTGACCAAAACAGAAGAACGATTATGCAGCATTTCTGATGTCTATCGATAAGTAGCTACACATGCACAATTTACACAGATGTATCAATAATTTACGTATGTGCATGTTGTTTAACATCTTTATACATGTGAAATATTTTGCTGCATTAAAAGTCCAAGTTGCTGAGGTTCTGAAATACAAGCAAGGAAGTTCCGCTTCATCTGCCTGCGCACACTCAAGTACTAAATCTCTCAGTTCATTACAGGACAAGGTCTGTGAATCATCATGACATTCATCACAAAAGGAACAAAATTATTAATTTGATTTTACTCACATTCACCCCAGACAATTAAGAAATTTGTGGAATTATTTTCTTAGAAAATTATTTTCATTTTATGTTCACATAAATGTATAATTTTTTGGAAGTCATTTTGGTTGTCATTTGTGCAACTTAGTGCTACAAATTAATGCTACTGCTCGCCAGCTGATCACATTTGGAGAGGGGACCTTAATTTAACATCTCATCCGATAGACCAGATTAAAATTGGTCATTCACTTCATGGCTGCTTGTGGGATCTTGCTATGCACAAATTGACTGTTGTGTTTACCTACAAATACCTTCACTATACTTTACAGTTAAATCCTGCTTTGAAATGTCCTTGACATGAAAGCCAAGCACTATGTCAAATGCAAGGATTATTCTAATTATTGTTATATGGATAGTGCCTTTAACCAGTTTATTGCTCTCCAGTGGGTTGTCGTGTCAACCTAAACTGTAAGCTCAAACATATATACATGGAGCTTGAATCCACAGGCTTCTGATTCAGAAGCGAGACTGCCACAAGTGAAGCCAAACTGCAGTAACACACAGGAAACAGCTCTCCATTTAGGGCCTGACTTTATTGTTACTTCCAATGGTTATAAAAATGGTTTAGCAGTATCATTAAAAAAAGTTGCATTGTAGCCCAAGCATTGCTGAGATTTAGCACTCAGCTCTTGCAGAAAGTGGAAATTATTACGTAAAACATGATGTGTGGTAAATTCAGCCATTCTTTATTTAAAAATTGCTCTGGCTGCCTGCACTGGTACAGTCACGTTTCAGGTAGTGTATTTTAGCAAAGTTACTACAAAACCAAAAAATTTAGCTTGTTTCAGAGACAGAAAACCTTAAACGAACTCTTCACCCTTAAGGAAGAAATGACCTTAAAAATACGTGAGAATTTGTTGTTCAGGCAAAGGAAATCAACATAACATTGAACAGAATGGCCTTAGTGTGACCTTTGCTCAGCCACCATGGTTCATGGTGCTGACTATTATAGCAGGTGGTGACCTACAACTTCAAGCAAGAAAATATTTCAAATTATGACTTAAAGCCAGTCACAGATCATCAATGGGCAAGGTGAAACCAAAAGCACTTCTACATTCAGCTGTACACAAATGCCATTAGGATTGTTCCATTGTTAAGGACATTAATCAACAAGCGTGAGCAATCCATTCGCTCAGTTTGGATAAGTGGGTCTTCAAATTAATTTATCTGTAATTAGCTTTCAATTGTCTGGATAACAAGAAACAAGTGACAGTCATGTACTGTACTTTGGGACACATTTGCGTACGACTGCCAGGGAGGTGGAAGGTAAACTAGATGAACCTTGGGTTTTTTTTGTCTAGCATTTCTTATGTTCTTATCTTCTCCTAATGGAAGGACTGCGTCTGAAATAAACAATTAATTTGTAACTTGTTAAGTCACACAATTTATTTTTATTACTGGCATCTCTCTCACAGAATCATTAATCTTGGCTCTTTAGTCTTGAAGTGAAATCAGAGAGGGGACCCCACAGTGGTATATAAGAATTTATTTGGGATTGAGAAAGTACATTCAGAACAATACTTTCAGATGTGCCAAGACAGCAAAACAAGAGGACACCGGTTTAGAGTTGCAAAGAGTAATTTCTAGATAGACACCAAGAAGGATCTCTTTACCCAGAGGATAATTAATGACAGGAAGAGTGGTTGAGGTCAGGATGTTGGACCCACTTTAAAAAATAGTTTGTGATGTTGTGATGAGAAGACAGTAGGATGGTTATTCTGGAAAGATGAGATCAAATGGTCCACAGAGTCTTCTTCATATAAATCAATCTTATGATCGTGTGATGCCCACATTTTTGTTTCATTTTGTGGAATACTGGCTTAACTCAACCAGTTATAATCATCATATCAAGGAGATCTCCAGTAAGATTTTCTGTTTGAATCAACATTTTTCTAAGTTTCACAAGAGTTCACTCATGAATATCTTTAGATTTGTGTGACATTGCTGTGCGCAACTGGTTGCTGCCTTTCGCCCACAAAACACACGGGTCAATCCATTTTACAATATATTCTGTGAAGCGTTTTGAGAAGTCTCAATGACATGATAAGATATATATCAAATGCAAGGATTATTATTGTGCAAGCAGATGTTTATAACCTCCTTCTCTTCTTCTGATCCTACTCCATCCCACCCATTGTACACAAATCACTGGCTAAGAAGCCTGTCCCAGGGCTCCATCTATGCAAATAATGAGCGACTCATTAGGAGGTAAGCAGAGTGAATCACCAATGGCTTCAACTGATCCCCTATCTTCTCTGGAATAAAATAGTTAGCCTACGCTTCTCCAGATAACATTCCTGCCATCACAAGCTAAGCACACAGGAACCTCTTAGGAAATATCAACACATAAATTACTCAGTATCATAGAATTATACAGCCCAGAAGGAGGCCATTTGGCCCAACGTGTTTGAGCTGGCTCTTTGAAAAGAGCTATCCAAATCAATCCCACTCCCCCATATTCTCCCAATATCCTTACAAACTTGTCCTCCCCAAATAATTATCTATTAGAAAGTACATCTTTAATAACTTGCACTTATATAGTGCCTTTTGACATAGGACAATGTATCAAACACTTTAAACAGACAGAGTGAAACTTTAAAGTGATAGGGCCCTGTACAGCCAAACATCACCTGCTCCATCAGGAATAGAGATCACTGGGGACAGGGATTCTTCCCATCAGCTCCTGTTACGCCCGCAAGCCAAAGCCCTAACAAGTAGGGTGGTCGTAGCAGCACATGCAGCAGAAAGCTTGCCAGAGAGTGCTCTCCATGCTGTTTTAGCTATGGTTAGATTCCAGCAGTACCTCCAATGCACACTCTGTGGTCCCCAAGCCTTGGCTTTTGCCAACCTGTAACGAATACTCTCCAGAATTAGGTAAGCAGCGTGTGTCTCTCAAGGAAGAGAGCATATTCCATTCGAGACCATGTGTGGGTGGTATACATATGGGAACTCTCTGTCTAGTTTGGATACTCTTAAGCTTGGTGATGCATTCTGCATGTATCAGTCAGCTGACCCAAAAAAGAAATCTATTATGAATTTCTATCAGAGATAGAACTTGCACTTATATAATGCCTTTCACATAGGATAATGTCTCAAACCACTTTATACAGACCGAATGAAACTTTAAAGTCAAGGTGCCAAGGAGGTCCATTTTCAAAGAGGTATTAGCACTTTCAAACAGACCTGTCTTTTATTATTTTCCCAAACCCAGGAACCCATAAATTATTATTGAGCTAGACCTGAATTGATATTCAAAGTTTTTCCTTTAGGATTAGTTTTCTTTGACTTCCTCACTCCTCGTACCTTCATAGTCTGGCCAGGATCCTTGGGTTTTTGTGGTAGGAAATGTCTCAACATTTCAAAATACAGTTTTACACTATTACTGAAACTGACTACAAAATTGTTCCAGATCTAAAGTGGGCTGCCTGAACGTGCCAGAGGCATGCGTCACACACTCGCATGGGCCAAGAACTGGCAGGGGGGAAAAATGCAGTATTTTGTTAAGTGTGTAAGTATGGTTTGAGAAACCCAAATTCATTTGGACTGGTCTCAGCACTAGCACAAGGCACAGTTAAGCACATGCCTGAGGTAAACAACTTTGCACGGTCTAGACAAAAGTTCTGGAATCCATTACGCTCTGTGTTCCGAGGTTCATCCGGCCCTCTTTAAGCAACGTTTCACAAACTGACTAGCAGTGACCTATCACAGATGGATTCAACTGCCCCTATACTTATACTGAATTAAAAGAGAAAGAACACCAAATGTTACTGCTCCCTGTGAGCAGAGCTGAAAGACCACACACAAGGTGGAGTGACTGTGAACTTTCTGGTGAATGTTTTATTGTATCCCCCTAATTGGCAGAATTACTTTAGAATTGGAAAAACAAGTTCAGGTTTTGTTAAATCAATCTGTAATTACTTTATGAATAGGATCTGATTGGGAGCAGAGGCCGTTGGAGTTTCAGTATCCCCTGGAGGATGAGGGGGAAGAGAGAGAGGAGAGGAGGGGAGGGGAAATCAGAAATGCCGGTTTGCTTGCTGTGATTGGGCTGGCAATGTCTAGCTGAGAGAATGCAAGATTTGTTCTGCTCTGGGCAGCCTGTAGTGCAGCAATTAGGATGTTCGTGTTGTAGCCTTTGGTTCAAACTCCAGCAAAAACTGAGACAAATTCAGAAACCACTGTGCCTTTCATTTTAACAGTTTAGACACAGACTCCACGTTGGGAGAGGGTGGCAAAAGATAATTAGGAAATTTCAGCTTAGAGAAAATCTAATGTTTCATCTTTTTTTGATTACATCCTGTTATAAATATGATCTCCACATATTTCATAATTTTCCCTGTTATTAATTGATAGAAGATTTTCTCTGATGAATTATTCCTATTCAATAGACGTCTTATTAACAGCAACAGGAGCTAAAGAAATAGGGGCAACTCTCATTTTGTAAATAGAGGTGGAGTTAAAGCTTTTGTCTTGTGTCATCCTTTTAGCTTGAGGCAAGATGCACAGTGACCTAGAAGAGAGGAATATTGTGCAGAATAATGACTTCTGATAGTTGTTAACAAAGATAAAATAAGAAGAGTGCAGCATGGACTGGATGTACAGGATTCCTTCCTTTGAAACACAAACCAATCTGTTCCAAGTGTTAAAGTACCAATCTCTAATCAGGAGCCTCCTTACTTGGAGTAATCAATGTTGAAAGATGTACTATATATTATCAATGATCAAAACTGAAAATGTAACCTAGTTAGAGTTGTTGCTTTAATGAATGTTCCTTGCAGTGTTCAACTACAGCACATGTGGAGAAATCAGTTTCTGAACTTTTATGCCATGGATTGTTTGAGTAAAATTGGAGTTGGATTGGTAATCATGGGCCTATCAATCATGGGAATCATGGGATTCCATCCCGCAGTCCCTCGGCCTTGCCCCCTCCTTGCCTCCGTCAAGATCCATCTCAAGACCCTCCTCTTTACCGTGCCTTCGGTCACCCTCCGTCCCCCATGCCCTCCACACTCCCCGATCCCGACCTCCAGCTCGGGTCCAAAACACTGACTGTCCAATGTCTTGGGACGTCCTCCCGACATGAAAGGCGCTATACAAATGTAATTTTGTTACTGTCACATAAGGAACCAGCAGTAAGATCAGCAACATCCCCTTCCCTCCAGCCCCCAACCCAACCCACACCAGTCTCTTTCCGTTACAGAATATTATAGCTCAACAGTAAAACAAGCACCAGATGAAAAAACAGGCAGGAAATTAACTCAGAATGAAAATAGGATATGATCTACTCAATCCTAACTAGGTGCAAATAAATTCTGAATTGTTTAATTTTCACTCTTTAAACTTTTTTTTGATCAGATCATAACATTTCCAAACAATGTTTTAAAAATTCCTCAAAATTAAATATTACTTTGGATGAAGAAGGCCCTTCGGCCTGTCTGATCTCATCCCTGGGGAATACCCACTCTACCATCCTCCCATCACAGCAATCAAGATGTATTTTAATTGAATCTAGTCTCCTAGTATCAACTGCCCTTCCTGTTAACAGTCCTTAATTACGCTCTGCGTAAAGAAAACCATTCTGGTATCTGTTCTGAAATTGCCCTTGGCAACTTTACACTTGAGTCCTCTTGTTTTACTATCTTGATGTATTCTGAAATATTGTTTACTTTTTCAACCCAATTTAAAATTTTATACACGTCTGTAAGGTGCCCTCTGAGTTGTCTCTGCTTAAGACTAAAGAGTCCCAGCTTGTCTAATTGTAGCTCATATTTCAGTCCAATTACACTGGGGATCATTCGCATTGCTCTCCTCTACACTGCCGCTAGGGCCTGGGTAGCCCCCTAATGTCACAGTAACCAGAATCGTTTCCAGTATTCAAGCCCTGAACACTGTACAGGCTGAGTATGACGTCTCAGGATCTAAACTCAACTGATTACACCCAGGATCTTGTTTGCCTTGTTTATTGATACCTCACCCTGTTGATCATAGTGAGTGAAGAGTCAACTAAAACAGTAGTTTTATTTATTTATAAAATTTATTTATAAAATTCTTTTATTATTGATCTAAACTGTTCAGATTGCTAATATTTTAAATGTTACATTTCAAATGTTCTGAACTGTCCTTTTTTCTAAATAAACTGAATGCTGCGTTACAATATGTCTTCCATGCATCTTGAACTACATATCCTGAATGGGTATATAAAACGTTATCACAAAGTACCAATAAAGACAGGAGGAGGGTGCTGTGCTCAATGGTGATGTGAAAAATTGTACACATACTGGATAGATTTTGTATCGAAAACATACATCAGTTTTACATTTTACATCAGCCATTTCATTACAAATTGGGTTGTAAACTCCCTTCATGTGGAAATTTCAGGGAGTTATTTTGTGCTTCAAAAATCCAGATGGAGTGTACTGCAGATGATATTTGATGAATGGGGAAGGATTACTGTGGAGGAAATGTGTTGATATGCCGAGGACGGCCTTGTCGACTGATCCACGGAGCTGGCATGTTTTAGATTTGGGTTTGAATAATTAAAGAGACCAGTTAATTGTGAGGGGAATTCAGTGCGACAGAGGCGTGCTGATACACAAAAGAAGTTCTGCTTGACTGACCGTTGAAGCTGGTGTATTTCGGAGCAATAAATTAATTAAACAGGATAGTGCAGATTTCATTGAATGGGGAAGAACCAGATGTTTCTGGTTCAAGGTGGTCTCCCTGACTATTCCAGATGTTTGGGTAACAGGCAGCAAGTTGGATCACGTTGTGAAGACACCAGGAAATTATGGAACTCCATCTCATCTCAACCACTATGATGGTCAAGGCTCCTAAATCATTGCCTGTCTGTAGTTTTGAGTTTAAATGGTTAAAAATGATTCCAAAAAAGTCTGACCAGTCATTGATGGTGTATGTGCTCTGAGATGCTGCCCTGTCTGAAGGGCCCTAAATAAAAGCAAGTTATTGTTGCTTGTAGTTTATCTTGTAAGTGCGGTCATTTGTATTTCACAAAGTCAATCCACTCAATGTTGTCAGGCTACGATGTGAATACCCACTAATTCTGGTGATGCTTCAGAAAGATAATTAAATGTGTTTGCCAGTGGAACCCTGAGTCTGATGAGGATGTAATTTGAAGAGTCTGGGGAAGTCCCAATTTATTGCAGATAATCACAACAAACATGGCTAGAAGTTTTACATTTCAACTATTATCCACTGAACAGAACTGCAGGATACCAGCATTTTTTTTAGTACAAATGAACTAATCCTTCCAAACTCTGAATGAATAAGATTATATTAAACATTCTGCCATGTGAAACATGTACCCATTGAGTATAATCTGATGTGTACAATCTGTTGCATAACACACAACACACAAACATGTTATATATGTATAAAAAACCCAAGCTCATCCCTTTAGAACAACTACTATATGTTCATTCACAGATACTAATTTTAAGGTTAATTTGAAAGCACTTCAATTGTGATCCTCTGCACACGATCTGTGTGGCACAATACAGCTGTTGCAGTCAATGGCTGATTATACTAATTTCCTCAAACTATAGAATCAATTTCTGCAAGCACTTGATCATTGGAGAGCTAACCCGAAACTAACAAGGGGCAGGAGAGAATCCTTGACCTCTCCAACAATTGTTACAATGCAGAACCTTGTTTATTTTCAATGAGACTGTTTCCAGCTTTGGTTCCAATGTACAGAGGTGATCAGCAAACTCTGAGATTAAAGCACAGCTTTCCATCTAGCACATTTTTTTACCTCTAAATGTTTTAGCATTTCGAAAGATCACATTGCTTTGAATAACACTTGTATGCTACTGGTTTATCAGCAGGTTAATGGAATGGTTTCAGATGCGAGCCTTGCCACCAGAGGCAACCAGCTCATTTCAGTCTTTGAAACAGCAGAATTAATAGGTCGCCAATTTATTATGTATAACCACAGAATATGTGCTTCGTTTTAATAGTAAGTTTAACATATTCAATCAACATTTAATCTATGCAACTTTGAAGTAAAGATCAATTTTGGTGCCATGCAACATTAAACTTTGTTTATTGTAAGAATGTTCAAGACTGTTCAAAGATTTGGCACAACTACTTCACTTCAAAAGGACTATAATTTCTGATTTGAGCGATTGAAATGTTTAACAGTTCATGTGATATAAGAATTAATAATATATGGGAGATAACTTATCATTGAGCGCTGAACGCAGGTGTTCTTTCATGAGTATATAAAGCAAACCCATAATTCTTAACCAGCTGCCACTTGCACAAAAAGTATGATGGTCTTTCACATAATTAAACTTACTCTGAGCCAGTCATTAAGAGTGAGTTAATTTTTAATTCTTTCAAGCTTCAAAATGGAATCGTAACTCTGCAAGTAAAAAAAATATTTTTACATATTATGCACCATAACAATAGGTGACAGCTGGAGACAATTCTGGCAGGAGCAGACACATCCTGAATGTGATTCTGGCAGCTGCTCGTTTGCAGAGGCTAACTTTCAGGATTGATACTAGTGTAAAAATGAGCAAGTCACTGGTTTTCCCAATGCCTTTGCATAAAATACACATTCATTACATTTTACAACAGTGGTCTCCAACCTTTATCCAACAGAACCAATCGCATAAAGGACTTACTCAGGAAATATCCCAATTTACTGTATGCTCAGTCCACCCCTTACTGTAAAGTAGTTGACTATGTGTTTGTGGGCAAACACAGCATCCAATTTGTACACAGCAGCATCTTGCAAACAGCCATGAAGTAATCACCAATTTGGGGGATTGTCAGCCAGAACACCAGGAGAAACTCGCTTGTCTTTTTAAATAGTGCCAAGGGATCTGAAAAAGCAAATGGAACCTCGGTTTGATATCTTATCCAAAGCATAGCACTTCTAACAATGAAGTGTTGCTCAAGCATTGCACTGGAGTGACAACCTGGAGTCCTGTAGCTCAGTGGTTAGAGCACTCGCTTTGCAAGCGAGAGACCTGAGTTCAATTCCAGGCAGGGCGAAACCTTGGGCAAGTTTCCTTACTCCACACGCCTAATAGTAATCCCTCCAAAAAAACCAAAAACAATAATAAATTGGTTATTTTCAATCCACGATGGTTTGTGGGACATTGCTGTGCGTAATTGGCTGTCGCGTTCGCCCACAAATATACAGTCAATTCACTTTACAGTGTGTTCTGTGAAGTGCTTTGGGACATCCTCCCGACATGAAAAGCGCTATATCAAATGTGAGGATTATTATTATTATAACCTAGACTATGTGTTCAAAGTCCCAACTTGGAGTTTGAACCCACAATCTTCTGACTCAGAGATGAGAGTGCTACAAACTGAGCTAGGCTGACACCCTGAAATCATCCAACACTGCTGTAGTGTGTACAAGAATTGTACTCCAGCAAGAGCTAACAACTTTATGAGAGGAAAGAAAACTAGAGTTGTAACAGAGAAGTTAAAGCTTACAGCAAAGGGCTAGAAGTATCTTTGATACGAAGGGGTTCAGATAACATTAGTGAATCATTAGTGAGTGTTTATGTAACATGGTATATAATAATAATCCTTGCATTTGATATAGCACCTTATCACGTCTTTGAGACGTCTCAAAGCGCTTCACGGAATATACTGTAAAGTTAATTTACTGTATATTTTGTGCGGCAGCCAATTGGGCACAGAAGTGTCCCACAAACTGTCGTGGATTGAGTGACCAATTTTTTTTTGAATGAAGAAATTATTACCCCGGAAAAGCAATCCACCAATCAACTAACAACCAGGTTTCTATTTACTACTGGTAAACAGAGGCGTGTGGAGTAAGGAAACTTGCCCACCATTTTGCCTTGCCGGGAATCAAACCCAGGTTTTTCGCTTGTGAGGAGAGTGCTCTAACCACTGAGCTACAGGACTCCGCGTATCATTGAAGACTCCACAAATATATCATTGAAGATGGTGCTAGACATGCATATTCATAACATATAATTTTTCTTTTTCTTCTGTTGGAGTTTATATTTTATTGCTGACAAGCTTTCTTTACCTGCACAATTGTGAACCCTGAGCTTCATTGTGTATGTAACAGTGGAGCACGGCAATGTACCAGAAAAGACCATTGTGGTCCATCTGGTTGACCTCAAAGTAAAACAAAAATGTACTATTCTATGCTTCATATTCCTCAGTCGATTTTTTTGCCAAAATATCTGTCTAATTCCCTCTTAAAATTGTTGGCGCAATATGTCTTCAGCCTTTCCCTGGATAGATCATTCCATATATTCATCACACTGTATAAATTAATACTCTTAACATCTAAGCAGTCTTCTGAACTTGAGTTGTTTCCCTCTTTATTACGTTTGTAACTATGTCAAACACATTATTTGGGTTCTGTTTATTTTATACCCAATAGGTTTGTCATGCATGATTTCTCTCCCATAACCATGGTATTCACTATTATAATGCTATTTTTCTCTAGGTGCTTCATTACTCCTTCCTACAAGATGTCATCAATATTTTCCTTGCCACAGATGTCAAACTCACTGGTTTATAGTTCCCCAGCATACCTTTTAATCCCTATATATGAATTGATATTGCATTCCCTCATCTCCAGTTTTTCATCCCGAAATCCTTTTGCCTCGCCCCCCTCCCTTGCCTCATTCAAGGCCCGTCTCAAGACGTTCCTCTTTGACTGCACCTTCGATCATCCTCCCACCCCAACCATTTGCCCTTCACCCCTCTTAATTCGAATCCCCAGCTCGGGAACAAACTCTCAACTGTCCAACGCCTTGGGACTTCCTCCCAACGTGAAAGGCATTATATAAATGCAACTTGTTGTTGTTATTTTGTTCATTACTCGTGTGTTCAATGAATCCCCAAAGATACTCACCAGAACGTGATCAATTTTATCAGCCATTTCCTTAAGTACCCGAGTGTACACTCCATCCCAGGTCTGGTGCCTTGTCACCTTTAATAGTGGGAGGACTAAGCAATAAAACATTCAAGTGAGACATCAGAATTAGGAAAAGGAAACAAACCAGCTTATACATATGTTTTCACTTATGCCGACACATACAAAGTGAAGAAAATAATGGATTGTGGTGCAGTCAGCAGACCTCCTCAGGGTCAGGTATTATTGAACATATGGAATACCAAGGACTTCAATCAGGGACTTGGAACATATTATTGAAATGAAATTCTTGGAAAACAGAAGAGGAAGAATAAAACACAGGAAAAGAAAGAATTTACGTTTTTCTTGCACCTTATTAGGTCAAACTATTTTGAAGTATTCTACAGATATTTACTGTAAAGTGTAGTGACTGTTTTTGGAAACATCTTCATGTTTTCATTGGTTTTGAAAAAGTAGGTGATCAACCCACTTCCCACCATCCCCACAGCACAATAACCTCAATTCTTTACACAATTGGACAGGAGACGGAATTCCTCACTCAAGACAGCAAATTATGTAAAACTCTTGTATCAACCAATATGTTTATAAGTTAGCAGCAGTCAGCTTGGTCAGGTCTAGAGAAAGGTTCTACAGAGATAAGACAACACACCCAAAACCCTTCTGAATGGAAAGTGATTATTTTCACAAGTTCACAACAGAGGTGATGGTGTAATGAATTATTGACCTTTTGAAATTTACCTAGTTTGCCAATGTATCTCAGTATTTGCCCACAAATATACAGTCAATTTAATTTACAGACTATTCTGTGAAGTGTTTGAGACGTCTAGAAGACGTGAAAAGCGCGATATTAAATGCAAGTATTATTATTATACTAGAACCATACAAAACTTACAGCTTAGAAGAAGACCATTTGGCCCATCGTGTCTGTGCTGGCTCTTTGAAAGAGCAATTCATTCAGTTCCGTTTACTTGGCTGTTCCTAGTGACTTGTAAATGATTCATTTTAAATACCTATCTAGTTCTCTCTTGAAAACTAATATGGATTCTGCCTTGAGTGCTGCACCTAGCAGGGCATCCCATATCCTGTTCACATTGTACACGCCCAGAGCACCGAGACTGCCCTGGTCAAAGTCACCAACAGCATTCTCTCCATCTATAACCAGGGCTCCCTTTGCTTTCTTGTTCTCTTCAACCTCTATGCCACCTTTGTTACCATTGATCACTCTCCACTGTCTCTCCTCCCTGCTTAACGTGGAGTCCTGTAGCTCAGTGGTAGAGCACTCGCCTTGCAAGTGAGACACCTGGGTTCAATTCCAGGCAGGGCGAAACGTTGGGGAAGTTTCTTACTCCACACGCCTAACAATAATCCCTCCAAAAAAAAAAATTGGTCATTTTCAATCCACAACTGTTTGTGGGACACTGCTGTGCGCAATTGGCTGCTGTGTTTCGCCCACAAATATACTGTCAATTCACTTTACAGCATATTCTGTGAAGCGCTTTGAGATGTCTAGAAGACAGGAAATGTGTTAAATCAAGTGCAAGGATTATTATCATTAACCTGTGCATCCCTGGTTTTACTTTTACTTGTTACATCATTTTCACTTTGTTACATTTTGCTGCCTCAATGAAATCCAGATCTCAACCTTCAAGGTTTGAATTGCACTTTCAACACTGTCACACTACAAAATAGCCATTAGCCTCAGCTGCACCAGTAAATCCTACGAATGAGATACTTCACTAGTCGGAAAGAGCATCTGGCCTGTCTGTAGAAATGAAAAGTGAAAGCAAAATTTAACCCGAAGATCTTATCAAACGCTTTTATGTATTGTCAATATTTTTCACAAGTTTCTATTCACCATGAAGGGAGTTATAAAGGTTGTTTGTTGTCTTCAATATTCAAGGTTACCCATTGCAAAATCCTTTAAAATAAATTGATATAATAAATTGTTTCAAAAACAAAATGGACAGCAGTATGGTACACTTTTGTCAAGCATATCATAATTTGGTGATTTATTAAATGCCTCCTTATCAGTGTGTACACACAAATGTGTCAGAGTTAAAAATCAGAAAATGTCATTTGTGATTCTGTTTTGACACTATGCTTCCGTTTATAACTACATTTGTGTCCAGAATTTAAGATAACAGTTATTGGTCCTAATAGGCACTGTGAAAATAGTTTTCTATCTGCAACTGTGTAAACCCTTCCTGGAAATCAATCTGGAAAAATTTGTAAATAAATATACCAGACAAGATGGTTTAGTGCCAATCCAGAGGCCATTACTAAGCTAAGAATGCAATAATTTGTATTCTTTGTTGCAAAGCCAAGGATGTCATAAATGTTATTCCCTGTTGCTAAGATAGTGTCACACAAGCTCATGGAAAATCCTATGAATGACAAGCAGTTGCAATATCTCAACCACAATATCCTACTATCTTTAGGTGGCCAAGTTGGCTTCAGAATAAATTGGTTCAGTTACAACGCCCTAAGTTTCATAGTTCAGGAATGCAGAAGTTCTTTTGATGGCCAGCACAAATTTAGATTCCTACCCTTTAATATTTTTGCACCATTCGATGGGTGTGTAGACTTGTGCCTTCATATCAAATGCAAGGATTATTATTAATTATTATTATTATGTATTATTATTCATATTGTATCACATCAAGTCATCTATTGAACTAAATCAATAACTTCCTCAGAAGAACTAACTTCAGATCAGGATTAGGATATGATGGGCAAGTCATCTCCTTACTCCTCGCTCAGTTCCACTGACTCAGCATTCCTCCATCAGAGCAAATTCAAGATCCTCGCGTTTGCATTCAAATCCCTCCTTGACCTCACCACACCATACCTTTGTTACCACTTCTGCTAGCCCGGCCATCCATGCCACTCAATGAACACTCATGTCCTCAGCCCAGACCGCTTCAGCAGCATTGGGCAAGCTTTCATCCATTCTGAATAATCCATCCTCTCTGAAAGCTTTCATCCACATCCATGTCGCCCCCTCTCTTCAATTTTAAAGCTCCCCCTTCTTCAACCATGCTTTCAAACTCCCCACCTCCTTCAGCTCCTGCACCCTTAATTCGGGCTCCCAGTCAGCTTAAGAGCTTTGAGACATCCTCTTGATGTGTAAGGTGCAACATAAATGTAGATTGGTGTTGCTGTTTCCTGGCAGATGTGTTCTCTTTGCCAATAGCACCTCCCTCAACAGAATAGATATGTTACCATCTTAAACTGAAGTAGCAGCCAAATGGCTGCGAGGAGGTTTAGACAGTGGATGGATTATTGGTGTATTTTGGTATTGAAAAGGCCAAGTTAGTAATTCTGATAAGAGATTGATTACAAAATGTTCAGCTCAATGGCTTGGTAACCACATGTAATCTATTTAGGAGCAAATGTGGTGATGGAGCTTGAAAACAACAATAGAAGATTGACAATCCTCAGAACACCTCAGGTCTATTACCTCAGTCAGCTCTTATCGTGTACATTCCTACTCACTTATTTTGAACCATTTATGCCAAAATCCCACTTACATCGACACTTATCTGTACATTAATATTAAAACACTTACCATCTGTGTTAATATTGACCTAAACTCTGGCACACTTATGTCGACAAATTGTTTAGATCCTTAACAGTATTAAAGACATTGTTTTATTACCACTTATGTCAACAGTGTGACAGTGTTTAAATGACTTTTTTTACTATTTTTGTAAATAAGTTAGTGAAATGTTTGTCAACATGATAACGAAAATACATGGAAATAAATGCTTCAGGAATTTTAATTAAATGTATAACTCTTTCCAAATAAATCAATAAAAATACATGTAAATACATGGAATAGAAATTTTATTCACAGAAAATCTATTGTCCACTTGTGGCCACCTATGTCGACAAACCGCTTATGACCTTTCTCTTTGACTGTGCCTTCGTTCACCCATCCCCAATCCTCCCCCTTTTGATTCCAACCCCCAGCTCAGGTGCAAACCCTTAACTGACTGGCGGCCTTCCTACATGAAAGGTGCTATATAAATGTAATGTTGTTATATGTTGATAAAACTCGAACGGCCCTCATGGTGTCAACATGTGTGGGTAGGACTGTTTCCTCTGTGCTACATTGCAGAGAAGACTAATCTCTTGCTTCTTCATTCATAATTCAAAGCAATACAGACCAAGGAAGATAAGGAAAATGATTTACTCCACATTGGCAACCACCTTCTGGCCCATGAATCAGGTTCTTGGTTCTTTGATCTAAATATACAGATCTTTCTGGTCTAAATAGCTCACCTCTTGAATGATTAAAAGATCCGAAAATTGTTTCGAATGTAACATGTCCCTTTTAGGTGGAGAGTTAACCATTGCATTCTGCGTGTTGGAATAAGCAAAAAAGCACTATCACTTTTAATGACAATCTGCCTAACTTCAATAATGGACATGGTAGGTAAATTGTTCATATCTCCCAGTAAGCAAAATGCACAATCACTACACTTCATAGTCAATCCTGTGAAGTGCTTCTAGATGTCCTCTTGTCATTAAAGGTGTGATATCAAACGCAAAGATTTTATTTTTTAAATCTCTGTTCTCCTAATGAGTGTAATTTTAGGAGTCCTGTAGCTCAATGGTTAGAGCACTCGCCTTGCAAGCGAGAGACCTGGGTTCGATTCGCAGCAAGGCAAAACCTTGGGCAAGTTTCCTTACTGCATTATCATCCCTGATAACAATCCCTCAAGAAAAAAAAAACAGGAATAAAATTGGTCACTTCAATCCACGACTGTTTGTGGGACACTGCTGTACGCAATTGGCTGCCGCGTTCGCCCACAAATATACAGTCAATTCACTTTACAGTGTGTTCTGTGAAGCGCTTTGGGACGTCCTCCCGACGTGAAAAGCGCTATATCAAATGCAAGGATTATTATTGTCTAGAAGACGTTAAAAGCGCTATATCAAATGCAAGGATTATTATTTATTATAATCCCTTGAGCAGAGAGCCCAGCAGAGTGAGGAGGTAACTGAGTGAGGTGAAACAGAGTGGGAACTCTGTGCAGGAATTTGGTAAGAGTGGGAATTTGGTGCAGAAGGGGAAAGAGGTGCATAATTAAAGAATATATAATATTTATATTATTATAACATAAAATATGTTTGGGAATATGGCAGGGCAGCTGAGACCTATTGCATGCACAATGTATGCCATGTGGGAACTCCAGAATGCTTTGTGTGCCCTGGACAAACACTTGTATAGGAAGTGGCTCCGGCTCCTTGAGCTTGAGCTCAGGGTTTCAGGGTATCACTACATAGCGTACGGGAGGCTGAAGAGTTCATGGATAGAACATTTCAGGAGGTAGTCACCCCAGAACCACAAAGGGTTCAGAAGGAGAATGAGTGGGTGACCATCCGGCATGGTAGGAAGATGGAATAGGTAGTGCAGAAATCCTGTGAGTGTGGCACACACAAATCGGTTCTCTGTACTGAATACTGGTGAGGGTGATGACACCTCTGGGGAACGGAGTCAAAAGCGAATTGATGCACAGGGTGATACAGGGAAGAATCATTGCAGTTGTCATTGGGGCCACAACAGTGAAAGGAGTAGACAGGCGTTTCTTCAACCAAAGAGGTAGCGAGGTTGTGGGTGATAGGGTCACTGAGCCTGGTGTGGGAGAGGACGCAGCCAATGCCACATTATCGGAGGACAGGGTAGAGAAATTGGATAGGATAAGAATAAACAGAGGAGGTACTAAAAATGTTGTTGGTGTTCAAAGTAGATAAGTAACCCAGTCCAGACGGGATGCATCCGAGGTTACTAAAGGAAGAGTGGAAATAGCGGTGGCTCTGGCCACAATCTTTCAATTCTCCTTGGACACTGGGATGATGCCAGAGGACTGGAGGGATTCAAATATTACTCCCCTGTACAAAAAGGAGCAAAAGGATGAACACAGGTCACACAGCCTAATGTCAGGAGTGGGGAAACTTCTAGAGAATATAATCTGGGCCAAAATAAATTTTCACTTAGAAAAATATGGGTTAATAAAGAACAATCAACACGGATTTGTTAAAGGCAAATCGTGTCTAACAAACCTGATACAGTTTTTTGATGGAGTAACGGAGAGGGTAGATGAAGATTGTGCAGTTGATGTAGTTTCTATGCATTTTCAAAAGACATTTGACAAAGTGCCACATAAGAGACTTGTAAGCAGAATAGAAGCCCACAATATTAAAGGGACAGTAGCAGCATGGATACAGAACTGGCTGGGACACAGAAAGCAGAGAATGGTGGTGAACAGTTGCTTTTCCAACTGGAGGGAAGTGTGCAGTGGTATCCCCCAGGGGTCAGTATTGGGACCACTGCTCTTTTTCATTTGTATAAATGACCTGGACTTGAGTGCAGGGAGTACAGTTTCCAAGCTTGCAGATGATACTAAGCTCGGAAAAGTAGTAAACAGTAAAGAGGATAGTAGCAGAGTAGCAAGGAGAAACTTTTTCTACTGGCGGGTGGGCTGGTAACCCAAGGACACCGATTTAAAATAGTTGTTAAAAGAAACAGGGGAGGTGAGGAGAAATTTTTTCACGCAGCGAATTGTTCGGATCTGGAATACATTGCCTCAAAGGGTGGTGGAAGCCAATTCAACAACAACTTTTAAGAGAGAATTAGATAATAATTTTTACCTATTATTAGTATAATTAATATAATTATCAGCACTTTGGGACGTCCTTCCGACGTGAAAGGCGCTCTATAAATGTAATTTTGTTGTTGTTGTTGTATTTGGGGAGAACACGTTTGCAGGGCTGCGGAGAGAGAGCAGGAGAGTGAGATTGATTTAGACAGCTCTTTTCAAAGAGCCGGCACAGACATGATGGGCTGAATGGCCTCCTTCTGTGCTGTATGATTCTATGAATGCAAAGAATTATGTTTTAGCAGTGGACACAGGGGCTTCAGGTCCAGTTTGCCCAGTCACTAAAGGTTAATATTTTAGCCATGGTCTTCGGGCTACAACATAGTGAAATGTTGGGCTTCTGATATCAGCAGTAATAGGTTGCATTTCAAAGAGACTTTGGTAGCAGGTTTCATTACCTGTTCAAATTCTCTAAGCACTAGTGGGATAATAGCTAGTTCTCAAGTAAGCAAGCACAGGACGGAAAGGGTACAATTTCCATATCTCGTAGAGAAAGATCCAGTTATGGCAGCGACTGTTTAGTGAGAAGATACTGAATTACTAGAAACTGTAATACTCTGAACCATTGAAAAGAAGCAACTGGGCTATCGTTCCTCTAAAAGCTTATATGTGGAGCAGCAGTTTAGGAGTTATTAGTACCAGGCCTCCGTGCTTTTGCCAGAAAAACAGAGCTGAAAGTATTATCGAATGTCACGCTACAGACAAAGGCCATTTGGCACCTTACTACAATGTGTCCTTTGGATGAGACATTTATAAGAAAAAGGTTCAGTCTCCCTGTCCGGGAATTAAAGATCCCATGGCACTATTTGAATTGAGTCTGAGCATCAAAGCGGTGAGGCTTGAGATGGGCCTTGAACGAGGTCCATCTGCAATTATCCCACTTGTGCTTAATGGATTAGAATGCGTATCCCAACCTGCTACCAAATTCTCTTTGCAATGCCACCTATTACTACTGAGATCAGAGACCCAACATTTCCCATTGCTGTAGCCTTAAGACCACTACTAAAATATTATGGCTGAAAGCCCGTCTGCTGATAATGGGGTGGATAGAGCTGGGGATATAGAACATGCCAGTGTTAATCCCACCCTCCTGCTCACTCTCCACGTTTTTTCATATTCCTTTACTTGAGCATATACCTAATTCCCTTTCCAAATAATTTATTATCTGCTTCAACAATGGTTTTGGTAGAGAATTCCATTTTCTGTGCTGGAATAACCTCAAGGACTGTACGTATACACATTATCTAAACTTTTCTGCATTCTCAGGAACCAGTGGGGTTAATTTCTGAAATAGCTGCTCTTATCACAGTTGTTTCCAGCTGCACCCTGTTGTTATGACACCCAATATACAAAAACACAACTCTTGTTTTAAACAGGCTGTGATGGACTGACACCAGTTGGGCTCCAGTAATAAGCTGAAAACCAATGTAAATACATTTCAGTACTTTGAAGTTTTTCTGCATTTCCGCAGTCAGATTTTCTGAAGTTCAAATCGGATGCATCAAACAATTCATGGAATTTCATCTGCATGGGTGATACTTTGAGGCTATTAACAGCTTGGTTTACAGACACAATTAGACACTCACAGGTAGGCGTTATTACAGCAGCAAGTCCTTACAGGCCTCATTAAAAAGTCGGCATCAAAATTCACTGAATTGGTTCATGTCAGAAAATCTTTTACCTCCATTTCTACCAGTGTGTCAAATGTTTGTGAGTTTATTATATTAATCTAATGATGCAATCATAGATCAAAAGGCCACAATAGAGGGGGGCATTTCCAGCTCCTATAACTGTGGAGCAGGCACAGAATTATCTTGGTTTATCTTGGTTGTGAGGCCAAGAAGGAAGGTTGGCCAGGAAGGAGTATCCTTCCTTGTAACACTTACATAGGAATTTCATAATTTCTTTAGAATGAAACACCCATCATTCTTAAGTACTTATGTACTCAAATTACTGCCCCATCTCCAAGTTCCCTTATTTTTCCAAGATCCTTGAACAGTCATTGCTTCCCAGCTTCTCTCCTTTCTCTCCCGCCAGTCCCTTCACGAACCTCAACCTTCAAGGTTCTGTCCTTGAGTGGTTCAGAGCTAAAGTGGAGATGCTCATACCGTCTCCACATCATCTCCACAAATGGCTTCTACTCTAGCGCCCCGGACCGTCTCGTGTAGCATTTCTCAGGGCTCTGTCCTTGATCCCCTTCTCTTCAACTTTGTGAAATCATCCACAGACATGGAGTCAACTTACACATGTATGCGGATGACACCCACCTGTACCTCTCTGTCTCCACCCTCGACTCTAGGACCACTGCTGTGCTGACAGAATGTCTGTCCTGGATGAGAGCTAACTTTCTACAGTTGACTGTCAACAAGACCGAGACCCTCCTGATTGGCTCCCGTCAGCGCTCCACATCTCAGGAACTGGCAGCATCACCATCCAAGGATGCACACTCCACCTCACTGAGCCAGTCTGGTATCTTGGTGTCGTGTTTGACCCTCAACTGTCCTTTCTATCCCACATCCATGCCAATGACCCGATCTGCCTACCCCACCTCCGCAACATTGCCCGGCTCTGCCACTGCCTCACCCCTCAGGCCGCCGAAACCCTCATTCATTACATCTAGGCTCATCTACACCAACTCCCTGCTTGTCAGCCTTCCAAACTCCTCCCTCCACAAGCTACAGATAAGAACATAAAAACATAAGAATTAGGAGCAGGAGTAGGCCATTCGGCCCTCGAGCCTGCCCCGCTGTTCGATAAGATCATGGCTGATCTTCAGACCTCACTCTAATTACCTGCCCTATCCCCGTATCCCCTAATCCCTCTATTTTTTAAAAAATCTATCAGTCTCAGCCTTGAAGATGTTCAAGGACCGAACATCTACAGTCTTCTGGGGTAGTGAATTCCATAAATTCACTACCCTCGGAGTGAAGAAATATTTCCTCAACTCTGTTCTAAAAGGCTGACCCTTAATTTTAAGACTGTGACCCCTGGCTATAGATTCTCCTACCTCAGTGTCTGTCTCCCTACCTCTATAATAATAATAATAATAATCCTTGCATTTGATATAGCGCTTTTCACGTCGGGAGGACGTCCCAAAGCGCTTCACAGAACACACTGTAAAGTGAATTGACTGTATATTTGTGGGCGAACGCGGCAGCCAATTGCGCACAGCAATGTCCCACAAACAGTCGTAGATTGAAAATGACCAATTTATTATTGTTTTTGGTTTTTACCCCATCTATCCAGCCCTTTAAGAATCTTATATGTTTCAATAAGATCTTCCCTAATTCTTCTGTACTCTAGAGAATACAGCCCTAGTTTATTCAGCGTATCCTCATAGGTCAGTCCCCTCATCCCAGGAACTAACCGAGTGAATCTACGCTGCACCCCCTCTAGGGCAAGTATGTCCTTTTTTAAATAAGGAGACCAAAACTGCACACAATACTCTAGGTGCGGTTTCACCAAGGCCCTATACAGTTGTAGCAAGACTTCCCTACTCTTGTACTCTAAACCTTTTGCAATGAACACTAACGTGCCGTTTGCCTTCTTAGTTGCTTGATCATCCAGAACTCTGCAGCTCATCTGCTCTCCCACACCAAGCTCATCACCCCCACCCTTGCCCGGGTCTATTCGCTCCCCGTCACCCAGAGGATAAAGTTCAACTTTCTTCTCCTCACCTTCAACAACAACAACAACAACAAGATTCCATTTATAAAGCACCTTTCACGTCAGGAGGACGTCCCAAGGCGCTGCACAGTTGGGTCATGACCCGAGCAGGGGGGAAATGGTCAGGGGGAGGGAAGGGAGGGAGCGAGGAGGGGGGAAATGGTCAGGGTGAGGGGAGGGAAGGGAAGGGAGGCATTGCCCCTCCCTACCTCTGTGACCTGCTATCCCCTTATCAACCTGTCAGTTTCCTCCATTCGGCAGGCTCAGGCTTGCTCCACGTAACCCCACCCGGTCTGCCCTATGATCGGCAGTCGGGCGTTCAGCCTCTCTGCCCCCACCCTCTAGAACTCCATCCAACATTCCCTTTACCTCACTCCCTCCCTTGCCTCCTTCAAGGCATGTCTCAAGACCCTCCTCTTCAACCACGCTTTTAGTTACCCTCCTACCCTCTCTGCCCTCCACCCTCCCTGATCCTAAACCTCCTGCTCGGGTCCAAATCCCTAATTGTCCAGGTCTTTAGGATGTCCTCCCGACATGGAAGGCACTATATAAATGTAATTTTGTATTGTATTTTAAGCCCTCTGAGACGTTTCTCTCATGAAGGCTACTTATAAAATATAAATTCAACTTATTGTTTACAGTTTGATCAGCTGTCAGAGGGTGGCAACATTTAGTTTTTGAACTGTGGCTTTGAGAACAGCTTTTAACTTCAATTGTTTTGTTTTATGATTATTCCTCAGCCATTACCTGGGGAAGAAGCATGAAATTCACACTCTCCTCAGTCCCAATTTATAACATTCCTGACCAGCCAGCCTCTATCCACACTGTACCTTGTGAAATCATTCTACCCCATCAAATAATATCAAGCCAGCCTCCAGCATATTCACCCTTCCTCATGTCTGCACTTCAGCTCTTTTTTGAAGGAGAAATTTTCTCAGCCTTAACTGCTTTTATTAAAGGTCTGTTCCTCATTTAGAACAACGCTGAGCCTTTTCTCCTTGGTTTTCCCTGCGGGAAGCAAGAGAATTGTAAATACAATGAAGGAGTCATTTCGCTATCTTTGTTTTATGGAGTAAATGCATTTAGTAGAGCAAGTAATACTGAGAGAGCAGCATGCCAGTAGATCTACAAGAGAGAATTTTGAACTATGTTTATGAATTATGAAAATGCTACGTTGTAACTTGTGCATTCATATGAAGCTTTAAAAGAAAAATATGATTTTTTGTTATCGTTGTACGCACAGTACTGTTCAACTACAACAATAATAATACAATAATAAAACATAATTTGATATAATACCCTTCATGTTGCAAGGATGTCTCAAAATGCTTCAGAGGGTTTTATTATAACATATAGCGACTTGTGATTTTGCCGCTGAACACAGCAGACAATTTGCACACCGCAATGTCTGATAAATAGCCATGAAGTGAGTGATAAATATTTTTCTGAGGATTTTTGGCTAGGACACTAAGAGAAACGCACTTCTCTTTTTGAATAGTGTCATGGGATTTTTAATGTCTCATGAACAGGCAGACAGGAATTCAGTTTAACATTTCATTTCAAGGACAGCACCTCCAACAATCCATTGCTCCCCTATTGGAGTGTATTGGCACGTCAGCGTAGATTGTGAGCTCAAAGACCCAAGTTGGGCTTGAATCTACTGCTTCTGATTCAGAGGCGAGAGTGCTATCAACTGAGCCACAAGACCTAAAATGAGTTTAAAGATTTTTTTTCATATGCTTCTCGCTGATAAAGGAATCTAACTTTCATGTCTATTATAACCACAGGCATTTCATTTAGTTCCTGTAGATTTTCTGAGAACAAGTAGAGTCAGGTTTGGAGAACAATTATTACTGGATGTTACTGCCACTGAAAACATGAGGTCTACATATCTCTTCTAAACTGTTCTGATAATCTTTTAAAAGCAATTTTTATTTTCAAAACAATTCTCTAATTAAATCAATACAGCTACCTGTTAAAATGGATTAACTAGTAGATGTATCAATATACAGAAATCAGCTACTGCACTTCAAATAAATCCTCAGGAATGTAAGATGTTGGGAGGGTGTGGCCAATTACAAAAAAGCATTCGGCGGCATTGGCAAAGTTAATTTTTTTCCCATTTCTGATGATTTGTCCTTCATTAATGATCTTCTAAAGGGAACTTGAAAGCATTCATTTGTTTAAGAGACTAATTCTACATCACAATAACCTAGTCACAAATAACAGCTCACTGAGAACTCCAAATCTCTCTCAGCACCAATTAGAAAGGTTTGCTCTTTGTGAGTATATGAACAAGTTAAGATGATGATAATAATAATCCTTATTATCATGGTGGCGAAATGTTGCAAAGTGCTTCCGAGGATTGTACTGTGAAGTGTAGTGATTGTAGCCTATCTCTCACACCGTCTCCACTTCATCTCCAGAAATGGTTTCTCCTCTAGCCCTCGCACTGTCTCGTACGGTGTTCCTCAGGGGTCTGTCCTTGGTTCCCTCCTTTTCAATATCTATATGCTCCATCTTGGTGACATCATCCACAGGTATGGGGTCAATTTCCACATGGATGCGGATGACACCCAACTGTACCTCTCTGCCTCCACCCTTGACTCCAGAACCACTGCTATGCTGACAGAATGGATGAGAGCTAAAATTCTGCAGTTGAACATCAACAAGAACGAGGCTCTCCTGATTGGCTCCCGGCAGCACCTCCACACCTCAGGCACTGAGAACATCACCATCCATGAAGGCACACTCCACCTTACTAAGCCAGTCTGGAACCTTGGCGCTTTGTTTGAACCTCAACTATCCATTCTACCCCACATCCATGCCATGTCCTGCTCTGCCTTCCCCCACTTCTGCAACATCGCCCGGCTCTGCTATTGTCTCACACCACAGACCTCAGGCCTGCTCCATGTCCCCCGCCTCGTCCGCCACCACCATTGGCAGGTGGGCCTTCAGCCTCTCTGCCCTCACCCTCTGGAATACCATCCCACAGTCCCTCCGCCTCGCACCCTCTCTTACCTCCTTCAAGCTCCATCTCAAGACCCTCCTCTTCGACTGTGCCTTCGGCCACCCTCCTTGCCCCCCTGCCCTCCACCCTCCCCGATCCCAACCCCCAGCTTGGGTCAGAAACACTGATTGTCCAGGCCTTGGGACGTGCTCCTGATGTGAAAGGCGCAATACAAATGTAATTTTGTTGTTGTTGTATTTGCAGGCAATCACAGCAGCCAATTTACATCCAGCAATATCCCGTAAATAGCAATGAAGTGAATGACCAATTTTACCTGGGGTATTGTTGGCCAGAGAGGTACCCTTCTCTTTTTGAGTTGTGCTATGCGACCTTTAGCATCCTGAACAGGATTTAGCATCTCATCTCTGACAACGCACAATGCAACACCCCCCCAGCTCTGAGGTAAGAATGCTAATAAATGATCCAGACTGACACTCTGACAGACCAATACTGGCTCAGGTATAGTTAAGGGAGAACCATCAGCACTGACCCAAATATAGTTATATGCAAGTCAAGGTGAGAGACATCAGTAGTAGCTCAGTTACAGTAGGTAGAACTCCTCAAAGAAGCTCCTATGCAGGACACTATCCCTTTAAGGGAGTTTTTTAAGGTTGCATCAAATGGTGATTCTGCTGAATGACCCGGGCAGCCATTTTTTTTTGACAACTGGAAGTATTAACATATTTATGACTGAAAGGAACATGCTATACATATTGTTCTCTCGACCAGACTCTACTTGTTTCTTGAGTAATGACCGTAACTAAATGGAAATACCTGTGGTTACAAGAGATAAAAGGAAGATTTCTTAGTAGAAAGCCTTTAGGATCCTACAAGGAACCCTGAACCTCCATAACCAACGGGGAAGCAGGGCAGACACTAGCTTAATAATTAATGTACACCTTAAATCAGATTGCATGTGTGTGTGTTTTTTTAATGTCGTTTTTACTAGTCGGCTAAATTCAAAGAATTACTAAGACATGCCTTGAATTGACTCGCCCATACTAAGATTGTCAAGAGAGAACAGGGCATTTGGTATATAAATTACATGTCAATTTGCATAGATAATAAGCTACTACTACTACAACTAAAGACGAATATTTATTCCTCTGCTTATTTGCTGCTTGTAGTGAGTAAGCAATATTGCCTTTAGGATGGGTGGGAGGACCAGCCTGTTCTGTTCTCAGGGTGGAGCACAGCTAAGCCCTGCCAAATTGCCCTCTTTTACCGGCAAGATCAATGCAGTAACATTTCACGAGGTGTGCACATTGCTCCACACAGCCACTTTGTGGATATCCTATAGAACTGCACAGCAAGTTCTTTCATGTAGAAGCTCCAGGTTTCATGATATCAGCAAGGAGTTCAAAATAACACTGGTCTAAAGCCCGGGAGCAACCAAGAATGATAATGTTAATGTAATCTAAGGATAAATTACATAAAGTTATGGTGAGGGATCTCACGTCATGTGAAAACCCTCAAAACGCTGAGAGGGATAAATAATACAAGCAGGCTTTTGATTTTGGACTGTGACCACAGAATAAGAAGTGGCATGTAGAAAAGTAATATGTTTCAAGTAAGAAGACAAATTAAAAACATAGTTTGGGTAAAAACATAATGGTTGTGAATCGTGGAGATTACTCAGATAAATGTAAACGGAGATATTCAAATACTTCACAGAAAGCAATGCTACTTGTGCTTTGGGACTGAATGGGAGAGGATTCACCTGTGGAGATATGTGGTTGAATGGAGATGTTGAAATAAATAAATATTCTGGAATTTCACACAGAAACAGGAGACCAGTCTATTCTACTAATTTATTAGATCACGACGGATCTAATGATGTTTGTCTAAAAATGACAGTCACAACACTTTACCTTAAGTCCTGTGAAACACTTTCAGATGTTCTCCCAGCATTGAAGGCATTGTATTACATGCAAGGATTATTATTATTATTGTCATCTTTCAATTTCATTTCCCCACCTATTCCCACACGTCTCAATACACATGTATCTATCTCTCTATTTCCTCTTTAACAATTCCAATAAAAGAGTAAAATCCTACCAAATCAGAGGAAAATTAAACGTAGCCTGGAAAAAATAGTAGAAAAAAAGCAAAAGAAATAAATAGATTACAGCAGTCGTCAAGTTCATTCATTAAAACATTTTCAAGAGCTAATTTTACTGAATGGGACAGTGCAAGTTATGAACTGGTGAGTGTAATGTCAGGGTCAGTATTCTCTAGTAGTACCTGTTCTAGGCCAGTAATCTTGATATTTTTACCCATGGAAAGGCTTTCACTCACAAGCAATAGCAAAAGATCAAGCAGATAGGGGATTCCAACATTCTGGCCCTACAGGTCACAAAGTGCTGAGAAGAACTTTCTGATAGGTTTAGGTTGTGATTCCACAGGTTAAATGCAGCACGATAGTGAAGGTATGTGAAGCTTGGGCATTGCTCTCCCTGCCAGCAGTCCATTAATGTATGCACTCGTGGTCATTCCTCCTTGTGTATAAATTGAACATGGCATTAAAGTCCTTATTTCCATCTAGATAAAAACGGGAGCCCTTTTAATGTCAACACGATAGAAAATTCTTTCCCCACATATCTATGAGTCACTGGATAAAAGAAAGTGACCACAACCTCTTGGGTCAGATACAATTGTGAATTTGGGATGTGGATGAAGGACCTCCCCATTCTCATACCAGATAAGGTCAGTTGCCTTGACTACTAATGCTTGGGTTTCACTAACTCTTGAGAACCAAGGTCACATTCCATGACAACAGTTTCAAATCTATACTAGCCATAGGCTCAAAGGGAACTTGCATTAATTTATATTGTGCTAGATTACAATCCGAAACTGAGATCAAAGACCGAGTTGGGGGTTTGATGTGCCAAGCCCCTATTATAAACCATGAATTCAAGGGATCCATCGCCAAGAGTTCCCCTCCACCGAGAGATGAAAGATAGAATCCCTAATGGACCTCCTTATCGAAGAGTTCCTGGACGTAAAAAGAACCAGAACAGCATCACAAGATATAAGAGCAAGATCATAGTAGCAGACAGTAAAACACGTCAATGTGTAATTGTACAGCCTCTGATTAGTAGAAATGATGGCTACAGATGAACAATCTACAGGTGAACAATCTACCTTTATTCTTCAATTGCTTTTTGATCATGTTTCTACCATGATTACCATTCACAGAATTACTTCACGGGAATTAGGAACTGGGATTCAAAGCAAAATTGAGCACAAGGCCTTAACTAAAACACAACAATGTTTCTCCTGAATAATCCTCCAGAGCGATATTAAATACAGAAATGGTGTATTATTTATGCATACCCTGATGTACTGTTTTTAAACTCTCCTGCAAATAATCCTGCCATTTGACTCCATCACATGTTGCAAGGTATGTGCTTTGATCACAGCATAATAGAACAGCAAGTCCAATTACACCAATTCTTCAGAAACACAACCGAGTCCAAAACCCATGATCCTTTAGTTACAAAAGGGTCACACAGTTACTTCTGGCATTTCCCTCCAGGATTTTGTTATCGTATTGAGGATCAGCAAATAAAAAGGGAAACAATGGAGGACCTTTCCATGCCAGACAGGAACGGGCCACCAAACATTGGTGCACTGGAGCAAAACAAAATCATTCAATATAAATCGATTGATATGTGGTCTTCATTTGCTGATAATCATCTGAACTTGAATGTTTGACACTATAATATTAGCATGTGTATGCCATGAGAACGCTTCAATAATGAACTAGAGATGGCATCGCTGAAGCTCATGGTGTTTACTTTACACTGTAATCTTGGTTTAACCTTGTTTTCACATCCATCATTTGGTTCACTACCAGAAACAACCACAACTGCTACAATCTGTTTCCTATTCACAAGATCACAACATTTGTCGGGATGAAGAAATCTCTTTGGCTCAATCCATCTCATCCCTCCAGCACACCTATCCTACCATCTCCCATTACTGCATTAAGCTGCTTTTTGAATGACTCTAGTGTCTTGACCTCTACTACCTTTCCGAGAAGTACTGCATTTTAAGAAGACCCTGTTTATCAAACAAGATGTTAAACTGATATCCCATCTATTGTTCAGGTGGATATTAAAGAGTCCATGACATTAATTAAAAAATGATGGGAGTTTCTCCAGAAGCCCTGACCAATAATTCTCCAAATTCATTGGTCATTTACTTCCTGGTTGTTTGTGACTGTTGACATAAATGGCTTCTACATTTGACTAAAATAAATGATTGAGTTAGTTGCTTCCTTCGTCTGGACCCACTTACTCCTGTAAAGAGTTTCTTCCAGCCCAGTTACTTTAGTTCTGAATAAGATTCATGGCTTAGACATAAACTTGTTTTTTATCTTTCAGAGGAGTGCATTTCCTCCATGTTTGTTTTTATTCAAACCTTTTTCCTTTTTATGTCCACTATTTTTCCCTTGTGCCGCTAATATATTTGTCAGAATTCCTGAATTCAGGGGTCCCACAAGGTGGCAATATGATGCATTAGAACTTGGAAGAAGGTTGAGTTTGAAAATGTAACTTTTCTTAACGTCAGACTGAATCAATGGTAACCAATCAATCCTACAAGCAGATCAATTTAAGATAATCTTGCATTTTGATTTTGTGAGATGAACGTAATTCAATATTGTGTTAATTTCAGACCCTTCTAGACTGAGTGTTCCTTCTTCCCATTGTGGAGCTTCAATCACAGGGAATACCTTCCCATGCAATTATTTTTTTCTGGTTAATCAATTACAACCAGACCAAACTTGTTGAAGGTGATGACTGGAATTTAATGGGCTAATTTTTGTTGCAAAGTTTCAGATCAGTGAAATTGTTTTATGCAAATGCATAATGAAGGAGACAACAGGCTTCACATTCCAACGTTCTTCAGTTTATTAGTAATCCAACCTCCCGCTTGGATTACTGCAACGCACTCCTCACTGGTCTCCCCAGCTCCATTCACAAGATCCAGCTCATTCAAAACTCTGCCGTCCACATACTGACACAGACCAAACTCCGTACCCACATCTCACCAGTTCTGGCCAGGCTCCACTGGCTCTCCATCACCGAAAGGATCAACTTCAAGATCCTCACACTCGTGTTCAAATCCCTTCACTCTCTGGCACCTCCCTACCTCTCCAACCTCCTCACTCCCCAATCCCGCACCCGGCGCCTCCGTTCGACTGGCACCGGCCTCCTGCTCATCCCTTGCACCCTCCACCCCACCATCAGAGGTCATGCTTTCAGCCATTACGCCTCAAAACTCTGGAACACCCTCCCTCAATCCCTCTGCCTTGCCCCCTCCCTCCCCTCTTTCAAGTCCCACCTGAAAACTTTCCTCTTCGACCATGCTTACGGCCACCTCCCCCTCCCACCTGTTCGGAGTCAGGCTCCATCACTGTTAAGCGCTCTGAGACACTACCCTGCATGAGGGTGCGATATGTGCAAGTTGTTGTTGTTGACTTAGTTAACATATGACTCCATTTTGAGAGGGATTTTGCCCTGATTTGGGAGATGAAAAATAGATTTCTTAAGAGAAAGGTAACCAAGATGATGAAACCAAAAAACAGAAGTTGCTGGGAACACTCAGCAGGTCAGGCAGCATCTATGGAGAAAGGAAAGTGAGTCAATGTTTCGGTCCACAACCCTTTGTCAGGTTCGATGAGTTCTGGTAGCAGTCACAAAACTATCACTGCCAACTCAAGCAGCAACTTTTGGTTAAGAAAATATTTTAAAATACAGAATATACCTTTCCTATGCAGCAAATTCAGCTGAGTAAAAATCACCAGAGACAGCTAGGGAGCCACAAAACCCTGAACTGATAGAGGGAGTGAAAGATGAAGCATGCATGATCAGTTAATAAATGACCGTCATTAACAGCAGATCAACAGCTAGCAGCAATGTAATCATTAGATTTCCGTAAACTGGAAAAATCTCATCTCAAACCAGATGCACCCAATCAGCAGTGGACTCAAGACCCTCCCTAATCCTCCAGACACAGACGAGGTGCAGGCCAATGGGTGATTTTTTTAAAAAAGGCAGTAAAAGCTTGCAAACTTTGCTCCCTCCCCCAGTAGATGAAAAATCTTTCACAAAATACTTGATAAGTGTACAATTCATTTTAAGATACAACAACAACAAGATTTCATTTATAGAGCGCCTTTCACGTCAGGAGGACGTCCCAAGGCGCTGGACAATTGGGTCGGGACCCAAGCAAGGGGGAAATGGTCAGGGTGAGGGGAGGGAAGGGAGGGAGCGAGGAGGGGGTAGAGTCGAGAGGGGAGCTGAAGGCATGGTCGAAGAGAAATACATAGCTTAGCTTGATCTAAATTTATGTAAGAAATTGCAAATTTGACGCAGTCGGATTGTAATCCTCAGGAAAAACTACAATGTTTTTAATACAGCAATGGGTTCACATTTCTTCAAGAGGACAACTTGTCCTGGAGTCAAGTTCCATCCATGAGTTAGAACAGCCTTTCAGCAGCTAATTCTGCATGTGTGAACCTAGACATCTGCAGGTGTTTCGACAGAATATTTCACCGTCCAAGTCATCAAACCCAAACTTGATCCCTGTTCTCCACTGGTAAGCAACCAGGCAGTTAAAAATCCTTAATAGGATGATATTTAATCTGCATATTTTAAAAAAAATCAAGTAGATATGGTGCCAATCCTGCAATGGTTAAGGTATTCTTTTATATTATGAATTTGGCATCAGTCAATCTAGGTTTAGAGGGATCATTATGTCCCAAGGACTCTGTGCTCTCCTTTTCCAGGTGAATAAACATCATTAGCTATCGAGACATAAACGTGCCATACTGAGAAGTAGGTTCCCCTTATTCATCCTTAAACCCAATCTCCTCCTGTGAAAATTAGATAAAAATATTCAGAGCCTTTCTCAGCACTACAACATTGATTGTTTGTCAACTCATAATCCCTTCATTTAAAGGCATCATTTCTTTTATTGGAATCAACAGGGTTCCATTCTAACAGTGCAACACCAGTCTGGCTGGCATAAAGTATTCACACTGTACATTTTACCGCAGTACTTTTAGCAAAAATCAGTACTGCATTACACAAGATGATCACTTTCATTACTTGACTATACTCCCTGCTCGCTGGAACTTCCCAATTCCTTGCTCCACAAACTGCATATTATTTTGAATTCTTCAGCTCATGTCCTCTCCTGCACTAAACTCTGTGAGCCGATCATCCCCATCGTTGATTGGCTTCACTGGCTCCCCATCTCCCAGAGGATAGAATTCAAGATCTTCAGTTTTAAAGCCTTCCACGGTCTTGCTCCTCCCTACTTCTGATACCTACTAAAATGTTACCAACCTGCCCGCTCCCTCCGCCCAGGAAGCACTGGCCTGCCCACTCCACCATCAGGTCGGACCTTCAGCCTTTCTGCCCCCACCCTCTGAAACTCCATCACAGAGCCCCTCCGCCTCATCCCTTCCTTGCTTCTTTCAAGGTCCGTTTCAAGATTTTCAATGCGCCTTTAGTCTCTTCCTATCTCCACCCCCCTTGACTCCAGCCTCCAGGTCTCATGCAAACCCTACATTGTCCAGTGCTTGGAACATCCTCCCAACATGAAGGTTCTCTCTATCTGTTAAGATTGGAGCTAAAGACCCTATGGTGTTATTCAAAAGAGAAGTTGTTACTGTGTATAAAATATTTATGTAATACATCAGACATTTCTTGCTTACAGCACAAAAATGAAGCTTGAAGTTCAGATCAATTACATAGTAACGACTGTATCAATGTAAAACACACATTTGGTTTTAGATATGAAGCTCTGATTCCACAGATATTTTATTTATTTAAATTTACAGCTCACTCCATCTCTACACCAGCCACTATGAGCTAACTATGAACTGGGTAAGAGTTAGACAACTCATCAGAATGATGCAACAAATATTCAGTATTAGAAATCGGAGAAAAACAGTGCAGTTTTCTTCAATTTGGTCTTTTCAATGCAAAAGATTTGTATTCTGTCACAGAAATAAACCTTACTATTCGACTAAACTGAAACCACATTTAGTAGTGTAATTGAAATGGAAACTATGATAAGAACCTAGACAGAATACAAATAGGAAAATATAAGTCATTGGATTGTTTTATTTTCATACACCGCATCATCTGATGTGGCATCTTTATTTGGCACTGCCAGTTTTCTCATTCAAGCCACATATAAACAATCATAAAACAAATCTCAAAATAAGTTTGATTTGATTCATCTCAAATTCCTGCTCTATGGTTTTGGTCCCAAGCAATTTATAGTTTGATTCTTGTGACAGTATTCAATGCAAAGCAGACTCTGTGGAATACCAAATCAGAACCACCTAATGGTGGGGGGGGGAAGCTAAGATTTAAAATACCAGCAGCTGTAGCTAAAATAAACTTGGTGAGAAACAGATAACATATTGAATCTAATTTGCAGCTGCTCCTTTTTGCTTCAAACTTTGGTGTTCCTCTACCTGGTAATGAAAGAAATTAATTGAGAGAGCAATAATTTAACGTGTGCTTCTGATTTCGAAGCATTTTACGACTCACCTGGGTGATAAACAGTAGGTTACAACAGTAATGTACTAAATTGGAAAAATCTATTTACTGAGATTCAATGAGGTGGTGGCTGTGGTTAGAAGCACCTCAAATCCACAGAACACATTCCCTTTGAATGGTTGCATTCATTAATTTCTACCTCAACAAAATAGATCTTTTTAATCACAATTCCATCCATGACATGCTTTTTTTCCGAGTTCTCGACCTGCCTGGCTGGTAATTGTTTATTTTGAATTGTCGGTAGAGATGAGTAAAGCAGCCTCACTATGTACATTCTTTTCAGTTTGTACTGAATACTTTCTCCCACCCCACTCAGACTCTTAAACAGAAACAAAGCATTAAAATCACCGAAGTTATTCCAGGTAGTCAGGCGAGACACAACTCACGCAGCATCCTGTGGTGGCTTACATTTTTATTCCAATCATTCAGTACTAGATGTGCTTCTGACTGTCTGGGTCGTAAGGAGAAAGACTGTGATTTCAGACAATTTGTCAGCCAAGGGAACATTTTTTAAAAAAAAATTAACATTTCCTCACGTTGTAGGAGATTGCTGGGCCACTCTCACAAACTGGGCACGACTTGTCAAAGAGCTGAGAGAGGAAGGAAGGTGTGTGTATGTATGGGAGTAAGGGAAAGAAGAGAGAAGGAGGGGTTTGGAAGATGAATGAAAGTTTTCCTCGTTTCCTTCTCTTTAGCTGGTGTAAAATGTGGAATGAAGTAATAATAATAATAATAATCCTTGCGTTTGATATAGCGCTTTTCACGTCGGGAGGACGTCCCAAAGCGCTTCACAGAACACACTGTAAAGTGAATTGATTGTATATTTGTGGGCGAACGCGGCAGCCAATTGCGCACAGCAATGTCCCACAAACAGTCGTGGATTGAAAATGACCAATTTATTATTATTGTTTTTGGTTTTTGGAGGGATTATTATTAGGTGTATGGAGTAAGGAAACTTGCCCAAGGTTTCGCCCTGCCTGGAATTGAACTCAGGTCTCTCGCTTGCAAAGCGAGTGCCCTAACCACTGAGCTACAGGACTTCCACATGAAGTATTCCTGTTTCAAAGAAATAAAGCAAATAACTGCCACATTGCTTAGCAAAAGTGTGGGAATAATAGTCAAAAGTGGTAGATGTTCCCTTTAAAGTCACTGAACCATTGTAAGAAATGTTAATATTTAATTTACTGGAACGACATTCTCATCCACTGGCAGCCTCTTGCTGATTGGACCGCACCATCAGGTGAAATTCAAGTTGAAAGAACAAGAAAAGTCCAACATATGGTTTCCAAATTCGTATTTATTTTCATTTGGGCTACACAAATTGAGGTAACCCAAATCTTTAAATATTTGGTTCAAAAATGTGTAAAACCCAATTTATACAAAGATTAGACTGGTTTTCAAGAATGGGGTTTTGTTGGATCTGAAAGGACCATGAAGCTAGAGCACACCCAACTGGGACTTTAGCTGTTGTGACCCTGAAGAGCTTCAGCCATGAATAATTTGCCCATACTCTGTGCTGTGAACTCCTTGATCCGCTGGCAGTAGGTGTTGATTTGTCCTGTTAGGAGTTTGAAGAAAAAAGAACATTTTAAAGTCTTGAGCAAAATACAGGCTTCAAATTGAAAAGTTCACACATTGTGCAAGTGCATTTTTCTATCTATTTCTGATGTCTAATAATGCTTTTAGTTTTAATGTTTGTGTGCACATCATCACCTATCATTACAGGTTATAATACAACCACTAATGTACAACCATAAGGCCAATCCCATCTGGCTGAAAAACAGCCAACGTCAACATAATTACTGCAGGACACTCAAGCAGAACAATGCCCTTTGACCACCTCTGATTCTACACTAATCACGAGAATGGCTGGTTGAAAAAAAAGACAGAAGTGTACCAAATGGGTGCTATTCTTCTGCTTTACCAATCGTATATGTAAAGCTGGCAGAGTATAACTTGTAGGATCCCACTCATTTAGAGAGGGATTGGGATCTCAAAATTACAGGTTTAATGACCCTTCACACGTGAGCTACCTTTTTCCTGAACTGGTTGCTCACTCAGGTTAACCTAGGTAAATACATAAATGTTGGCAGTCCATTAACCCCAAGCTTAAGTTTCAAACCCCACATTGAATCTATCCCCAAGACTACACTGAGCCACCATGACCAATATCCAGTCTATAGAGTTCAAGTGCTTCACGTACTAACCCGACGTTCAAACTCAAAACGCCATTTTCAGCAAACAAAGGGAAGAAAATATTCCAGATTACTGCTTGAAAGTACTTCAACAGCAGTTGAATGAACCTCAGGGAGGGTGGCAAAGAGTATGGAACAGTTGTTTGTTAATCTGTTAAATAGCCAGCCAATACTCATTGTCTGTATTTGTACATTAACAATCGGTTAACTGGAGAGGTCATTGACATCAGGAGTGGGGAAATAAGAGGAAATTGTCAAAACAATTATCTAAGAGCTCCCCTGATGGCTCAATGGATAAAATACACCATGGGATCCACTACTGATCAGGAATATGTTGTTTTTGATGCCTCTTGTGGGCCACATTCGCTGAACTCAGGAACAGAAGAAAACTAAAATTTAAACTGATGAGATGCATTTAGCAACTGGATCCTATATGAAACACATATATACAGCTTCTACATATATACTTCTTTTTTCTTTTAATCTCTAACCTGCGACAAGGAGAGTTTCAAGCCTTGGTGGTGGCTGAGGTGGTTTGAATAACTTGCTCATATCCTCCTCTGGTAGTGATGGTTCTCCGCGGCTTTGTCTCTGGGTATTCTCCAGTTGGCGCCTGTGCAGATACTGCAAAGAAAGATCAGCATTTAAAATACCCCAAGAGTCTGTCATTAAATAACGTTGTGTACCAATCCTGCTGACAATAGTCATGTGGTAGATATTTAACTTTTCCTAAGTTTATGTTTGAGAAAATGTCTTACAAGTGCACCATGTGCGTAGCTCTAAATCATACAGATTATTGGTCTGTGCTGGGTTAGCTGATCACAACCAGGGCAGATGTGAAGACAATTGGCATTCATGTCCCAGGCTTGCAAATAAAATCCGACAGGGCCACATTCCTGATCAATATCCAGAGACACTGGCTGGAAAATGTATGCCTTTGAAAAACAGCCAAGAGCAGAATAGGATGAGGCTGTGATTTCTTTCACATACACACACACACACTGCATTGCCTGTGGTCTGCATGGTCTTACACATAAAGAATGACATTTGAGTGCCTGCTGCAGGACCATATCCCAGCATAAGTTACCGCTTTCAGATAAGGAGAAGAGGAACAAGAAGTTTTTTTTGTGTTTGTTTTGTACTCACTCAGGTTAAACTTGGTAAATACAGCCAGTTGTCTGACACATGTGGCAACTCATCACCATGCTTAAGAGTATCCAAGCCAAACAGAGTTCCATAAATCACATCTATTGATGGAAATTCCCCAAGACATTTACTGGAATGAAATGTACACTCTCCCTGGAGGGACTCATCCTGCTGACTGAATTCTGAACAGTATTAGGCGCAGGTTGGCAAGAGCCAAGGCTTGGGGACCCCAGAGTGTGTTGGGGTATTGCCGGAGTCTAACCAGCTACAACAACATAGCCATTGAAAGAATCGTCTGGCAAGCTTTCCTGCTGTTTTTCCAGCTAGGACCACCCTATCCATTAGGGCTTTGGCTTGCAGGTTAATGGGAGCAGAGTGACTGGTCTGTTTTTCCAAATCCTGCCGATGAGCCAGGCTTGATTTGGACCTATCTCGCTCAGGAACTTGACTAGTTTTTTTTCTTAGGTTAGCATAACTGATGAAAGAAATGAATCGAAAAAACAAAAACGCTAGTTCACTAGGACACCAGAAGAAACTCCCTTTTCTTTTTCAATAGTGCCATGTTATAGTGCCTCAGTTTAACGTCTCATCTGAAAGACAGCACCTCTGGCAATGCAGCACACCGCCAGTACTGCACTGGAGTGTCAATTTAGGCTATGTGGCTATACAAGTCCCTATGTGGATCTTGACCCTACAGCCTTCTGACTCAAAGGCGAGAGTGCTACCAACTGAACCAGGCTGACACACAATGTGGGATGATGTTACGATTCGATTCCCCTTCCCTCAATTTTCACAAAAGCAAATTTGAAAATACTGCACCAGGTTTGTATTGCCACCTGCCAGTAACAGATGTTATATATTAGTGAAATAAGATTTTATTCAAGTCACAGTAATCTTTCATTAATTGTGGAAGTCCTGCTTCTAAAGTGAAACCGATCCATTGGTATTGTGGAAATGCTAAGAACTAAATCATTCCTCTGATGATCTGTGGTCAGGACCAAGTATTTCACAATAGACCGGCATTTTTTCCAGATTAAGTTCAGAGGAGAAAAATCTATTGCAATTTTAGATTTCATACCATCATTAAGGGCTGAAAAATATATTATTTTGCCAGCTCACCATAACATATCAATTTTACAACTAAAGTGAGATACCGAGCATGAATGTTTTTCTTTTTAATACGCAAAAAATAGCGAAGGACATTGAAGATGCCACGATATTTATAAAACATCAACAACTTTAAAATTGCTGCCAAGCACTTCAACGGTGACTCAGCACAGTTAGGGATGCCAACTGTTCCTGGGATTGGGAAACAGACCACAATGACTAGAAAACTCGAAAAACAACAAGAAAAGCAAATGGAAGAATTCAAAGTACGCCAGTAAAAAGGAAAGTTTTTTAAAGAAAACGTTATACTTGCAAAGTCAAGGATATGATTCACCTCCCCTCTCAGACTGTTAAAAGAATCATCACCATATGGTATCATCAATGATCATTATATAGTTTGTGCCAAACTAATATAAAGTGAAACCACCAGAGTTCCTTATCCAGTTTTGATTATACATACTTGTTGCTTCTGTTGCTGCTGTTTGGTCAGATTTCTCATGTAAGTGTTGTATTTAATGATATCTTGGCTCATTTCATCCACTCGGTCCATTAAGAGCTGGAGGTTCTTCTCCAGGTGGTTTCTGGAAAACAAAACATAATGCTATTTGAGGAAAAGTACAACCCAATAATGAGTTATATATTTGCAGTATGATACAATTCTATTTTGGGGAGATTATGCATACAGCAAAATAAAAAGATGGCAGAAATCAAAGGCATGTTATAAAGAACTAAAAGGTGCAATATCTAGAATTATTCTTGTTCCAAAGCAACGGCAAACAAGTAACCAATTAAAAATGAAAATACATAAGAGTAAGGTATGTAAAAAAAAACTTGGAACTAGACTTAAAATATTGCATCCTTTAAAAAGGTTATATGAATGCCTTTCACAAATAGAACATAATCATTTTAAAGAATACAAAAAACAATAAGAGAGTGCATTTCTCACTTAGCGATCACTCCGGGGGCATAGGCCTGCTCCATGTCCCCTGCCCTGCCTGCCCCTCATTGCCAGTCAGACATTCAGCCCTTTTGCCCCTCCCTCTGAAACTCCATTCCGGAATTACTCTGCCTCGCCCCTCCCTTGCCTCCTTCAAGGCCCATCTCAAGATTGTGTTCTTTGCCTTCAGTCACCCACCCATTCCCCCACTCATATTGATTCCAATCCCCATCTTGGATGCAAATCCTTGACTGTCAAGGTTGAGCATCGCGAGAGCAGCTGGCCAGCTTTCTATATGGATACACAACATGGATGATCCCGTGACATTGTCGGCAATGCCATAAACCCAGAAACTGCGTTAAACTTAAGAGTTCAAAATCCTCATCCTCGTCTTCAAGGACTTCCATGGCCTTTCTCCTTTCTACCTGCTAACCCCTTTATCAACCAGTTCGCTTCAGCCTGCTCCACCTCCCCCGCCCAGTCCACCCCATCATCAGTGGGCAGGCCTTCAGCCTCCCTCCCTTGCCTCCTTCAAGGCATGTCTCAAGGTCCTCCTCTTCAACCATGTCTTCGATCATCCTCCTCCGCCCCCTCCCCTGCTCGGCTCCAAATTCCTGACTGTCCAGTGCCTTGGGATGTCCTCTCAATGTGAAAGTCATTGTACAAAAGTAATTTTGTAGTGTATCATAAACATTGACTGTTCTGGGCCCTTGTTTAGGAAGCAGTCTAAATTTTCTTGATCCCAACAACCATTATAGAGGTGTACCTCTGAAATTAACTGGAGCAAGATGTTATCCACACATCTCCAAGCCTTCAACAAAATGAAGGTGTTTCAATTTGCCAGCATTATGAAACACCTGATCAATGGGTGTTTTTCTTTGCTGTTCCGACAGGTTGCATGCCACTAGTCTTTTTATATTATCCATTTACAGCTAACACAAATCTTCGGGTTGTTTTATGAGGGAAAAACTAGTTGAATACTTCAAGGCAACACATGGGATAGGGCTGTCAGCTGCTACGGAATTACAGATGGTCAAACAGAAATCTAAAAACAAGGTCTTAATTGGCAGGAAAAGGGCACTATTTTCCTGAGAAAAATATCCTGCCTAATTTAAAGAGATTGATAGCTCCAATTTTTTTTATTACAACTAGATCGCAATTAATGGACATTTCCTGAGGGAGTAGCTATTACTCAGGTACTACACAAATCATATATGGATTCTGAACAGAGTTTGAGAAACAGCTGCTCCTAACAGGATGCGCCTTGTGCCAATGGAGTGCGTGTCATGTGTGTGCTTGCCATCAGCAAAGTAAGTACATGTGAAAATTGAGGAGTGATTGACCTTTAGTAGAATCTTAAGAGCATAAAAGTGAAGTATTTCTTTTGTAGCTTAAAGATCCAGTCTTTAAGTACAACATATTCAAACTCTACAAATCTTCTGAACCCAATTTGAACTTGTTATGACTTAAAAGCACTTTTCTAAATAAGAATTGTGTTTAAACCTTACAAAACTGATGTTTTTTCTACTGTGACAATGGTGCTGAAGAAGGGCATTGAATGGAGACTAGACATGTCTCCAAACAAGAGAGGAAAAGTAAGATGAGTCAATTTGGCTGCTCTCACTCACATCCTCTTGTTAGTTATGTAGCATTTGCAGAGTCTTGGACATAGTCACTCTCTGTTTAGCCACTTTGTAGTGGGGGAGAGGGGAGGTGACAGAAGAGAATAAATGGCTAAATAAATAAAAGATAAAATGAACCGACTTTTCTAGCACTTTAGCTGGCCTGACAATCTGCGTTTTTCTGCAGGATCTGAATTCTGTATTTTTTTTAAATGTGAACTTAAACATTTAAAAAAGATGTGAAAGAGAAATATCTTCAGGTAGTCATGTAAAACAGAAACCCCAATTTAATAATCTGCATATGGTCATATAATCTTAACACAGGAAAAGCCAAAACTACACTGGCATTAGAAAAAGTTAGTCAAGGTAAATGTGTAATACAGTTGTAAGAGGCATCTCCACTGCTTGAGCAACTATGTTTAGTTCTGCGACCAGGAGGAATAATTGGGAATACTGCCCATGATTGAAGAGGGTATTTTGTTCAATCCCCCCACCCCCCTCACGTTTCTCATTTGGTGACTAACCACCAGGCTATGGCTCCAAAATAAGAAAAAATCCTGGCCAAATTAAGTCTGTCCTTTTTCATTGACATCAAATTAAAAAGGATTAAAGTTCACATTTAAAAAGGACACAGACCTCGGAGATGTTGAGAAACATACAGGAAAAACTGCTGGCATTGGTTTGAACTATCGAACTTAAACTGAAAAGGGCGTTTTACAGGGCCCAACACATGTTCTGTGTGATCAGAAGCCAATGTTACAGTTATCTAGTATGAAGAATGAGTGATTGATTTAGGATATCCCACCAGGATAATGAGATGAGTTAACTTTACTCAATAATTCCACACCACCAGTAATTACTTGAGAGCAATAACCAGTAAGGTTTAAGTAAAACGCACTGTTACAAAACTGGGTTTTTCTTCAATAGAAAAGTGACAGCGGCAGCTAGAATTGCAAAAGAATAAACTCAAATTAAGATTGAAGACAAAGGCCAAATAATCAGCTGCACACTACACCAAGTATTACTGCAAACAGTGGGAAGAATAGTAACACGAGCAGGTGCTAGGAGAAAATTTAATAACCCAAATCAGATTTAATTTGGACTGAATTCACTAAACTGCTTCATTTAACAGTGTGCATCTTAATTCACTTACAAATTTGCTCACGAATGCAGCAGCAATTAAGGAATGCATTTGATTGCTAACTATTCCTTTCACATCAGGAGACGGCCCAAACTGAAATTAACATGCCGTTCATGTCTGCTGTATCTGGTGAAGAGGGCTAGTTATGTAGTAAATGATGCATGGGTAATATCAAATAAGATCTAATGATAGTTGGACTTCAGGCTTTCCTGTGTTAACAGATTAACTCATTCTGTTTAGATGGATTACTTGTGAATCACAGATTCAAGACTGTGATAAAAAAAAACAAGCAAGGAGAGAGAAAGAGGGAGGTTATCAGTTTGTAACGTTCTGGTTTATACAGTTTGCTGATGTGGATTTATATCTTAGCACCTTGGGATATCCTTCTGACATGAAAGACACTATATAAATGCAACTTATTGTCGTTGTTATACATCTTGCACTAAGACAACAGTGTTCACATAGAACGACTGAATCAATCAAAGTACTGCAGGTTATAGAATTCCTGCACATGTATTCTTTTCAACCGAAATGAATGCAGATCCATGGAACATGGACATTCCTTTTACACTGAAAACTGAGCACAATTCTAAACTTAGCACCTTATGATCTCTGAAGGAATATCAAAATGTAGTTGCAGTGAATATGTTCTGACAGTTTCCTGCAAGTCCAGTTGCTTTGCTCCTCCTGGAACCAGTGCATAAGGGATGTTCAGGCTTCATACTGCAAATTAAAGTTGATCATTTCAACATGGACACTTTTCTTAAGCCTGGCGGTTTGCGACTGTATCTCGTGAAACTGGCAGGATTCAGTTTGCGGCTGAAAATGGTTTCGACAATAAAAAGAAACTAACAGAAACTTTAGTTGCATTTTTAAAAGAGAGACACCTGATGCTTTATCTTGACTTTAACTGAGATGGTTAAATAGAACAAAGTCATGCTATGAACAGGCTGCACTGGAGTGCTGTGGGATTTCATTTGGACTCATAGACTGGGAGATGTGCACCTAGACATGAAACTATCTATACTTGCTCAATTTCATACACATATATATATGTTCCAAATTAATCACTATACTTTAGACTGTGGCACAAATGTAACTAGAAAATAACCTTTTTTGTATGTCAGCTTTCTTATATATATTTCTTATATCCTCACAAATGCACAAATGTACAGCTCAACACAAATAATTTTTGATGCCATCCATACTTTTCTCCCACCTGATACAATAGAAAATTGGGAGTATAAAACCCAGCAATTTCAAACGGGAATCAATTAAGGAATCCTTACAATAATTGGATGTAATAATCATAATCCTTGCATTTGATATCGCACCTTATCACGTTGTTGAGACGTCTCAAAGTGTTTCACAGGATCTACTGTAAAGTGGAATGAATGTATATTTTGTGGGTGAAACGCGACAGCTCATTGCGCACACCAATGTCCCACAAACAGCCATGGAGCGAGTCCACGCTGCATACATGTGAAAACTCTGTTCTGAAATTAGTTTGCATTGGAGGATGTCCCTACAAATTGCAGGTGAGTGGTCAGTTGGGGGGAGGGGAGTTGCCTTCTGGTTTCCTTAAGTGGCTTCCTTGAAATTTCCACATTTCAGAGGAGAAATCCACCAATGATTACACTCCTGGTTATTACCTTCGCTGGAAAGTGTGCATGTGTGGACTTTGGCTAAAGACAGAATTGGGTTCAGCTGCAACTCATGCCCTCTGCCTTCCCCTCGACTAGGCAGTCAAATAATCTGCCAGCAATCACCTATCCAGGTTCTGAAAAATGGCCCATTTGGATGAGATACTTAAGGGAGACCAGTGCCAGTGGCACTCGTCACGAGCAGGAACAGATGTCTCCAGAGGAGAGGAGAAAATTGGAGCAGAGCAAGATGAATTAATTTCTAGTTAGAATACAAGCCAAACGAGCCAAAGGCAACTGCTATCAACATTGCTGCTCCTGGCAACAATAAAGCTGCTCTTACAAAGCAATTTAAAAAAAGAATAAACGCTACATCCTAGCAGCTAATCTTCAAATGTAACTAGATTAGGGAAGTGCCACTTACCCACTAGCTAGATTGAGGAGCTCCTGTTTCTCAGCCACGCTAGATTTTTCCTCCAGTTCCCACATCAGCACGTTGACAAGGTGAGAATTCTTGATAATGATGGGCACTTCTTCAAACATGTTCTCAGAGGTAATGAGTGCCTTCTTTATTCTGTTTGTTAAGTAAAGCAACAAGATGGGAATGAGATAATATTGGGCATGTCTTCAAATCTGCTCTCAGAGATGCATAATGCCATTCTTTGTTACGTTTATTGAAAACGTTTACAGGCTTCACCCTTACTCTAACATCTTAGTGGTTTAAGAAAAGTATGCATCAAAGATTTTGTATTAACAACATCTGTTTCAATTTTGGCCTGTATGTCACTTTCCCTCAAACTGTTCTACCTGCAAAATACAATTTGACTGAAGAATGACAGATGGTAGTTTGAGCACAATCCCCTTCAGCATATTTGAATTCTAAACATCAGACAAACTAGTGGGAAGAACAACGTTTCTTTCATAGTTCTAAGCAGTATTATTGAGGATGGATTGTGCAGGATTCTCTCTGTTGAAAGAAGTTGATAGCTTTTTGGCAAATAATTCAGTTCAGGGATATAAGATGGTCGTGTAGGATTTTTAAACAATTGGGAGCAACCAGACAGACTGTAATGAACGGTCTTTTCCAGCCCCTCCATTTTTATGATAGAAACAAGCAGGATTTCCCAAAAGCTAAAAGGAAAAAAAATATATACTGTTAACAAACAGCGGGGGCAATACACAATCAGCGAGCAAACAAAACGTATTCATTGGGGTTCACATTTCAATTAAATCTAAACTACTTCCTACTTCCACATCAATTCTTATATGCTTCACAAAAGATGAAGCCAATTGACAAGCAAGTTCATTTGATAATTGGTGCAAGTCAGAAGGCATCCTCCAGCTTATTTTGGTAAGGTGTATCCTAATTCTGAGAATACTAATTGACTTTTCAGTTTTCAGATTTTTATGAACACTAAATAGAAAAGTTTTTAAGCTATTGATTTTTTTTAAAAAGGATTCTTTACCCACAAAAAATAGCTGTCGACCCAATGATTTTTTTGTTTCTGTCTGGCAGATAATCAATTTACAGATCAATGAACACCACACACTAGAAATAGTCTTGTTATGGACACATTACAAATCTAAAAAACAAAATGAAATTAAAGTCTCCTTTCTTTGATAGTTATAGAAGACCTACAGGAGTTTGCTGAGGCTCAATCCACATTCTAGTAAGAGCAAACTCTCAGTACAAAACTGGCAATAATTTGGCATAAATCTCAGGAAATTCACATGCAATTATAAGACCAAGCTTAAATATGCCATTTCAGAATGAAACAGCCTGCAGATACATAGCTTGGGCTCATACACAAAGAACAGCAACAACAATTTGCATTTTTATAACGCCTATTATGTGGGGTAGAGTCTCGGAACTCAAAAATAGTTTCATCCACCTAAGTATATAACTCATGTGATTAGATTTCAGAAACACCCCTAGCTCATTTCAAATACTGAACTGTGTGAGTTCTGTAGTAAGATTTATGTGCATGCACGCAACGTTGGTCCACAATCTAACAGTCAACGTATTCAGGTCCTCACAGAACAAAGCACACAAGTCTGCTTGGTGTTGAACTGAGCAGTACCAATGTTCATACACTAGAGGCCCCATGTGGGCTATGTTAATATTGAAGTTCCCTCTAGTGGCAAGCAATAGGTATTGGTACACTTCAATGATGAGGACAGTAAATTTATTGTCCACTCAATCCTCTTCCCCTTCACTCAAAATAAAAGATTTAAAGATCATTTCAGTACTTGACCCTACATGCTTTTCTCTTATAATAAACTTGCCTAAATAGATTATTGTTTGTTTGGAAGTATGTAAGACATGTATTTGGGTGCTACAATAAGATCACTTCCGCACAAATTTGTGCAGATTTTGCATGCGGCCTGAAATCTTCAGTAATTGCTATAAGTCCTCATTACATCAGTCTAACTATACGCATCTTATCCCAGAAGACTTACCTATTCGACTGTGTCTATGGTTATCCCCCACCCCGCCTCTTTCTTATTAGGTGTTCAACTTCGTCTCTGCATTGCGCTGAGATGAAGAGTACTATACAAAAATATCAGATGTTGCTAACTATCTTGTTGGCTCACATTCCATTTGAGTTATGCCATTAATTGTACTTTAGCAATTACAGGAGAAGCAACTGCACCTTCGTAAGATGGGAAGTCGAACCACCTTCCCCTTCCACCTCCCACCATCCCACACCCCATCTTTTTGGGGAGGCTATCCTTATCGTAATGTCCTTCCCCTCAAATTTTAAGGTTATTTTTTGGATTAAGATCTTTGATAGAGAAAGCCAGTAATTGGTACTATTGCCATAATATCTAATGTGTGGATGTTTGCCTAAATCTGAAATGTATTCAGATTTGGTACATGTAGACATAGTTGTCTTTGGCCAGTTCTTTAGCTGAAACTTGTACTTGATGCACCTTAGAATACTTTCTCTACAGTGATTTCCTGTTCACCTGCATTACCGTTGCACAAATATTCAAGGTCACAGCAACTCCACTTTTAATTTGGAAGAATTATATCTGTTTTGTGCAAACATTTAACCTTACAAGCTGTGCACAATATTCTTTTCAACATTTTTTTTAATTGGAAAGATTTTCCTAACAAAATGCAATGATTTTTCTTAATATATAGTTCTAGAAGGTCAAATAATACCTCAAGAGTGATTTGTACAATTTATTTTACTCTGACAAGCTTTTTATAGATGAACATTTCCTTGACTCGTAAAATAGCAATTAAAAGTATAATTATTTAAAATATGTATGTGCTCATCCTTCCTGTGCGGGTTGAGTCAGCATATTTTTTTAGTACAACAGCAATCATTTCATTCAGCTTCAAATAGAACTTGCCTCTTTTTACACTTTTTAATCACATCCAAATATCTCAAAAAACCTTCACAAGTAATTGGTGTCAAGCGTACCGACTATTTTTGTAGACACAGGCAAATGGGTCATTATGCAACAGTGATAACCGATTAATCGGAGGACTGTTACCCAGGAGAAGCTCCCTTTTTTCTAATTATGCAATGGAATCTTGAACAAGCAGACTGGACTTCAGTTTCATGGTTCATCTAACAAGACAGCTCCTTCCACACAGCACTGCCTCCCCCAGTACTGAACTGGAACATCAATCTGGAATATGACCTCAGATTCCGACATGGGACTAAGACCACACCGTCTGACCTGGAGGCAAAAGGTGCTTCCAACTAAGCATGATGATGGGTTTCCACATGTGTCAGACACCTGGCTGACCAAAAAAANTGAATTGATATTTAGAGTACTACATCTTTTTAAAATGTTGGGACTGGTTAGATTGTGTACATCCCAGTGCCCCTGATTGAATTACATGCTTGTGACTTTAAAACGTTGCTCATATTTAGACTTAAATTTATACCTTAATCAATTGTCCCTGGCTGATCTATTACAGAAACCAATTCCAATCTTCTCTTGAAATGGCTGTAAGCTACAGCTTTGTAATTCAGAGATAACCATTTTGATGTTATAACGCGACTAAACGTTCAGAAATAAGCCGGTCCATGCTTATGCTTAATGAGGGAAGGTAAAAAGCATTGCCATGCTTAAACTAAAGAGTAAATTAGGCTGTTTCAGGAAAAAATCAGTCAGTAGAACTTGGGTAAACTCAAGCAGCATATCTGAGTCTGTGAAATACTGCTTTGTGATGTAAATAGATGTGCAACATCCTTCAGTTTAGTCAGGCTTAACCACAATGATTTTGTTAAAGGAAAATACATCTCATTTGTGGAACTTGGGAATAAAAGGGGGATTTCTATGTGCACTGATGCAATGTTGGTTTGAACATAGCTGCCTAATCCTTTTGATTATGAAACTGCAAAAGCCACAAACAGGAATGTTTAATAAAATATATAAAACATGGACATTTTCTGACAATTTTATTCATAGGTGTGATACGCTTTTGAATATAAATTCATCCAGTACATTCTTTGATTGACTTAACAGATGGGTTCCAACTGAGTGCACGCAAATAGCAATGGACATTCCTATTCAGGTTCCACACACCAAACCTGGTGAAATACAGTGAAACAATTGGATAGAAATATTGTTCTTTGTAGACAAGCAATTTGGAATGATCTGTGTTAAACAGCCTCCAATATCAGCTTTCAGAGAAAATACATTTCGGACAATTTGTATTCAGTTTGGTCTAAATTTTGGATCTGGAAATGTATTTTAAAAATGACTATTGTATTCTGGACAAACATACCCTTCAGGAGTGAAATCCTTCTCTTTACAAACTTCCATCAATTTGGGGGTCAATCTGTATGCCTTCAGTGAAAGAGAGCCGTGAGCTGTTTTAATAGGATCTGAAATGATTGAATAGAGAAAATAATCAAAGTGAATTCTTAAAAACACAAATTCAGCAGTACTATGTCGAAAACATTCATTTAATCAAGATGTTGCTATTTTACTTCTGAGGGGTTACTCTAGCAACAGTCACATCAGTTCTTCAATACAGTCAGCATTGGGGAGATGCATGCAACAACAACTTGCATTTATATAACGCCCTTTACTCGGAGTAGTGTTCTGGAGCACTTCACAGGGGCGGAGACTGACAACGAGCCTTAGGGAGGGGAGAGGTGACTGTAAGCACGATCAATGTAAGCATGCCTCCACTTTTAGAGAGATATGACAAATACATATGAACACTCCCCTCATAAAAACAAAACAAGATGATACTATGGAGGATAAACCATTTACAGGTGCAGTATTTGAAGGCACTCCTGAATTGGAGTTGCACAGAATGACCTGCACAGCTTGGAGAACATATTGAAAGAATGCCAGGAGGCTGTCTCAATGGACCTGCAATTGTAAAGGTGACACATCATACTTGATGCAGGAAAGCAATAATAAGACAAGATTAGAAGATGCATTTGAATCTACATTGAGAACGGCTCCCTAAACTAATGGCAGTCTACTTTGGATTTGGATACTATTGGCTTTTTAATGGCAATATCTATCTGGGTTACTGCCTTCAGTGACTTGTCAATCTGTACACCTAGACCGTCTGATCTTAATAATAATCCTTGCATTTGATATCGCGCCTTACCACATCTTTGAGATATCTCAAAGCGCTTCACAGAATATACTGTAAAGTGAATTGATTGTATATTTTGTGGGCAAAACATGGCAGCCAATTGCGCACAGCAGTGTCCCACAAACAGTCGTGGACTGAGTGACCAAATGATTACTTATTACCCCCGGAAATGCGATCCACCAATCGACTAATAACCAGATTTCTACTTACTGACAGGTAAACAGAGGCATATGGAGTAAGAAAACTTGCCTAACATTTCACTGTGCTCAGGAATTAAACCCAGGTCCTCTTGCTTGCGACCACTAAGCTACAGAACTCCACCCATCTCTAGGACTTCCAGCTCTTTAAGATTTGCTCCCTTTAAATGATAAGATTCTTCCTATGCTTTTCCTCTCAAAATGAATTACCTCACACTTTTTTCCCCATTGTTTTCCATCTGCCACTTGTCTGCCCATTCAGCCATCCTATCAATATCTTCCTGTATTTTATTTTGATGCTCCTTAGTATTTTCTTGGAACTCAGTCCTGTTTGGACACTTTTAAGCAAGGTGATGGATTTCAAGCTACCGGCTTTCAAGTTATCAAGCTACCGGCCCATCTCCAACCTCCCCTTCCTATCCAAGGTCCTGGAACGAGTTGTCACCTCCCAGCTGCGCTCTTTCCTCTCCAACCATTCACTATTTGAACCCTTTCAATCGGGTTTCCGTGCTGCCCATAGCACAGAAACTGCCCTGGTCAAGGTCACCAATGACATCCTGACCATCTGTGACCAGGGCTCCCTCTGCCTCCTCGTCCTCCTCGACCTATCGGCAGCATTCAATACGGTCGACCACGCTATCCTCCTCCACCGCTTGTCCTCCCACCTAAACCTTCAAGGCCCTGTCCTTGAGTGGCTTAGGTCGTACCTCTCCCACCGTCTTCACTTTGACTCCACAAATTGTTTTTCCTCCGGCCCCCGCACTGTCTCGTGTGGTGTCCCTCAAGGCTCTGTCCTCGGTCCCCTCCTCTTCACTCTCTATATGCTCCCCCTTGGTGACAACATCCGCAGACATGGGGTTAACTTCCACATGTATGCGGATGACACCCAACTCTACCTTTCCTGCTGTACCCTCAACTCCATGACCACCGATGTCCTGACAGCCTGCCTGTCCGTCATCGAGTCCTGGACGAGAGATAACTTTCTCCAGCTCAACGTGCGCAAAACTGAGGCCCTCCTGATTGGCTCACGTCAGCGCCTCCGCACCTCAGGCGCTGACAGCATCAGCATCCAAGGCTGCACTCTCCACCTCTCAAAGCCAGTCAGGAACCTCGGTGCTCTGTTCGACCCTGAGCTGTCCTTTCTCCCTCATATCCGCGCCACAACTGGCACCGCCTTCCATCACCTCCGGAATATCGCCAGACTATGGCACTACCTCACCCCTCACGCTGCTGAAACTCTGGTCCACGCCTTTATCACCTCAAGGCTGGACTATGGGAACTCTCTCCTCGCCGGCCTTCCCGGCACCTCCCTCCACAAGCTGCAGGTCATTCAGAACTCTGCAGCTCGTGTACTGTCCCGCACCAGGCTTCGGGACCACATCACTCCCACCCTCGCTCGCCTCCACTGGCTCCCCATCCCCCAGAGGATCGAATTCAAGATCCTCATCCTCACCTACAAGGCCATTCACGGCCTCGCTCCCTCCTACCTCTCCGACCTACTATCCCCCTACTTACCTGCCCGTACCCTCCGTTCCTCTGGCTCCGGTCTGCTCCACATCCCCCGCCCCAACCGCCCTACCATCGGTGGTCGGGCCTTCAGCCTCTCAGCATCTAGGCTCTGGAACTCCATCCCCCAGTGCCTTCGCCGCCTCCTCCCTTTCCTCCTTCAAGGCCGGTCTCAAGACCTTTCTCTTTGACCGTGCCTTCAGCTCCCCTCTCGACTCTCTACCCCCTCCTCGCTCCCTCCCTTCCCTCCCCTCACCCTGACCATTTTCCCCCTCCTCGCTCCCTCCCCTCCCCTCACCCTGACCATTTCCCCCTGCTCGGGTCCTGACCCAACTGTACAGCGCCTTGGGACGTCCTCCCGACGTGAAAGGCGCTCTATAAATGGAATCTTGTTGTTGTTGTTGTTCTGCATTTATCACCACTTGGCTAAGCAAAAAAAAACTACGGGGAAAATAATAAACGAAAATAACTAGTGCTTAAAATAGACTTGTTCAGAAGTGAATTTTTATTACGGCGAGAGCCACCTTGCAGTTACTTGAAGAGGTATCTTTTTGGGGGAATGGCTATTTTGAACTTCCATTACTGTTATTGGGAACTTCCATTCCCAGCGCCTTGGGTGTCTTCCCAACGTGAAAGGCACTCTATATATGTCATTTTGTTGTTATGGTTAGGCAAGCTTGCCTCAGAGGATTTACCATACTGTTGTCCAGAACTTACAGCTTCTAAACTGAAAACAAACTGGCAGTCCTAGCTTATAAAATAATGGATAAATACTCATTGAATATTTCAATGCATTTTGTGGTCTTTACACTGAAAAGTATTATCACTGATTTTAGGTAGACTTCTGGGCTTACTTCATGGTAGGAGTAGGTCTCTTTGTACTATCAGCTAAAATATCAAGCAGAATTGCAGAAATCCAATACCATGCACCCAAGCTGGGCAACAAATGTTCAAGCTAAAATCCTGATGCCTACCAACGCAGGCTGGTTCTGAACACAAAGAAGTTCTATCTAGACTTTATAATAATACTTGCATTTGGTATAGTGCCTTATCACATCAGAAGGAAGACTCAAAGCACTTCACCAAATTTACTGTGAAATGGAGCGACTGTGTATTTGCAGGCTAACGTGGCAGTCAATGTCCCACAAATAGCTATGAGATGAATGACCAATTTTATTTGGGGGATTGTTGGTTCTTTAATCTTCAAAAATATTCACACCTTCTTCCAAAGGTATGCTGATAATAGTGGCATTGATGTCTGCTGGTTGGAAACCCTCAAGCTGTAAAGTAGTGGCTTAACCCACCTTTCTACTCTTGGTCTTTGGAGGAACAGAACATACAGAGCAGGGACAAGTTCATCAAAAAGCTTCAATGCATGAAGCTTGCAAGACTGTAAGCAAAATAAACAAAGTCTACTCAGTTACTTAACTGAATTAGAATAAGGATATGCCATTTGTGTGAAGAATATCGGAAAAGATGGTAATAATCCTTGCATTTGATACAGCACCTTATGACTGACAGATGTAATTGTGTAATGTAATTTTGCTGTTTTATAGATGCTTCAAAGCGCATCAAAGGTTCACTGTAAAGTTTAGTGACTGTTTACTTGCATTGGAATGCTGCAGCCAATTTGGAAATAGTAAAGTCCCAAAAAACAGCAGCCATGTGCAGCTATCAAGCTTCCCAAAACAGCCATGAAATTGATCTGCAATTGATCTAGAAGACTGTTGACCCAAACATCAAGAGTCATGGATACCCTTTTTTCAAGACATGAGATGGGAGCTTTAACATCCACCTGAACAGACAGATGGGACCTCGGTTTTGAGGTCTCATTCGATGGACAGCACTTCCAAAAAATGTAACGCATCCCTTGAACTGCACTGAACAACCAGCCGAGATGAGGAGCTACAGCATTCTATCCAGGAAGCGAGTATGCTATGAGACAAGACAAATTGACAACATACTGCCATACATTTAATCCAGCAGCATCTGTCAAAGGATTAATCTTAATAATACAATGCAGTCTACTTACCAAAAACCTATCCAACATACAAATATAACAGATTCACCCTTAATGAGGTTTAAATGCAGTCAGTTTTATTTTTGTAAAATGGTGCTGGATTTTAAGTATACTCCACTGCACATTTTTCTTTTCTGAACCAAGTTTTTTTTCCCAAGGAAAACGTATTCTGCATGAATTAGATTTACTGATCTTGGAGGAATCATTCAGACATAAATAACATATTTTACACATTTCAACAAGCCCTGGTGAATTTTTCATGCATCTCAAATAAATGAACAAATAGAAAGCGAATACATAAACTCCTACACACAAGGAAAGATGTAGAACAGAAAATTTGATACAAGCGGAAAATTCATGAGGGAACGTAAAAAAGAAGAAAATGACGCAGAGTTTCCAATGAATAAAGTATATTTTAACAGCTTTTTCTACTGTAATCCGATTGTCACCATACTGAAACAATTTTTGTGCTGCCCAAAGATTAATCGTGTTCATTAGTATTTTTACTGACAGATATTCACGATGTAACATTTACTTCTCGGTTGGAAACTTTGTAACAGTCTGCCAGCTAATAGCAAACAGTGAGCTCGGGGAAGGCAATAAAGATGTTTTACCTACAGCTATGATACTCCACAGAACATCTGGTTTAGTGAGCAGAGGAAACGCCACTAAATGGGCAGAAAGAAGAAAATCTTTGTGCTAGGGAACAGTCTAAGTTTTGTGAGCGCCTGTCAAGAGGGGAAATCTGGCAGAATGTGTCATAACTGTAAGGTCACGTACTGAGCCAGACTTAAGCAATCAGTTTTTGTTAGACATCTGGTCCCGTTCCATCCACCATCAACAAGGGGGGGAAAGAGGAATGAAAAAAAATGAAGCAGCAACTTCAACATTCCAGAATGTACACATCAGGGCTCTGATAGCAAGAAAAATAAACAGAGAGAAGGAAACCCTGTCTAGACTGAGCTGCTGCTGGGGCTCAGGCAGACACTGGGCTGGTATTTACTGAGAAGAGCTGCCAGGCAGCACTGCCAGGTAAATAGTGCAGGAAAAGAAGTGAATAAAAAAAAACCGTCACTGACCATATATGAGAACCACGGACTCTTCAATTGCATGTTGGTAGCTAAACTGGGAGTCCAGCAGGGCTCGGCTGACAAATGAACCATAATAAGTTGACTGGTACCAGCCAACGTGGAGATGGTCGATGTTGACGTGGCGGAGGCTTCTCATCATTTCCATTTGGTATTGAACTGGAAAACATAAGAGAAGGATGATTTTCTATTTTTAAAAAAAAATGCAATTTACAATTTAACCTTAATTGTTGACTCCTTTCAAATTGTACATACACTTTACCTTTTGTTCAACAGCAACAACTTTTCTGTTGACCAGTTTGAGTTTTTTAATGTATAAAAATCCATTAAGAAATCTGAGTTATAAACTCTTGCCTTGGAATTTTTTTAAGTAAAATAACATTTTGAATACTATGATTCCTTACTGTTGGTTTTCAGCCATAAACTCCACTCTTCTTCTAGAACACCGGCTTCAACGTGGAGAAATCGGGGATTACTGTACTTTAGATCCAGGTTAAAGTCTCCCAATTTAATTTTATTCCCAAGACCACTTTATGGGGCACTATGAGTTGCCAATTTACTTAGGAGGAAGTATCTGTGATATGTTCAGTTAACATGGTGCCAAAAAAGATCCCACTGACTAGGTCTGCTTCTTAGGGACATCCTCCGATGTGGAAGGCGCTATATAAATGTACTTTTGTTGTTGTTAGTACAATATCTAGATTTAGAAAGTTTGAGCTTGTTCTCCATTTTATTGTGTTCTCTGTTCAACCACAACACTATTTCCCTTCAACAAGGAACAAATATTAAAACTTACCTAGAGTACAATCTCATTTTTCTCAGTTTCTGAAGGCAGTGACCTATACTGGGGTATATATATATATATATATGTATATATATATATATATGTATATATATATATACACACACATACATACACATTTGGGATACAGTTACACAGGTGACAATTTGAGTTGATGTGTATCTTGTCCAAGTGGCTATTCTTTGTTTCATTTCTTGACTCTGCTTAATCATGAAATGCTTCACCTTCCATCCAAATTGTGATTTTATCCTATCTTCTCAGGCAGTGCTTTACATAAGGCCTAAAAGGTTCAATCACTGTATACAAAATGACCCAGCCACACCCTGGAAATTAAAATTACCTAAGGTTCCCGACTCAAAGGTGACCATCAGGCCTGAATGCTATTTAAATCTTAAAATAACCCTGCTGTTTTTTCCTGGGACTTTAAATGAGTTTGGTGGCTCAGAAGCATCCCAAACAACCCAAGGATTAATGGTTATAAAAAAGAGTGCATTATTCCAGAGATCTGAAAATGGCCACGAACAAGAATACACCCAACAGATCTGCCCTAAAATTACAGAATGTTGCTGCCCCAGTTAAATCTGAATGTGCTCATTAACTTAACATTTCATTGGTTGTGTGCGTTTTGATTTTAATACACACAAGACTAAAATTACAAACAATGTCCCAATCAAAATGGCTGTAACCTTAATCAAAATGGCTGACCGTTCAATCACCCCAAATATCATGCTAATATCAGTTCTATTTGATGCCAGTCACCACCATATGTATAGCAATGAAGACCAACTATATATGAGATTGACAAACAGCACCATCAGACATTTGACAAACAACGTGCAAATTCTTTGGCTTGAGGACATTTGCAATAGTCACCATTTTTAATTTTCTCTTTTACATGGCGGTTTGTAGGACTTTGTTGTGCACAAATTTACTGCCACATTAGCATTCACTACACTTTAGAGTAAATTCCAAAGTTCTTTGAGATGTGCTCCCAATGTGAAATGCAAGGATATTTTTTTCATAACAACAACAACTTGGATTTATATAGCACCCTCCAAGCCAGACAGCGTCTCAGAGCAGTCATGTTTATTATAAGTAAAACGGTTGTTTTGCCTGCATTCAAGATTACAGGTAAAACCATAATAATCATCAGAATAATCCCTGCATTAGTTTGATATAGCATCTTATTACATCATCCAAACATCACAAGGAGCTTCAAAGTATTTTGCTGTAGAGCGTAGCGACTGTGTATTTTTTTAGACAAACATGGCAGCTAATTCGAGCACAACAATGTCCAACAGCCAGGAAGTGAATGACCAGTGTTATGGGAAGTTGTCAGCAAGGTCACCGTGATAACTCCCTTCTCTTTTCAAATAGTGAAACGGGATGTTTAATATCCACTGGAAGAGTGGAAGGCAGATACCCTTTAGCACATGTGAAACCATTCTACAGCGACAACATTAATATAGTGCACTTCATGTGGGGCAGTGTCTTGGAGCGCTGATGGATATGACATTTATAATGATGATTCTAACAGTTATAAAGGAATGTAAGGGTTATTTGAGAACCTCTACAGCATTGTTAAGAAAAAACACCACTTTCACTTTTTTTAAAACTTCAAAGGAAAACAGACTAAGAGCCTATCCTTTACTCTTGTGACAGCACCAATTCAATAAGTAAATAGTGCGACAATACAGCAGTAAATCTTTACCTCATTTTTTCCCCCCTTACTAAAGGAAATTCTGAAATATCCTGCAATATACTTTTACCTCTTAAAATTTTATATATAAACAAAAGAGAGAGCTTTTGTGCCAATAGTAGATATAAACCATCCAAAAGACCAGCATCTGGATATTTCAATGGTTTTGTCGGGTTAGATCCAGCTTTTATTCTTGTGATCCCTCAAGCACTATTAAATCCCTGAAGTGATGTATAATCAATGACCGGCGGCATTACAAAGTGGGTGGTCTTTAACCCTTTGCTGAATGAGTAGCATTTCTGCAGGTTTCTTTTTAAGATAACAGTCTGTGTATATCTGTAATCGTGCTTCATTGCATTAAGACAGGAAAAGTACTTTAGGTTCAAGAGAACCATCACTTCAACATTCTGAACCTAGCTCCCTGTCATCTCACTGTATCCCTCTCTTCCCTTTCCCAGACACACATTAATTGTGTCTTAAATCCATTTACATCATGCTGTTCCAGTTACCCCTCCTCGTAACTCATTCAGTAAGCACTTAGTGCAAAAATATTCCATTTACCATCGTCATTTTTAACTTACGCCTCCTGTTCTTCTACACTTTCACCACCAGACTAAGTTGCCCCGATTAGCCTCATCAATCCCTTTCATAAAATTCAACATTTCCATGAGGTCACCTTGTAGCCTCTTTTCTAAAGGTACCAAAAACACATTCAAACATTGCTGTCTACAAATATGTCTTATTTGACTTTTCTACAGTAACTCCACAACTGCTTCTGGTTTGAATTCATTGCTTTTGCAGCCCAGAACTTTATTTGCCTTTTTACTGACCCAAAGCACTGGACTGACATTTTTATTAAATTATCCATAATAACCACTTCCTGATCAGCATGCTGCTAAACATATTCTCCCCTCTTTTAGTTCCTTGTTCCCACAGTAATTATATGATATTCATGCACAATAAATTGGACCTTCCAACCATCAGCCCAACTACTGAAAATAAAATCCAAATGGTACTGAATTCCATTGCATTCTCTCCCATTAGTTTCTCAGCCTCCCTTTTCAGTACCAGCTGTAATCTTCAGAGTTCAAGTAAATTATAAATATGGATTATTTCAAAAGTTGCCTGAGGTAGACCACTCAACCTTTTAGGCTGAAAAGTTCATTTAAATATTTGAAGTCATTTTTGCTAAATGCACAACAGGAAAACTGAGATGAGGAAAGGCTTTAATGCTCAACAAGAGTTAATTTCTAAACAGGAACACACAGTGTGGAACACTTTAATTGCCACTAACCATACAATACTGGCCCTTGTGCACAGGTGCTGCGTTACTTGGGAATCCTGCAGCTCAGTGTTTTGAGCACACGCCTCGCAAGCGAGCGATCTGGGTTCAATTCCCAGCAAGGCGAAACGTTGGGCAATTTTCCTTACTCCACATGCCTCTGTTTACTTAGCAGTTTGTAGGAACCTGGTTGTTAGTCGATAGGCGGATTGCTTTTCCGGGTATAATAATTCCTTCTAAAATAATAATAATAAATTGGTCACTCAAATCCTTGACTGTTGGTGGGACACTGCTGTGCACAATTGGCTACTACGTTTTGCCACAAAATATACAGTCAATTCACTTTACAGTATGTTCTATGAAGCGCTTTGAGACATCTCGAAGACGTGATAAGGCGCAATATCAAATGCAGGGATTATTTATTTTTAAAGAAAAACTGAAACGCTGAAAATCAGCAAGTCAATCAAAGTCTAAAAGAAAACAAAGAGGTTTAACATTTCAGATGCTAATTGACCTGCTGTAGATTTTCAGCATTTCTATTTGCATTTCATATTTCCAGCATTCTCTGTTCTTCATTTTACTTCCGCATTTAACATTACGGTTTTAAACTCTTGAACCATGCTTATTCGATAATCTGTTCAAATTGTACGGCCAGGGTGCTTTCAAACACACTAGTTTTGTTTTTAAACACTTGCTAAGTTTTGACTCTCTTTTTAAAGCTATCTTTATAAACTGATTTAACCTGTGCCTGATTCATTTTCCTTAATTTATTTATCAGCACGTGCCAAACCTGGATTCTATCCTCCCTCCCTTTCTCTCTCCCCAGTGTAATCCGTAAAGCATGGCAGCACATCTAAAATATCCATGCAAACCTACGAGCTGCAGTTGGAAAGTTAAGCAAAGTTGTGGAACATAGCAACAGTCGTGAGGAGTGGGAAAAGCAGTCAGGAATATTGCAACAAAGATTAATGAGAAAAGCTAAAATTGGGCTGGAGCAGCCTTTAGCTCTATGGGTCAAATTCCATGTTCCAGTATTCTCCCTGAAGTGGAACATAGTGTAGGTTGTAACTCCATATCCAAAACTATAAGCGAGAACACTGTAGTTGGCATTGAGCAGCAAATAGTGGTGTGCGAGAGGACTGGGGGCTCATTTCTGCAATTCCTGTGGCAAGTCTCTAATCACAGCTAAGTCCAAAGGAGCTGCCAGCCGCTTCCCACAGGTGAGGAGGGAAGACAATGCATAAGTCATTCTGGCTAATCTTGTTCACTTTCCAGCAATTGGATAAAGAGCAGCTATATAACGTACAGGGTTTTAAAAAAAGGTGGTTTAGTTTTCTTGGGTGTATTTTTGGACACAAACAGAGGAGGTAGAGGAAATACTGCTATTCCAATTCCTGCACATTAGGCTCAAATGAAACAGTAACAGAATTAAAAACAGTTCCAAAAAAATAAAACCTCCACTCTAACATTTAACACCGGCAAAGAAAACAATGTTAATTAAAATGATCAAACGCTTTACAACCGTGTACAAATATTACTTACTATAAGAAATTACACTAAACCAGTGAAGTGGTTCAACTTAGGAGGCAATAGGGAGAAGGGTTTACCTGGGAATGAAAATCCTCCTTAACTGAAGGGAAGAAAACTTCAACTTACATTTTAGCAACATTAACTCAAAACATTTAGATTTTAAAAAAGGTTTGCAAATAAAGTACTGTATCATTAAGACAGATATACAATACACCATTCTAGACATGCTAACTTGTTTCTCTTTCTCCCAGATAATGGGAATTGAGATGGGTAATTATAATTTATTTGTAATAAATTTCACTTGATCACATTTTTCCTACAAGTGATTTTAATCTACGTTTTTGGTGATGCTGCTGTGACACTCGGCAGTTCTATAAATCCCTTCACGCCCTAGCACCTTCTTATCTCTCTGATCTTCTTCAATCCCACTGCTGTCTTCTTCACTAACTCAGATTTCCTGCAAACCCCACCACAATCAAGTGGCCCAAGCCTTGAGTTACTCTACATAATCTCTGAAACTGCCTCCGTCAATCCCTCAGCTGCGCACCTCTCTCTTTAAAACCTGACTTAAAACCCAACTCTTTGACCTCCTTATGATCACTGCTCCCTTCCCTTGCTTGGTGCCTGACCTGGCTATTGCAGTGTTCCCAAGACATTATCTGACGTGAAGCTGTTGTGAAAGAAGAAGTGTTCTGCCTGCAATTGTGAAGTCATTTTGCACTTGCACAAGCAGGCTCTGAACACTAACAGTAGAATCACTGGGGAAAGGTTAAAAACAGACTTGCAAACATACAGAAGGAAAAAACACAGAAACAGAAAGTGCCTTTCAAAGTTATAATTGCTTTTCCAAACCGACTGTCAGAAGAAAACCCTAGCACATTAACAAGTCTCCTTTCTCTACGTGTATTAACCATTTCAGTTGTGAAAAGTAGTTTTGCCTACTTAACATGCATTTTATAATCCACATTTAGTTTTCTACAGGGATTTCTGTGATTTATTCAGTGGAATTAGTAGCATGGTGATCGTGTTGTGGTGTACGAATTGAATGAATCATGGTATAACACGATTTGAATATATCACTATTATTTCTCACCCTGTGAGAACCGAGATAAGCAAATTTGAGGAATGAAGTGCACCCATGCCTTTAACCAGGTACAGGTTTCGAGAAAAAATAAGTCAACCTCTTGAGTAACTCATGTAATTAAAGTCCATCTCTGTTATAACATGATGTTTCCGGTCCATAAAATTAGGCACCTGTATTGGGTTCACACAAAATGGTTACTGGTATCACAAGATTATGAGGTTGCTGCGGACATTAATTCCAGCTACTTGCACACGCACAGGAAACCAGCCTGAAATGTACTGGTAACCATGGGTCAAGACACCTGCATTATAAACAGACTTGCGGTCTTGTTTAAGAGCCTGATTTCTACCCATTTTCCTACCAACCTGGCACTCAGGAGGTAATTGTTTACAAACTGCCAAAATAAGGCAGAAACCACAATAGAAAATGTAATATTTAAGAATTTACTCTCTGGACATTAAAAAAGATACAATACTAATATTGTACAGCATATTGTAAATCCTGAAATGCAAGGTTTCTACATCTGTCGGCAACCTTAACATGTTTACTTTACACCACTTCAATCTTTGCCACTATTTTATCCTTAAAGTAATCAACACAAGTTTGCTGCAAAAAATAAATGCAGCTGTTAGAAAATAAAATCAGCCATAATCTGTTTGCAACCAGATATCAGACTGTTTTATTATTATTCGTTCGTTATTTCCCAATATCCCGATGGGTCAGACCAAAGGCCGGTACAATCAACTGATCTTATAACAGAATAATACCACCGTAGATATCTCGAGTTCAACACTGTATCTTTACAGCACACAAGCTTGATTCTTCATGCTTTCAGTCTTCTTGCTTACAGCTTTCAATCTTCCATCTGATATCCTCAGTCTTAGTGTTTCTAGCTCTCAGTCTTCCATCTCCGTACCCTTGTCTCCGCAGCCCGGGATGGCCCCATCTCCCGTACCCTTGTCTCCGCGACCCGGGACGGCTCCATCTCCCGTATCCTTGTCTCCGCGACCCGGGACGGCCCCGTACACAAAGTTATTGGAACTCTTATACCAATGTTCATCCAATCATGGTGCGGACATTAGATCACCTGGTCGAAATCATGCTGGGTGTACGTGAGCACCTCATGGGGTGTACGTGCCTCACACACATACACATTGTCCTTAAGTCCCCTGTTATCTGATCTAATTGTCTAAGATAGAGGATTGACCAGTTTAGGGCTGTATCTGGTGCTCATTATTTTGTGGTGTGGGATCATTAGTACATTCCTTTTAAGTGACTGGTTATTTCTTATCAGTATCCCGGGATGGTACCAGGGTCCTCTAGTTTAAGCAACTTGCTCATTAGTTGCTATTCTTGAGGGTTGCCTTCTGTCGGTTGGCAGGCCCTGTCAGAATCTAGCGACTTATTGACCGGTACCTTGGACCGTTACCTCTGTGGGCTTGTTGTCATTTACTGATAAGAGGTGACCCCCTGCCCTTTTCCAAAGCTGTCCTGTTATTCTTTCAAAAACAGAGAAAACCAGATGTGTCCTATCCCATCACTGTCAGTCCAGTTGTCCCCCACACGTAACTTAAAAGTTAATCCCATTCACAACATCTATTATGATTCTAGCAGTATACAAAAAGTGTATATTCTAACACAGCATCTGGTGATTAAGGCCAGATATACATCTGGTAATGCAGTCAATATTCACTGAACAAAACTGCAGTCCTTCAATATAATGAGAACGGCAGAATAAGAGTGATAAAACTGAGGCTTTCCTTAATACACCATCGCTAGCTCTATTGCTCGACATTCAAACTAAAGACATTAAAACAAGTTCATTTTTTTAAAAAAGTCTTAGTTAAACAACTGTTAATGCGAATTAAGGATTTGGCCAAAATCTAAATAATCTGTAAAGTTAAGAAAAATACTTGCATAAAAATTTCATGAAAGTAGACTCTACTGCTTGCCCACCTTTAGTCTGAAAACTTTCTAACAGTTATGATTTTTTAAATTCTATTTTTTTGCCCAATCCCATGATCTGGTAACCGCTCAATACATTAGGTCTTAGAAATAGGATTTATTTTATTGATAAATATTTATGTGTTCTAAAATTAAAGCCTATATACTGAAGAAAAGTCATGTGCTTAAAATGATGGAAATTATATTCTTCAGATATTAGAATTTAATCATAAAGAACATAAGTTTCACAATAATTTTAAAATGTGTTAATTACAATTTTGAGTGAAAATACGATTATGATGAACCTTGAGAAATCAAGTCTAAATTGTCAATTGTGTGGGAAACGAAAAGCATATAGATGCTCACACCATCACAAGCTTCCATTAGTACCGATGAAAGAAGTGTTACTCAGGGTGAAAGAATGAGAAAGAATCTGACAAAGTCAACAGCCTTGCAAGTGCATAGTCAAAATCCAGAAGAGAATCAGCTGATCCAAAAAATGGAAAGACTCAATGTTCCAGTAACATTGCAATGTTGTCACAGTGATTACTTTCTTCCAACATCAGTCATTATTTTGGAGGGAACAATCTAACAATATCTCGCAAACTAGAATAATTTAAACTCAACACAATACTAAGGAAAAATGCTGAAAGTAAGTGAAGATGGCAGCTGTGCAATTTAAACTGGGCTTGTTTGAGTCTTGCAGAAGACAGCGCTTCAAGTTTACTCAACAAACGATGATGCTCAAAACATTGGATATACAGTTCAACTTAGTAAGTTGTATTTGTGAAATTACCGTGGATCTAGTATCGTCTATGAATCCTTTATCCTGGATTTTTTTTATATGATGGAATATTCATACATTGTTTACCTTTAGTGCAGTTTCAGGAGAAATTAGGTGATTTTTAAATCAATATTCAGGTAATTATTGATTTAAAAGCCACTTATTCATTCATGGCTGGTGAGGGTCTGCAAAAGTCAACAGTAGCAAAACATGGAAGCAGCTGAGAGGGCTTGCAATTGGTATACTGCCGACAGTTACATTACTTAGTTACCTCAGTCTTCAATGGTCAGAAACTGGAAACTGAGGTAATGATGGTATCAAGTATATGGCTCAAAAAAACCCTACTTTGGTTTCCTTGCACAGTACATATGGAGTTTAACACCGAGAGCAGCCGTACAGTAAAGAGCATGCTCTTGGAATATATGGGCTTTTTGGACACTGTCCATTTATTTTGTGACTTTGAAAAGCCATTTTTTGTTGTTTGATTTTCTCTCACTCTGTTGCACGCAGTCCTTGTTCTGAATTTTTTTTGATGGAGAAAAAAAACAGGTTTTGAGTGACAAAGCAATTAAAGTATAACAAAAAAAATTAAACCCAATAGCTCTAAGTAATACCAGTCTGAATAGCAATCATGAGATAGATCAAACGGGACCTTTTTGTTGGTGGAATTTCTTTTCACAAAAAGAAAATCAATAAGTAATCTAACATTTTTCTCATTCTTTCAAACCTCTGCATACAATTAGGATTTATACATAAATCATACAAAATTCACTTCACGGTTGTTGTGGGGTACTGCTTTGCACAAACTGGCTACTGCATTTGCTCGATCCACTCTTTACTGTAAATTCTCTGAAGCGCTTTGTGTCTACCTCCCAACATGAAACACTATTTCAAATTCAAGTATTATTTGACTGCTTAGTTAGCTACTCCCTGCCCCAAGCTCGACATCAGGCACCAAGATGCTATCCCGCTTGAAGGGCGTTAGATAAATGCAAGTTGTTTTTGTTCTGTTATTAATACGCAGATGCCTAGTTTGACAAATACAATTGGTAATTTAAAACTAGAAAGCTTGGTTTACGTTGAAAATGATAGAAGGGAGGTCACAGAAAAAACCTGAATAACCCCACTTGAAGTGAGCTTGTGGCAGAGGTTCTATTCATGAAGTTGTTCCCAAGCTCCATTCAATTTTTGCCATGATATTCTGCACTTTTATGAATTGTTGAGCAAAGCCAGTTTTTGACAGAACCAAAATCTATGACACACCAGACCATTTGACCTATGGTTTTAGTCATGTTTGCTTCTTCAATAAAATAATTTATCTCCACCCAATTCCCTGCTTTTCGTTTAATACTAGATCTATGTGGTTGGGTCCCCACTTGTAGATGTGTATCTTTTCTTATAAACATTCCACCAACCACTCAGCATAAAATCTGAAGAGTGGCTTCTCCTCAAGGCCAACAACAACAACAAACTACACTGTATAGCGCTCTTCACGTCGGAAAGATGTCCCACGGCGTTGGCCAATCAGGAGTTTTGGACCTGAGTTGGGGTCAGAAAGGGAGGATGGCAGGGGAGGTGGGGGTGGGATGGTGCTCGAAGGCATGATCGAACAGGAAGGTCTTCAGACGGGATTTAAAGGGGGCAAGAGATGGGGTGAGGTGGAGGGATTGCAGGATGGAGTTCTAGAGTGTGGTGCGGAAATGCTGAATGCACAACCACCAATGGTGGGAAGTGAAGTGTGGGGCACCTGAAGCAGGCCAGGGTCTGCCGAGCGGAGGAAGTGGACAGGCTGATATGGAGTTATGAGGTTGGAGAGGTGTGGGGGAGCAAGATGGTGGAGGGCCTTGAAGGTAAGAACGAAGGTTTTGTACTTGATTCTCTGAGGAATGGGGAGCCAGTGAAGCTGGGCAAGAATGGGTGTGATGGGTTCCAGGAGCCTGGTGTGGGAGAGGACATGAGCTGCAGAGTTCTGAATAATCTGCAGCTTGTGGAGTGAAGAGTTGGGAAGTCCAGTGAGCAGGCAGTTGGCGCGGTCAAGCTGCAACGTAATGAAAGCATGGATCAAGGTGTTGGCAGCCTGCGGTGAGAGGCAGTGGTAGAGGCAGGCAATGTTGCAGAGGTAGTGGAAAGGCGAAATGGGTCATGGCACGAATGTGGGGTTTGAAGGATAGCTGAGGGTCGAAAAGGACACCAAGGTTTCGGATTGGCTCGGTGAGGTGAAGAGTGCAGCCATGAATGGTGATAGTGTCAGCAGCTGAGGTGAGGAGGCTCTGTTGGGAACCAAGCAGGAGGGCCTCTGTAGATATGTATTTGTAGGAGGGGTAGGAGTTCATATGCCTCCAGGGCAACGAAGAGGGCTTGGAGGGGGATTTTTCTCTAGATGCGATAGGAGATGCACGTGGGGTAGGTGGCAGGTAGGGGGATGGAGGAGTTAAGGGAGATAAAATAGTGATCTGAAATGTCTTTGTCAGTATTGGTGACATTGGAGATGGTGAGGCCACTTCAGGTTATGAACTTCTTCCACAGTAACTTGGTTAATCGACTATTTTACAAGGTTGGTTTTCAAGTCTCATAAACAGTCAGTCCACAGGCATTACAAATATGCCTATCACCGCTATCACCATCAGCAGTGACACATTATGTTGTCTAAATCGACTTCCTCCTTTTATGTCAATGTTTGAGCTGAACACTCTTGCAAGCATCGTACTATTAAGGCTACACCCAGAATAGTCAGGATTCAGGTTCTTATTAAGAAAACATTCTTTACTCACAACGGATGTTCACTTTCTCAAATAAGCCTAGCTCAGTATCTTTTGGACCGTGTTAGTCTATCCTAAGTGGGTTGTTTGAATCTCCTGCTAATGCCTTTAATAGAATCCAGATCTTCAAAAGTCTTTGTTTATTAGGCAGTTTTAGTGTATCCTATCTCGATTGTTTGAATTGTGATAATGTTTGTTTTAATCTGAAAACCATACCTGTCAATACAGGAAATATGGCTGACGATATCCTTCACTCGACAGGAAGGATTTTTAGAAGTTATACCCAGTGTGGTGTTTTCATTGGTGCTTTACTAAGTCCTCAAAAGTGGCTTTAATTTGCTCCTTATCTCTCTCCCTCAGAAAGGGTCTTTATTTGAAAGTACAGTCATTATGAGCAACACTTATCTGTACAACATGATACACTTGACCATTGTTCCAGTTCTACATTAAGACCCTTTACTTAATGGACTCTTGCCAGTCTGGTCATTCATGTAGTGTTACCGTTATTCAATCAAGTACAGTAGTATCTAACTGCGAGAGGCTTACATCATAATTGCACCACTTCAGGTAGTTTACATATAACCTTAACAATTGTAGAAACCAATCCATAACTGGAAGTTGCTTTGAAAATAAAATATTTTGCCCCATTTATGCAGTTTTTGAGCTTTCTGGAGGAACAAATATTTTTCTCTGTAGCTGTAATATGTGTATATTTAATAAGGACTTCAATCTTGGCTTTTCCATTGTTTAAGTAAACTATTTGGTAAAATACTTACTTGAATTGAAATTAATTATATTGGCTGCATTAGTCCTTCGCCAATTGAAAAGTTTTATAATGCAAGATAAAGCAAAGCATTGAGTATGCTTGGTGAACTATCGCCAACATTAAAAAGGTTACAAAGGACCATAAAGTCCATAAATGTTATCGATTTTGTTTAAAAAAAAGTGAATCAGTGTATATCAAAAAATTCTAAGAGTGGTTAATCGATTGGTCCATGGTCTATGTTGTTGTATGTCATAAGGATATAAAACTGGTGTTCTTTGGGTTACACGATGCAGTACGAGTGAATGAAGAGTGAATATTAGAAATGCTGGGGTAATTGAATGGAAATGGGTTTCCTCATATAGTATAAAGAAGGCCCTACTAAAATAAATTAGTTATCATTGAAATTGTATTACGTTTAAGGAAATTATTGAACCTCGCTAATCTTCTCATTTCAAATGAGCACCAAGGGTCCCTTCCATTCTGGTGATGGTTCACTGCATATTGAAAAAAATGTGTTGAAACGAAGATCACTGAATCAAACAAAAAAAAAGAAGCAGCAAAATATGCACATGCAAATTGTTCATGTAGGTTGTGGTAGAAAAAGCACAAGTGGTTCTTGTGAAAGTTTGTTGCTGAGAAAATTAGGCACGTGAATTAACGCAGTGCTTGATATTCTGAAGATTGTTATCTGATGAATGTGCTCAACTGAATTGCAACTACCTTCTTTGTAAGACTCTAAAGTGCACAAGGTTGCTGTAGCATATTTAAAAAAAACATATAATCCTTGCATTTTTGACACAGCGCTTTCATGTCGGGAGGTGAATGTATGAATGTAATACCATGTTGTAATACACTGGGAAACACAAAATCTCTTGCTTTTGAGGGAGGTGCAGAGGAGATTTACTAGGATTTGGCCAGGATGAGTGATTTGACCTATGGACACACAGGAGGAAATGGGCATGTTTTCATTGGAACAGGTAAGAGTGAGGGATGATTTGATTGAGGTTTTCAAATTACAAGGGTTTTGACAAGAGTAGAAAGGGTGATATTATTTCCCCTAGACAAAATGTCAGTGTCAAGAGGCCATAAGATAATTACCAAAGAAACAAAGTGGAATTTAGTTTACGAAGGGAGATGTTTATGCAGAGAAATCTCCATGGTTTCTTTATTCCCGTGTCTTCAGTATTCTAAACGATTGAGAGGATAATGAAAGATTATTTCAATGGTTTGGTCAATCAGTAACAAGGAGGCATAAATTCTGGATCATCACTGGAAGAAACTTTGGGACACAGAGGGTCATCAGAATATGGAATGCTTTACAACATGGCAGGAGGGCTCATATAAGATCATCTTGTTTAGCTCTTCACATAGCCAATAGTGGGACTTCCATTGATTATACAATCTTAAACTAACCCAGACTTAAGTAGGTTTTGCATATTGTTAGAAAATAAAATCAGCCAAATCTGTAAGGAAATAACGCTAATTCCTTTAACCAGATATCAGACTGTTTTATTATTATTCGTTCGTTATTCCCCAATATCTCAATGGGTCAGACCAAAGGCCGGTACAATCAACAGATCTTATAACAGAATAACACCACTATAGATATCTCGAGTTCAAGAGTTCAACACTGTGTCTTTACAGCACACAAGCTTGATTCTTCGTGCTTTCAGTCTTCTTGCTTACAGCTTCCAATCTTCCATCTGATATCCTCAGTCTTAGTGTTTCCAGCTCTCAGTCTTCCATCTCCCGTATCCTTGTCTCCGCAGCCCGGGATGGCCCCATCTCCCGTATCCTTGTCTCCACGACCCGGGACGGCCCCGTTCACAAAGTTATCGGAACGCTTAATAATAATAATAATAATAATCCTTGCATTTGATATAGTGCTTTTCACGTCGGGAGGACGTCCCAAAGCGCTTCACAGAACACACTGTAAAGTGAATTGACTGTATATTTGTGGGCGAACGCGGCGGCCAATTGCGCACAGCAATGTCCCACAGTCGTAGATTGAAAATGACCAATTTATTATTGTTTTTTGTTTTGGAGGGATTATTATTAGGCGTGTGGAGTAAGGAAACTTGCCCAAGGTTTCGTCCTGCCTGGGATTGAACTCAGGTCTCTCGCTCGCAAAGCGAGTGCTCGAACCACTGAGCTACAGGACTCCACGCTTATACCAATGTTCATCCAATCATGGTGCGGACATTAGATCACCTGGTCGAAATCATGCTGGGTGTACATGAGCGCCTCATGGGGTGTACGTGCCTCACACACATACACATTGTCCTTAAGTCCCCTGTTATCTGATCTAATTGTCTAAGATAGAGGATTGATCAGTTTAGGGCTGTATCTGGTGCTCATTATTTTGTGGTGTGGGATCATTAGTACATTCCTTTTAAGTGACTGGTTATTTCTTATCAGTATCCCGGGATGGTACCAGGGTCCTCTAGTTTAAGCAACTTGCTCATTAGTTGCTATTCTTGAGGGTTGCCTTCTGTCGCTTGGCAGGCCCTGTCAGAATCTAGCGACTTACTGCTCAGTCGAGATCCTGTGTCGACCGGTACCTTGGACCGTTACCTCTGTGGCTTGTTGTCATTTACTGATAAGAGGTGACCCCCTGCCCCTGTCCGTTATTCTTTCAAAAACAGAGAAAACCAGATGTGTCCTATCCCATCACTGTCAGTCCAGTTGTTCCCCACACTTAACTTAAAAGTTAACCCATTCACAACATCTATTATGATTCTAGCAGTATACAAAAAGTGTATATTCTAACAGTCCCCACCTTGATACCGAATGAACATGAGGTGTCACAAACTACACAAAGAAAGATAATGCAAAGTCAGACTAATAGTACAAGGACACACAGCCTGGGAGGGAGGATGGTACTTCCAGGAGGCAAACTCTCTTAATGAACTTTCTCTCAAGTTTCACAGCTCAGTCAAAACCAACAGGTTATTTCCAGCGACCACAGTCACAATTGAAATACAACAACATTCAATTACTGTCGGTCCCGGTCCCTCTCCTTACCCGGAGGTAATAAGGGATTTCCCACTGACTGTTCAAACGCCCGAAAGTTACTCCATCACTTACGCAATTTCCACATCGACACACAATATATCAACATATTCGAATGTCGTTCACACGCACATCAGTGCACTTAAATACCTGGTGCGATCGCCAGCGTACTCAAACGCCTGACTGTTACTGAAGCTTGGTCCCGACTACACCTTAGTGTGGCATCCACAGCTTACTCAAGCTTGGCCGCACCTACACATTGGTGTGTCACCCACAGCTTACTCAAAACTACTGTCCTCTACTTGAAGTATTCAAACATTCAAGGAGACAATCACCAACTTCCTAGCTAATATAGTCAAATATTCAGCTTTAAAAACAATCAGAATTGATGTATTCAAACATGCAACAGCATTAAACGTTCGTCAAGGCTTGATTGTACCTCCCTTGTCTGTTTACTGGGGAATCCTGCCGACTACGCCAAATCTGTTAGAAAATAAAATCAGCCAAATCTGTAAGGAAATAACGCTAATTCCTCTAACCAGATATCAGACTGTTTTATTATTATTCGTTCGTTATTCCCCAATATCCCGATGGGTCAGACCAAAGGCCGGCACAATCGACAGATCTTATAACAGAATAACACCACTATAGATATCTCGAGTTCAAGAGTTCAACACTGTGTCTTTACAGCACACAAGCTTGATTCTTCATGCTTTCAGTCTTCTTGCTTACAGCTTCCAATCTTTCATCTGATATCCTCAGTCTTAGTGTTTCCAGCTCTCAGTCTTCCATCTCCATAGCCTTGTCTCCGCAGCCCGGGATGGCCCCATCTCCCGTATCCTTGTCTCTGCGACCCGGGATGGCCCCATCTCCCGTATCCTTGTCTCTGCGACCCGGGATGGCCCCGTACACAAAGTTATTGGAACTCTTATACCGATGTTCATCCAATCATGGTGCGGACATTAGATCACCTGGGTGAAATCATGCTGGGTGTACGTGAGCACCTCATGGGGTGTACGTGCCTCACACACATACACATTGTCCTTAAGTCCCCTGTTATCTGATCTAATTGTCTAAGATAGAGGATTGATCAGTTTAGGGCTGTATCTGGTGCTCATTATTTTGTGGTGTGTGATCATTAGTACATTCCTTTTAAGTGACTGGTTATTTCTTATCAGTATCCCGGGATGGTACCAGGGTCCTCTAGTTTAAGCAACTTGCTCATTAGTTGCTATTCTTGAGGGTTGCCTTCTGTCGCTTGGCAGGCCCTGTCAGAATCTAGCGACTTACTGCTCAGTCGAGATCCTGTGTCGACTGGTACCTTGGACCGTTACCTCTGTGGCTTGTTGTCATTTACTGATAAGAGGTGACCCCCTGCCCCTGTCCGTTATTCTTTCAAAAACAGAGAAAACCAGATGTGTCCTATCCCATGACTGTCAGTCCAGTTGTCCCCCACACTTAACTTAAAATTTAACCTATTCACAACATCTATTATGATTCTAGCAGTATACAAAAAGTGTATATTCTAACAATATGAATTGACAATTGCAAACCGTGTATTCACTAATCACATCCATTATGTAAAAGGAATTGAGTTATCACTCACGGCTATTTGCAAAAACAAGAATGGTTTAAATACATGAGTGTCAACTGTCTTTTACTATCTTTTTTTAAAATGGAAAAGAAAAGTTGGAGCTCTTCAGATTTGTTATTACAGTTTTGAAATTGGCAGCTGTGAACTGGTTCACATTTAAATTACCAAAACTCAAGTGGCCTAAACATTTAGATGGGTTGGAAAAAAAGCTACATCATCTAGTAGGGTTTCTTCATTCTTCAAATTACAACATTCTCCATGCTTCACAGCTCTGAGCCCAGCTGTCTGGGTCATTTGAGGGCAAGAAAAACAAAAGGGTCCACCACAACACATTATGTGACGGCATTTAATGTAGCAGTGCCACCCAAAATGTATGATGAACTTGATCTGAACAAAAAATAAAGGGGATCATGACAGCTATGATAACAGCTTTGGATGTTGATTGTGTGGAGCACCCTTCATTTCAGAAACTGAATAGAGTACAAGGTTATTTGTTAAGTCAGATAATCTAATTTTCTATTTCACATCTCACAGGATATCGTGTCAGAAGTAAATATGGAAGAGGTTATGTAAGACACCCATAGCTAAGAATCTGCAAACCTGTGAACAAATCCCAACAGATAAATCCACCCATTAATGAAAGTATGAAGTCACTGCTGTGGAGACCTTATTCAGATTCACTCAGGAAGTAAACGCTTACTCCATGAAATGGGTCTTAAATGATCCCAGTGAATGCAAATTGATTAATTGCACCATTTAATCAATGGTGCAATTAATCAATTAATCAATAATCCGTATAAGTATTCATGTGACGTCACTTCCTGGTGCCTTTTTCAAATCCGCCAGGATAGGCTAAGTATAGTGTATATTCTACTATCCTTTTGCTATTTTATCCTCCCTTCCCCCCCGATCTCTGACACCTAAGTCATGACCACTATCCCCCGCCCACCTCCCCCTCACTGTCTCCCGTAGCCCGCAGGCTGATGCTGCCCTGCTGATCACTCGATGCCGGTCTCTGCGTGCGCGTTTTGGCCACTGCCCTTACCCAAGCTGCACCCCCTGAAAATGGTCCTGTTCCCATCCCCCACATTCCGCTACTCCCACTCTGTCCTTCTCTCCCACTGCCCTCCTCGCCTTCTCTCTCTCCTGGCCCTCGCTCAACCACAATCACCCGGATGAAGTTAACCACCTGCTACCTTGACCTCAACCCATCCAGCTGCTGGTCACTCAACTCCCCCTCCTCTCCCCCCTGCTGGCCAACACAGTCAACCAGTATCTCTCTCCTCAGGCTCTTTCCACTCTCCCTGAAAACTGTTGTTATCACACCCCTCCTCAAAAAACCCACCCTCTATCCCACTAATCTCGCACACTACCATCCCATCTCCAACTTACCCCTCCTTGTCAAAGTCCTGGAACGCATTGTTGCAGGTTAACTTCGGTCACACCTCTCCCTCCACTCTCTCCTTGAGCCCCTGCAGTCTGGTTTTCGCGCTGCCCACAGTACAGAGACAGCACTTGTCAAAGTCACAAGCGACATTCTCTCTATCTGTGACCAGGGCTCCCTCTGCCTCCTTGTCCTCCTGGATCTCTCTGCCGCATTTGACACAGTCGACCATGCCATCCTCCTCCATCGGCTCTCCTCCCTCATCTACCTTAGTGGGACCACACTCGCATGGTTCGAGTCCTACTTAACCAACCACCTCCATTTCAAAACACAAAATACTGACGAAGGATCGTGGACCCAAAACATTGACTCACTTTCCTTTCTCCATAGCTGCTGCCTGACCTGCTGAGTGTTCCCAGCGACTTCTGTTTTTGTTTTCAGACCTCCATTTCATCTCAGCAAATAGTTTCTCCTCCTGCCCCCACCCAGTCACCTGCGGGGAACCCCAGGGCTCTATCCTTGTCCCTCTTCTTTTCCTTATCTATATGCTCCCTCTGGGTATTGTCATCCGCAGACACGGGGTAAACTTCCACATATTTGCGGATGACACACAAATCTACTTTGCCTCCTCCAGTATCGACTCCAGGTCCTGCCACCTTGTCTGGCAGACATCAAGGACTGGACGAGTGTAAACATCCTGCAGCTGAATATGGACAAGACAGAAACCATACTCCTTTGGCCCCTATCAATGTCTTCACTCCTGCGGATCTAAACTCCTCAACCTCCCTGGGCTCTCCCTCAAGACTCACCGAACCAGTGCGCAATCTAGGCGTCCGGTTTGACCCCCAACTGTCCTTCATCCCCCAGATCCAGTCCCTGGCTTTATTCCACCTCCGTCACATTGCCCGCCTACGACCGCACCTCACCCCAAATGCAGCCGAAACCCTTGTGCATGGTCACCTCCTGCTTGGATTTCTCCAACACACTCCTCGCCAGTCTCCCCAGCTCCACCATTCACAAGATCCAGCTCATTCAAAACTCTGCTGCCTGCATACTGACCCGGACCAAACTCCATACCCACAACTCACCAGCTCTGGCCAGGTCCACTGGCTCCCCATCACCGAACGGATCTACTTCAAGATCTTCACTCTTGTGTTCAAATCCATTCACTCCCTAGCACCTCCCTATCGCCAAACTCCTCACTCTCCAATCCTCCATCCGGCGCCTCCGCTCGACTGGCACCGGCCTCTTGCTCATCCCTTTCCTGTTCGACCCTGCTTACAGCCACCTCCTTCCGGCTTGGAGTCAGGCTCCGCTACCGTTAAGCAGCCTGAGACGTCGCACGGCGTGTTTGGCGCTATATAAATACCAGTTTTTTTGTTGTTACTTAGCTGGCTTCCATTTAGAAAGTGTTCCCCACAACATGAAAGCATCCACGTGACAAATATAACACTCCACCTTCAAACGATTGTCAAACGTAGATAAAAGGTTCAAGAAAATCAACTGTTGCCTATATACGTCATTGGGACATTTTGAAGTACAACAACAACAACAACAAGATTCCATTTATAGAGCGCCTTTCACGTCAGGAGGACGTCCCAAGGCGCTGCACAGTTGGGTCATGACCCGAGCAGGGGGGAAATGGTCAGGGTGAGGGGAGGGAAGGGAGGGAGAGAGGAGGGGGGAAATGGTCAGGGTGAGGGGAGGGAAGGGAGGGAGCGAGGAGGAGGAAGAGAGTCGAGAGGGGAGCTGAAGGCTCGGTCAAAGAGAAAGGTTTTGAGACCGGCCTTGAAGGAGGAAAGGGAGGAAGCAAGGCGAAGGCACTGGGGGATGGAGTTCCAGAGCCTGGGGGCTGAGAGGCTGAAGGCCCGACCACCGATAGTAGGGCGGTTGGGGCGGGGGACGTGGAGCAGACCGGAGCCAGAGGAACGGAGGGTACGGGCAGGTAGGTAGGGGAATAGTAGGTTGGAGAGGTAGGAGGGAGCAAGGCCGTGAATGGCCTTGTAGGTGAGGATGAGGATCTTGAAATCAATCCTCTGGGGGATGGGGAGCCAGTGGAGGCGAGCGAGGGTGGGAGTGATGTGGTCGCGAAGCCTGGTGCGGGACAGTACACGAGCTGCAGAGTTCTGAATGACCTGCAGCTTGTGGAGGGAGGTGGCGGGAAGGCCGGCGAGGAGAGAGTTCCCATAGTCCAGCCTTGAGGTGACAAAGGCGTGAACCAGGGTTTCAGCAGCGTGAGGGGTGAGGTAGTGCCGTAATCTGGCGATATTCCGGAGGTGATGGAAGGCGGTGCCAGTTGTGGTGCGGATGTGAGGGAGAAAGGACAGCTCAGGGTCGAACAAAACGCCGAGGTTCCTGACTGGCTTTGAGAGGTGGAGAGTGCAGCCTTGGATGCTGATGGTGTCAGCGCCTGAGGTGCGGAGGCGCTGACGTGAGCCAATCAGGAGGGCCTCGGTTTTTCGCACGTTGAGCTGAAGAAAGTTGTCTCTCGTCCAGGACTCGATGTCGGACAGGCAGGCTGTCAGGACATCGGTGGTCGTGGAGTTGAGAGTAGAGGAGGAAAGGTAGAGTTGGGTGTCATCCGCATACATGTGGAAGTTAACCCCATGTCTGCGGATGATGTCACCAAGGGGGAGCATATAGAGGGTGAAGAGGAGGGGACCGAGGACAGAGCCCTGAGGGACACCACATGAGACAGTACGGGGGGTGGAGGAGAAGCCATTCGTTGAGACGAAGTGAAGACGGTGGGAAAGGTAAGAGCTAAACCATTCAAGGACAGTGCCTTGAAGGTTGAGGTGGGAGGACAAGCGGTGGAGTAGGATAGCGTGGTCGACCGTATCGAATGCTGCCGATAGGTCGAGGAGGACGAGGAGACAGAGGGAGCCCTGGTCACAGATGGTCAGGATATCATTGGTGACCTTGACCAGGGCAGTTTCTGTGCTATGAGCAGCACGGAAACCTGACTGAAGTAGGTCTATATATTCAGATGAATTGCAGGCTTCACAAATAGTTATAAATATCTAGCTAGGAGAGCACAATTGAGTACCTATCCACCGTGGTGCAATGTGGATTCATGTTGCTCATCAATGAGGAACAAGGAAAAAAGCTATCTTAAAAAGGGAATTTAAATTTGGTTTTAAGTCCATTATAAATTCTAGTTTACGCATAGGAAGAGAATAGGAACTAGACAAAGAAGATAGCTTGAACCATACATGAGCATTACTTACATGAATGATATATTCAATGGCTCCACTATTACACACAGTGGATTACATCAAGCTCTATGAAGTATTCTCTATTTAGCTATAGGAGGACTTATCCTATGTTATTCTATATAGATCCACAAATCCCAATTTTCCCACCAAGCTCTTTAAAGGGGCTAATACTGTTAGGAAGGGAGAAACAGAAGTAAGTCTGAGGGAAACTTTCAATAGATAAATATTTCAGGATTTAGCAATAAAGATATTGGAATAATATAATAATAATCCTTGCATTTGATACAGCGCTTTTTACGTCTTCTAGATGTCTCAAAGCGCTTCACAGAATGTGCTGCAAAGTGAACTGACCGTATATTTGTGTGCGAAACGAGGCAGCCAATTGTGCACAGCAGTGTTCCACAAACAGTCGTGGATTTAAAATGGCTAATTTATTATTGTTTTTTGTTTTGGAGGGATTATTATAAGGCGTGTGGAGTAAGGAAACTTGCCCAAGGTTTTGCACTGCCTGGAATTGAACCGAAGTGTCTCGCTTGCAAGGCAAGTGCTCTAACCACTGAACTACAGGACTCCTTGAATATAGTGTGTAAATTGAAGGTAATAGTTGCCTTTTGAGGAAACAAATTAAATCAAGAAGCAATTATACCAAGGTACATTTTAACATCAGGACTGTACAGAATGCCTCAAGTACAATTGACAAACACTGATCTAAGAAACCTGTGGATGCTGTATGCATTAAACATTGAATTGATGGGATTTGGGGATTAGTGCTCAAATATTAGATTATTAATGCTTTATTTACTAAGTCTTAATTGCTGTTCTTCGAGTAAAATATTTGCAAAGATACTGATTGCTGCTGAAAGCAATGAACTAAAATACCTGAGTGTTACAGGAGTGAGCAGTGTATCAATTTGTGTTTGGTTATAATTACCGATGAAGTTGAAGACTGCATAGTGATAAAACAGCAGCAACCTTTGAAAATGGAGAAATATGAATTCAACTCGAAGATGTAGACAAGCTAAAATAAATATTATTAAATCTTGGCACTTTCATACTTTTTCAGCAATTATCAGATTTTGATCCTCAATTTGAAAATCCATTTGATAATCTCTTTCAGGAACTTATAAATTGCTTCATTGCCCTTTACCGAGAGGGCAAAGAGACTTAAATTTATTGCTGTATTGCACTTCTGTAAAGCGGAACTGAATCCGTGTTCATGTGAATATTTGCTCAGTGTACCTAAAACTTAAATTTTTAAAGTGATCAACAACTTGCACTCATTTTCACAATCATGATAGGATAAACCACTTGACACATATTAATAGAGGGCACCGAGGAAAGAAAAGCGATTTAAAGAGTTGGCCAATTGCACGGTTGAAGAATTTTTTTTAAGAGGGTTTTGAAGCAGGCAGTAAGGAAATAAGTCAAAGAGATTTGCAAGAGGACAGTTCACAGTGGCTGAAGGCTTGGTCTTGGATGGAGAGATTAAAAGAATACGGAGGAGCAATAGGAGCAGAGAATGAAAAGAACAGAGAGTAAAGATGAGAGACTACAACAACAACAAGATTCCATTTATAAAGCACCTTTCACGTCAGGAGGACTAGTGCTAAAGGAGATTGCATTGGTAGGAAACTGCAAGATTCTGCAAGGATTTAAAGATTAGGATAAGGATCTTAAACTCGATTCACTGAGGTACTGGGAGCCAGCGAAGCTTGTGGGAGGGTTAATGGGTGTGCACAGCCTACTTGGAAAGAGAACTCAGACTGCAGTTTTGGATGACTTGTAAAGGATACAGCTAGGGAGCACAGAATGTTGTTGGAAAAATCTATCCTTGAGGTGAATAGGTATGACTAAGTTTTCAGTAGCAGAGGGAGTGAGATAATATTGATACTGACTACAAAAACACATTAGCGCAGCTGAGCAACATGGAGGCAACTCACTAAAGAAATATGTGTCCTGCTGTACTTCAAATGAAACAACTACTTGTCCATTGAAACTCTCACCACAGCATCTCTGCTGTTTAACAGCTGTTTGTAACTACAGCATGAGATTACACAGTTTACAATTTCAGGGAACAAACAATGCCTTGAGTACATTCCCAAACTAGTAAAATACTTGAGAGATTAAGTTGCTGCTTGAGTTTTGCAACAATAATTTGACATCAGAATGTCAAGAGCAAAGCATAGCATGCTAACTCTGAGTTTGCAGTGTTATATCGACATGTTTAAAAAAGTCACACAGAACCTTTTGTTATATTCATATTGTAATTGGAGAAATAAAATATTGCAGCTTGGTCCATCAACCAATTAACTAATCACAGCAGAAAACCTTGAAAAGGCCCTCTTGAAACACTACGCTACTTGGAAGGACACTGTATAAATGCACCAATATAGAGACCCTCCCTTTGTCGATCATGAATTTTTTTTACAAATCAAAAGCAACATACAATCTTGGAATCCTACCAAGCCCTTTCATAATCCTGAAAATCTCAATTAAGTCACTTTGAAATCCCTTTTCCAAAGAAAACAGATGTAGATTCTTTTAACATTTCAACTCACAACTGATATCCTGAACCATCTTTGGATGCTCATCATGTCTACCCTCATCAAGACAACAATCTGTGGAGTCCTGTAGCTCAGTGGTTAGAGCACTCGCCTTGTGAGTGAGACACCTGGGTTCAATTCCAGGCAGGGCGAAACCTTGGGCAAGTTTCCTTACCCCATACGCCTAATAATAATCCCTCCAAAACAAAACAATGATAAATTGGTCATTTTCAATCCACGACTGTTTGTGGGAAACTGTTGTGCACAATTGGCTGCCGCGTTTCGCCCACAAATAAACAGTCAATTCACTTTACAGTATATTCTATGAAGCGCTTTGAGACATCTAGAAGATATGAAAAGCGCTTTATCAAATGCAAGGATTATTATTATTATTAACAATATATCCTGCGTTAAAAGAACTGCACACAATATTCCAGATTTTTTTCTTGGAGGAAGGTTGAAAGATGTCATAGAGCATTGTTTTTTGTATATATTTTTAAAACCTATTCTGCTGTACAGAAAATTGAGTGCCTTAGTTGTCTCATTCTTTATTGCAGCTAAACACTAACATAATGGTGTCAGATTTGTCCATAATACTACTAATTAGCACTCTCCACCATTTATCAGAAAAGTTGGGAGCATGAGAAGCAGCCATTTGACCCAGCCAAGTTAATCCCTCCACTACAATAATTCCCAATTATATTCAGACAAAATCCATATATCTTATTAATTAATCTCAAAGGACCGGATGGGACCTCAATTCAGTGAGACGACGGAGAAACTGTAAGGTAGAAGGGAGTTCGCAGTAATGCAAAATCTCTTCTTCCTTGCAGTTTCTAAGCACATCCAAGTTTGATCTAATTTCCTGTGAACTTTTCAAGCTTAGTCAATAGCTTATTTAAAAACAAAATTTTGATACAAATTATTTCAAAATCAAATTAGCCCAGTCTACATTTCTGTGCATTTTTTGTCTAAAACTACCCCCTCCATTTCGATCACACCATACTTTGACAAATCTCACCCCTGCACCTGAACCAAAAGCAAATGCAGTGTAAATGTAGACAATTGATAAATGAGTGTAATGCAGAATTTTATGTTCATTGATGATAAATACAATCTTATACCAAGCACCAAATATAACATTTTGTTGTGGGGTATACAGAATATGAATTTCACAAGATCAAATGTGGTTCAGTGTCTGGACCATTCCGAGTCAAGAGGACTAAGGGGAAATGACAATTACCACTGAGACAGTTTAATCGTCACAATTTCACTCAATGAGGTTTATGTGAAAAATGATTCTCTCCTGACAAAAGCCTACACAATGCAAGGTACCATTATCATCAGCCCTCCCTTCCACATTACAAAATTGTTTTTATGAACATTGTTTTTAATGTAACAATTGGAAATGGAAATTCCCCACATTCATACTTAAATATTGGTCTAACTTGCACAGTAATAACTAATGAGTGGAGAGGTTGATATCACAATATTGATTACAGCAGGTGAAGTACGCAATTCAATTACACAAAAAAAGGTAGGTACTGTATTCCTTCTAAAAAGCAACTAGCCGTAGGCAAGTCAATTGGCAGATTGGTTCGGGTAATAATCTCTTTTAAAAAAAACTGGTCAATCATTCATTGTTTGTGGGACACTGCTGTGCGCAATTGGCTGCCGCGTTTCACTCACAAAATATATAGTCAATTTATTTTGCAGTATATTCTGTGAAGTGCTTTGAGACGTCTCAATGACGTGATAAGGTGCTATACCAAATGCAAGGATAATTATTAGTTTTGGTGCCATCACTGGGTACAAATTAGGAAACAAATCCATTTCTCAAAACTCATTCTTTGTCTCAAATATACACGAAAAGGAAATTATATAGTACAGTACATTACAACGAATTTAAAAGACAAACATGTCTGTTCTTTGCAAAACAAGTTTTATTTTTAAAATAACCTAAATATGGTAGCTAGTGAATAGGTCCTATCCAACTGCTTATAAATTTTGTTGGGGACTAACTAGTGCACATCAAGTTGAATACTGTATGTAATGTTACTGCATTAGAACCCAAATTAATACTTGCTTTGAAGACTAAATTTCATGCACCAAAGTGTATTTTTGTTTGGAAATGTATAATGCAGCTGGAGATAAGTCACATCAAACAATTGCTTATATTTTTCATCCTTTCTACTTTCAGGAAGAATTGGCAACTGATGACTTGAAAGATCAAAGAGCTTGCAAACGTATAATTAATTATCATAAAAGGAGAAATGAAGACGAATAAGCATTTGCAACTGAAGTTGGAAAAAAAAACAATTCCAATGGCTAATTGGTGGTATATGCAATAATTTTATCATTTTTCTTTACATTTTCTTTTATTGATACATTTTTAACTCATTGATTCAGTAACATTATTTGGTATATTAACAATTACGAATATTGCTGGCTATCAACTTTTTATGATTAAAAATCGGTCCAAAAGAGGGAGTGAAGAGAGGTATGTGAGAGAGAGAAATAAGAGATCCCAAACATTTAAGACTGTGTGCATCATAATGTAAGATAGCAGGAACATGTACGACACTGTGTATGCAAACTGGCTGTGGGTCTCACCTTGAGGGTAGACTTAAGATCCTATACTCTTACACAACTACATTATAATAGGATCCTGAAAATTCCAAGTCTACGTCAGAAGCTTGTGATCCTAGAGGGATGTTTAATGGAATGCTCCAGTTGAAGGGCCGTAAAATGAATAACAGCATGAGTGAGCGTGGTCACCAATTCAAAACATTCTCCAACCACTTATTTTGACAGTGTGGTTCACAGCAATTCTAGTTCTTAAGTGCCAAATGCAAATCAAAACCAAGCTAATAATTGACATAATTTTATCAGTTACGGTGGATCTTCCATCTTCTTTCCATGTCTAAAAGTACTTGACAATGTAAGTCATGTATTCCAAATGGATGGGGAGAAAAAGACATTTAAAATTAGTTGAAGGAAGAACTAAAAAGAAAAGGCCACTGTCTCCTGCTGTAAGCCTCGGCTCAGTCATCCACTCCTCAAGTTTAACAATCATAAAAGCTCCTTTGATTTTTCTATGAGATATTTAACACCAGAATAAAGATGAGCAAACCTTTCCAAGGAATTGTTGGTAAATTTTAAGCTTGTTTTAACCAACTAGAAAATAATGCCAATTTATACTCTCAACATGGTATAGTTTATATTACTTAGATCAAAATAACCTGAATTAGACTCACATTATCTTACTGGAAAACATTTTGTTCAGGAAAAGATTTCTTTGTTGTACAAGTATGACCAATACTGATCGACACATACCATCATTGAGAAGGAAATCATTCAATTTGTTCTTTGGTGGCATTTGATTTATAACCACTCCCAAACGCTGTGTGTGAAGGACGCTATATAAATGCAAGTTGCTGTTGTTGATGAATTGGTTGGTAACATTATTCTATTAAAATGAGAGGTTAAAAAAAGGCAACAGAAAAGAAATGGCAGGTTTAGAAAATTATAAATTAAAAGCAGTTTGAAGACCAAGGCAAGTCAATGAATTTTGCATTGACAAAACATACACAGAATAATTGGCAGGAAAACAAATCTAAAATGACCAGCATAGTAGTTATTTTTAGGTCTTTAAATCATAATTTGTTGTTCTCAAATAATTTGCAAGTTATAACCAGGTTTTTGAAACCACCGTTTGCATGGAGAATTGTTTTTAATCTTGAGACTATTTTAAGATTTTTTACAAAAATAAAATATGGAATCTTGAGTAAATATTCCTCAGCATTTTGAGGAACAAAGAAACATTTAATTTTGTGAGGTAAAAATTGACAATTTGAATGAAATCATCCCCCAGCCCCCTTTCGAACTTCTGGTTTCTTTAAAAACTAAATTCCAAAAATAAACGTGAAATTGGTTCTGAAATGTCCAAATTTAAATGTCGACGCTGTTCACTAATTTATATTCCACCACAAGTCTAATTAAAATATAAATTGCACTCACCACCTAAAACCTTAAACATTTTCTGACATTTCATGATATTGACATTAAAAACTGGAAATATTGTTGTGGGCGCAACTGTACTGAAATCCCACTCTATTTTTGAATAATGCCAAATATATACATTTCAGCAAGTTATCAGAAAGTCATCTTTCTTTACTGTTTTCAGACAAACTACTGGACATTTAAATAAGTAATTTGTCCCAAAATGGACCCGTAATAATTACATTCTATGGAAATTGCTATTTTTCACTTTGCTAACATAAAAGTATTGTTGAGCTACAATTAGCGTGCACCTCAACTTGCATCATGCTAGATGGTCAATCAACTGTTTCACTGCTAAAGCAACACTTCTCTCAACTATGTTTTGTTGATAATTTGCTGATATGCCAACCAGAGATTTGTATGCATTATTTGTGGCCAGGATACAATTTTGAAACAAAAAGATTAATGTTTTGAGACATTGCCCTTCTCAGAAACGAGTTCGTCGGTGGGAGTCCCTAAACATGAGAGTGAGTAAGAGAAGGGAATCATTTTATTCTTCTAGTTGTCGACAGTGACAACATTGTCTAACACCCAAAGCATGAAACGATTAATGTATCACAACACCCACACCAAAGGATTAGAATTTTGAGAGTCTGAGTGTTAATGAATAATTAATTACAAGAAAAGCAGTCAGTTTTAATGGCTTTTAAATAAAAGGTTTGTGATATCAGTAAAGCCTATTGCTGAAGTTCCAATTTATCAGCCACTACACTAAATTAAATGTGCACAATGACCTCTAAGCATACAGATCTGAAGTAGAAGATCAAACAGAATAAGATCCAAATATTACTGTACTTGTTCAACTTAAGTCTAAAGTAAACCTAAAATCTAAATGAGCTCAGTGATGATTATCCCAAATAATGTTTAAAATACTCCTGGTTTTCAATCCTCACTTCAGTTCCACATTTTTATGGAGAATTGGGGACTGTAAAAATAATGAACAAGTGAGGAAAGAGACAGGTTAGATAACCTATTGAGGATTTCTTTACATGCACTCAGTACGTCCATTTTAGAAATAAAACAAATTCTGCTTAGTTTCTTGGTTTAAGCGTATCATGTCCAGAACATGATAGGATAAATTCCTCCTAACCATGAGCTTAACCATAATTCACTGCTGATTTTGATGGCCAGAAGTACAATGTAATTATTTATTACATCTGGCCATGAGGCATCTTCAGTTATTCGTTTTGATTCTCAACATTTGAATAGTTAAAATTCTGAAATGTTGATATTAATTTCGTATGTCATTTTATTCATGTTGGTAGTAGGCCCACAATGCTAACACACACACAACATACAGTAAAAACTAAAATATCCAATTAAAATACAATACAATGCATGCTTAATGGTTTTGGCAGTGTTGGGAGATAGTGACAGAGTGGGTAATGTTGAGGATATAATTCATTTTAGATGCTACAGGGTTTATGATTTTAAAATGGGAATATTTTTGGAACTAAATATGGTTATTTCGGGGGGGGGTGGAGGGGGCGGGGGAGAAAGGGGAAGGAGAGAAAAAGCAGAGAAGCGTTCATTCCTACAGTCACATAGAAATGTTTCTGGTTTTGTCAGAAGGTAAGTATTTTAATATATTAATTAAAACATAAGGTATATTTGGTTTAGATAACGTTTTTCTTCTCAAATTTTCTCCACTTCCTTTTCTTCTTTCTACCTTCATACAGGACCGTCCATCCACCTGTTCAGGTTAAAGATTCCACTGCACTGTTAGAAAAGAGAAGGAAGTTTCTTCCAGTGTCCTGGCCAACAATTCCCCTCCCCAAAAACTGGTCATTCACTCCAGGGATCTTTGTGGAACACTGGCTGCCGCATTTGCTTACAAAATACACAGTCACTATACTCAAATGTAAATGCTATGCAGCACTGAAATGTTTCTACGATGTGATAGGACGCTATAAATGCAAAGATTATTAAACCTTAGTTGCATGGCTAACAGCCCTTGCTGAGGGAAGGGAAAATATCATATGCAAATCCGATTTACCCAGAACACTGGGAGAAACTTCCTTCTCTTTTTAAATAGTGCCAATGGGATCTCCAATGTGCACCTGAACAGACTGACAGAATCTTGGTTTAATGTCTCATCCCCGACATTCCCCCATCACTGTTTTGGAGCCAGTTTGATATCTAAATACATTTTCAATACCGATATAAATACCAAAATTCCACACAGCTACCCTCATAATACCACTGAGCAATCAAATCGATATTTGGGAAAATTTAAACGGAGGCATAACTCCAACCCTAAGGCATCAGTTTCGTTCCTTGTTTCACTACCCATTTTCAGGAATTTACAAAAACTTGTACCTCTTTGCAGAGCAGATGTGATGGGGTTAGGCAGGGCTGGGGGGGGGTTGTTAAGAAGTTATGAGAAACAACAACAAGATTCCACTTATATAGCACCTTTGACGTAGGGAGGACGTCCCAAGGCGCTGAGAAAGGTAACATTATGACAATCTATACATTTCTGTTCAAAATCTGAACAATACTTTCAGTGAAGTATTATCAACTAGAAACAGCAAATCTTCTTCACACTTTTCGCCTATTTAATAATAATAATAATAATAATCCTTGCATTTGATATAGCGCTTTTCACGTCAGGAGGACGTCCCAAAGCGCTTCACAGAACACACTGCAAAGTGAATTGACTGTTTATTTGTGGGCGAACGCGGCAGCCAATTGCGCACAGCAATGTCCCACAAACAGTCGTAGATTAAAAATGACCAATTTTATTATTGTTTTTGGTTTTTGGAGGGATTATTATTAGGCGTGTGGAGTAAGGAAACTTGCCCAAGGTTTCGCCCTGCCTGGAATTGAACTCAAGTCTCTCGCTTGCAAAGCGAGTGCTCTAACCACTGAGCTACAGGACTCCATATTTGTCTATGGGTCACTGCTATCTCCTTTTTTATAATTCACTCTCTCTAATTAATCTTAGTTTCTCAAATTCACTCCAGGATAATTGATAACAGATATAATCAATTCTTGTGGAGTTGCTACTCTTGTAGAAGAGATGTTTTCCTTATCAGCAGTGGAAAGCAGACTCTTTCAAACTGTTAAGTGGAGTCCTGTAGCTTAGTGGTTAGAGCACTCGCCTCACAAGTGAGAGAACCTGGGTTCGATCCCTGGACAGAGCGAAACGTTGCGCAACTTTCCCTACTCCACATGCCTCTGTTTACCTAGCAGTAAGTAGAAACCCAGTTGTTAGAAGATTAGCAGATTGCTTTTCCGGGGGTAATAATCCTTTAAAAACATATTATTATTTGGTCACTCAATTCCCATCTGTGTAGGACACTGCTGTGCCCAATTGGGTGCCACGTTTCTCCGAACAGAATATAAAGTCAATTCACTTTACAGTATATTCTGTGAAGTGCTTTGAGACATCTCGAAGACGTAAAACGGCACAATATCAAATGCAAGGATTATTATTTTTAAGTCAATTGGGTAGGTTTACCTAAAATGTTTTTATAGTTAATATTTCTGGCACTTTGTTCCCATATATAGTAGTGTAGTGCCCTCTGCTGGAACTTGCCCTCTATATCAAATAAGCAAAGCTGCCAGATTAAAGAGCCCGTCACCATATTAAGGAGGAATTTGATCACACTGTAAATGCAACTTACTTAACCCGGCTGATGCTTAAGCCACAATAATGGCAGTTATCCAGAGGTGAAGAAGTTAATGCGAAAGATACTGATTCAAAGAGGGAGGATAACAGTAAATGTAAAACCAGAATGAAGGCTCCAGAATTTGCGAGATTAAAATTCCCAGACCCATTAAACAAATCTCTGCACTGAAGAGGTAATTAAAGGTAAACAAAATCTGCTCTTATAAGGTAATTGAACAGAGCTTCAAAATTCTGAGCTCTCTGGACAGCACCAAACCAAAGAATAAATCGGTGGGAGCAATTTTGAATTCTTCGGTCTTTTGGAAACAAACCTCTTTCATGTCACTTGAAGTGGGCAGATTTTCAGATTTGATATCCAAACCATCAATCATAGGCATATTTTGTCAGATTCTAAAACTAAACCCTACACTGTGCACCTACAAGAGTGTATTTCTTGCCGAGCAAAGCTGCAGTTGGAATTTTCAAGAGAGAGATATCAAAATCTAGGCTTACCTACAATATGGATACACATAAAATCATGTGGGCCCTTCATCCAGATTTCTCTTGAATCTCAGGATAAAGAGGAAGACACATAGGAATCACACAAAGAAGTGGGAGATTTGCTAACCAAATACAGTCGCTGCACTTTGCAGACAATCCCTTAAAGCACTTTTACATCGCCTCCCAACATGAAAGGCACAATATTCCTGCATTTTTTTGATATAGCTCTTTCATGTCGGAAAGGACATCTCCCACCTCGATTTCTCAAATGTACCCCTCACTTGTCTTTCCAGTTACACCATTCATAAAGTCAAGCTAATACAAACTCCACAGTTCATCACAAGCACAAAACTTTGGACTCCCATCATCCCAATCCTTCCCAAGCTCCATTGGCTCTCTATCTCTGAATGGATCAACATCAAGATCCTCACTCATCATGTGCTAGCTCCTCCCTAACTCTCTGATCTGCTCATATGTCACTCTTCTGCCCATCCCACAAACACTCACAAAGTGAAAGACCAATTTATTTAGGGATTGTTGGCCTGGACAATCAAATGCAAAGATTATTATCAACTTGATCACAGAGCAAAGCTTTGTGCTCTGTCCATGAAGCAAGAGTAAAATCTCTCTTCCTAAAATGACAACAAATTTCTATCTCTGGTTAAGAATTCAGGTCTTAGGATCAATTTATTTTGTTCAAACTGACACATTTTATTTTCTATACGAACAAACAACTGTTTGAAGGTGCATCCTACAGAATCTGTGAACAACTTTCAACCTACGTGAAAGGCGCTATACGAGTACAAATTCTCTTCTTTATTCTTGCACTTTTGTTTCTTTCAAGTGTGGCTTAATACAGATTCAACCATTTCTCCTTCACTTCTCAGTCACAAGTGTATTATTATTTGAGTAATTTTTCAACCCTAGAAGCAATAGTTTTCTTCTTTGAATGATCTATGGTTTCCTCCTGAATATAATAATCCTTGCACTTAATACAGTGCCTTTCACATCCAGGCGTCTCAAAGTGCTTACAAAATATATTGTTTTGTTAGTGCAGTGACTGTGCGTTTTGTGAATGAACAAGGCGATAACATATTGAGACTTAGTTCTTTGGACTCTCAAAAACATCTGGTATTTATTTTCCATATGTGAGCCTGAAGACATAGTATATTAGAATGTAGGTGCGTTTATAATGCAGGTCAGAATTGTTTTTACATAAAGGATAATTAGAATGTGGAAAGTGTCATAACAAGTGGCTTTTGCTCCCAAGGCAATACAATATTTAAAAGGAAATTAATTTAAAAAAAAGAAAAAAAAGAAATCAGAGTGGGAATACAAAGCAAAATGGGAATGGAGCAGAAACTACAGCACAAGCACGATGGAATAAATTTTTTCTTTGTACCTGAAAGGCCAATTGTGTACAGTTTAGATGTCCGAATTGCATCTCTTGGTTCTTGTATCAGGTTATACTGTACCACAAAGATATCCTGTCTGGATACAATGAACAATTGTCTGGAAGTGTTTGTTCAGACCACATAAATCTTTAAGGTACATCTTGTGACAATACAGATATGGCGCTCTCAATGTACAAGGAGATCTGCAAACACACTATTAAAGAGCCCAGCCTTGAAGTATTAGCCACAATGATGGGGGAAAAAAAAGCATCTGCACCCCCCCCAGGGCTCGCACCAGGGAACACTATGTTCCTGTTGGGTTGGTTGCCCCAGCCTATGGGCTAATGTCGCCCACCTGACCGCTCGCTCCCGGTCCGCACGTGCGCACTATGGCTGCCGCCCTGACCCGAGCCTCCTCCCCCCCTCTGCATCTCTCCTGTTCTGTCCTCTTTCTCCATCCCCCTCGCCTTCTATCCCCACTTGACCGTCCCACAACCTCCCTCTGTTCCAGCCTGGGAATCCTCCGCCGGGCTCACCGTGGCACTCGGCGTTGGCTGTCCAGCAGCAGCCACACCGACTGCCCCATTCCCCACCACACTCGCCAGCCACCCCAGATACAGACCCGGGGAGCCAACCTCTCCTCCCTCATTCCCCCCCCCCCCGCCACCCTGCCCCACAACGTGGACCCCCCTCCCTCCCCACACACCCCTCTGTCAACCGCTCCCTCCACATCGGACTACAAAACGTCCACTCCCTCTGTAACAAGGCCCTGGTCATCAACGATCTCATCCTTGATGAGAGCATTGACATCATGGCCTTAACGGAAACGTGGCTCACCCCAGGCGACACCGTCCCCCTCACGGAGGCCACACCACCCGGCTACACCTCCCACCACATCTATAACCCCAACCGCCATGGCGGTGGTGTAGCCCTTATTTCAAGGACACCACTTGCCTATCCCCCAACTCCTCTGGCTCTTTCCCCTCTTTTGAGCACCTCACCCTCTCCCACCCCTCCCATCTCTCACTCAAAATTCTCCTCCTCTACCGGACCCCTAAAACCTCTCCCACCTTTATCTCCGATATTTCTACCCTCCTAACATCTCTCTGCCTCTGTTCTGATCCCCTCATCATCCTGGGCAACTTCAAACTGCACTTCACCCCCTCCTGCTCAATCTCCTCAGACTTCTCCTCCCTCCTCTCCTCGCTCAACCTCTCCCTCCACATCAACTCCGCCACTCACATTCACAGCCACCCTCTCGATTTGGTGATTACCCGGGGCCTCAGTGTCTCGGATGTCACCATTACCGACAAGGCCGTCTCTGATCACCACTTCATCTCCTTCACCACGTCCACCCCCCTCCCTACCTCCACCAGACCCACCACCATCTTCTACCGCCCCTGGAAGAAGTTACCCCCACAATCCCTAACCGCTGCCTTGGAGTCCTCTGAACTCCTCTCCCTCTGGCCTTCATCCCTCACTCACCCCTCTTCTGCTCTCACTCTCCTCCACAACACCCTCTCCTCCACACTCGACACTCTTGCCCTCATCACCTCCCATACTGTCTCTTACTCTCACTCCTCCCCCTGGTTCACCACCCACCTCCGCTCACTGAAGAGCCAGGTGCGGGCCGCTGAACGCACCTGCCTCAAATCTGGCCGAACGGTCCACCGGCAAATCTGGCTGGACCTCCTCAAAATCTACCGCTCCACTCTAGCCTCGGCCAAGTCGTCCTTCTACTCCAGGATAATCTTGGAGGCAAAGAACAACCCCAGGCTTTTGTTCTCCACCACATCCCGACTCCTCCGTGCCCCCCGCCACCCCGCGCAGGTCATCTCTTCCAACCTTCACTGCAAGGAGATGCTGGATTTCCTTGAATCCAAAATCAAGGGAATCCGCTCGGCGGTCATTGCCCCTCCAACTTCCACCCACCACCCACCCCTTCCCTCCCACACTCCGACTCCTACCCATCCTCCCCTACACACCTTCGAACCCGTTTCCCCACCCTCTGTCACCAAACTCATCCTATCCCTGAAACCCACCACCTGCTCCCTTGACCCCATCCCCACTCCACTCCTTATCTCCCAGCTCCACCTCCTTGCCCCACTTCTCACAGACACTATTAACCTGTCCCTCTCCTCTGGCTCTGTTCCCATTCCCCTCAAAACTGCCACCATCACTCCCACCTTGAAAAAACCCTCCCTTGATGCGTCGCAGCTATCAAGCTACCGGCCCATCTCCAACCTCCCCTTCCTGTCCAAGGTTCTCGAAAGAGTCGTCGCCTCCCAGCTGCGCTCTTTCCTCTCCACCCACTTACTTTTCGAACACCTACAGTCAGGTTTCCGTGCTGCCCATAGCACGGAAACCGCCCTGGTCAAGGTCACCAATGACACCTTGACCATCTGTGACCAGGGCTCCCTCTGCCTCCTCGTCCTCCTCGACCTATCGACTGCATTCGATATGGTCGACCACTCTATCCTCCTCCACCGCTTGTCCTCCCACCTCAACCTTCAAGACCCTGTCCTTGAGTGGTTTAGACCGTACCTCTCCCACCGTCTTCATTTTGTCTCTGCAAACGGCTTTTCCTCCGGCCCCCGCACTGTCTCATGTGGCGTCCCTCAAGGCTCTGTCCTCGGTCCCCTCCTGTTCACCCTCTATATGCTCCCTTTTGGTGACATCATCCGCAGACATGGGGTTAACTTCCACATGTATGTGGATGACACCCAACTCTACCTCTCGTCCTCTACCCTCAACTCCACGACCACCGATGTCCTGACAGCCTGCCTGTCCGACATCGAGTCCTGGACGAGAGACAACTTTCTTCAGCTCAACGTGCGCAAAACTGAGGCCCTCCTGATTGGCTCGCGTCAGCGCCTCCGCACCTCAGGCGCTGACAGCATCAGCATCCAAGGCTGCACTCTCCACCTCTCAAAGCCAGTCAGGAACCTCGGTGCTCTGTTCGACCCTGAGCTGTCCTTTCTTACCCACATCCGCGCCACAGCTGGCACTGCCTTCCACCACCGCCGGAACATCGCCAGACTACGGCACTACCTCACCCCTCACGCTGCTGAAACACGGTCCACGCCTTTATCACCTCAAGGCTGGACTACGGGGACTCTCTCCTCATCGGCCTTCCCGGCACCTCCCTCCACAAGCTGCAGGTAATTTTGAACTCTGCAGCTCGTGTACTGTCCCGCACCAGGCTACGCGACCACATCACTCCCACCCTCGCTCGCCTCCACTGGCTCCCCATCCCCCAGAGGATCAAATTCAAGATCCTCATCCTCACCTACAAGGCCATTCACGGCCTCGCTCCCTCCTACCTCTCCGACTTACTATCCCCCCACGTACCTGCCCGTACCCTCCGTTCCTCTGGCTCCGGTCTGCTCCACATCCCCCGCCCTAACATCAGTGACCGGGCTTTCAGCCTCTCAGCCCCTGGAAATCCATCCCCCAGTGCCTTCGCCTCGCTTCCTCCCTTTCCTCCTCCAAGCCCGGTCTCAAGACCTTTCTCTTCAACCGTGCCTTCAGCTCACCCCTCTCTCGACTCTCTACCCCCTCCTTCCTCCCTCCCTTCCCTCCCCTCACCATTTCCCCCCTGCTCGGGTCCCGACCCAACTGTCCAGCGCCTTGGGACGTCCTCCCGACGTGAAAGGCGCTCTATAAATGCAATCTTGTTGTTGTTGTATCTTGTTGAAAGTCCGTGAAATAAGGAAGAGGAAAACTTAAGATGTTATACATTCTTCTTGGCTTTTCCTTCTTAAATTATATTACCTTTACAAGCTGCCAGAGCCATGTCTCCTACACCTATTGATTGAAACACACAACATAATGCCATGATTTTAATATAAGGCATCAGAGGTGCTAATTAGGATAGTCTATTACTGGAAAGACCTTCCTGCAATTTTGGTATATTTTAAATCTGGACTTCACATAAATGGCAAATTTTGCTAAGGCTGTTCAGTTGAAACTTGAGCCACAGCACTGGAAATAATTCAAGCCCATGGGCCAAAAACAAATTCTCCTGCTTATGGAAAAAATTCTTAATAACCCGAAAGGGCGTACAACGGCAAAATGACGCCAGTGGGAGAAGAACTGAAAATAACCAGAGAAAGGGACAGTTACACACAATTCCAGGATGGAAATCTCTTGAAGGAATTACTTTCCCTGTGCAATTTACATGTGTTCAATGAGAAATAAATGCATAATTGGTCAGTCCACATTGCGATGTTAAAACTCAGTCCTTTGAAACAGTTTGACTTGGGTTTTCCTTTTGAAAAAAAATTGCCACAGCAGAGTTTTCATTTCTACTGTTCCTTAATTCATTTGCATGAACTTCAAACTGGGTTTTTTCTTAAAAATGACAGTGAATTTTACAATAGAGATAATATAGTCAGAACAACTCAGTGGCAATACAGTATTAAAGTTGACACAGACAAAAATGAACATTTTAGTAATGATTCGTTTCAGGCTCTTAAAAACACAACAGCAAACTGAAAGCAGATGTTTCCACAATATTTGCTCCAGGAAATCAGCTGCACCATTGCATGTTACAATTATGTTAAAATAGTACATACACTTTTCATATAACTTTAAATGTAATTAGTAATATCTATTTTATTCAAATACATTTTGAAAAAATTAACATTTCATACTATGAAATGGTGAAAGATACAACAGTACAAATGGCCAACACCATCCATTGATGGATGAATTGGAATAATATGCCCCAATAATCATGTTGCATTCTGTTTCCAAGCATATTTAAAAAGCAAAACTGAACCAACAAACATGTACCAGAATACTATATTTCACCAATATGTTCTTTGAGCTACCTCACGACTCTTCATTCCACTTCAAGTCCAACTTCCCCCTATTCTTTCTGCCTTCTTCCCATCCCGTCTCCTCCATGATATATTGTAATGAAGCAATTTAGTGAATTCATATTATCATGTAACCAAGCCTTTTTCATTTCATCAGTGTGATCCATCTCATCACACATGCGTTGCATCATGCTAAAACTAAAGACTTGATATGTATTTCACATATAAAGCTTCAGAACCAAAAAGCAAATTATCAAAGTAGATAAATTACTTATTAAAAATCCATTTTGAAAATTACTGCAACCCTAAATTACATTCCCAGTACGCTATAATATAATTTAAATGGTCAGTATTACGTAACTGAATATTCTAACTCTATTGCTGATTCTTATACTTTGATAATAATACACTTTTTACAACAATATACCACAGACATCATGTCAACCCATCTTGAAACAAAATCAATTGGGACTGAGTTTCAACAATTTTACTGGAATCCATTTGCTGAGATCATCCTGAGGAAATGGGTTGAGTAGGACAATGGACAATGATTACCACCACTGCAATATAAATACAAAGGTACAATGTAAGGTAGCCCCATCCTTCAGCTTTCACTAAATAGCTATCACTGGATGTCATCTTTGTAAAATAAGTGCAATTCTGTCAACACAGAGCCATTTCCCCAAAGATTTAAAAATTGACATCGGAATCAGATAAGCAAGGTACATCCCTGCAGGGGCACAGTGCGCATTACAGACACAGGGTAATTTCCATGTGTAGGTGACAATATATATGTGGAACTCTCTAGTATGTACCAATGTGCCAGACATCTGGCTGATCAAAAAAATTAAAAGTATATAATTCTTCAAAAATAAATATACCTGCCCAAAACAAACAATTATCTGGAAATTTGTATTAATGAATGTCAGTAACCCAAATCATGGAAAGTCATATTTTATAAATTCCCACAGATTGTGTGGACTCAGAAAGCTTCTGTAATTATCTTTACTTATATTATCCTATCTAGTTAATCTACTTCAGATTCTGAATGAAACGTCAATTAATAAGATATTTCAAGAATGTCCCAAAAGGACTTTGTCCAAGATTAATTGAACGGCTTCTGGCTTGGTAAAATTGTCCATTGTCTCCAAAAAGTTCCACTTCAGCACAGATCAACTCTTATTTGTGGAAATTAATACAGTTTGTACTTTTGATGCATTTGTTTTACATTAAAAACATAACTAAAATATGAAAGAGGCCCATAACTATAGAACTACAAAAGCTGACAAGTCAAAATGCAAGCACGACTGAGTTATCCAAGTCCTAATAAAATCCAGGTGCTCTTGAATATTCTATGCATTTATTAGTTCAGCCCTTCAAACAGCCTCCTGGTGAAAAACTGGATATTTTTCTTCAGTAAATATTAGGACATTTATGGCACATGCCTGTAAAATATACAGCCACTACATTTTACAGTAAATCCTGTGAAGCGCTTTGAGATGTCATGCTGATATGAAAGGCTTTATATCAAATGAAAGGATGACTTATTTATAGGATTATTTAAAAGAAAGTTCACTATGGCCTTCTAATTCCATGGGGCAGAAGAATATTTGCTCATTACAAAGTAAACTGGAATATTTAAGGAACTGCAAATGTATGTGCTTCTCATTCAGTTCGTATTTGTACATAAACAGGAATCTCTAGAATATTGTGTGCCCAATTAGAATGAGAGGTAATTAATTTTTAAAAACATCAGTGGCAATGTTTTGCCTACTGATACAATTCTTTGTCTCCAGTCATGTTCTACTAGTCATTTTGCATTTTAAATATAGTATCTATACAACAGATGGTAACACACACAACTACTATTGATGTATAGTTTGCTCATTATTTAATCAAAAAGACCTCAATACGAAAGATTGGTTTCTAGTGGATCCTAATGTTGAATATAGATTTTTTAAACCAGAAAATGAAAGAGGCCCCTTAAATACATATGCATTCTTGCATAATTCATCTTTTCAAACGTCCTCTTTTGTACATCTTGCTGAGCTCTTTAATAACAAGAAACAGAACATGCTAGTAAATTATATCAGTAATGATATAGAAAATTATTCCAATAAAAGTACATCTTGAAATTCATTGAAATAAAAAATTTAATTTTGTGCGTTTTTGAATCACTACTTAAGGAAAATACTTGAAATTCAATTAAAGATCACTTCCAGTAGTTTTTCATCCTACTGCATTACATAGCAAGCAATCCATACAAAACATACAGAAACAGCCCTGTCAAAGTGACAAATGACATTCTGTCCATCTGCGACCAGGGCTCCCTCTGCCTCGTCGTCCTCCTTGACATCTCTGCTGCCTTCAACACCATTAACCACTCTATCCTCATCCACCGCCTCTCCTCTCACCCCAACCTTCATGGCTCTGTCCTTGACTGGTTCAGATCGTTCCTCTCACATTGTCTCCATTTCACCTCCACAACCGTTTTCTCCTCTAGCCCCCGCACCGTCTCTTGCAGCGTTCCTCAGGGCTCTGCTCTTGGTCCCCTCCTCTTCAATATCTATATGCTTCACCTTGGTGACATCATCCGCAGGCATGGAGTCAACTTCTACATGTATGTCGATAACACCCAACTCTACCTCTATCCTTGAATCCAGGACCACTGCTGTCCTGACAGAATGTCTGTCAGACATCAAGTCCTCGATGAGACCTAACTTTCTTCAGTTGAATGACAATAAGACCGAGGCTCTCCTGATTGGCTCCTGTCAGTACCTCCACACCTCAGGCACTGACAGCATCGCCATCCATGGTTGCACTCTCCACCCTACTAAGCCAGTCCGGAACCTTGGCGTTTCGTTTGACCCTCAAGTATCCTTTTTATCCCACATCCGTGTCATGACCCGCTCTGTCTTCCCCCACCTCCGCAACATCGCCCGGCTCCGCCAATGTCTCACACTGCAAGTCGCTGAAACCCTCATACACGCATTCATTACATCGAGGCTTGACTGTGAAAACTCCTTGCTTGTCGGCCTCCCCAACTCCTCCCTTCACAGGCTGCAGATCATCCAGAACCCTGCAGCCCATGTCCTCTCCCAGACCAGGCTCCGTGTCCCTATCAACCCCATCTTCACCCAACTCCACTGGCTTCCCATCACACAGAGGATACAGTTCAAGATCCTGGTCCTCACCTTCAAAGCCCTCCATGGTCTCGTTCCCCCACCCACCTGCAACCTCCTAACCCTCTACCATCCTGCCGGCTCCCTCCGCTCAGCGGGCTCTGGCCTGATTCACTTCCCCCGCCTCACCCACCCACCACTGGCAGGCGGGCCTTCTGCCACTCCGCCCCCACCCTCTGTAACTACATCCCGCAGTACCTCCGCCGTGACCCTTCCATTGCCTCCTTCAAGATCCATCTCAAAACCCTTCTCTTCAACCGTGCTTTCGATCATCCTGCTTCCACCCCTGTCCTCCACTCTCCCCAAACCCGAGCCCCAGCTCGGGTCCAAAACTCTAAGACTCTCCATCACCTTGGGACGTCCCCTTGATGTGAAAGGAGCAATACAAATGTAATTATGTTGTTGTTATTTTATAAACCTTTCATTCTATAAAGCACAACATTAAAAAGGTCTAGTTCTCTTCCTACTCAATGCAGTGTACTAACTGTACTAAGCTTGTTTCCACTTAAATACAGTTATGTACTATCCTCACCCAACTGTTATAATATACTTTGAAAATATTGTTTTGTAATATTAAGTACAGCAAAATCTTCCAACAATTTCCACTGAAAATGGCAACCACACCCGCAACCAAACTGGACCTCTGAATAAGAACAGGAAATTTCTGTTTGCAGCACTTACCTTCAGATCAGCTAATTTTTGGGGATGAAAATTTATTAATAACAAATGGAGCATTGAATCTTTAAAATCAACAAAGCTTGCTGGTTTAGAGCAATATGCTGCATCAACATACTGCAATGACATTCTGTTGTGTTAGACAAGCCACATAGAGAATAATAATAATAATGCGCAAAAAGCGCATTTAAAATCCATGGGAATACATTTATGATGGTGGCAGTCAATCACCCCAATATACAGTATCTTCTGAGCTAAAATGGTTGTTCAGAATGCACCAGCATTTTAAGAGCCTGGTGAGTTTCTGGGGAAAGTGGCCTTTCAACCCACACAGTTTAAGGCTTGAGTTTAGAACAGTTGTACATTTCCTGAACCAATTCTTTTAGACAATGATATAAAGATGTGATTGCCCAATTAATTGCTCAGAGGTAGAATTAACTATTTAGGAGAATGGCAGATCACTAGATATTTTCTTTAGATAATCTCCACCTGAATTATCAAAACTATTCTCATTAAATAGAGTATTTGTGCCTGGAATACATATTTTGAAACAGTACATTACCACTACTTACTGAAACTTAATTAATTCCTTTCCAGTTTTATAATATGTAATCATGCCTCAAAAGTCTCAAAATGTCTTTGCTTGCATGCTATCCGTTTGAGTTGGCATCTAAAGGCTATTTCAATATGCTCACAATAACCCATAAGAGAAATTCACTCCAAATATTTGGCTGCTTTTTATTTAGAGAAGTTAAATGTCGTGAATAAATGCAGCTTTTGATGGTTCATTTACTGGACTTCAGCTCAAATTACATTCAATGTATCCCCTCTACGCAGCTATCTCAAGTCAAACAGAATAAATAATTTGGAGAGCTAAATCACTCTTCATGGCAATTTCCACATCTTTCTTAAATATTTCCATTGCATACTTCATCTCAAACTGACGGTTTGCGACCTATTCCAAGGCCTCCAGCAATGTAGCTCTCTGAGGTGTTAAGTGTATGAGAGCATCTTGCATAGAACTCCAATTGCCCTCCCTCCAGGATAGAGCCTGGCTCTGCTAAATCCTCAGGTGTACAGATAAGATTGGAAATTCTACTTTCCTCCTCTTGTGAGATTCACATTGCAGTTCTGTTGTATTCACCAGCATAAACACAAACTTCATTGCCGGTGGAAATGCTCTTTAAACTTCACCATTATTCTTTAATAGCATTAAAGAATTAAAGCATTAAAGTTCCTTTAAATGGAAATAAGCAGGAGGAAACAAGAATCAACCATTAAACATTATACAGCACCCTCAAGTTTGTCAATTTGACTTCTAAAAGTAAAAAAAAGCCAAATGTTGCAGCGAATGCAAAGCATGCATACAAACCAAAGAATTAGCCTTTTATATTTCAACTCAAAATGAAACATCCTAACAAAATTGAGGAATAACTACAATACTGTATTCTGATACTGAAAAGCAGTGATAAATTTAAGTAAGTCTTGGTTGTACCAATGATAACAGTATTTATTGACAACACTGAACTAGATCAATTAAATCATTCATTACTGAAGAGTTAATTTGGCATAAGGCCTTCCCATTTCAATTTGGTGCTCACGTGAAATAAATAAGATAAATTAACTCAAAGCAAAAATCATATATATACTGGAGTGAGGTTTCAAAGTTTCCATTATTATTTTTGGGGAATGAGATAGAACACCTTAAAGTCTTTGTTGCAAAGTCAAACTGAACTTATTGGGCTGTTGCCAGAAGTATTGATTTTTTTTCCGTTTTGGAAGGGAAACACAGTAATGAGCATTTCCTTTTCAATCAGAATAAGCTTCAAACCACCATAAAGTTGAAAACTACTGTTTAAATAGCGCCATCGTGTGGTGAAAAATCTGACAAGGAAATTAAAAGTAAAGAAATACCACCGCACACCCCACCCCCAGAGAAGGTTGAAAGCTGACAATATTTTAACTCTGGCTTTGCCACAATCCACTTGTTAAAATTCGAATGCTTATTCATTGAGATATTAGTTAGAATATTTAGAAACCTAGAATTGTGGTGCGATGGGACTAGAGTATAGAGTTTCATTGAGGAAGCGGAAAAGTTTCTGAAAATCAAAAGCATCCAGGGATTTTGGATAAGGAGAGTTGTGTGCACCAAAGAAATCTTTTGAGACATTACATGGTTCGCCTACCCGGATCAACTTTTTACTCTTGCTATTACTGTTACTAATATTCCAAGTTCCAAATTGAATTGAACTTTCCTATGATCCACAGCATACCTTCGTCAAAGTCAGCATCCTCTTCTGTGTGCTGAGGGAAAGGGAAGCAGTTGGTAATTTCAAGACGATCATCAACTACTAGCCCCAAAAGCACTCCTTGAACTACTTCACTGCCTTGACCCTCCTCCTGGAAATGTTTGATGATCTTCAGCACAACCTGTAGGACAAACGACAATTCCACGATGAAAACTCATCTTCAACTATTTCTGAATTTACATTATATAATCACGAATTCAGCAACAGGTTCTTCAAAAAGCTGTCTTTTTTTCCCCCCCAGGGACAAGTTTAATGCAGCATATTTTAGACTGAAATTGATTCAGTAGTAAAGGTAAACTAAATATGGAATTCTAGATTAGCAAAAGAGGAGCAAATTCGCCCACAAAATACAGTCAATCTACTTTACAATATAGAATGTGAAGCGCTTTGAGACGTCTCAATGACATGATAAGGCACAATATCAAATACAAATGAATGTCCAATGTGTAGGCCCACTACTAAGTTTGTGAATCCATTATGATTCTTGTGGCAAGAAGCAGATGACAGGTATTTTAAAAGGAACTGCAACTAAAGCAAGGGAAGTTAAACATCTCTGAACAGAAAGCGTGACCACACTTTGAATGAACAATATACCATGCAATAACAACATTTTGAAAACTCATAACTTATAAAAGTCCTTAAAGTGAAAGAATTGAACTACATCACTATCTGGAGCACTGCTGTTTTGTTCTGTCAACATGACTGGGCACAGCATAAACATCGAGTTATTTTACATAAAATTCAAGTTTATTATGAAATGTCAATTTCAGGTTGTTTGTATTTACTTGTAACAAAATTCATGCAGATTTTTGAAGTTCAATACTGGAGATCATTTTTGTTGGGCATAATTTTATGTTTGACACTACTTTTATTATTATGGGGTTCCTCACATAAACTAACAGGCATAAACATAAACATCGATTTTACAGGTGCAAATACACCAGTTTGGGGAACTAATTGAGAAAACAGACTAATTGTTGATGTGCAGTAATAACTGATTGCATTCAAAGAAGTACAGTGTTGAAGTAACAAGGAATCATGCATTATCTAGCAAATAATGGCTAGAGGCAGCGACATTAGGTTGTCAAGAGAATAAATCATGCTGGGTCAAGCACGAAAGGTTGACATTATTAGAAATGAATCAATCCTTTCAAAACCAGCCTGGTAGCTTATTAACCAGGATTTAAGCACAGGACTATCAATTAGCTTATCTGTAAATGTTCTAACGACTAACATTAATTTCAGCGTAAATGAAAAAAAAGAAAGCATATGGTGCACAATGCTGAAGAAATTTCAGCAACAACAGTACAACAATTTGAATTTATAAGGCACCCTTCATGCAGGATAGCATCTCACAGTGAAAAGGAAGGTCTTCAGGCACAATCTAAAGATGGGCAAGGAGGGGCAAGGTGGAGGAAACAAGGCAGAGAGTTTCATAGTTTCGGGGCATAGTGGCTGAAGGCAGCAAAAGGGACATACAGAAGGCCGGAGCCAGCTGAGCAAACGTGGTAGGTAGTAGAGTGGAGTGTAAGCAGGTCAGAGCGGAAGGGAGGTGACAAGGTATGAAGTGATTTGTATGCGAGTGTGAGGATATTCTAATCGATGCATGGGGATCTTGAAATCGATCTGATTTTAAGTAGATTGGATAGAACGATTTGGCATGCAACTTCAAATAAATATCCAATGAATGGCCATTCACTTTAGTAAACCAAAATTCTCCATATGATTTTACTACTTGTTGTGCAAATAAAGAGTAAAGGCTGCCTTTAAGGGACTGAGCAGTACAATGTGTTTGAATAATGTACCTTTACCTCTATAATTTGGGTTCTAAATGCATTACAGGCTGAGGGGAAAGTCTCTTCCATCACAAATGTAAGCATCCTTGTAGGCAAATGTCTACAGGATAATCTGGTCCTAAATTATCAGATTCAGTCAAACAGGTCAGAGATAATAGTCAGCGTGGCAAAGGACATTTTTCACAGCAGTATAGCAGTGAGAGGGAGCTTTACTCTGCATCTAACTGAGCTAATATGGTATCTGGCCTGAAAGTGCAGGATACAGATGGTAGCTGCCAAAATCAGAAGAGCCCAACATTCTTCACATCACGGTGAGGACATAATGCTCAAGAAATACATTTTTGAAAAGATCCATTTATTCTACAAAGCTCACGCCAGAGTGCAATTTCTAGTGTAAATATTCCACCCATCCACCATTAGTCATACTATACTGATATCAAGTTTCAGCTCATTCACCAAGGACAGACATCACTTTGCTGGTCCAAAACTGTCAAGCTTTTGATCTACTCTTTGGCTGTCCAGGCAACATAACTTTACTCCTATTCATCGGGTTTTTTTTAAAAAAGAGGTTCAAATGCTGTAAACTTTGGACCGGTACCTGGAGTGAGATTCCTATGATGGCAGTCGGAATGGAAAATAAATTAAGATTAACCAATTTATTCCCCCCCAAATAAAACAAAGTTTGTGATGCTTCAGTGACTCACCCAACTTTTTGAAGCAGTATATTAGACCCACTAACGGTTGAAAAGAGCTCATGGCTCTAAATCTATAAATACAAACCCTGATCAGAACAGTAAAGAGTTTAAAAAGGGAGCTTCACCAATGGTTACCTTTTTTGGACATCATTTTAAAAAAACTTAACATTTTCTGCTGATAAAAGAAAATCAGCATGTACAGAAAGGAATGAAAGTGATTGAAAATCACATCAGTAGGCTTTAGTCCACAGCCTGCAGTAATCATTTCAGTCGTATGTTAAATCGAGTCTCTTATGCTGCTGGACACACTCATCTACAAATCACTTCATGTCCTGGCACCTCCCCATCTCTCCAATCTACACACATTCCACTCCTCTACCTGCCCCCTTTGCTCGGTCAGCACCGGCTTCTGCAAGCCCCTCAACATCACCATCAGCAGCCGTGATTTCAGCCACTATGATCAAAACCTCTAGAAATCTCTGCCTCAATCCCTCTGCTTTACCCCCTCTTTGCCTGTCTTCAGATCTCATCACTCAGTCACTCCGCCTCGACCCTCCTTAGCCTCCTTCAAGTCCCACTTCAAGACCCTCCTCAAGACCATGCCATCGGCCACCCACCTTCCTCTCCCCTCCCTTCCTCCCCCCGCCCCCAAAACCCAGCTCGGGTCTGAAATGCTGTACTCTGTCCAGCGCCTTGGGATGTCCTGCCAACGTGAAAGGCGCTATACAAATGTAATCTTGTTGTTGTTGAAGACTTTCCTCTTCGATCGTACCTACAGTCACCTCCCCGTTCTCCCCAACATGAGTCTGATATGTATGAAAGCTGATTGTACTGAACACAGTAGCTAGAGCAGCATTTCCCTGATTTATCAGAGACATTTAAAATAATAATGGACAGAAGAAGCAAGAAGTTTAATGAAGTTGTGTGTTGTTAATATCAATAAAAAATTATTTTGTTGCTATATCATGCTATACATTTGGTACAACGCCTGTCACATCGGGAGGACGCCCCAAATAGCTTCATACTGTGAAATGTAGAGTTTGTATTTTTTTAAAAAAGTCAGCTAACCCAGTAGCCAATTTGCTCATTGTAATGTCCTACAAACAGACCCAAAGTGAATGACCAACTTTATTTGTTGGCCAGGGCAAATAAACCATCTGGGTTAATAACATGGTTCTATCTGAAACAGTTTTCTTTGTCAAAAACCACTGACTTGATTTTTCGCCAATTCCATCAGTCACCATTTTAGAAATGTGTCCAAAAGCTATGCTATTCCAAAGTGTCTTATGTTTCCTTTTCAAATAAATTGAATTCAGTTTGAAAGATGACACCACAGTAGCATTTCAGCAATATTTGGCTAAGATGGCCTTAAGTCTCACTTACAGTATGTAAGTCCTTCAAAATAACTTAAAATCAACTGCTATAAAGTGGTAGAGAAGGATCTCCCTTTCAGATGCATTAAATTCGCCAGATTTAATGCTCGCGATGGGTCTCTGCTACAATCAGCAATTCTTGAGTGGACCATCTATTTGTTGAGCTAACGTACCAAACAATCACTCACTCCCATTGGTCAAAATAACATTGGAACAGTTTGTGACTCAAAAAATCAAGGCAATATTTTTTAATTAAAATCCTTGAAAAGGTAATATGTTGGTCAGTCTCCAATTTATTTGAACATGTGAAAAAATTAAACTGGAAAAACAATGCAGAATCAAATTTCGCCCGTTTAAAATTGGCAACGTGCTCACAAAAACAGCCTTTTGGACAGGAGAAGAAATTATTCCAAAGTATTTACAGTCCAAATTCAGAGACAGCATCTGCTCTGAAATGAATTTTAGAGTTATGGCACATGAAGTCTTAAAATGGACTAGTTAAGACATTCCCAAACAAGCTTTCCACTTTTAATTTAATTTTACAAAAACACACAGCTACACTGACTAACACAACTGGTTCCAAGTGCAGATCAACAGACTGTTACTGGATCACTTTAAAATCAAGTACCGGGAACATGAATTCATTGTTGACAGTTATTGAATACTGTACAAGTTTTCCCCATTTAGAGATCTCCTCCATGGAGTCATGCTTTCCTTCTATTTGCTCACTAAAACAGCAAACGAAAGATTTGAAAATAAAACCGAGTCAGTCAGACTAAATTGTTAGCATTTTCGCCTTCACTCTCGTTAGACTAATGCTCCAATGCATATATAATATATATACATATAGCTATCTCCTCCCTAGTTTCCCTGAGGATCTCTGGGTGCAGTCCAGCTGGATCAGGTGCCTTGCCCTCTTTACGTGTAATTCATTTAACGCTTCCCTTCTTCCTATATTAACTATTGCGATTTTATACCTTGCTTTTTTTAAATTCACTACATTTTAGAGCAATTTTTGCTGAACGCTTAAGACATGAATGATGCGATAAAACTCTATATCAAATGCACAGATTATTATGACTATTATTATCATTAATAAAAGTAAGGCATGTCATCAGTCAAAGTTTTCTTACTTGCAGCCTATTTCAACTACCATTGTAGGTGTTAGGGAAACAGACAGCAAAATAGAACTCAATATATTTAAAAAATATCTCTCGTTTATTGTCATTTACAAAGTTATAAAACATTTGAGTTGAAGTGAGGTTATAAAAACACTTGCAGCTTAGGCCATCAGAGAGACAAACTCACCCGGATAAAATGGAAACATTGAACAAACCATTGCTGAAAGTAAATATATTCACAACCCCAAATAAATCCAGTCTATTTGATGTTAAAAACTAAAGCAGTGTGGATGTTAATTCACAGCTAATCAATGTCAGAAAAATGAGCTTCAAACCTTTAAATTGAGCTCCACAAGTTCCTCAATCTTGACGAAATGCAAGCAATAATTAAGTCCTTCAATCCTTTTCATCTTTCTTTCATCCCACAAGCCATTGTATCTGATTGTTTATGCAATAATGCTTTCCGAAACATGAATTTTTACTTAAAAAAAGCAGCATCTGAACGTCAGGCTGATGGGTTAAAGATGCATCAATGCATAATTGGAATCTATACAATTTAAAACTCAGAAGTGCAAATGGATAAAATAATTGGCCTACCTTACCTGAGATGGAACCAGAATTTTTGTGATTAATTGCATTTTGAAAATTACAATGAACTAAAGCCATTGGCTGCTTTGGAAATTTCAAATGAAGACATTGAGGAAGAATTACTTAAGCAAATCAGTTTAACAAATCCATATCAGACTAGAGTATTCTCTTCCTTGTTTTCTTTTTGGATGGGCCTATTTACAATTTTGGATATGAGCGTAAGAAACCTATATATGTTTATGTGTTCAGGTTTCCATTCCTTCATCACTAAACTTCTGTGTAATCTCTCACTCTGCCAGTCTGTGACTCTACCTCTCGTTTATGTGGTCACACCTTTTTTTCTTATCTCTTTGCTCACCATATTCACCAGAATGAAAATATCTACCTCAAACAAAATCAAAGGTGAACAAGATGCGCTGATAGGCTGCCCTGTGATTTATGCCACTGATGTCAAAAGGAAAATATTCTACATACATTGAACAAGTTAAAATGAAATTAAATAACGTCAGTAAAATTGTCATAAGCCACAGATTTGAACATACTGTACTTGTATATTTTATATTCATTCAAATAAAAAACAGAGGCGAAACCAATGTGTTGCTCAGTTAGTTGTAATGTTTATGCACCATTTAGAATATTTTAGTTCGGAAATATAGAGAATACCGTCACTGAATTGCATTACATTTGCAATTACTTTTAGCATACTTTTTTGCCTTTTCAATTAAACTATCAGTGATTAGAGGAGCTCCTGGTCCCAAAGACAAAAGCTTTAAGTAGTCATGGGGAGTCCTCCCGTCATGAAAGGTGCTATATAAATGTAATTTTGTTGTTGTTTAAGTGGATTGTCCTTGGGAGAAAATGGCATGAGTGGTACAATGTAGATAATTAAAACACAATTATGAGCAGATGGAAGGTTTCAACTATCCTTGTTCATTCCCTGACGTATTCAGCATTGTGCAAAACCTTTAAATCTCACCATTGGTAAATGTTATTCCGTACAAACAGCACAGTAATAATTACATTATGATACAATCCAATACAGTACCATCAACAGATGGCACATCAAAGTACCGGCACAATGCACCTGCAGTTCTTGTCATAATAACAAGCACCTATAATTTCTCCTCCTAAAGCATTACAGATGGTAGCAGCAGCAGGCCATTATCAGAAACTGAAAATTTACAGCTTTTTAAAAATATGATAATCTGGTCAAGCAACAATAATTTAATGTGCTACAGACGGGGAGTCCCAGATTTCACAACCAACTTCGTTCAATGTTCATACTTCATATTTTAGAAGATGGGGTGATTCAACTGAAGCAAGATGATCCAGCACTGGACCCAGCAAAAGCAAGCTGTTCTACAAATATACAGAACCAAAATATTTTTTAAAGAACTTGCAATCCACAAGTAATGTCTAGTGCAGTGACTGATGTTCACAGGCAAATGCAACAACCATTCTGCTTACAAGAAATTCCATAAACAGCCATGATGTGAATGGCTGGTAGGATACTGCGAAAATATCCGCTCTATTTTTAAGTGCCGTGGGACACTTGAGTGCAGTGCGGGCACGTATGCTAGCTTGGCTCAGGGGTAGCACTCGCATCTTTGAGTCAGAAGGTTGTGGGTTCAAGCCCTATGTCTCTGGACTTGAAACTCATACAGTCTAAGCGGACACTCTAGTGCAGTGCTGGATGTGTGCTGCATTGTTGGAGAAGCTGTTCTTCAGATAAAATGTTAAACCGAGGTCCCATCTGACCGAGGTGTTTGTTATAATAATAATAATAATCCTTGCATTTAATATAGCGCTTTTTCACGTCTTCTCGACTTCTCAAAGCTCTTCACAGAATATACTGTAAAGTGAATTGACTGCATATTTGTGGGCGAACGCAGCAGCCAATTGCGCACAGCAGTGTCCCACAACAGTCGTGGATTGAAAATGACCAATTTATTATTGTTTCTTTTTTGGAGGGATTATTATTAGGCATGTGGAGTAAGGAAACTTGCCCAAGGTTTCGCCCTGCCTGGAATTGAACCCAGGTGTCTCACTTGCAAGGCGAGCGCTCTAACCACTGAGACTCAGGACTCCACATTTCATTTTCATTGTTCATACATTTCATTGCTCATACATGTCAAAGTCTCTGCCTGGTTATATAACAAAACACAAAATCTATAAACTGCAGTCTTAATATCAAAGCTAAAAATCAACGTCAGGTCTATCTCAGTCCATTAGCTTTATGATGTGTTTCTATTTCAGAACATTCTCAGAGTTATGGAACTATTCAAGAATCATTGACAACAACAACAAAATTACATTTGTATAGCGCCTTTCACATCGGGAAGATGTCCCAAAGCCAGTGTTTTGGAATCGAGCTGGGGTTCGGGATCAGGGCGGGTGGAGTGCAATGGGGGAAGGAGGGTGATCGAAGGCAGGCTCGAAGAGGAGGGTCTTGAAGGCAGCGAGGCGGAGCAACTGCAGGAATGAGTTCCAGAGGATGGGGGCAGAGTGGCTGAAGGCTCACCCTCCAATGGTGAGGTGGGTGACGCGGGGGACATGAAGCAGGCCGGAGCCCACTGAGCGGAGGGAGTGGGCAGGTTGGTAATATTAATAATAATCCTTGCATTTGATATAGCGCTTTTCACGTCTTCTAGACGTCCCAAAGCGCTTCACAGAATATACTGGAAAGTGAATTGACTGTATATTTGTGGACGAACGCGGCAGCCAATTGCGCAGAGCAATGTCCAACAAACAGTCGTGGATTGAAAATGACCAATTTATTATTGTTTTGTTTTTTGGAGGGATTATTATTAGGCGTGTGGAGTAAGGAAACTTGCCCAAGGTTTCGCCCTGCCTGGAATTGAACTCAGGTCTCTCGCTTGCAAAGCGAGCGCTCTAACCACTGAGTTACAGGACTCTACAGGAGGTCGTAGAGGTAGGGGTAGCAAGGCCATGGAGGGCTTTGAAGGTGAGGACCAGAATCTTGAACTGTATCCTCTGTGTGATGGGAAGCAAGTGGAGTCGGGCGAGAATGGGGGTGATAGGGTCACAGAGCCGGGTGCGGGAGAGGACATGGGCCACAGAGTTCTGGATGATCTGTAGCCCATGGAGGGAGGAGTTGTGGAGGCCAACAAGCAGGAAGTTTGCGTAGTCAAGCCTGGATGTTATGAATATGATGTATGTATGAAGGTTTCGGCGGCCTGCGGTGTGAGACAGTGGCGGAAGGCAGAGTTGGGGGAAGGCAGACTGGGTCAAAGCACTGATGTGAGGTAGAAAGGTTAGTTGAGGGTCAAACAAGATGTCATGGTTCTGGACTGGCTTCGGTAAGGTGGAGTGTGCATCCTCGGATAGTGCAGGAGTCAATCAGGAGAGCCTCGGTCTTGTTGATGTTCAACTGAAGAAAGTTAGGTCTCATCCAGGACTTGATGTCTGACAGACATTCTGCCAAGACAGCAGTGATCCTGAGCTCGAGAGTGGAGGCAGAGAGATAGAGTTGGGTGTCATCCACATACCTGTGGAAATTTACCTTATGTCTGCGCGTGATGTCATATAGAGGAAACATATAGATGTTGAAGAGGAGGGGACCAAGGACAGACCCCTGAGGAATGCCACACGAGAAGGTGCGGGGGCTAGAGGAGAAACCATTTGTGTAGGTGAAGTGGAGATGTGTGAGAGGAAGGATCTGAACCATTCAAGGAAAGAACCATGAAGGTTGAGGTGAGAGGAGAGGCGGTGAAGGAGGATAGAGTGGTCAACAGTGTCGAAGGCAGCAGAGTGGTCAAGGAGGACGAGGGAACCCTGGTCGCAGATAGACATTTGTCAATTTGACCAAAGCTGTTTCTGTGCTGTGGGCGGCATGGAAACTCGATTGGAGCTGTTCGTGAAATGAGTGATGGGAGAGGACGGAGCGAAACTGAGAAGCAATTACGCGTTCCAGGACATCAATGGACTATCCAATACCCTGAACTGAGATCACGTCAGGTACAGGGTATGTGTTTTTTAGACAAAATGTTTTGGACCCATCTATGTAACACTCTTTTTTTGGTTAGCCTGGAGGCTGACACGTGCAGAAACCCATCACCATGCTAAAGAGTATCCAAACCAGACAGTTTCATATATGTATGCCACTTACATATGGAAATCTCCGTGCCTAGAAATGGAATGGACACTCTTCACTTTGAAGGGACACACCCTACTTACCCAATTCCAGAGTATTGTGTAGGTGGGAAGCACCAAGCTTGGGGACCCTAAACTACTTGTGCTGCTGGAGTTTAACCAGCTAAAACTACACCGCTCATCATTGAAAGCTCTGTCTGGCAAGCTTGTCAATATTTGTCCAGCTAGGACCACCCTACCCTTTTGGGCTTTGGCAGGCTGTCATCAGGAATGCTCTGGAGACCTGTAGACCAGCCTACTTCAGGAACTGGACTACCAACGCCATCACAGAGAATTGACTCGATTCTGACATTCTGGCAAGAAGCATGTCACCTTGGATCCAAGTGATACTCTTAAGCAAGAAAGTTAATGGGATCTTATGCCTTATAATAATAATCCAGTCAGGAGGATGTCCCAAAACGCTTCACAGAACACTGTAAAGTGAATTGACTGTATATATGTGGGCGAACGCGGCAGCCAATTGCGCACAGCAATGTCCCACAAACAGTCGTAGATTGAAAATGACCAATTTATTATTGTTTTTGGAGGGATTATTATTAGGTGTGTGGAGTAAGGAAACTTGCCCAAGGTTTCGCCCTGTCTGGAATTGAACTCAGGTCTCTCGCTTGCAAAGCGAGTGCTCTAACCACTGAGCTACAGGACAGGATTATAAACAGATAAAGAATATAAAACCAAAGTAGTGCTGCTCAATCTGTATATACAACAATAACAATAAAATGACATTTATAGAGCGCCTTTCACGTCGGGAGAACACCCCAAAGCGCTGAACAGTCAGGTTTTGGGGCAAGATTTACTGTAAAGTGTATTGACTGTGTATTTGGAGGTGACTGGCAATACTATTTAAGCCACAGAAATATTGTGTCCAGTTTTGAACCGTTTGAATATTATGTCCAGTTATGAACCGTTTGAATATTGTGTCCAGTTTTGCTTTCAAGTGGCATCTTAGATATAGTAAACTACTGATAAATTGTTACTCCAAGAGGAAAGGGCTCAGTATCACATTATCCAGAAGAGCTTTACCTTTACAGTATATCTGTGCAATTGGCTGCTGCGTTTCGCCCACAAAATACAGTCAATTCACTTTGTGTGAAGCGCTTTGAAACGTCTCGAAGACGTGATGAGGCGCTATATCAAATACAAGGAGTGTTATTATTGTTGTTGTTGTTGTTGTTAAAGCTCAACCAGAACTACTAATAATAACCAAAAGGTTACAACAACAATTAATGGGAATTAAAATAAAAATCGTTGTGAGGTTAACACGTGGGGCCATTAAAATAACCGGAGGGGTATCCCCGGCCCCGCGCCCGGGCCCGAGACCTCACACGCGGGGCCCGGGGCCGGGCCTCGAGCTGTGCCCTCACAGCCCCCCGACCCGGGCCCTCACCACCGGGGGGGCGGGTTACTCACCAGCCCGTCGATCTGAACCTGTTTGACGGGAGACTCGAGCTGAGCGGCCGCCGCAGCCGCGGATGTCGTCGCAGCTTCTCTCCTCGCCGCCATTTTCAGAAAGGAACCGGAAGGAAGGAGAGGGGGAGGAGGCGGCAATGTGGGCGGGTTGGGCGGGTTTGGTTGTATTTGCGCCTGTGGTTTTTTTTAAACCCCCCCCCCTCCACACACACACACACACACACGGCTTCGGGCGGCAACCTAAAGTTTTTATTTGTATCAATTAATGAATTAATTAATTTTAAAACCTGCTAAACGGAATATCGGGCTAGTATTGGGTGGGTTTGGGTTAGTTTGGGGTGGCTTTGGGCTAGTTTTGGGTGGGTTTGGGCTAGTTTGGGTGGGTTTGGGCTAGTTTTGGGTGGGTTTGGGCTAGTGTTGGGTGGGTTTGGGCTACAAACGCGTTGTCACGCCGGAGCGGAAGCGGAAGCGTGGGGGGGGGGGGGGGGGAAGGTGGTGGAGGAGAGAGTGTGTGAGTCTGTGGACGGTTTAGGCCTCACTCGCGCGCGCTCTCTCTCGCTCTCTCTCTCTCTCGCTCTCTCGCCACCGCCATGAAGATTAAGCGGCAGAAAACGGCGAAGAAGGTGCTGGGCTTTTATCAGCACAACCTGGGCTTCCGGCAGCCTCACCAGCTGCTGCTGGACGGCACCTTCTGCCAGGCGGCGCTTCTCCACAAGATCCAGATCAAGGAGCAGATGCCCAAGTACCTGATGGCCGAGGTGCAGCTCTGCACCACCGGGTAAGTGCCCCCCCCTCCCCCTCCCTCCCCCCCACCGCGTGCGGTTAACACGGCGGGTGCTGAAACCGCCACAGGTACGGCAGACTGTCTGACAGACGGTGGAAGCAGAAAGTGGGGGTTCCTTCGAGCAGGGTTCAGATCGGGCGGATTTCCGTCAGCGAACAAGGATCTCAAGTGCGCAGTTGCCGGACGTGACGTGACGTGGCGCGGGCGAGCGACTGGCTGACCCGGGGATGGTGGAAGGCCCAACCGGATGGACCTTTGGCGCGGGGCAGTATCGCGGAGCCACGGCCACAGCGCCGGAGCCTGACGCTGACCGCGAGCCTGTAAACTGCAACGCCACCAACAGCAGCAACTTGCATTTATATAGCGCCCCGTCACGCGGAGCAGCGTCTCGGTTGAACTGCTGAAATAAGACCCCCCTTTTGCTTTCGGTTAATTCTCCTTCGTTCACTCTCACTCGGAGGTGGGGGGGTGGGGTTGGGGAGAAGGGGGCACTATTATTTTTGAGCCTGTTAATTCTGCAGTTAAACCAATGACAGGTAGGGTTGGGCCAAGCTGGATGAGCAGCGGGAAGCTTAAATAATAATAATAATAATAATCCTTGCATTGAATGTCTCAAAGCTCTTCACATGATATTGACCATTTGAAAAATTCATTTCCTTTTCATTTGTTGTAGAGTGAACCGGGCAGTCAGTTTGCACACAGCGATGACCCTCAAACTGCCACCCAATTCTATCTGGGGGTATTGTTGGCCAAGACATTGGGAGGAACTCTCTTTACTTTCTGAATAGTGCTATGGGATCTTTAATACACATCTGAACATGCAAGCTTTCCCTTTCATGCTGGCATGTTGTGTGGTTTTAGCTGATGAAACTCCAGCAGCTGTCTTTCTCCCCCATGTGCATGGTCTGTCCGTTCTCTCCGGGTTTGGTTCCAGCCAACCTGCACGTAATACTCTGGTATTAGGTAAACGGGATACATACTCCGTACCAGGCAAATGTAAACCTTTCACATGTGGAAATATCAGTGCGTTTGTTTAAAGGCTTGTAGGCACTGTGATGGGTTTCTATTTGTGAGACGCCAAGCTGACAAAAAAATCCATAAATCCTGACATAAAACTTCAATCCACCTTGTACTTTGCACTGATATAGAGCGAGAAACGTACCTACTGAAACATTGTATTGTTTGTTTCTGTTTTCCAGCTGTGTTCTGAAAGAATTAGAATCACTCGGAGAAGAAGTGTACGGGGCAAAATTAATCGCCCAACGATTTCAAGTTAGAAGTTGTCCACATTTTAAAAATCCAGTTGCCGCCTCAGTTTGTTTGTTGTCAATGGTTCAAAACAACAACCCTCATCATTACTTTGTCGCCACACAGGTATTTTTTCCCATCCTGTAATGGGAGAATGTTGATATTTATTATCTAATTCAGGGTGGTCCAACCTTTTGGCTGCTGAGGGCAGGATGCCAGGTTTGATAAATATCTGTGGGCTGTATAAGCAATATTTTTGTGTTTCCCTCCCTCGGAAGGATGTCTCACAAAGTGCTGGTTGCTGCAGCTGGGCACCTGATCTAGGGGTGACAGTCGGGGTGACAGCCAATGGAGGTGGGGTAGAGGGGAAAAGATGATTGAAAGCGCAGTCAAAGAGTTAGGTCTTGACGTGCCTTGAAAGTGGGGAGGGAAGCAGCGAGTTGGAGGGGCTCCAGAGAGCAGGGGCAAAATGGTGGTGATGGGGCAGATGGGGTGGTACATGAAGCAAGCTGGTGTTTGCTGGGCAAAGGGAATGGCTGGGTCAGGAGATCGCAGAGGTAGGATATGTGGGGGGATGGGTGAAGGCCATAGAGGAGTTTCTCACTGGAGAAAGAGGGAGCTTGCTGGCCAACCCGCTAATTTTCCGGCAAACCATCAGCTTACGGCAGCGGCAGGCGGTTGGGAGGACGCGGTTGATAAGGAGACCCGCTTGCCTTCCCCTCAGCTTGAGAGGGGCTTTTTGATAGGCTGCAGTGCATTGAGCTTCATGAGGGGTAATAAAACTGACGTTGCTGCTGATGTCATTGCCAGGCCCAATTGGAACACCCTGATCTACATATTAAATCAGGTCTTATATTCTTCCAATAAAATATTTCAATTTGATTTCATCAGGATCATCAGTTAACAATGAAAATTAAAAAGCTGCCTGGAGTCCCTCTGCTGTACATCATACAGAACACAATAGTGCTGGAAAAGCCTTCTCCTAAGTCTATTGCACATATTCAAGCGCAGTACAGTAATCAGTTTGTTACTGCAACACAGAAAGTGAATATCCAGCAATTGAAAACAGAACAAGGTTTAGCAAAGGAACACGAATCTCGAAGCAGAAAACGGAAAAGAAAAGGTGGCCCGAATCCTCTCAGCTGTCTGAAAAAGAAAAAGATTCAAATCACAAAGGAAATGAGCAAAGAAAAGAAAAAACTAAGCAGATCAAGGAGGAGAAAGAAAGTAACTGCAAAAAGTGGAAGCCACAATGTAGAAGCACATTGATATAAATTGTAGCACCAAAGTGATTACTTATGCATTTTTCGTATGGGACTTAAAAGTGAGATCAAACAATCTAAATTTAGATCTAGTATGTGTTGACTGTAGACACTGAGTTCCATTTTTCTGCCCACAAAATATACAGTCAATTCACTTTACAGTATATTCTAAACGATTTGAGACGTCTCGAAGACTTGATAAGGTGCTATATCAAATGCAATGATTATTATTGTTTTTCTGAATTTATGATCAAACTTATCTGAAGCGATTTAGGAAAAACAGCCACTTTTCATCACCAATTCAATGATTTTGATAACCCAAAAATCAATAAAACAGAATTTCTTTTAACTTTGTCAATTTAGTTTTCCTTTATTATTAAAGATGAAAAGATCCATTCATCAGACATTTCTGCTTTTTCTAAATATTTCACCATATCGTATAAAATGTTGTGACTAATTCTATTTTATCAGCAGTAAGGCGCTGGACAGTCAGAGATTTGGACCCGAGCAGGGCCTAGGTAGAGTACAATACAAAATTACATCTGTAATTCACCTTGATGGCAGTCAAAGCGCTCAACAGTCGGGGATTAAGAACCAAGCTGGGAGTGGGATCAGGGAGGGTAGAGGGCGGAGAGGGTCAGAGGGTGGCAGAAGCACGGTCAGAGGAGGATCTTGAGGCATGCCTTGGAGACAAGGGAGGAAGTAAGGCAACAGGAATGTGGGATGGAATTCCAGAGAGTGGGGGCAGAGAGACTGAAGTCCTGACCGCAGATGGTGGGGTGGGCCGGGAAGGGAGCATGGAGCAGGCCAGAGCCTGCTGAGCTGGATGTAATGAAAGCATGTATCGGTTTCAGTAGCCTGAGGGATGAGGCAGTGGCGGAGTCAGGCATCGTTGTGGAGGTAGGGGAAGGCTAAGCGGGTCATGGTACAGATGTGGGAGAGAAAGGACAGTCGTGGGCCGAACAAGACGCCTAAGTTACTGACTGACAGTGAGGTGGAGTGTGCATCCATGGATGCTGATGCTGCCAGTCCTGAGGTGAAGATTGGAATGATGGTAAGGTGCTTGAAGGAGGGGAAGGAGTAAGGCGATAGAGGAAATGGGGACCTGGAGATGAGGGCCACACCACTGCCATGGTTGTTAGGACGTGGGGTATGGTGGAAGGTATAGCCAGGTGGTGTGGCCTCAATCGGGAATGTGTCGCCTGGGGCGATCCAGGGTTCAGTGAGGGCCAGGATATCAATGTTCTCGTCAACAATGTTGTTTATGGCGAGTCTTATTAGAAAGGAGTAGGGGTAAATCAGTAGTAGAGTTAAATCGGGAAGAGTGATGTTTCTGTCTTGCAAACAGTAGAGCACAGAATTGGAGATGTTAAGATGCAGGCAGAGGACAGTCCAAAAATTTGAAGATCAGGATATTTAAGTTGATCTCCTGGGGTAATGGGAGCCTGGCAAGAGTAGGACTAATGGATTTGTGGAGTTTTGCCTGGAAAATACAGGATTTGGGATGAATTGGAACAAGTGGAGGACAGAACGAGGGAAACTGGTGATAAGTTAAATGATCTAATCACAAGTTGACAAAAGACATGGATGTGGATTTTAGCTGTAAACGTGATATAATCACGAACAGACAATGCCTAGTCTGACTCCTAGCTGCTTTTTAATGGGCTTGTGGGGTCAGAAATTCACATTCTGGGATTCCTACTCCCTATCACTATCCAGCAACCCATTTACTGATAGTGCACATGTAAGATGTTGGATACAAAATAACATTTGTAAAGCGTCTTTCATGTCGGGAGGACCTCCATCGGTTCTGGAACAGTCAGGGATTAGGACCCGAGCATGGGTGTGGGGGTAAACTCCACTTGGTCACGCAAGGAGTTAGATGAGGCAGTTTGCTCATAACCCTATCACATCTACAGCTGAAATCCATATCCATGTCTTTGTCACCTTGTTAGATGATGTAAGTCCTCACCAGCTTCCCTCACTCCATCCTCCACTTGCTCCAATTCATCCCAAATCCTGTATGGTATAACAATTAATTGCATTTATATAGTCAGTATAAAGATGAATGGGCTCAGTTGTGGATGTTCCTGCAATTGGTAGCCTCCCACCAATCAGCAGTCACAGATAAAAACATGGTCACTTGGACAAGATACCAGAGTGCCTAATGCATTCAAAAACGGTAGCCAGCATTGTATCAAAACCTCCATGACTGGTGGGTATAGGGGAAATCGAAAAGTCATGTACAGTACTTTCAATAGAGCAGTTCAGGAAGATGTTCAGCTGTACATTTGTCCAAATAGTGGAGTACAAAATGTAAAGTAGTCTAGTATATTCTTACAGCGATGACCTAATTGTGCAGGAAGGAATACAAGCGACTCAGAAGTTTTCCAGAAAATCAATTTAAGGAAAGGAGAAATGTGGCTGATCCAGTTTGGCAATTTTTTTCAGCCTGCATTCAACACATCTGGCTATTGCAATTAGAAATCACACTTTTGTGCAGACTGTTACAGCATTTACTGTACTTTATAGTGGTGTCTAAAAGTTACTCATATTTAGAATCATGTGCTCTGGTTCACAATGTACAATATAAAATCATTCACCCTATTGTTTCCTTCTACATGATTCACCTCTCACTCTCAACAGATGCTGGATATCTGTTTCCAGGATATCACTGGTGCTGACCACAAGAGTATCATATAGCAGCCCAAGACCATTGGCCCGCGGATCTCCTTTTCTTGCTATGCAAGAACATTTAGCCTCTGCTCTACATCTTCTCCAACACCTGATCTGCAGCAACATAGATGAGATCTGAGAAAACAATGAGAAAGGAACCCACATTCGACATGTATAGTACAGCATAGTAAACTCTAATGAACAATGTCATTGTTTAAAAAATCTGGTTCACGTATACTCCCACAACCTATCTACACAATAGAAATTCAGTATAAAGGGAGGGATAACATACAATTATATGCACTCAATAATAGTTTGTATTGGCATCAACACAATACTGTAACAAGTATTTTATTAGAAAAGTTATACATAACAGCATGAACTATCACTGTTCAGCAACATTTAGTGATGAACTAATTAAGCAACAAACTAGAAACTCAGTAGGATAAGCAAAACGCTGATCAAAATGAAAGCTTTCATCTTTTCCATAATTAAACATACATTCAAAATTATCTACACATTTTATACAAAGAGGGGAAGATAGGTTCACAGGCACATCATATTTTTAAAAAACTGCATTGTAACACTCTTTTAAAGCATCCTATTATGAATATAATGTATTTAAAATTAATTGAACATTTCAAATGACCTTAGCTGTAATTTAAAGTTTGTAATTCCAGTGAAGAATGGAAAGGTGCTGGTAGACTGCTTTCTCAGTGATGTCTTTATAATATAGATGAACCAGCACACCATCACATAAGTTACATTTAAGTGCAAGTGTAGAATACAAGCTTCTCTATAGTATTGCGCTGCAGATGTTATGAATTTTATCCAGTGACATCTTAGACTGAAAGTGTCAACCAGCAGCATTGGTGTTACACATGATATCTGAACAATGGAATCAATAAAGCCATGATCGTCATGTTTGCAGATATTTATTTAATATTTGAAACTTGATGTAGTTTTGCAAACATAATTTTAGTATAAAACCAGTCAGGGAGTGCAAGTTTTTAACCATAATCACTGGAATACCACCCCCCAAATAAGTCGATTGGAAAGTTTTCTGTGTCCAAAATAATTCTTAAAAGAGAAGAAAAGTCTAGCAGAGAATCTAAACAGGAAGGGCTCCTCCAGACTTTCCTTCACCTTTAACGTAATATTACATAAAAAACACCCTATCAAAGTATTGTAATGGTCTCATATCCCCATATGGGGCAATGCACATCTAGTGAGTGCACACTCGCCGTTTAAAATCAAACAAATCAGACAATACTGAATCTTGGTCCAGGCGTTGCAATGATGTCACTATAAGGCTCAGCCTGTGAAAGCTCGATTGCCTGCTGCTTTTTAAGTACCAAGAAACTGTAGAATTTTGCTGCTGCTTGTTTTCGATTGTTCCTCCGACACAATTCAGCCAGGCTGATAGATTCAGCTCCCGTTTTGACCAATACCCTCTGAAATAAAAATGTGCATTATAATTGACATTGCTACATTTTCTAATCCATCATTTAAAATAACTTGCAATCAAAATAGTCGACTGCATTTTCTAAGATGAGGGAAAAAGCATTCTGAAACGGTTTGTGTAAAATTGTGCAGCAAATAGTTGCTGTTCATAAGTACTCAATTGACAATGTATATTTAGTACAAAGTCATACCGAATAAAAACTTTAAACCGCTAATTTTTTGTTTACCACTAATATTGGTAAACAAAACACAAAATACTGCAGATGATGGAAATCTGAAACAAAAACAGAAGTCATTGGGAACACTCAGCAGGTCAGGCAGCATCTTTGGAGAAAGGAAAGTGAGTCAAAGTTTCGGGTTCACGACCCTTCGTCAGAACTTGAACTTGTGTTCTGAAGAAGGGTCGTGGGCCCGAAACATTGACTCACTTTCCTTTCTCCATAGATGCTGCCTGACCTGCTGAGTGTTCCCAGCGACTTCTGTTTTTGTTTAAATATTGGTAGGTTCATTTGGGGAAAAAAAAAACTCAAAACCAAAGGGGTTTCAAGCAAGCATTCTTTAAGACTGCATTATAATAATTATAATAAATCCTTGCATTTGATATAGCACCTCATCACGTCTTTGAGACGTCTCAAAGTGCTTCACAGAATATACTGTAAAGTGAATTGACTGTATATTTTGTGGGCAAAACATGGCAGCCAATTGGGCAAAGCAGTACCCAAAACAGTCATGGATTGAGAGACCACATTTTTTTNAGGGAATTATTACCACACTGAAGGGGTGGGGTTAGGGTAGCTTTCACTCCGAACAGCTCTGATCCTAGCCTGGACAGCACTGAAACGGTGGTGGGGTGGAGGGTGTTAGAATTGGTTTACAATTGGCCTTAATGTTGAAATTTGTGGGATAAAAAGGGAGGGGGAAGATATAAGAACATAAGAATTAGAAGCAGGAGTAGGCCATTCGGCCTCTCTAGCCTGCCCCGCCATTCAGTAAGATCATGGCTGATCTATTTAACTCCATCTACCCGCTTTATCCCCATATCTCTTAATCCCTTTATCCACAAGAAATCTATCAATCTCAGTTTTGAATATGTTCAAAACAGGGACAACTCAAAGGCACATTTAACTGCTGTACACAGCTACAATGACAGCGTGCTCTACAGATGGCTTCCGTTGAGCATTTAGATGTGAGTAATAATAGTAATCCTTGCATTTGATATAGTGCCTTATCACATAAATCCCTTTGCCTTTTTATTTGTGCTCTGCACCTGCAAACTAGCTTTAGTAACTTCTACTCTTTGTTCATTTATCCCAGAGTATGATTTTGCTATATAATAATAATCCTTGTATTCCGTAGAGTGCCTTATTACATTGATCAAACATCTCAAAGTGCTACTTAAGTATCTACACATGCCTCTACTTTTTCTAAATGGGTTAACTCAGGAATCTCAGGCCCCCATGATCTAAACGTAACAACATCAAAGTAGAGCATTTCTATAAAATATCCTTAAAGCAGACAAGGTTAAGGGGAGATTTAATAGAAGTGTTCAAAATTATGGAGGGTTTTGACAGAGTAGATTGGGAGAAACTGTTTCCACTGGCAGCTAGGTCGGTCACTTAGATTCAAGAAATTGGCAAAATAACTCGAGGGGAGATAAGGTGAATTTTTTTTTAAACATACAGAGTTGTTACAGTTTGGAATGCACTCCCTGAAAGGGTGGTAGAAACAGATTCAACAACAACTTTCAAAAGGGAATTGGTTATATAATTATTATGAATTATAATTCATAACCACAGTGTATAGCAACAAATGTTAAATTTTAAAAAATGAAGATATTAAATCACAGATTTTAAGTTTTCTAACCTGTAGTCCATGAAGCATTTGCTGAGTTCTCTTGTTCCATCGTCTCTCCTCTTGATCTTGGTCTCCCCCGACTGCATCCCCTTCCTAAAAGGTAGGATCAGAAATTGTTGTACATTGATGTAAATATGGAATGAGAAGAGGCCATTCAACCGATGTAACCCCATAACAAATGAATGTAAACCAATGACAAACAATACCAAGTCTAATAATGTCCTAATTGTTCAAGAAAACAACATAGCAAATAAGACAATAACAATAATAAGGAAAAATCATTCAGCCCATCAAACTTGTAGATGATGAATCGGTCTCATAGGAACAAAAATATTTTATTCAGCCCCTCAACCCTATTCTATTTTATCAGATTATGGCAGATTTTTCAATCCTAAAAATCCCATTTTTGCACATTTCATTCACAACACATTTTGCATGCCTGCATCTATCTACGCAGCCATTTATGCACTCATTCAACCATTTCCTTTTAAGAATCCAAACTATTCTGCAACAACAAATTTACATTTATAGTGCTTTTCAAGTCAGGAGTACATCCCAAGTCAGTCCTGGCTAGCAGCTGAGCTGGATGCTTTCTGTAGCCTTTGCCCCTTTAAATAACCAAAGGATTTCAAAATATTTTTAAAACATTTCTCATCAATTCCTAAAGATTCCTAAGGAATCCAACATTTATCTTTCACTAACTGCTAACAGATGATACTTACAGGGCCGTACGTGCCTTCGTCCATCCTCCTGATGCCAAAGGTGCTATTTAAATGTACATTTGTGCAGTAGTGTACCAGAGAATTAATTAGTCCCTTTGCAGTTGGTAGGTCCAAAAAAATGCCATTCTCCTTTGGACTACCAATTTTTAAAAAAATATTCAGATATAATGCTAAAACAAAGATTGAAAAAATGGACAATCCAAAATCCAAATATTAATTTTATACAACTAAACATAAAAAATTAAAACTAAATGCAACTTCTCGTTGGATTTTCCCTGTCTCATTCTTCAATTTTTAGTTTTATTTAAGTTTCAGCACCAAATATTGGAGCGTTAATAGCAGGAAAATCAGTTTTCTGCAGTTCAAGCAGTTAAATCTGGAACTGGAACCTCCCCCAAAATGCTGTGCTTGCTGGATCCATTTATATTTTCAAGATGGGAGGTAGATAAATATTTGTTAGGTCAGAGTATTAAGGGATATGTGGCAAGGGTGGGTAACTAGAGTTGAGGTACAGATTAGCCATAATTGAACAGGATCGAGGGGCTGAACAGCCTACTCATTTCTATGTCTACATCTATGTAAATTATGCTCACAAAACTACAAAATTAATAAAATTAATTCTCTGGTTCTGGGCATTTCTCAAATTCCTTACAGTACAGAAGTGTAATACATGATAACATGAAAGAAAATATGTACCTATTTTGAAAATTTAATAGAAATCTCAGTATGTTTGATAATAATATTCCTCCACAAATATTTATTAGCCCCACCATAACTCAGGTCCCAGATTTGATCATTGGTCTCTGCTGATTGGATACACTAGAATTGGACGCAGCATTCTTTGGTTTAAAGGGGATTAAATTATTCATGCTTGCGTTAATTTTCCCACTGTGTGTGTGTGTGTATTTAAGAAAGAGAAAACAGGGCTCAACTATGATATGGTCCAGTGTTCAAGATTCACCTTTGTCCATGCTCACTTTGAAAGAATGGACACTTGATAAAAGTGACCATATAGTTGCCACTCCCCATTGAATCGAAAAATCATACCCCAGTGAGAGACCAGGAGAGTTAGAGTAAGTGGAGAAACAGAAAATAAAGCCTTTAAAAAGTAGGTTCCCTTCACCTCTTCTTCCTCTTCATCCTTTTCCTTTCCCTTCTCTGGCAGAAGTGCTAGTTCTGGGACAAGATCAGTAATGTGCTGTTGCTCCTCTGGAGGAAGTTCCACTGGAGGAATCTGCTGATCCTGTTCTTCCTGTTGCTGCTGCTGCTGCTGCTGCTGCTGCTAATGGAACGCAAGCACAAAAGTAGTTGCAAAGCATCCAACATTAGTCTAATTGAAACTTCAATTTAACAAACTTTTAAAGCAATATATTAAAAAAATCAACCATGAAATGAATGACCTTAACTAAATTAAATATTTTTGTGGAAAAGGATAAGTGAGGTTCAGCGAGCAATGTCGATGGTCTCGAAATGTATTCTAAAATGAAGTTTTAAGATCAAATGTGTTATTAACTTGATGTATGTTTTGTCAAATGTAGACATTTTGCACTCTGACAGTTTGCTTAGGTGGAAAATACACTGAGTCAATCAATTTACTAGTTAATAACTACAGTCAAACCTGTTTTCAGCAACCACTCAGGGGTCTGGACCAAAATGGCTTTGTGTAAAGTGGCCCCCGAGTAAGGGTTCAATAGTTCATCGACCGGGCCTCAGATTGATTTTAAAAATTCCCGCGGGTCCAAACTTTCCAGACCCATGTATAGACTCCAGCGGAACTCCTAACGCAATTATCTATGCTGCCTCACCAGTAAGGTGGGAAGCTGTGGGCATCAAAGTGAGCTGCTCAGTGCAGCTTTGGTAAATACACTAGGAGTTGAGCAGGAGTCTACACGAAGGCCCACAGAAATTGGTAAGTGCACTTAAATTCACTTAGAACTGGCTGATGAAAAGGGCGTCTATAAACTGACATGAGGCCACTGGTTGTTAGTCAGATGGTTACTGAATAGAGGTGGTTGCTTCAACAGGACTGACTGCATGTGAGCACCTTAAATATCTAGGAAAATAACCAGAGTGTTCAAAGTATTTATGTATAGATTATTCCGATTTTGGATTGTTTTAAAACATTCAGAATGTTGTTTTCAAATGTTTTAAACATTTTAAAGTTTGTTTATTTTTCTACCAGAAGTACCTACCATTCGAACTGTAAATTTTAAAAAAACTCCCAAACTACCTAAATCCTGCCTAAATTTAAATAGTCTAACATTGCACTTGCTAAATTTGATTTGTACAAATATTAAATCTGAACACTTACAGGTACTGCAGGCTCCTGCTCCATTTCCTTGGATTTACGTTTGGATACTCTCTGGGGTGGTGGCATAATGGACTCATCCACTGCTGTCCTACTGCTCTCTAACATGGATTCCTGCAGGCGGCTGGGCTCTTCCAAGATTGGTTCATCTAAATTTTAAAAACAAACCATGAATATTTTGTATCCGTCAATATATTGTTTATTTCACTGAAGTTCAATTTTATAGGAAGGTTCAGATTATTTCGTTTACAGGGGCTCCTTCAAATGGAAACATCAACCTGCAGATGCCCAAAATGGTACCAGGAAAAATAACACAAGGAGTCCATTGTATGACATCAATGTCCCTTGATCATTGCTTTCTGAACTCCGACACAAGCCATAGACTTGGGCAATTTAAAGAATGTGTCCTACCTCAATGCCCTAGAATAGCAAAAGCTTATTGGATGTGATATTTTCCCCACATCTCCAACAGAAAAATGCTTTTAATACCTTCACAGTTGGGGCACTGTCCAACAACAGACTTCACGCTTGCAGGGCAGATATCGCAACACGTATGTAAAGACGCCTCTACTGAAAATGGAGCGGAGGAGTATATACATTCAACATATTTGGACTCCAAGCAACAATTATTCCAGAGTCTCACTGGACTCACTTTTCTGCTCTTTGATGTATCAGCATCTCCATAAGTAATCTAGTCATAATTAGGCAATAATCCCAAGGAATTCAAACATGAAACATGCCATCATTCTAAAGAGATTTTAAATAATGGTAGAAAAGATTCAGGAATGTATAGTACATTTTTTGAATGGCAATTTTTTAAAAACATTTCTGAAAAGAATGTAGCAAATGAAGTGACTTTTTGATTTTGTAAGTAAATGTTACGACGTGGAATTAGCTATGGGAAGTAACCCAAATCTTAGGGATAGTCATATTAAAAGAAAGTAAACAGAAAAGGGTCTCTCCAGAACATTGTAGAATTCAACAAGTGCTGTTCAAAGTCACTCTTCATTCAGTACTGAAAAATAATTTGGTACGACAGAAAGCTTTGCAGTCAGATGAGTCAAATTGCATTCAGAAATATGGATCAATTGGAGATGAGATGGGCCAAAATATGCAATCCTTTTTTGGTGTGGACGATATTCTAAAATTGATTCATCGCTGGTTGCAGGATAAAACCATGTGTGGTATATCATCCATGTATCTGCATGCTGACTATCTGGGTCATAAAGAAAAATAAGACTCATACCAATAATGTCACGCTGTTGCTGCTGTGGCAGCTCCTCTGCCCTTGGTACTTCTGGATTTTCAATTTCTTTCAGGAATTGATCCAGGTTGTCAGCTTCACCTCCCTTTCTCTTCTTTCTTAGCTCATCTGGGACAATTGGAGTGAGGCAGCGGGTGAACAGCTACACAGAAAAATAAGTGTTACCGCCAACATTGATTTCAATTGTGATTCAGGTACAAATATTCACGGAGAAAACATTCACACGAATCAAGAATTAAAAACAAATGTCACTAGTGAACAAACATCCACAGGAACTTCACACTGGACTTCAAATTTTAATTTTAAAAAAGTCCCTCTTATGGATCTGAGCTCTTGGTGATGCAGTGGACAGGTGTCTTCTGAAAATCGGCACATTTGCAAAGTCTAGGATGAAGCAGTGAAGGGGGAGAAGAGTAACCTGGAGGCAGAGTAGGCTTCACAGTGGCTTGTCAGTCTGTTGCCAAAGACCCTCTCGTGTGAACCTGGATTGAACAGTTGGTGTCGAGTCACCCCGGATTGCACCAATGGACTTTGAGGGCATCAAACTGCTCAAACTGGTAGGGTGGTCCTAGCTGGACAGGCAACAGGAAAGCTTGCCAGACAGTGCCTTGAATGGCAAGCTATGAGGTTTTAATTGGTTTGACTCCAGCTGTACCCCAACACATAACCTCAGCCATGGCTCTTTCCCACCTGTACTTAATACTCTTTAGAATTAGGTAAGCAGCACCCAATCAATATCTTTGGAATTTCCATGTATGGATGGGATGCATAGAACTTCATTTGGTATGGAAACTCTTAAGCATGGTGATGGGTTTCTGCATGTCAGACACCTGGCTGACATTTTATTTAAAATAAACTGTCTTATGTACAGTGCTGTTAACTGTGCTCATTATGAATTCTTTACTCCATTACAGTAAAATAGAAGTTGTTTTCAGACTCTGAATTAACATTTCAGTTGTTTTAATTACCTTCAGCAACCTGCTATTCCACAGAGGCTGAGCAGGCAGGGAAAACAGCTTTTCCACACCACCAGTCTCTTTCCACATCATGAGTTTCTTGGTGGGAGGTGCCAGATCCAACGTGGTGACAATATCAGAGTAATCACTCAGCTGTGCACGAATTGTTTTACTGTCAAGTTCCTTTACACTATCCACAATCAACTTTCTCTTCCTCTTCGCTTTTGTCTCCTTAACTGTAAGAAATCATCCCAAGATTTTAATAAATAAAATAATCCTATCAAATAGGTAAAGAACAACAAAACTCCACAGTTGACTTTTTATTGCAAAGATATTGTAATATCATTTCTGGTTCAATTAACACGACAATGAACGTATCAATTAACACTGTTTAGATATTCACCAATTATAAATATCAAAATCTAAGAGATCATAACTGATTTTTAATATTTGCTGTTTTAACCATTCACCAAGACAACTAAAGTTGCATTTTTATTACTCAATCTTATTTTTAGATATCACTTCACCAATATGGTCATACCCAATCACAGCTGCTGACAATAAGGTTGAAAACTTACCAGTTATATCAATTGGTTCCAAAGCAAATGCTTCCTCTTCGTTTGGTACCAACGTTGTCTGATCAGTCATCGTTGGCATTTGTTCAACTGGATCTTCGGAGTCTGGACTGCCAGGTCCACCCACTGTTTATAACCCAAATAGGGGAAATTCATTTTCAACAAGTCTAAAACGTATGACTAGAACTATGAACAAAGTCAACACTTTCAATTTATCACATTAGAAAAAATTGCAAAATACTCACTCGACATAGCATCATCATCATCATCATTATCCTGAACAGGTTCTTCTGGCATCAGAACTCCTCTATCGGGTAAAACAGGCGGATCATCAAAGATACCGCCATCATCATTGCTCAGAAGTTTGTCACCTGTGAACCAAAGTATTGAACAAAGAAATTAATGCAGAACTATAATCAACAACAACTTGCACTTATATTGAGCCTTTCACGAGGTTGTAGCCTCCCTGAGCGCTTGAAACCAGATTGATCAATAATATACCGATCAGCAGAGCCTAGACAGAATTCAAAAGGCAGTACATAAGGGATGGCTTGACAGCATTCACGTGATCTGCATGCAACAATTATTCAGACGTTCCATCTGGCCAGATTATATTGTTTGTATAAACTGTCAAAATGTAGCAAAATAAAGATTTCAGTGATGAATAATTTATAAAGTTAGCAGGTGAAGAAGGGCAAAACCTTTCATAATAAAAGACCTTTTACTCCTTCCAAAGTGACGTTCCATTTTAAAACCATACGGTTGTCCTCAGTAATGAGGACACAAATTTAAGAGAAATTAAAATTAAAGGTTAGAAAACATTTCTCTACCCAGAGGGTGATTGGAATGTAGAATTCCTTGCCACAAATTATTCTTGAAACTCTGTATTTTGTTTTGAAAAGGAATCGGATAAATTTTAAACAAGAATCTTAAAGGGTTTGGGGAGTGAGCAGGAAAGTGAAATTAGATTTGGTAGTTCATATGGACTTGATGGGCCAAAAAGACTGGTTCCTTCTATGGTTCTACATTTTTAATTACACTAAATGTTAAACCTAAAATGCTTGAGGGAGCATCCTCTTCCAAAGAGAGGATTTTATTCATCCACTAGCGCAGGTTCCAAAAAATGATTAATTTATTTTGAAAGTTCCTACGCAACAAGAAACAAAGTAGTTAAACTGAAATGTGTTAAATGATTTTATTCTCATATTTCTATCAGAAAGCAGCTTTATTCTATGTAAATTCTGCATCAAAAAGTAGGAGAAAACAATGTACCAAGTATGCCACCATCAATGTCGTCCCCAAAGCCATCATTCTTGAGTGGATCATCATATACCATATGGGTATTTCTCTCAGACAGCTGAGCAGTGGTGTTCTGTACCGGATCCAGCAACAGATGGGAGTTACTGGTAGTACCCATTAAGTCCTCTTCAAGTATGCTTTCGTGTCGATTAAGCTCACGTTCATCCATACCAAAATCACCTGTATTTGAAGGAGAAAAAGAATCTCCAATAGTAGCAAATTTAATGCCTCATGGAATTTCAAAAAGATGCACTGTTTCAAAAAGGTGCACTGTTAGAATTAGGATTATCATGATAAAACAAACATCAATACGCCTATATTAATTTTTGTATAGTCTTAATAGTCTAACATTGGATCAAAATGTTGCTGAAGTATGAGGTACTGTTCTGACATACTTTAGAGTGCTTCATTGTTAGAACACTGTCTTGCTATTTCTAATTGGAGCATTTAGTAGAATATTAGTATAGAACCGGACTGTCATTAAGCTTCGTCCAGTAAACAACTCTGATAGTTCTTGTATTTATTTGGAATCATCAAACCAAATGGTTGAAACATTGCAATGCAATATGCACTGTCCATTTTATGAAACCTCAATTAGCTACTGTCCAAAAAAACATTCTCATAAACAAGCAAGTTTATGTATCTGATCAAGATTATTGACCATCACATGAATTCCTCACTTTAATTATTGATTGATTAATACCTGCTTAATGCGTCTTGACCCATCCCTGCATGCGGACTTACTGGCAAGCACTGGAACCACATTGAATTGCGGGAAATGAAATTATTCTGCGAACGAGTCAAGAGATCAAGACTACATTTCCTGCAATTCAAAGCAGCTGGCCAGTAAGTGTATATACATCATCGGGTCAGGAAGTCATTTTCCGCGATTCAATGCAGCCGATAAGCGCAGGAGTAATAGAGGAAAGGGGAGCCGCATTACAAATTACAAAATGATAAATATAACCAGTGCAAAGACATCTAAGTAGTTTTGATAGGAAACATAATGGGACTCAGGTGGATGTAAGACTTAGGCAATTATATGATTTATAAAGATAAGACTTATGCGAGTTTTGCTGTATACATCCTCTCAGGCAGCATAATCATATGAAGCCCCTTTGATGTACAATAAGCTCAGTCTCAAGGCAAATGTCATCTCTTCCTCCCTTACGGAGCAATCATTAACCCTAACACTACTTAATGAACGAAAACTAATATCTCTGTCAATGTTGGTCCAGCAAACCGCCATCCCACCCCCAGGTTAAAGGTTTACAGAGTATTTCTCCCCAATTAAAAAACTACCCCAAATAGCTTTGATTCTCATTTAAAACACGTGGAGAATCCCCCCCCCCCACACCCGCTTACTTTATCTGTGTAATATTTCAGACCATCCAGATTTTAGAAAATTGTTAAATTCAGCCTTAAATTTATTGTGTAGTTCTTAAAGAAACTTAAAGAGAACCAACTTCAAAATTAAGGCTGTAATAATAATTTGCAAATGCTCTAAAATGCTGCATAAATAAGAATGAATCTCGACTAAAATGGATTTTCTCCCATTGAGTATTTAAAATTGCTGGAACAACTGCACCAGAACTGAAAATGGGTAATCTAACCATTTGAGTTGCGCAAAAAAATCATATTGCATGAATTAATAAAACTAAACCTCCATTCTTACCAAAGTCATTGTCTTGAAGCAAAGTGATGGTACCCACTTCCTCTCTCATAGTGATCTCTTCCACTCTGCTTTGGTTCAAGGTAAACTGCTGAGCCACGTCAATATCACTGCAACACAGATCACATTGGTTGGATTAAACTAAAATGTTAACATTGTAACTCAAGTATATCAGAAATAAAAAAACTTATGTTTTCATTTGGTAGCTGCGGTATTGTCTAGTTAAGATCAACTAACAGAGCAGCAGATATAACTGAACGAGAAGTTTCCACATCTGAAAGTGTGTAAGGAAAAATAAACACTTACTCTAAGTCTGGTAATGGCTGGTCAAAATCATGGAATTCCTCAGGCAGAGTAATAGCATTATATGCAGCTTCCCGATTTTCTTCCGGAAGATCCACAACACCTGGAAGATTGTTTAAAAGACTGAAATTGTGTACTAAGAATCAATGGTTCAGTCTTATTTCTAGAGATCTAACCTTTACAATAAAAACAGAATGCAATTTGTAGTACAGGAATATGAAACACTGCATCTTATTATGTCTGGCTGCACCCACACTGAAAGCACTGCTTTCAAAAACAAATGCCAGTGTTAACTTGCAGTGCTAAGATTATGAAGAAACCTATGAATATATAGAAATTGGAGTTATAGATCAGTTAAGTACAAACCAGTGGTATCAAACTTTGCTCCTTATGGGAAATAAGTCTGTTAAAAGTTCCTGAAGCATATGATAGTTCCAGGACAAATTACAAAACTAAATGAGACTTATAGCAGAATTAATAAGCAAATCTTCTTGCACTAAAATACAATATTGAAACCTACCTGGACGGAAAGCCATTTTAATCTTTATGAAGGCTTCATTACAATCAGCCAAAAGATATTTAGCTTTTCTATGGTAGATCCTCACCACACCGAGCAGAAGATGCCCAGACGTTCGCAAAGCCATCTTAACCTGGAGCAAATAATAGGTTAAGATATTAATACCAACTAAATGTTGAAAATTCCTATTAACTTTTTAGTTTTAACCCCCAAATATATTGAAGTTCCCACCATCCTGTAAACAAACTTTTTTTCCATTTCCATCACAACTGCACTTGGTACCAAATGCTATATTCTTCTCAGTGGCCGAGTCCCAGTGGTGAAAGCAATATCCTACTTTAGACCCAACCCTGCTTTCCAAAATGAATTTAAAATTTAGTGCGTAAAAAATGTTTATCGGGATATTATAGAGATAATCAAAAATATTGATAACTTACAGGAAATACAATTTGGATAGGTGAACCACCAACAGAGACCAGAGAAGATTAGTGCCATAGCTAGACCTCTATCTTCATCAGCAGATTTACCAAAATAAGGCTTCATTTCACTGGAAACTCATGGATGTGGTTCCCCTACTGGGCCTTCACTAAAAACAGAGGTGCCAGTGACTATGAGCCACTGCTGAGAAAGAGGCAAAAGACTATGTTCCTGGCTTTTTGCATGTACCCCTTGTCTCCTTGGGTGAAAACTTGCCTGGCCTTAAAGAAAAAAAAAATTTCTTCACCATCAACATTTTGAAATGTAAAAGCATGGAGGTCATTCTGGAGTTTTTAGATTTTGTTTGTACTTTCTGAAGCTTTCAAAAGCTTCCTTGATCATCCAATAGTCCAGAAAAAGGGAAGTTCAAAAGTTTACTTTGTAGGTCTGATGGAAAAATTTATGCCAGTCAGCTATGTGAAGCACTTTGGCATGTCCTCCTCACGTCAAAAGCGTAATATAAATGTAAATTATTGTTGCTTTGTACATGTGCAAATCAAGCCACCTGTCCTAGTTGTCCAATCTTTCAGATTACATTTCGGGGTACATCTGGGATTTTCAGTGGTCACATGCTTCATGGCTGTTGTGGGACATTTCTGTGCGCAAATTGACTGTCGCGTTCCCCTACAAAATACAGTCACCACATCTTACAATAATACTGTGAAGCACTTTGGGACCTTCTCCCAATCCAAAAGGCACTATATCAAATGTGAGATTTCTCATTAATTGATCAGCTCAAAAAAAGCAGTTTAGAAGAAAATTATACACTGGTGTGATAAATTGTGCTGAACACAATCAGCAATTGGAAAACTACAGTTCCTTTCAATTTCATGAGATGTGTGATAAATTGTCCAAAAGGCAGATCTGAATCTTATGTAAAAAAAATCACATCACTGGAAGCACTTAAATCCAAATGTGCTCTGTTGCAGTGTTTCTCAAGGGCCAGGCCAGTTAGTGAAAGTCCCAGTGATTCACATCAGATATCTCTTTAAATTAAGTGATCATTCAGACTCATTTACTAATTGGCTGCCATATTTTAAGACACAATTGAGCCAGACCCAAGTATGAAAAGGTTGAGAAACATTGTTCAATAGTAAGCAAATTATCTAATTGGCATGTAATATTGAACTGGTGTTACATTCTGAAAAATGAAATGTTTAATTATGTTCTTCATACAGTAGAGCACATTTGTTTATCTGTAGGACTCCAAGTAGGAACGCTGAATCGTAAATTACTGGAAAAAATTACAAGTATCTCCTGGTTGCTAAGAATGTTGACGGTTACAGTACAATGGCTTAAGTCCAACTTTGCACATACCACTAATAGGTATTTATGCGGTTAGAAAAATGTAGTGGTGAGGATAAGAGCAAATCAAATCAAGATAAAAATAACAGTCCTTGGATTTAATATGTAATAGATTAAAACAACAAATGAATAATAATCCTTTCGGTTTAGCTGCTTTCACATCAAAGGACATCCTAAAGCATTTCACAGGACATACTATATAAAGGATATCAAGTGCAGTGACTATCTTTTGTGGGTGATCGCAGCAGCCAATTTGCGCACAGCAATGTTCCACAAGTGGCCATGAAGTGAATAGCCAATTTTAACTGGGAATTGGATTGTGAGCCAGGAGAAACTCTCTTCTTTATTTGAATATTGCCATGGGATCTTTAAAGTCCACTTGAAAAGGCAAACAGGTTTAACATCTCATCCAAAGGACGTCACCTATAACACCGCAGCACACCCCCAGGATTGGAGCGTCCTCTTAAGACTATATGAGTCTCCAAATCCCGATGTGGGGCTTCAACTCACAACCGTCTGAACTCAAAAGGCAAGAGTTCTACCCACTGAGTCAGAATTATTTAGCGCCTTTTACATTGGGAGGAATGTTTCAAAGGTAATAATAAAAGAACATTCATATATGATGCAGTTCATTTTGAAGATTGCTTAAAAGACCAAGTATTTACCTTTGGAGAAATGATGCTTTCCACACTGCTCTCCAGATTACACTCAAATACATGGGCTTTGGTGAGTTTCTTGTCCCAGTGGGCAGCAAGCCATATTTTGGCTAGCGGCCCACGTTTGCTCAACACAAAATGTGCGTAAAACATCTTCGGAGCTACCTTTCAGGTATAAACCTAGAAACAGAAAAACACAATCAATAATCTAAAAACTATAAATGTCCACAGTTGCAGTACTCATTCTCCAGTCTCCTTATCAACAATAAAAAAATTCATACAAATATTTTAACATTTAAAACACAGACCTAATTGAGATTAATATACAGATATATATTTTTTTTAACAAATTACATTTTGCTCAGTGGGAAAACTCAGAACAAAAACTCAAAGCTGTTCAACTTAAAGTGATTGCTCATAAATGGCTCTATGATGGATTACGTACAGTATCATTGGGTGAAGAGAAAAGACATGGTTTTGGATCCCAAAACAAATAATGTTTTTAAAAAATAAACTGAGGAAAAAGAATTCAACCAAGACCACTTCTGCCTCCAGTCTTGCCGATGCCTGTGCTGTCATCAGCAGTTCCCTGAAATACTGTGGACCCACCTGACTTAGGAACCGGACTCCTGAAATCTCCAATGGGTTGGCTCAATTCTGACACTCCACTGCCAAATATAGGTCACCTTAGAGCCAGTTCAGCTCCAAGGAAGCTTTTTCCTTTGCTTACCTCCCCCCATAAAAAAGATAGTCACTAGTTGTTCATTTGAAATATGACAAGCGTGGGTTTGCACCCCAACGAGATGGATGGCAGGCATCAGGTACTCCCTGTGAGCTTCCCTGTGGGCTACACAGCTCAGCATGAAATGCATTAGAGCATTGCTTCCATCTTTCTGTCTGTAGCTCAGACACATGTCTCTTGCATTGAGCGATGGTTCCACCAGTTGGAGGCATGGGGCTTAAGCAGAAGCCACTAACCTCTCTGCAAAACAATCAAGGTGGATACCAGGTGCTGCATGTTCACAAACTCGAGACTCCAGGTAATGCTTTCCAGCAGTTGTCACCCCAAGCCTCAGAGTTTCCTCATCAGCTACCCGGTGGACATATTCCTTCAGTGTGGTGGGAAAACCTTTACAGGACAATTTGCAAAATGCCAACCACCTTGATGCTCTGTAGGATTGGTTTGATTTGCTCCAGGTGCATGTTCAATTCCACATACCAGGCTTATTTTGGGGACGGACGTGGTATCAACAGGGATTGATGGAGCAGACTAATGGGTAGTGGTTGTGGCTGGTCAAGCAATGGGTTTTAGCTGGCTGAACTCCACCAGGACCTCAGTACACACTCTGGGGTCCCCAAACCTCTTAGCAACTGTGTGCAATACTTTCTGGAATTACGTAAGCAGAGGGTCCCTCAAGGAAGAGTGCACATTCCATTCCAGACTCGAGAAAATTTATGTAGGTGTTATGCATGTGTGGAACTCTGTCTGGTTTGGATACTCTTAAGCATTGTGACTAAAATTAACAGGCCAGATATCTGATACACGCCTTCAGCGTGGTGGGAAAATAAGGTGCAAGTCCTCACACAGTAGGCCAATTTGCCAACATTATATTATCTGCATTCATCAGTGATATATGACAGTAGTTGATGCATCCTAACAACTTCATTCAGGAGCACTAAGCGTGGAGCCAAGAACACTGCAGTTAAGTAAACTAAAAACTCCCAGTGCTGACATTAATTTGCATGTGGAGTGAACACATTTATCATTTCGGTGAGCGGATAAGAAAGAGTTATCCCCAGTTATCCTTCCTCCCGCACCGCTTTCTTCCACCTCCACCACATTGCCCGTCTCCGTCAATACCTCACCCCAAAAGCTGCCGAAATCCTTGTCCATGCCTTTGTCACCTCTCGGATGGACTATAGCGCCCTCCTCACTGGTCTCCCCTCCTCCACTATTCACAAAATTCAGCTCATTCAAAACTCCGCCGCCCACATTCTCACCCGCACCAAACTCCGTACCCCGATTACTCCAATGCTTGACAAACTCCACTGACTCCCTGTCACAGAGAGGATCGACCTCAAGATTCTCACGCTGGTGTTTAAATCCCTCCATTCCTTGGCACCGCCCTATCTCTCTAACCTCCTCACTCCCCACAGCAGTATCCGCTGCCTCCACTCTAGTGGGCCTGGCCTCCTCCGTGTCCCCCAAATCCTCCACTCCACCATCGGCGGCCGTGCCTTCAGCTACTAATATTAATTCTTCTGGTTTTCTGTAACCAGAAGTGGAGTCCTGTAGCTCAGTGGTTAGAGCACTCGCTTTGCAAGTGAGAGGCCTGAGTTCAGTTCCAGGCAGGGCGAAACCTTGGGCAAGTTTCCTTACTCCACACACCTAATAATAAGAATCCCTCCAAAAAAAACACTAAAAAATTGGTCATTTTCAATCAATGACTGTTTGTGGGACACTGCTGTGCGCAATTGGCTGCCGCGTTCGCCCACAAGTATACAGTCAATTCACTTTACAGTATATTCTGTGAAGCGCTTTGGGATGTCTTGAAGACGTGAAAAGCGCTATATTAAATGCAAGGATTATTATTACTATTATTATAACCCACCCAGGAACCCAAGGTCTACGAGCATTCTGTCAAGAATCAGATAACTCCCTTCCAGTAGTAACCATCTCTGTTCAGACATGAAATGTTGGGTCATTCCTCTCTTAGATGTGAAAAGCATCATTAGTTTATCTTTTCAACCTAGCCTCTTCTAATTCACAAAAAAGCAGATTAAATTTTATCATTCACCCCATTGCTGTTTGTGCAACGTTGCAGGCGGAGAATGATTGCTGCATTTGGCTACATAAATAACATCTGTTAATTTTCAAAGTATTGCATTGTACTTTGAGAAGTTACAATGTGATTCTGTGGTACATCAAATGCAAGTACCATTCTAATCAAAAAATACAATCAGACTCAATTCCCCCTTGCTCTTATTAATAATCTGTAAAATCCATACAATCCTTTCCGTCCTCCTTCCACACACACCGCTCGCCCTAAGACTTCTCAGAATTCTTCCCTCTCTTTATAACAGTCTTTTGCAGCAAATGCAATTGAAAGGATTTGGCCCTTTGATAGAACTTTGATACTAATAGAATCAATCTCTCCTTCCAATTTGCTGTGTATAAACTGCATTGTCACAGACTGCCCTTTTTTTCGACAGAAGGAAATTATCCCAATCCAACCTAAACAAATTAATTATGCTCTCACGTGCAAGGTCTCAAACTAGAATTTAGTTAGGATGAGGTGCATTCTAGATAACAGTACCACAGACCCAAAAGGACAGGAATCACAATGTTCTTGATTTGTTAATATACGGGTACACTAATGCCTATAATTATCAAACCAAATCCTCAATCAGCTATTTTCCAAAAAGAATCAAACTGTGTTTGATGTAAATCTTGCCCACAATTATTACTGGAGGAAAGGATAACTCTAAACTCCGAGCCTGAGTTTTGCTAAATTTTCTGCTGGTATTTCTTAGCAGTGTAAAAAACTTGAGGTGGAATTTTCATTGAGAGAAAAGATTGAGAGTGCAAGTTCAAGCCTGTCAACATTTCCTACACTTTAGTATTTTTAGTTGCAGAATTGCCCCGGTTAGAATATACCATTTCTTTATTCTCACTTGCAGTTTATACTATTATTTCACCAATTGATTGTATTGAATATATCCGAAGGGCGTATTCAGTTAAACACATTTTAATAATATAATAACACTTGCATTTGATATAGTATGGCTGGCGATGCATTATAGAATGGTAATTCAATATCTTACATCAATATGAAACCAACCAAGATTAAATTACAGCCTTGGAGCTCAAAGTCAGATAATAATTGTATATAATTCGGACTGAGTTCTTAGAAACATTTTAAAAATGCACATTAGTAATGTTAAAGGAAAATAAATTTAAAAATCTGCTAATTTTAATGATCAGCTCTTGAAAGACTATCAATTTGGCCGTTACCTGACACTCAGGCGAGTGTTAAGCACATAAAGGAGAAGATCCATAAGAAATTCAGTATGTAAGCATCTCAAAGGCAGCTGGGTTGGTAAAGCATAGAGCAGTGCCAGTCTGTTTCTCAGTGGCTATATCTGTATCCAGGTGGATTCATTTTCCTGATGTACAGTTCTGTTCCTGAATCTACCACCTGATAAATGTTCCTGGAAAAGTCTCCAGCATGAAAACATTCTTAATGCAATTCTTCACTGGGTTGAAAGGTCATCAATGGTACTGGACATATGACTTTAATAGGTAGGAGTCTTAACAACAACAAAATTACAAGAATTACAAAAAATTTGTGGAGTCCTGTAACTCAGTGGTTAGAGCACTCGCTTTGCAAGTGAGAGACCTGAGTTCAATTCCAGGCACAGGGCGAAACCTTGGGCAAGTTTCCTTACTCCACACACCTGATAATAATCCCTCCAAAAAAACAAAACAATAATAAATTGGTCATTTTCAATCCACGACTGTTTGTTGGACATTGCTGTGCGTAATTGGCTGCCGCGTTTGCCCACAAATATACAGTCAATTCACTTTACAGTATATTCTGTGAAGCGCTTTGGGACGTCTAGAAGACGTGAAAAGCGCTATATCAAATGCAAGAATTATTATTATTATTATTAAGAACATAGTGCATGGTACATTCATATATTTATATTATTGCCTATTTTCCAGATTTTTAAAAAAATGCAATAATAGGTAGCTATTAGTTACTGAATTCATAAGATTACAATATTAGAAATTTGCTTATAATTATACAGCAACAAAACCACAGTTGAGTTCCCAGAAATGCTGCCAACAAAATACTGTACATCTGCGAATGTAGTTTTTTACCTTATGACAAAATTGCAAGGTAAAAAAGTATAGGCAACTTTTGTAATCTCTCTTGCAATGTCCATGATTTGACACCATCTTTTACTGCACTTGCTCTTAATTAATTTTTTAAACTATGTTGTATTTTTGAATCTTGTAATACATTTTGAAGATTTGATACTTCTTGAATGTTTTTCTTTTCCTGCACACAAATTTTACTTTAGTATGTTAGCTGAATTAAAGACAGCTAAGGTACAGCATTTTACACAATGATTGTTCATATTTACAATCCACAACGAAATGGGCCACAAATTATGCTGACATCGAGCTCTCCTTACATGTAAAATCCAGTCACAAAAACAAATATAGTATAAACCAGATTTCAGACACAGTGATTCAGAGTCCCTCTTCCAAAATCACCCAATCAATTCGGTTTGAGGATGTGTAGGATGCAATCAGTATCAAACCGGTTTGTAATGCAGATAATTACAACATTTTAAAATAGCTTTTACATTTAATTTAAGTTTGAATTTAGATGTGATCAAAGAACTTGACATACCAGTTTGTAACGCTCTGTTCATATGATTAGCACTTTTCTCAATCCCTGCCAAATCACTTTTGGAGTAGGAAATATAAATGCTGTTTCCCACTCCAATCATTTTGCTGTGTAAATCATAATCACTCCAGCTGTGTAAACACAGTATTACACTTCACTTTTCCTATCTCTTCAATGAAAACTTGGGAAAGCAAAACAAATCCTATCTGAGGTGCATGATCACCTACATTAATAAGTCTGCCTGCAGAAATCATCCAAATATATGATTCTCAAGACATTAATGTGCAGTGTCACAATATAAACACAGTTGATGTGAACAGATTCAATCTTCAATAAACTCGGGCTGATTGGAAGGTCTTTAATATTACTAAATTGTAACCAGTTCCTTTACAAACCAGCATCCCAGTTGTGCTTTCATCATCACTGGCAACAGTAATTGAGGGCAGGTAAATAAAGAGTATAAATGAGCCTTGGGGGAATCCAAAAATAAAGTTTCCCCTTCTCCATCCAAATGCAGCTTTCCACTAAATAATACTTTGTCGTTTTCAATTTATTCTTCAGACAACTGATGTAAACGAAAAAATAATCACAGATTGCCATTGTAAACTTCCTACTTTCATGGAGGCCTGTAGCTCAGTGGTTAGAGCACTCGCAATGCAAGCGAGAGACCTGGGTTCGATTCCTGGCAGGGCGAAATGTTGGGCAAGTTTCCTTACTCCACACGCCTCTGTTAATCTAGCAGTAGAAACCCGATTGTTAGTTGATCGCCGGATCGCTTTTACGGGATGATAATTCCTTCCAAAAAAATAATAATTGGTCACTTCAACCCACGACTGTTTGTTGGACACTGCGCTATATGAAAAGCGCTATATCAAATGCAAGGATTATTATTATTATTCAATTCACTTTACTGGTCCTCGCCTTCAAAGGTCTCCATGGCCTTGCTCCCCCCTACCTCTGCGACCTCCTAGCCCTCTACCATCCTGCCCGGTCCCTCCGCTCAGCGGGCTCCGGCCTGCTTCACGTACCCCACCTCGCCCTCCCCACCATTGGTGGCTGGGCCTTCTGTCACATCGTTTGGAACTCCATCCTGCAGTCCCCCCTCCTTTGCCTCCTTCAAGACCCATCTCTAGACCCACCTTGTCGACCGTGCTTTCGATCACCCTGCTTCCCCCTCTGCCTTCCAACCACCCCAATCCCGGCCCCCAGCCCGGGTCGAAACACTGACTGTCTAGCGCCTTGGGACGTCCTCCCGTGAAAGGCTCTTAAACCAGTCTAACTTTGGTGGTGTTGTATATTCTGTGAAGCGTTTTGAGACGTCTCGAAGACGTGAGAAGGCGCCATATCAAATGCAAGGATTATTTGTAGTATTATTTCTCAGCAGCATAACCAACATCTTACCTCGTACGTGATCAGTGAATAAGTTAGTATTCAATCGTCACTATATTCAATAACAAGCCTAACCGATTGGGTCAGCTCTGGTCCCAGGTGATCCTTTTCCAATGTTCGACATTTACAACAAGAAGATGACATTTGTATAGCGCCTTTCACGTCGGGGGGTGATATTAAAAGTGATAATATGAGCAAAATATCCCAAATATTTTTGAACGAACGTTTCACATATTCCTACATTTTTTTTTCTTTGCCAGAAAAAAAAACTCTGCCCACGTTTTCGCCGCAGCCACGAAACGGTGCGATTTCACAACTTTTTTTTAAAAAAAAACAAAAACCCCGAAAAACGTGCTCGGGACGTATTTCTCGCGAAAGAGATGGCATCGGAAAGCGCAATTTGGGGTTTAATTTTACGAATGGCCTCTGTGCCCATTGTTGCAAAACAAACGTCCAAAAAGTAGCAACAAAAAACCCAGACGCGGTGCCAATGAACCGATTGAAAGGACGCGCGGAGACCAGCGCACAAGAGTGTCAGTCAGTCCAGTCCCAGTCAATGATCAGCCGAGACGGTGTCCAAAAAAAAAAATCCCCGACGCAGCGAAAGAACCGCATCGCAAGAATAGCCATAAATAGGGGCCGTGAGCAAGAGCTGAAACACGGGGAGAGGAGAAGCCACTCCACCGCAAAGAGTGGGCTTCAAACCGAATAACACATGAAAGCTCGTCGTCGCCGCCGCTGCTACTGCTGTGCGTAGGCTTTATTATTACAGCCCCGCGGCCCTCGGGGCAGGACTGCGCCCACCTCCTGCAGCCCTTACCCGGGCCAAGTTCCACCCGAGCGCCGGGCGGGTACCGGGCCCAGGCCCTGTCTCCCTGTCTCCCGGTATTTTCTCCCCGCCGTGTCCCGCGATTTCCGAACCGGCGGGGCGGGGCGGGCGGCCTCGGGGCCGGGCTGCGCGGTGGATTTCGTGGTGCTTTCTCCTCCCGCTCCCGTCGCCGCTTATTCGTGTCCCTGCCTTCCCGGCGCCATTTACAAAAAAAAAGGGGGGGGGGGAGAAGAGCCACGAAACCGGCGGCTTCTCTCCCCCCCCCACTCCCGAGCCCGGAGGGGGAGAGAGAGAGAGGGAGGGAGGGAGACCGACCCATCCGTCTATCCCGCATTAAATCTTTGTAAATCCCAAACCCTGCGCCGAGGCCGCGCTGGGCCTGAAAAGCCACAGGAGGCCGAGGGCTGACGTGCGCCTCCCACCTCAGCAAATAAACCGCGAGGCCGCGGCCCGGGAGCAGGTACGGCGGGAGGGACGCGGGACGGGCTTTACCGTGACGGCGGGTGTCGGCCTCGACTCGCTCTCCGGGGCCCTGCCCCCGGCTCCGGGACTCGACGCTTCGCTCGCACGGACACCGAGGAGCAGCCGCGATGGTTACAAGATGGCGCCCGCGGCACCCACTTCCCGCCCAAAACTATTCAAACCGACCGGATGTTTACAGTCAAACCAGAGAGAGGGAGAGAGAGAGAGAGAGAGCTCAGCAGCACAAGGCAGGAGGCGACCCCATGGGTCAGAATAAAACTGGTAATAATGTGAATAATAATATTAATAATCCTGCACGTGATATTGCTCGGGTTATCAGCTCAAATTCAGAGACATCCACATCCAATCATTTGAACTCACCACAATTCCTGATGCCGGCAGTGACCTGGAGAAGGTTGTTGGGATTACTGGCTGCACAGTACTTCTCTGATGAGTTTTATCTGTTTTTTTTAAATATGTATATATGTGTGTGTGTATTTATATGTTTGTGTTATATATGTGTTTTATTGTTCTCGCTCAGTTTGTCGCTGACCTCGAGACGGGGCAAGTTTGGCCAAGGGCACATTACCTCATCCGGGGACTGTCCCCGGAAATCAGGGACGTATGGTCACTCATATATATATATATATATATACGTGTATATATAAGCTCCTTATCGCATCGTCGAGACGTCTCATAGCACTTCACGGAACATACCGTAAAGTGAATTGATTAGTTTTTTTGTGGGCGAAAAGCAGCAGCCAATTGCGCACAACGGTGTCCCGCAAACAGTCATGGATTGACTGACCAATTTATTATTGGTCTCTTCTGATGAAGGGTCGTGGACCCGAAACGTTGACTGACTTTCCTTTCTCCATACATGCTGCCTGACCTGCTGAGTTTTCCCAGCTCTCCCTGTTTTTGTTTCAGATTTTCAGCATCTGCAGTATTTTGTGTTTTATTATTATTGGTCTATATATATACAATGCATCTAATAATATATAATTCATCTGTAGCTAAAGTCTGGAGGATAGTGAATGTTATCCTGCTATTGAAAAACTGGATGAAAACAAAGCAACATAAACAAACTTTAGACAATCATTGGAAAGGAAAAATACTACTTTTGTGCATTGTTATCAATGAGCTCCTAAACCCACATTTGATTTAGAAGCAATAGATCATGAGTCATGACTTATAGATTTACTGGATGTAACTACAATATTTAGTTTCACAAGAGTACTCCTGTTGTTTTCTTGGGTTTTCAGTTGATATTTAATTAAGTTTCACTTATTAGGCTAATAAGGACATCCTCCCGATGTCAAAAGCGCTTTACAAATGTAATTTTGTTGTTGTAACAAAAAATAGGAAGTATTGAAGCCAAGGCTATAAGAGCATTTAAAAGTTAATTGGACAACAACAACAAATTACATTTGTCTAGTGCCTTTCACGTCTGGAGGATGTCCCAAAGCGCTGGTGTAGGAATTTAAAAAATGTAGCCGAGTACAGAGGACAGTCTTTGAGGGTTGGTATACTTGCCTGCCCAATACTACTCTACCTGTAAGTTTCTGACAGCTGGGTTAGGGGAAGAGGTTTGGGTGATAGCTAGAGCTAGTTACTCTTTAAGAGTGAGGTTTTTTGTACTGAGGTGAAAACCTGCTAATATGGTCTTTGCATAGTGACTTTTATTTTGCTGTGCAGCAAACCTTTTTCCTCTCGCTGTACAATCAACTCCAAAACATTTACGGATTTTTTTCCCCCTTCCTCCCCAACGAGCTTTAACACATTTTGTGAATTGACCATTCACTCCTCAGCTCCTTTTAATCCTGCAAGCCAAAGTCCAAACGGGTAGAGTGGTCCAAGCTGGACAAGCAGCGGGAAACCTTGCCAGACAGCGATATCAATGGCAAGCTATGTGGTTTTAGCTGGTTGGACTTCAGCAGTACTCCAACTCGCACTCTGGGATCCCCAAGCCTTGGCTCTTGCGAACCTGTGTCTAATACTTTCTGGAATTAGTAAGCAGGATGCGTCCCTCCAGGGATAAAGTGCGCATTCCATTCCAAGAATATGTCTCTGAGATTTCCATGTGTAGTTTGGATGCATGGAATTCTTAGGTTAGTTTGATTTGGATACTCTTAAGCATGGTGATGGGTTTTTGCATGTGTCAGACACTAAGCTGCCCCCCAAAAATTCCCTGCACAGGTGGGAAGGGGAGGCGGGGGGGGGGGGCCTGCTTTCTACCTGAGCTGTTACTCTGTGTGGGTGGAGCTAAGTTTGTGGTGCCAAGTGCACTGAGAACCTAAGAAAATCATGTGTGTTTTCCTTTACTTACGTCCCCCTGCCTTCTTCAGCACTTTCCAGAGTTTGCCAGAAATTAATAATAATCCTTGCATTTGATATAACATGTCATTGAGACATCTCAAAGCGCTTCACAGACGATACTGTTAAGTGAATTGACTATATTTTGTGGGCGAAATGCAGCAGCCAATTGCACACAGCAGTGTCCCACAAATAGTCATGGATTGAGTAACCAAATTATTATTATTCATTTTTTTTTAGAAAGATTATTACCCCTGAAAAGCAATCCGCAAATCGACTGGGTTCCAACTTATTGCTTACGTAAATACATTTATAGCCCCAAATCAACCAAATACCAGCCCTAAAGTAGCCCAACATTATGCATTGCCTCCTATGGGTAGCAGCAGAGTGGCCAATTTAGGTTAGCGCTTTTTGAAATTGTACGGAAAAAAAAGTCAGTGGGGTGGGGGGAGCGATTTGCAGGTTTAAATTAAAAAATCAGGCGGCCGCCCCAAACCGTTTCTCACGCACAAGTAATAATAATGACAATCCTTGCGTTTGATATCGTGCCTTATCACGTCTTCGAGACGTCTCGAAGCGCTTCCACAGAGCCGACTGTGAAGCGAGTTGACCCGCGTATTTTGTTTGCGGTCGAAACGCGGCAGCCGATGGCGCGCAGCAGCGTCCCGCAAACAGCGGCGGATTTTTAAGCCGCCGGATTCTTCGTCTTGTTTTTTTCTTCTTCTTCGAATCATTGCGAAGGGATTGTCGGGATCCACAAAAACCCAAGTTGCCGCGCAAGACGGAACCGGCCAACCCGGGGGTGTGTGTGTGTGTGTGTGTGTGTGGGGGGGCGGTGTGTGTGTGTGTGTGTGTGGGGGGGGGGGGTCAGCGGTTGTTTTTTTTCCTTCGCAGAGAAGAAGGAGCGCGGCCTTCCTTAGCTTCTCCTCGTGATTGCTTCGTTATATATATTTTTTTCACGCACAGTGGCAAATATACCAACAAGGACAGGAAATTAAATTTGCTGTTGAGGCGGTGGGAAAGTCAGGGAACAGTGTTGGGAAAGGGTGGGGGAGGGGGGGGGAGGGGGAGGGGAGGGGGGGGGGATTCCGCCTGAGCGAATATTTACTGTGAAGCGAATCGACTGGGACCACGAAATCCGGCCACGTCGGGGCTCTGGCTTCCCCGGGTCCAGGCTGAGGGGAGCCGGGGGGGGGGGGCAGCGGCTGCCCTCACCCTCACCCTCTCCCCCCACCACCCTCTCCGGTGCAGGTGCCGCTCCTCTGGGCTCGGGGTGGCCGCCCCGGCGTGACGTCAGGCGCGGGCGGTGCGGGGCGGGGAGGCAGCTGTTTGCGGGGCAGCGGTCGGTCGGTCAGTCAGAGGGAGAGGGTAGAGAGACGCCACGCACTGCCCCAGGCCCCCGGCGGGGGAAGGGGAAGATGTTCGCCTGCGTGCGCTACCTGCAGGGCCAGGTGCACCACATCCTCCCCGCGGCCCACATCAAGAACTTCCACCCCGCCTCCAAGGCCGACTTCAACAGGAGGCAGGTGTACCGGCTGCCGCCGCCGCTCGGCGGCCCGGGCCCGGGCCCGGGGGTCCCGGGGGAGTCGGACGGCGTGCCGGGCAGCGCCGTGGCCAAGCCCGGCCCCTGCCGCAAGGCCCAGATCCTGGCCCTGGGAGGTAATGTGTCTGTGTGGGGTCGTGGAGGGAGGCCGGGGAGGGAGTGGGGGGGCTGGGGGTGTCCCATCATGTCACGCTGTCCTGGCAGCAGCCTGAAGCTGGAGGGCATTATTATTATTATTATTATTATTACTCCCCCAACAAAATAAATAACATAAATAAATAAAAATTGTCGCTGACACTGGTGCAAAAACGGTTAAAACACGTGGCAGCTTCTCCCTCTCTCTCTCTCTCTCCCCCCCCCCCCAATGCTCGGGGAGAGGGTCTCTCCCTCACCCCCCCCCCCCCCAATGCTCGGGGAGAGGGTCTCTCCCTCACCCCCCCCCCCAATGCTCGGGGAGAGGGTCTCTCCCTCACCCCCCCCAATGCTCGGGGAGAGGGTCTCTCCCTCACCCCCCCCCCCCCCCAATGCTCGGGGAGAGGGTCTCTCCCTCACCCCCCCCCCCCCCCCCCAATGCTCGGGGAGAGGGTCTCTCCCCTCACCTGGTTTTGCACTTCTCATGGCGTTTTAAACCATGTCCCCCCCCCCCCCCCACTACCATACATAATTTTTTCCCTCTGATTCTTAATCCTTTTTTTTCTGTCCACTTTCCCTTCTCTTGTCAAAAAAAAACATCCCCGAAAACATTTTTTTTCTCTCTTATTCGCACGTTATTTTTTTACCCCTTGTTTTAAGAGCAGGAGCGGCAGCCGCTATCCGACAGCGGGTGAAGCTCGCGCTTGTATTCCTTTTGTTGATGGTTTTTTTTTGGGGGGGGTAAATGTCACGTCTTTTGGATAATAATAATAATAATCCTTGGATTTGATATAGCGCCTTATCGCGTCTTCGTTGACGTTTTCAAAGGGCTTCACAGTAAAGTAAAGTGAATGGACTGTGATTGGATGGCTTGGGCACTGACCTGCAAGGACGGTGCTGAGAGGGGGCAAAGGGCATTCCTGACCGCCTTCAACGATCATTTATTTGGATGCAAAGGCGAGGCCCGTGGTGCAGTGCAACAGTAAGGTTGAAGAGCGTGGCGGAGAATGTCAACAATCGGTCTCCCTGGATCTGAAATGGCCCTGAAGTGATGTGCTTAGCAACGCAATGTCATAATCGAGTCAACCCTCTGCAGCGGTCTCAGTATTCCAGTTCCTGAGCCAAGCGGGTCTCGGCCACTGCTGACGACCGCGGTGGTGGGCAGCCCCACTGGGGCTCCTTTGCAGGACTTGGAGGAGCAGGGATTCCCGTTGTTAACGCTGCAAGCCGAAGCCACGCTTGAAAGCAGTGGTTCATAAAAGAATATGTGATTCAATGTTCCTAGCAGTGGAATTGTGAGCGAGCATACTACCCTTCATTTCTTACTGCCCCCCTCTTCCACCTGAATAACCTGCTGATAGTTTGTCAAAATTCATAGATTGGCAATGGGATGGCCCGCTGACATGAAAGGCACGAGGCAAATGTATTTTATATTGATTGTATTGGCTGCTCAGGCTGAATGATTGGAAAATAACCCAGTTACCTAGGAGTCCTGTAGCTCAGCGGTTAGAGCACTCGCTTTGCAAGTGAGAGACCTGAGTTCAATTCCAGGCAGAGGGCGAAACCTTGGGCAAGTTTCCTTACTCCACACTCCTAATAATAATCCCTCCAAAACAAAAAACAATAAGAAATTGGTCATTTTCAATCTACGACTGTTAGTGGGACATTGCTGTGCGCAATTGACTGCCGCGTTCGCCCACAAATATAGTCAATTCACTTTACAATGTGTTCTGTGAAGCGCTTTGGGACGTCCTCCCGACGTGAAAAGCGCTATATCAAATGCAAGGATTATTATTATATCCTACCAGAATCAATCACTTTTAAAAGAGGATGAGAGTAAAATGGAGGAGGAGAGAAGCAATAGTATTGAGTGATATACAATAAAAATGTTGCAAAATTAAAAGTTCCTGATATTCTCTTTTTTCTTAAAACAAACTGTTTCCTTCAACACACAGACAGCAGGGAAGAGCTGGAGAAATTCTTGAAATTGAAAAGATACAAAATAATTGACAATTTTATCGAAGAGTCTGAATCTGACGATGGTGATCATACTGAGGATGAACCACATCAATTCTTCGGCATCCAGGTACAAAATTTGATTCAACTGGAAAAATGTTGAGTAGGTTTGTGTGTAGATGGTACCTTGGAGTTACAAAAAACTGAAGTTAGTGCAGTATTTTTTCTGGTACATATTCCGTGAGAATATTACACAACTAGCTTTTAACTACATTAACTAGAACCTACATTAATGCAACATTTATGTCATTAACTGTTGCTAATGTTCCCAATTTAATGGGTAGGTTGTAATATATGATAAAATATGAACATTGAAGAAAACATGGAAACACATGGATTTCAGCTTTTGCTACAGCTTTGGCTACTAAGATGAAAAGCAGGAATCTTAGGAAAACTTGTTTGGCACATTCTGTGGAATATTGTATTTTTCAATGAATGCTGAATGTGATCTTTCAAAAATACATTTCTAGTGGATTGTTTTCTCAGTAGAACTGAAAATTACTATGTTTATAGTAATTGACAAAATGGGAGGAGAATTTTCCCAGCTTGTAACACCACTGAAATTAGTCTTCCAGAAATATGAAAACTATCTTTGCAAAATTCCTAACATCCTGGTTTTATGGGGAAGGGGAGCTGTTTATTGCCAAATTGATGCATTGTCTTTGTTATGCTTTTCAAAAATGTTATACTTTAATGCATATTTGTACCGCTGATTTGACACCAGTGAGATTTGATGTTCACTTATATAAGATCCTAATCTCTTCAGGTCCTACACCTTGCAGTATAACTTGGGAATTGCAGTGTTTTTTTTTAAAAAGAACTGTAAACAACAATTTACATTGATATAGTAACTTTCAGGTGGGGTAGCATCTCAGGCCGCTTAAGAGTTTTAAAAACAAAATTTACAAGGTTCTGGATAGTACACTGATCCACCTAACATTTTTAATGCTTATTAATAGTTTTCATGGAGATGTTTCTTCGTTGGTGAAGTGCATCGAGTATTCATTTCTGGTCCTGTGGTTTGGTCAGTCTTTTTTGTTTGTCTTCTAGGAAAGATGAATTTCCTTTGAGGACGAACAGTGCAAACTTTAGGAGACTTAAACTGAACCTAAATTTTCTTCTGCAAGTATCCTATAAATTGAATGTGACTTAATTCTGTCCTGTTGATTAATGGATTTCAACCAATGCAGAATAAATGTTACCTCATACTGTACTTCCATCAAACGAATGGTGCCTTGTGCAGTTTTCATAGCAATTTAAAATGTACCAGAGACCAATCGTTGTCTAATTGTTCATTGAAAGCAAACGGGCTTGGAGAGTGAATAAAGTGACGTTAGCAAGGAGAAGAGGAAATTGAAGATTAACAATGTTGGAGTCATGTTCTGGGAAGAAAAATCTTTTTTCAACTAACAGTTGAAAAAAATATTGCTACACAAAGCAGGAAGTGACTGTTGGGGACCCGATTACCCAGAAGTTGGCCTTTTCTGTTTCTTGTTATTGTATGAATTCCAACAATCACATTATAATAGGCCTCCCCTATAGTCTGTGAAACATAACAGGCATTTATATTTTTATATTAATTGCCTCATTGTCTGTTTCATGTAGTGTGCCAGACCAACAAATTTGATTTCCCCGCATTGTGCAAATATTTATCGAATTGCCCTTCAGCAATATGTGTAATATATTTCACATATTTGTGTCTGGCTGCTTTGGGAGAAGTTCAACATGGGGTTAATCTGGCGGTGCACCTTATATCCCATCAAATGTGGGAAGTCATTTTTTTAAAATCTAATTTTCTAATGAATGGTGGTTTCATTTGCAAACAGGAAGTTTCTATTAGCACAGAAATATACAGTTTATACATTGCCTTCTCACCCCCCCTTATCTTTAAATACATATTGAACTTGCTAATTAACTTTAGCTCATTATAACGTGTACGCGGAATGGCTATACATCCATTCATTGCTGAATCTAGTTAATATTTTAAATATTAATCACTTTGATTTTTGATAGTTGAGGAACATAAGACACTAATTTAACATAGATACTTGTTGCACCTTTGTATAATTTGTGCCCCCTTTATTGCTATGTGAATAGGTCAATTAATCATGGAATGTGAATGCAATCTGTTTTGCAAATCATTATAGCAAAAGGCAATATTCGGTCCATTGTGAAATGTTTTGTCTGACAATATCTAATTATTTGCATTTAAGATTAAATTTCCTTCCTCCTTGCTTCTCTTCCCCAACCCTACCATGACAAAGTGTTCAATGTATTTTTTATGTTGAATTAAGAACAGAAGAGTTATTTGTTCCGTTTCTCTCAGGAGCAAGATGTAATGTGCTTTGAAGATAGTAGTGACGATGATGACCACACGCTGAGGATCTTTGATGAACTCAAAAATAAATATTCTTGTGTCAAGGCCAACAATAAAAGGTTGATTCAGGAACTTAAAAAAGTCAAGACAAAACTCCACTTTGCTGAAGAAAGACAAAAAGAATATGAACATATGGCTTCTGAGCTACAAAGACTGAGGGACCTCAACATGGATCTTCAAAATGCACTACTTTTGAAGTTATTTAGATGTAAGTTTCATCTTCAGAGGAAAAAAAGTTTGTTTGATTTCAGATGACAAACTAGTGACTTGGGTGTGATGAGGGGTAGGTAAATGAGGTCTGACTCAAAAAGTGACGTATTTTACTCAGAATGTCGGAATCAAGTCATCATTCTGTGTCCGTCTCAGTAGTCTGGTTCCTGAGTCAAGCAGATCTGCAGACAAATCATTAACCATTTTAACTGGTTAATCGCCAGCAGTACCCCCAATGTACACCGTGGAGACCCCAAGCCTCGGCTCTCACCAAACTGCTCCAAATACTCACTGGAGTTAGCAATCGGAGAGAGCGTGTACGTTCCATTCACGGGAATATCCATAATAAATAATCGTTGCATTTGATATACCACCTTATCACGCTGTTGAGATGTCTCAAAGTGCTTCACAGAATATACTGTAAAGTAGAGTGACTGTATTTTGTGGATGAATCCATGTGTAAATGGATTCTATATATGTAGAACTCTGTCTGGTTTGGATATACTTAAGTATATGGTAATGATTTTCCGCATGAGTCAGATATCCTTCTGACCAAAAAAAGGAGTGAAAAAAATCATGAGTGTATTATTCCCATGACTATGTAAATTCTGATAAATTAATCTTTGTTGAATTGTCTAACTTTTTACATCCTTTCATGTATTACTCTGCCCTGCAACAGTTCGTGGCAGTTTAGGTTTAGCAAAGCACATTCTAGGTACTAAACTTTAAAACCTTAAGCCTGGTAAATAAATTGTGCAGTTAGTGAGATGTAATAGCTAATCATTTAATGTACACTGGAAATTTAATACAGTGTACTCCGTAAAATTGCATGGACAGATCCATGCAACTTTTTACTTGTATGGGGTATGCAATTACCTGAAGTTAATTAGTCGCATCATCTTCTCGTTGCTCTCCGCGCTGCCACTCTCCATGCTGTCGCTCTTTGTATCTCCCACTCCAGCTCTCTTTCCATCATTGTCTGTGCTGCCTCTCTTTATACCTCCCGCTCATCTCTTCCCATCGCTCTTTATGCTGCCGCTCCCTGCACTGCCTCTCTTTATACTACCCATTTAGCTTGCTTCCTGTCGCTCTCCCTGCTGCCTTTTTTTAAACACCCGTTTCATCTTTTTTTCCAGTTGTTCTCAGCGCTTCCTCTCTATGCCTCCCGTTTCACTTTCATCCATGCTTCCTTCCATACATACACCTCAAGGGGCCAACTCCTCAACCAATGTAATTATCCAATCTAATACATGTACAAATGAAATTGACAGGCTATCTTTCATGCAATTAAGTGAATTACACAGTTATCTGGTACACATTTGAGTGGAGTGCAGTACCATGCAAACAAATAGTGAATATTCAGTTCCCAGAAATTGCTATGCAATTAAATGGGAGCATGTAATTATCCTATATGCAATTAAGTGGAATATACTGTATTTGTAATGTTTCTTAAAGAAATTCATGTGCTATAATGTCTAGTCTCAATGTTGCAAAGTGCTTCCCTGGTAATTGCTGTCACATGTTGTGACTGTATATTTGTAGGCAAACAAGGCAGCCAACAATGTCCTACATACAGGCATGAAATAAATAAATTAATCATTTATCTGGAAGATTGTTGGCCAGGACATAGGATGAAACTCCCTTGTACTTTCAAAATAGTATGCAGGAGGAAATTCTTGTGAGTGGTAGGTGCACAGCCTTTGGCAAAGGTGGTCATTAATCAGATTTCCCATTATGCTCACCCACAGCCAAAGATGCTGCATGTAACGCTTATCAGAAGTTTTACCCAATGTGATCTTTGAAGTGCTTTTGAACAGGTAGATGGAATCTTGGTTTAATATTTCATCCAAAAGACTGCGCCTCTGACAATGTAGTGCTTCCCCAGAGAGAACTGGAGTGTCATCTTTCACTGTAAGCTTGGAGAACTGATGTAGGCCTTTGAACCCACAACCTTTTGACCCAGAGGCTGGAGTGTTGCCACCTGAGTATAAAGCTGATAATCACTTGGAACAATTCACTGAAATTTGTGTGGTGCATGGCATGCTGGAGTACCAGTGTTGGGCACATGTTTCTTCGCTGAATTCTTGATCGCCACTTAGAAAAAAAGTGTTACTGGGCTGCTTGCACACTTCTTTAGTTGTCCATCTTAAACAGCTGATGCTTAGGAGCCGGTCACTCAACTACTCAGTCAGATCAGAGGGTGAGGAAAACCTTGGTACCTCTACAGTCAGCCATTTAGTTTGGGATTCACTTTGGTGGGGGGTGATTCCAGTGCCCGTCTATTAGAACATGTTGAAGAGATATTTTTGGCATCTTGAAGAGTTGTCATGTCAGGACTCTGGCTCTTCCAAGCTAATCTGGTGATATAGTTTACATCTTGAAATGCTGTTCATTTTAACGCAAGCCATTGCCTCTGGACTTATCCAAAGTGGTTCTACCCTTGGAAATCAGTATTGGTGCACTAACATATATACCACTCAGGCATCCTATACTGCAAGCCTTTAGTGTATGTTTCACTGGTACCGGATCATTTGCAAAATTTGTGTTTTGATTATGTGCTGTTTATAGTTTCTTCAAATTATTCACATCATAAGTGCTTTGATTTTGTTACAGCTTTTATGAAATAATGAAAATTATTTAGCTTTTAAATTTGCTGTTCCTCAGTACTATCCATTGCCTGGTTGGCATCCTGGAGCTTTCTCTAGCTTACCCACGCGTACGGAAGCTGCATACGATCATTTGGGTAATTAACCACTGAAATAAGGTTAGCCACTAAGAGTAGTTGAGGCCAGGATCTGAACTCTTAAGCAACAAACCGGTTGATATTGTGATGGGAGGATGGGATGGTGGGATCAAATGCATCGAAGGGCCTTCTTCCAAACCTCTCTTGTGATTAGGTAGACATGTTTTCATATGTAGTGCAGGTTTCATTGCCAGTTTCTGGTAAGATTTGACTATCAACAAACAGTTAAATAATTTTGCAAAAGAAGATTAATAAATAATAATAATAATCCTTGAATTGCAATGATTAGATGAGAATATTAATAGTAGAAAGGGATAGTTCTAGTGTAAAATATGTTCTTCCCTGTGATGTCATGCAAAAGTAATTTCTGAATTCCTCTCCACAGCCTAAAGGAGTCCAGAAATTATAGGTCTGCAAGTCAGCTCAGCTGATTTTAGCAACTGTTCCATCAGCAGCAGCTCCACATGGTCTCTGGCAGTGGTCATCCATGACTGAAAAAAGATGCTAGTGAGTGGTAACTTGCTGATATCAGCTGAACAACTCTTTGCAACTATCAGAGCAAATATCCATGAAGCTGTGGTGAGGAGATTAAAAGTAAGATTCTTCCACATTTTATTCAACCTCCACATACAAAAGGGAACTTCCATCAGCCAAAATAAAAAAAAATCACAGTAGGAATAAGGGAACCTGCTCAAAATAATATGTTCAGGTCCGGATTAGTTAATGAATTAAGAGAATGCTCTGAACAAAACGATTCGACAGCACAAAGAAATCGGAAGGAAGACATAAGGTTACTGAGACACTTCGGCAAGACTGGGACTACATTCCATTGTAGTGCTGTGGGTAAGCTACATTATCGGAGTGCTATCCTCTGGTTGAGTAGTTAACCTAATCTGAAAGTTCAGCCAAGGTATAAGTCTGGCTCAGATGGTAGCACTCTTGCAGCTGAGTCACAAGGTTGCGGGTTCAAGCTCCATGTCACGACTTTGAACTCATAGTCTAAGCCAGTAGTGGCCAACCAAGGAAATAAATGTTCTTGATTTATGGCTTACATCAGCCTAGACCAGTTGAGGCCATGGGTTGGCCATCACTAGTCTAGGCTGACACTCCAGTGCAGTGTTGGGGAGCACTGCATTGTCACAGATGTTGTTCAGGTTAGACTTTAGAGTTCAGGAAGACGAGAGATCCCATGGCACTATTCATAAAAGATAAGAGAGTTTCTTCTGGTTTCCTAGCCAACCATCCCCCAGACAAAATTGTTCAGTTCCAGCCTTCTGCATGTCTCCCGTTCCCTCTACCATGCCATCAGCCTCTGTGTCCTGAAACTGAACTCCCTGCATCAATTCCTCCGCCTTGATCATTTTCATATTTCACCCGAAGACTTTCCGCTTCGACTGTGCCTAAGGTCGCCTCTCCGTCTCTGTGTCAAGCTCCGCCATCGTTAAAGCATTCTGAAATGTTTTCCAGTATGAAAGGTGTTACATAAATTCAAGTTGTTATCATTCATTCATGGTATTGGTGGGACATTGCTTGTGGCAAATTGGCTGCCAGTTTCAACCACAAAAAACAGTCACTCCACTTTACAATATACACTGTGAAGTGTTTTGGGACATCCTTCTGATGTGAAAGGTGCTATAGCAAATGTAAGGATTATGATAAAGATTATTGACAACTTCATCCAACATTGAGCAAATGTTTGGTGTCAATGACAAACTTGTTTTAGTTGAGTGACTACAGCATTAACATTTCTAACTTGCTCAAACTTGTATTTAAGCTTTCTGACCAGCAACCCAAATGAATCACCTCATGTTATTTCATTCTTAATTCAGGTTGATCCCAAGATTCAATAAAGGAAGAACAAAAATAGGGTATGATGGATTATCTTTTAAGAGATGTTTGTTGGAGTCCTTTATAGTTATCTCAGTTATTGGGATGGTATCGCAGCATATATTTGGCTTTGCTAAGATGGTCACTGAGGTGTCTCCTGCTGTAAGGCATGGGTCAAGCTCTGACATTAATGGGTACAAGAACTCAGCAACATCACGCAATGCCTTTGCACTTTCAACTTCTAATTGCCTGTTTTCTATCTTGATTTTGGCAGGGGAATGGTTTCATTTTCCAGGTACTTCTTCAGCTAGTGACTTGGGACAGAGCATTCCTTTGCTCCATATTCAACATTGATTTCTTTTGTGAACAATGCTCAATTGCTTCCCAATTAGGAGCACAATTACCATAATATCTTTGATATGAATAAGAACTCTGTAGATTCAGTGAATGCGCTAGTGAGTCATGTTTTTCCAGATGTATTTTTTATTATTATGCACTAATTTTTCTTCAATAAACCTAAAAAGTACTAGGTGGCAGGACATGACACAGGAGAGGGATGGATTTGGGATTGATAGATCATTAAAACAATTTTTATTAGCATAGTGTGTAGTAACCGTAAAAAGATCTAATAGGATGGCAGGATATACAGCATAAGTGATGGAGGATATGTCAGGAAGTGGTGCTGAACTTGTGCAGGACACCTCCTGGAGAAGTGGTGTAGAACTGTTTATTATTTAAGTTATTTGATGAAAGGAATCCAGCCATCTCCTCAAGGAACAGTTTGAGCACCGAAATACACCATTTATTAAAAACTAAACAGCTTTATTAAGCATCAAGTCAGAAATGAAAGCTAAGGGTAGACGAAAGGGGAGATTTCTACATGGAAATATAATAAATTAAGAAAAGAATACTTGGAATTGGTAATACAACTGGAACTCAAGTTAAAATGGAAATTTACTGTTATCTGGCGGGAGATCTTGATTAGGTTGAAACTGTTAAATAAACTATTTTGAAAACAACAACAAATTCCATTTGTATAGCTCCTTTCAAGTCAGGAGGACGTCCCAAGGCGCTGGACAGTCAGGGATCTGCACCTGAGCTGGTAGTTGGGATCAAAAGGGTTGGAAGGCAGGGAGGGTAGGGGTGGCAGGGTGACCGGAGAGGAGAGTATTGCGACTGGTCTTGAAGGAGTCAGGAGGAGCGAGGAGGAGGTACTGTGAGATGGAGTTCCACAGGGTGAAGGCAGAGAGGCTAAAAGCCCACCTGCTAATGCTGGGACAGACAAGGTAGGGGACGTGAAGCAGGCCGGAGCCGGCTGAGCAGATGGAGCGGACAGGTTGGTAGGGAATTAGGAGGTCACAGAGGTAGGGAGGCGCAAGGCTGTGGAGTGCTTTGAAGGTGACCAGAATCTAGAACTATTCTTTGAGTGATGGGGAGCCAGTGGAACCGGGCGAGGATGTGAGTGATAGGGTCGCGGAGCCTGGTGCAGGAGAGGACACGGGCTGCAGAGTTCTGGATGATCTGCAGCCTATGGAGGGAGGAGTTGGGGAGGCTGGCAAGCAGGGTGTTTGGGTAGTCGAGCATGGATGTGATGGCAGTTTTGATGCAGCTTGCTGATAACTCTAAACCTGTTATATTACATACATTTAAGAAACAACACAGATAATTTCTGCTTAAAGAAGTCGGTTAGAGTCTATTTGCCAGAGTTCAACAGTCCTCCTTTAATCTTGCAATACTGGAAGATCCTACCTTCTCATCATCCTGGGTCTGTTGCTCGCATTTGTATTTTGTCCTTGTTAACTCGTGTATTTCCACTTTGACTTCTTTTCGGGTTTCTTTTAACCGTGAATGGAAGTGGCTTTTAGTGCTCTCTGGTGTGCTCTTTTTCAAAATCTCTGCATGATCTTCAAATATGCAAAATAGTATTGAAATGTACTTTCAAACATACAAAGTAGTATCGGATTTTTTATGCAAGGTTTATACTGTGCATTTGACAGCAAATTGTTGCGATTTTGGCACCAACTCACCACCGAAGGTGCAGTATAAACTGGGACTCAGCAGCAGCAATTGTGGTTCTGGAGATAGTTACTCCCTCACAATTGTGGGCTGTAAAATACAGCTGTACTCACATGCCCATGCTGCAATGAAAATACTCTGGCTCTCCATTTAATCTGGCCCATGAGTTTTCAATCCATCGTTTTCTAAATGATCTTAAAGAGCTGGTTAAATGAGGTGGGTGGTGGGGGTGGTGTTGCGGAATTTGCAGCAACTTGAAGCTTAAATCGGACTTCCTGTTCCATTTGCTAAGCTGCTAGGAGTAAAGTGTCATTGTTCCCAGCAGTCTAACACTAGTAATGTGGCATCAATACACCACAATAGTGTTTGCTCAAGTTTTTGCGACTGGCTTGAATGCTCTGGATTGAAAAAAGATTCTATGGATATTCCCGAATAGACTTGACCCAATTACCACACTTATGAGAGGTGTGATGTACAATGTTCTCTGTGAGAACTGACAACTTTTGTGAATTTGTGTTAGAATTCTTCATCACTCGTTTTTACTTGTGTTCTGTTACATTATCGCTTTTCCTCCCCATCTGACTTTCTCTGTTGACCCCGTGGCTAGGATTTTAATGCACATAGCATTTTTATCCCACATTGTGTTGTGTCCACCAAGACTTCCACAAGGCAGTGGATGGATTTGTAAGACAGTTTCAGTGTAATGTGAAAAACCCAACACATTGTGTATGATCCATTGTGTGTCCTGATGCAATATTTGTAAGTGGAGGTGCTCAAATACATTCTACTTCTGGCAGAGGGATGCCATAATGCAGGCATTACTATTTAAAATTCATGTTACTCATACTGTGCTTTAGAACCCAATGACAATTACACTGCACACTAATGCTGCTGGTATTCATTATCAAACAGGTGGGCAGTGGATGAATAGGTAAATAAAATTTGTGTTAGCCAGAGAATACTGACCTCACACACTGCACACTCCTGCCTTCTCCAGAACTTGGGACACTATTATATAGGCACTTAAGCAACATATGACTCGCTACATTTGGGTTTGAATAAAAATTTCCTCCAGGATTCTTAAAAATACAGTATTAAAAAAGTTTCCTCCCTTAACTTAAAGTACTAATGAAACAAAAATGTATTGGAAATTTCAGCCAGTGTTGCATAATATAAATTAAATATAAAATGCTTTGAAACGTATGCATGATTAACTTAATATGGAAACATTTCATTTTTGGTGGAAGGTTAAATGCCCGGTATTATCAACATTACTTGGAAATCATAGTTTTTTGATAATTTTTTTTAACAATCTCAACATTAATTGTCTAAGTGTGGCAAAGTGCAACCACATCTTTCACTATCTTGTTTCCTTCATTCTCCCAAATAATTTAATTTATGTTCATCATCTTGTCTCTGTTTTCTGATTATTTTCATTTTCACTCCCTATTCAATCTTTAATAATATTTCCTGTAATTTGAATTGTTGAAGGTGGTTGTTCAATGAGATTCCAAAACAATAAATATGGTGACTATATTAGGTAATTTACATTGAATTGATTTCTTTATAAACCATACTAAGTACTTGGATTGAGTTTTTAATTTTTCAAATTGATTTTAATATTTTTGCATTTTCAGTGCCAGAACAGTATCATGGATCGAATCCTGAAGAAGAGCTGATTGAGCATGCGGCAACAGATAGGCTGATTTCCAGTACTCCAGTAACATCCATTCTTCAAGACCATTTTAACATGCAACAGAGAGCATACGGCTGCAAGAAAAGTCCACATGTTTTACCGACTCCCAGTACCTCCAATCATCTGGAGAGCCAACTTGAAAACGGGAACATCATGGTGCCATGTTCGTGGGGTTCAACCCAAGCCATTGCTGTAGCTCAGCCTAATGTTTACGCTGTACAAGATGGAAAGGTAATGTCAGATTTATGTATTAGAAATACATTTCTATATTTTACGTATATAAGCTAATTTGGGAAATAAAGATTCTAATCCATGTTTTGGTAATATATGTTTTTTTACTATTTATCTCCAGACGATCATCTCAGTGTTTGATTGTGGTGTTAATTTTAGGTTCCATCAGCCATTAATTTAGATGGAGTAAAGGGACTTCCCTGCTGTGGCTATTATAAACAAACTTGTGTTTTTTTTCTTTCAGTTATCCTAGTTTATAATCCCCTCCAAATCTATGCCCACAAATTGACTGCTCATTTCATTGTTGCATATGGGACATTGCTGACGCAGTTTATCTGCTGCATTTGCTTATATAACAACATTAACTTAATTTCTGATCAATTATATTTTGTAAAGTGCCTTCTTTCTACATGAAAGGTGCTATATAATTGCAAGTTGTTGTTGTCGTCAATAGGTCCACATTGGAGCTAATATATGGATTGACGAGGACAAATGGGAGACTGTGAAACGTCAGCCAAGTGATTCAAGATTTACAAAGTGTTTGGCAGTAGCTGTCTGGGGAGTGGAAACGCTAAAAGACAGGAGTGTCACTGGAATTGCATGCAATTCAACAAAGTCATCACCTAAACCACCTCTTTCCCCTTATAAAGTGCAAGTTATTAAAGGTAATTTTGTAGAATAGGGACAATTTTTAATCTTAAAACAAATGTTTAACTTTCTGAGTTTCTTTCCATCATACATCATATCAGTATATCTGCACTAAATGGGACTGGCCATGTTATGTTTACGGAAAATGGCAGGTAACAGGTCATTAAGCATAGTACAGTGTTAACTAAAAACTTCCTGGACCAGAAATTATGCTGTCACAATAGTACCACAATACTACTGCTTCCATTCCCTCCCCATGTTGTGCCTTCTCCTCTCCCTCCATGCTAACTGCCCTCAGCATGGTATCAGCCCCTCTATTTGTCTTCCCCTCTAACCTTTTACTGTACACTACTTGTGTCAGAGCAGTCACTAACTCCTGTTGCTAGAGTTCAAGTGTGCAAACTGGAAAAATATGTCGCAGGTTACAGATACGCATTCTAAAACTTATGAATTGTGCAACTAAAGTTTTGTTGTGTTAAAATTTCATCACAATTTTTTAATCTAGGATTTTGGCTCTTAAACTAATCATAGTACCAAACTGTTGTTCCAGGTTTTAGATTAGCTAACTCAAACCATGATTTGAACTTGTAAATTTCCCACAGAGATGAATTGTCTGAACTGTGAATAGTTCAGTGCCACTTCTACTATCTTTGTAGAATATAATGAAATCTGAATTGCCAAGCGTTCCTAATGCTGATTGATAATGCCTAGATTTTAGCATTAAGCAAACTTAGAAATTCTTTTCCAGGCAGACTTGCATGTGTATGCCTTTATGGCGAATGAAACATAGACTACAAAATTAATGACATATTACAGATGAATTCAAATTTTATAGTGATCGGAATTATGTTTCTTGCTTTGTACAATTTAAATGTTTCATGACTGCTTTGGAAATGTTTACTTTATGCAGGCGTTGATGAGCTCATCAAACCTATTTCAGTTGTTCTCGTTTTCTTATGTCGTTTTATTTTTATGTAAATTTTCTACTTGACAAATATATTTACTTTAAAACAAACATTGTTGGCAAATTCCATGATTGTTTTAATATTTTAAAAGTATTCAATATGACTTATTTATAGAACTAAATACTTGTGTTTCTTCCCTTCACAGAACAATTGTTGAATAGAATAAGACAAGATGCCAAAGATGATAATGAAATTCATAAGCGACTAAATAAAGTGAATCGATATATAGGGGAGAAAATAATGGACATTAATAAACAATGGCGAAAAGCCAAAGCAGACTTATCAAAATTTAGGAACTGTGAGTGTGAGATGGGGCTAAAATGTGAAACTCATGCTGATTGTGAAAGATCTGAGGTACCTATCAAGGAAGAGATTGAAACATTTATCTACGAGTAATCTGCACGAGAGTTCATGTTGTGTGATCAGAAAGTTGTGTTTATGAAAACACTGGCTATAATTGATGTATATTACTACTGCTTGTTATTCATATCATTTCTGTTAATGATAGAATGAGCCAACTGAAAATGTTTTTCTATTACTTATATATAACTGTCAGTTTTAAACAGTAAAACTCCTGTTACTCGTATCTTTTGGGACCATAACATTTAAAATGCCTTACTCAAAGTCTGATTTGCAGGCAAATTGTGAAAGTCCTAGAAAATCCAATTTAATCAAAATATCTACACTGCGCGTGCATAATTTAATGTAGCCAGTATGTGATAACTCGTCCTTGCGATCTTGCACATGACGTGACGGGTTAAGACTACATTTCCCAGATTTCCGTACGTCTTCACCAGTCCCTGCATGTGCACTTACAGACGAGCGTTGGAATTGTGTTGAATCACAGGAAATGAAGTTCTTCTGCACGTGCATTGAGGATCAAGACGTAAGTTTCCTGTGATTCATTGCAGCCGACCAGTAAGCACGCATGCGTCGACAGGCTAGGCGTAATTTCCTGCAATTCAAAACCTCCGGTAAGTGCAGGAATGTAAGGGAGTGAGGTTAGGAATTAAAAGGTGAGTAGCACAAATCGTGCAAAGACATCTTAAGTGGTTTTGATAGGAAACTGAATGGGACTCGAGTGAATACACACCTTGGGCGTTTATCCGATTTATAAAGATAAGACTTATGCAAGTTTTACTATACCATCAGTAATGTTAAATGAGGGGAATTTTTTTTAAAAATTCTTATGATTTTAAATATTGTAGCTGAGTGGTCAGCACTAATTTTAAATGATGTGTTACATCAAGATGTCCCATTCCCCCCCACCAAAAAAAATCTACAATAATCATTCCCCTCCTTTACTGCAACTCCTATCCGTCTTTTTAAAAAAAAATGTTCAGGAAATTTATTTGAGAGGTGTGGGAGTATGAGAAATCATTAAGTTTTTATCTTTAATGGTTTTGTTACAAAATCTCTTAAAAATTTCTAAATGTCTTATGTGCGTGGTATACTTGATCTATTTTTAGCCTACATTCCTGTCATTTTGCTATGTGACTGCCTGCTTTTCTTCTGTCAAACAAGTGTCTTGCACTTGCATATCTTCTCTTGACCCAGTGTTTATGTATTGGCAGTAACTGCCACAACATGAAAACTGTTATTACTGAACACAACTGTGATGATCTCACCACATTAATCTATCAAGGTGCCATGTTTTGACAACAATCAAATCAGCTTCTCTAAAACTTGACCCTCTGAGAATAAAGAGTTCACAAGAAATTGTATCCTGTTTTGAATATGCAATGTATATGCTATGAATGGCACTGAAGAAAATGCTGAAGTTTCAAATATCGTATTTTATGCAAAGAGAAGAAATGGTATAAAGTGGAAAGTAATGGATACTAAAGGATGCTAAGTAGTATTGAAGGAAATAGGAGAGGAAATTGCAGATGCATTCGTCATAATTTTCCAAAGCTCACTAGATTCGGGAATTGTGCCCTTAGATTGGAAAATTACGAATGTCACCCCTTTATTTAAGAAGGGAGGGAGAAACCGGGAAACTACAGACCTGTCAGTTTAATGTCAGTTGTAGGGAAAATACTGGAATCCATCATCAGGGACAAAGTGACCTAACACTTGGACAGGTATGAGTTAGTCAAAGAGAGTCAACATGGGTTTGTGAAGGATAGGTTGTGTCTGATTAATCTAGTTGAATTTTTTGAGGAGGTCACTAAAATGATGGATAAGAGTGTCTACAGATGTTGTTTATTTGGACTTTCAGAAGGTATTTGATGAGGTTCCACACAAAAGATTATTATTGAAAATGGAAGCGCGTGGAGTCGGAAGTAGCCTTGTGACGTGGCTTGGTAATTGATTGGGAGGCAGGAAATAGAGAATGGAGATAAAGGGAACGTTCTCTGATTGGTAGGACATGACAAGTGGTGACCTCCATGGGTCTGTACTGGGACCCCAGCTATTCACCTATATTATATATATATATATATATAGACTTGGATTAAGGAATAGAAAGTTTTATATCCAAGTCTGCAGACAACACTAAGCTAGGAGGCTCAGTAAGTTGTGTAAATGGGAGTAGAAGGTTACAAAGGGACTTAGACAGATGAAGTGAGTGGGCAAAGCTGTGGCAGACAGAGTTCAATGTAGGGAAGCATGAGATCATCCATTTTGGACCAAAAAAAGATAAAGCAGAATGTTTTCTCAATGGGGAGAAATTAAGAACTGTGGAGGAACAAAGAGATTTGCGTGTCCACAAATCATTAAAAACTAGTTCCCAGTTGCAAAAAGTAATCAAAAAGGCGAATGGAATGTTGGCCCTTATCTCAAGGGGTCTGGAATACAAAAGGGGAAGAAATGATGCTTCAGCTGTATAGAGCGTTAGTCAGACCCCCATCTGCAGTGCTGCCTTCAGTTTTGGGCACCACACCTCAGGAAAGATATATTGGCCTGAAGGGGATGCAGCTGTTCACCAGAATTTTACCAGGCCTAAAAGAGTTAAGTCACAAGGAAAGGCTGCGTAAGCTTGGATTGTATTCCCTTGAGTTTAGAAGGTTGAGGGGTGATTTGTTGGAGGTATTTAAGATGATAAAGGGATTTGATAGGGTAGATACAGAAAAGCTATTTCCTCTGGTGGGGGAATCCAAAACAAGGGGACATAGTCTTAAAATTAGAACCAGGCCATTTAAGCTTGAAATCAGGAAGCATTTTTTCACTCAAAGGGTGGTACAAATCTGGAATTCTCTCCCCAAAAGGCCGTTGATGCTGGATCCACCACAGCTTCAAGAGTGAGGTTGATAGATATTTGGTAGGTCAGGGTATTAAGGGATATGGGGAGAAAGCGGAAAATTGGAATTGAAAGGATTAGTTGAGGTACAGATCAGCCACAATCTAATTAAATAACGGAACAGGCTCGAAGGGCTGAACAGCCTCCTGTTCATATGGTACCCCTGAATAGCTTAGTGATGAAAATGTACAGCATGTCAATTAGCATCTGAGGAAAATGTGAGGTAAAGATTTCAGTATGATTCTACATCAAAATTCATTGTGATCGAGCAGCTCCTTTATAACACTAACATGACAAGTGAGATGAAACCAAGAAAGGAAAAGAAATAGGAAAAAGTTGAAAAAGTAAAATGACTAACTGCATACACAGAGGTTGCTGGTAGATTAAACCAGATTTAAAATTCTCAAAAGCAACTTAAAGAATGAAAGATTGGGATTATAAAAGCAAAAGACAAACTACAAATGAATAAAAGCAAGTGAAGTGCAATAGTCTCAAACGATCAAATTACTTATTTTTTATTTAAGTGATCATTAATTCAACAGATTTTTATTTTTACTATGAAACACCAGATTCTAAAGTCAGACACTAATTTTTTTTTAGTCAGCTGATACATACAAAACCACCATGCTTAAGAGTATCCAAACCAAGAATTCCATGTATCCCACCTACACATAGAGATCCCAGAGATAGATTGTTGGAGTAAAATGCACACTCTCCCTGGAGGGACGCATCCTGCTTGCCTAATTCCGGAAAGTATTAGGCACAGGTTGACAAAAGCCAAGGCTTGGGGACACGGGAGTGTACGTTAGGGTACTGCTGGACTCTAAATCAGCTAAAACTGCATAGCTTGCAATTGATATTGCTGTTTGGCAAGCTAGGACCGCCCTACCCATTAGGGCTTTGGTTGGCAGGAATAACAAGCTGAGTTTGATGAATCTCTGCCTCCAGTGACTCATCTGCCCTTCTAGGACCTACTGTAGGGCCATGGCTATGATGTCATTGGCAGTACCCTGGAATACTGTGTACCCATGTAGCTCAGTAACTGGATCACTGAGACCGCTACAGGGCTTTTGTAAGTATCTAATGAAATCAGAACTTTTTTTTCTGAGTCCTGTTGTGATTGTGTTCACAGGTTTCTGCTGCATGCTACAGTTTTTTTTTGGAATCCAAAGCAGACATTCTTGTTTATCTAGCTTAAATTATAAAGTTAATTATTTTTAAAGTTAAAAATTGTAAACTCAATCCACTTTACAGTATATTCTGTGAAGCGTTTTGAGATGTCGCAATAAGGCTCTGTATCAAATGTAAGGATTATTATTAGCTTCTATTGTGAGATGATCACTCTTATCTAGTAGCCTGTCCACACCTGAACTCTCAGGCCCGCTGCTTTCCCTCACCACCATAACGTTGCCCACCTACCCCAATATCTCACTCCACGAGCATCCTCATTCATGTTTTCATCAGATGCAGGCTTGACTGTGCCAATACCCTGCTCACCGGATTCCTCAGCTCTCCCACACAAGTTTCAGACTATCCAGAACTCTAGTTGCCTTGCCCAATTCTGCTTCTGTGACCTCTATCATCCCTATCTACCAGACTGCTCCCTTAGCTCAGTGAACACCGCCTGCTTTATGCCCCCTCTGCTATCTGCTATTAACGGCTGAGCTTTCAGCCATCTGCTTCCATTCTTGGGAACTTCATCCCAGAGTCCCTCCGATTGCTCCCTCCCAATGTTCAAAGCCCTTTTTTACCGCACTTTCAGTCATCTTTCCTGTGATCCTACTGACAAAGCCGCTCCTTTCACTCAGAGATCACTGGCCTGCTTCATGTCTCCCACCATATCTACCACACCATTGGCGGCCGAGCTTTCAGCCATTCTGACCCCGATCAATATTCTGAAAGTGTTCTGGAACTCCTTCCCGGATTCTCTTGGACCGATACCTCTATCATAGTTTCTTGAGAATAAAGTACACCACACTCAATGCATTCCAAATTGTTTAACACAGTCTCACTTCAAATACACTTTCTCCAATTTGTCTTCCAGCACCTTCCCTGACCTCAGTGTTCATGGTTTATACTCTGATTCTGTTCAGTCTCATCAGGTGATCAACACTGATATTAATTTCTTTCCTCGAAATGTTACCCTGATCCTGGTGCTTTTGGTTGCACCTGGCATGTTTTGATGTGCTAATAAAGCCAAGTGTACATCTCAGTCCACTTTTCTTGCCATCTTCATCATTTTCTCCACAATTTATACATTTGTCTCTGCAGACCCATTGCTCTGTGGATATCGTGTCAATGTTATGTGCTTGATGTCCCATTGTTATGCAAAATTCCCAAACTTCTGGGATGTGAATTACAGTCACTTGTCAGTAGGGCACAGCTTGCAACAACAAATGACATTTGTATAACGCCTTTCATGTCAGTAGGATGTCCTAAAGCGCTGGAACTTTTTGTCTTTTCCACCACAGCTTGTGCAGTCATTCCCATTCAATATACTTCTTTTTTATTTTGCCATATAAACAAAAAGTATTTTACAATGGAGTAAATCCGTTTCTACATTCCTCCTTATAGTTCTAACTGAACCAACCCTGACAGCCGCTCATCTCAACCCCACACGTCGATTCCCTTTACAGTATATTCTGTGAAGTGCTTTGAGAATTTTCGAAGACGTAATAAGGCACTATATCAAATGCAAGGATTATTATCTCAGAAGCTATGCTAAACCATAGGCTGGTAAACATTTGACTCTGCAACTACACTCAACTAGCCCTGGGAGATACTGACATGGCAATTACATTGAACCAGCGCCGTCACACACCAATTGTGCAGCCAAACTAAATGAGTCCTAGCACATTGAAACAGTATTAACACTAAATCAGCCCTGGCACACAGTTATCTCAGTAGCTACACTAAACCAGCCCTGGCAGACACTGACTCAACAATTACAATGAACAACCCCTGGCAGACAATGTTTTGTGCATGCACAGTGAAAAAGCCCAGGTACACACTGACTCTTGGTGAATGCACTGAACCAGTCCTGGCAAATACTGATTATTGCAGCTACCTGTCAGACACTGACTCGGCAAAAGCACTTAACCAGCTCTGGCAGAATCTAACTTGTCATTTTTACTGAACTAGCACTGACAGACATCAACCCTCTAGGGTTACATTGAACTAGTCCTGGCAGACACTGACTGGAACTGCACTGAATCAGCCATGGCAGACACCAACTCTCTGGAGCTACACTGAACATGTCCTGGCAGCTACATTAAATCAGCCACAGGAGGCGCTGACACTCGGCATCTGCACTGAAACAAGAGATGTTGACAATCTTTTATCCCGTCTTTCCTTTTAAATCTTAACATGAACTTTCTGAAGGGTTATAGCTCTATGTGCCCCCACACCCCCACTATCCACTGCACCATTAGTAGCCCCCACTCTCCGTAACTCCATCCCCATCTTTCCTACAACTGAACCGCCCAGTGTGCTTCCATCCTTCAGCAATCACTGTCCTGCCTCATGTCCACCCTATCCAACTCACCATTGGCAGTTGAGCTTGCTGACACTCCGTCCGTGCTCTTTGGAACTGTGCATTTCCATCCCAGAGTCCCTCTGAAATTCAAACTCTCCCTCTGTACCTCACTGACTGTGGAACTTCAACCCGTTGTCACTCCATTTGTAGAACTCTGTTTAGATATCCCTTTGCATTGGAACTCCATTCCGGTTTTCCGGTTTTCCTCCGACCTGGTGTCCCTCCAATTGAGCAGCTCCATCCTGGAGTCCCTTCCCACTCGCAACTTCATCCTGGAATCCCTTCTAACTTTGCCACTCCATTACGTAGTCCCATTTTCCCATGAAACTCCACCTGGAGTCCTTTCCCACAGCGTAACTCCATCCTGGAGTCCCTTCTACCTATTGAACTCCTTCCCGGAGTCCTGTCTGACTATGCAACTCCAACCCTGGAGACTCTTCCCACTGCACAACTCTATCCCAGAATCTCTTCCCACTGGCCAACTCCATTCCAGAGACCCTTCTGCTTGTGCAATTCCATCTCAGTGACTCATAAACTGTGGAACTTCATCCTGATGTCTCTCCAACTGTGAAACTCCGTTCAGGTGTCCCTTTGCCTCTGGAACTCCATTCCGGTTTTCCTCCAACTGTAACTCCATCAAGGTGTGCCTCCAACCTTGCACCTCCATCTCAAAGTTCCTCCGACTGAACCGTTCCATCCTGGAATCCTTTCCCAGTGCACAACTCCAACCCGGAGTCCCTTCGGTCTGTCGAACTCCATCCCGGACCTCCTTCCCATTGCACAACTAGATCCCGGAGCGCCTTCTGACTGCAACTCCACTCCGGGCACAAACTAATCGCAGCAGTTACACTGAACCAGGCCTGTAGGACACTAACTGCAACTGTACTGACTTGTCTTGGCAAATTCTGACTCTCGGCAGCTACACTGAACCAGCCCTAATACACACTGAGCAATTGCACTCAACAAACCCTGGCAGACAATGATTGTGGAAGCGCATTGAAAAAACCCAGAGAACACCGAATCTGAACCGTTACACTTAACCTGCCCTAGCAGACACGGACAGTCAGCAAATAAACTGAGCCACTCCTGATAGACTCTTAACTGTGCAGCCAAACTGAACTAGCTATGGCAGACACTGACTCTCAACAGCTACATTAAACTAGCTTTGACGGACATTGATTCAGCTCTGACAGGCAGTAACTCGGAAACTGTTCTAAACTAGTCCTGGCAGACATTGACACTCGACAGCTGCATCGAACAATCCCTGGTAGACACTGACTCTTGACAGCTATATTAGTCCTTCCCTACCTGACTCTCAATTCATGACAACTGAACTTGGCCTGGCTCAGCAACTGCACTGCATCAGAGCTGTCAGATACGGAGCGTGTAGATATATTGAACCAGTACTGGCTGACACTGACTTTTGGCTGCAGCACTGGACCAGCCCTGGCAGACACTGACTTTTGGCAGCTAAATTAAACCAGCCTCAGGAGGCGCTGACTCTCACTGACTGAAACGACCCTGAAACGAGACCTTTTATCCCATCTTTTCTTTTAAATCTTAACATGAACTTTCTGCAGGGTTACAGCTTTTTGTGCCCCCACCCGCCCCTCATCCAACCCACATTAGTAGCTCCCACTCTCAGTAACTCCATCTAGGAGGCCCTTCCCATTGCGCAAGTCCATTCAGGAGACCCTTCCCACAAGTGTGCTGACATATCAACCGAGTCCGTAGCTTTAACTTGCAAGGATAACAGATTCTTTTTTGAAACAAAGAGCTGAATATTACTTTCGACAATAACACCTTCAACTCTGCAGTTGTTCTTCCTCAGTGAAACAACTGAACAAGTAATTGCAACTGCGGGAGCTCTTCTCTTCTGGGGCTTTATCATCTCTACAACATGTGAATTTTTTGGGGGGTCAGCTGGGTGTCTGACTCATGTGGTAACCCATCACCATGCTTAAGAGTATCTAAACCAGGTTTAGATCCCAACCCCTAGCTCGGGTCCGAAACTCTGTCTGTCCAGCACCTTGGGACGTCCTCCCGATGTGAAAGGCGCTATATAAATGTGATTTTGTTTTGTTGTTGTTGATGAAGTATGTACACTCTGTGCAATAGGTTTACATGGTTTACATTACTAATTTTTGTTCTGAATGCATTATATATATTTAATCATACAAGATGATTAATCCTATTCCTTAAGATCTAATGGCTTCCTTCTGTGCTTTAAACATTTTATGATTTTAGAAATGTAAAGTGGTATTTGGGGGGTGGATAATTTCTAAAGAAAATTACTTTTGCAGATGAGCACAACTCACTGGCCCAGATTCCAGTTATAATAAATATGTGGTTTTTTTTGGGAGGGGGAATGGTGGTAGTTGGTTTATTTTCTGGCTTGGTATTAGAATTAAACATTTTTTTCAAGCTTTATTTAGCTTAGAAATTTTGTAAGAAACTGGAGAAGCACAATAACTTTTTGCTGCTTGGTTGTGATAAAGGTGTATTTGGTTGTCCTTTACTTTTAAATGCATTCCTCATACATTTAAAAGTAGCTTTAATTAAATGAAGTCCATTAATAATACACTTTCTACTTGAAAATATGTACAGTTTAATAACTTCAAACATTTCATACAATGTGTATAACACATTGGCTATGTGACCTGGGCCACTAGAAAATTGCGGAAACCTTTGCCAAACATTGTGGGGAAATTTGACAAATTTTCCGGAAAATTGCGGGGAGTTGATTGGTGTCATTGAGGAGCACATTTTACTGCTGACCTGCATTTTTTTCACCATTGATTAAAACTAAATATAAAAAAATAATACTTTCTGCAATTAGGTTAGCAGGTGCATCCCTCCAGGGAGAAAGTGTGCATTCCACACCCCTGTAGTTGGAGTCCTGTAGCTCAGTGGTTAGAGCACTCGCTTTGCAAGTGAGAGACCTGAGTTCAATTCCAGGCAGGGCGAAACCTTGGGCAAGTTTCCTTACTCCACACGCCTAATAATAATCCCTCCAAAACCCAAAACAATAATAAAATTGGTCATTTTCAATCTACGACTGTTTGTGGGACATTGCTGTGCGCAATTGGCTGCCGCGTTCGCCCACAAATATACAGTCAATTCACTTTACAGTGTGTTCTGTGAAGCGCTTTGGGACATCCTCCTGATGTGAAAAGCGCTATATCAAATGCAAGGTTTATTATTATTCCGTTCCAATAAATAGCTCTTGAATTTCCATGTATAGATGGGATGCATGGAATTCTCAGTTTGGGTTGAATAATCATAAGCACGGTGCTGGGTTTCTGTGTGTGTTTGCTGACCCGACTGACCCCCCAAAAATCAAGTGATAAACACCTGATTTCAACTAAATATTGACAGTTGAATTCATTCAAACTCATAGAGAGGGGAGCCACTGAAGATCTCATAAAGGGATCTCATGCCATCACTTCATGGGAAAACTTTAGGCAAGTTTCCATATTCCACATGCTTCTGTTTACCAAGCAGTAAGTAGGAACCCGGTTGTTAGTCGATTGCCGGATCACTTTCTGGGGGTAATAATCCCTTCAAAAAATGAACAAGTAATAATTTGGTCACTCAATTCACAACTGTTTGTGGGACACCGCTGTGCACAATTGGCTGCCCCGTTTTGCCTACAAAAAACCCAATCACAACACTTTGCAGTATGTTCTGTCAAGCGCTTTGAGATGTCTAGAAGACATGATAAGGCACTATATCAAATGCAAGTATTATTATTATTATCTTCAAATCGCAGGGATAGGCCTTAAACAGGTTCTCCAAGAAGACTGTGAAGGTAAGAGTGGCTCAACACTGAGAACGTGGGGTGGGGCTTTAGTCTCAATTTCTCCCGCACTGTCCCATACCTCCTAAAAATACTTTCTTGTTCTGAGTTTCACGTACGCCTCGTGGTACGTCGCCCATGCACAAGAGATGCCCACGTAACACAAGGAGGGCTGCTGCTGCTGTTGGTATGAAGGAGGAGTGGGTTTATAGATTCGATTAACATGTCTTTGTGCAGTTACAGGTGTGCTCCACCGGAGGGCAGCAAATGTTCATTCTGCAGTTGGACAATTGCAATTCACATTTACCCACAGTCAGTCACGTCTTTCATAGTGGGAGGGCTGCCCAAAGCCCATTCACAATGGGGGTGGGGAGGGGAAAGCGTTTCATCCACAAAATATGCAGTCAATTCACGTTACAGTATATTCTCTGAAGCACTTTGAGACGTCTCAACAACGTGATAAGGTGCTATATTAAATAATATAATAATAATCCTTGCATTTGATATAGCGCCTTATCACAACAACAACAACAACACGATTCCATTTATAAAGCGCCTTTCGCGTCAGGAGGACGTCCCAAGGCGCTGAGGGACGTCTCAAAGCGCTTCACAGAATATAATATAAAGTAACTGGACTGTATATTTTGTGGTCGAAACACAGCAGCCAATTGCGCACAGCAGTGTCCCACAAACAGTCTTGGATTGAGTGACCAATTTATTATTATTTTTTAAGGAATTATTACCCCTGGAAAAGAGATCCTCCAACCGACTAACAATGGGTTCCTACTGACTGTGAGGTAAACGGAGGTGTATGGAGTAAGGAATCTCGCCCAACATTTTGCCTTGCCGGGAATTGAACCCAGGTCTCTTGCTTGCGAGGCGAGTGCTCTAACCACTGAACTACAGGACTCCACTCCACATGCAAGGATTACTATTATTTTTATATGACCGAAAGCACAGTCAAAGATTTACGTTTTGAGACGTGGCTTGAAAGAGGGGAGAGAGAGATCTGCAGAAGGACTGGGTTTACAGATTTGATTATCATGTCTCTCAGCAGTGATAGGTTCTTGCCACCGGAGGGCAGCAAATATTCATTCTGCTGTTAGACCATTACAATTAACGTTCACTCAGCGCCTTTCACAGCGGGAGAGCTTCCCAAAGCCCATTCACAGTGCAGAATGATCACTGGAGCTAGGAGTGGGATCCGTGTGGGGGTGCGGAGGGGAAAGATCACCGAAAGCATGGGCAAAGATTTTGAGACGTGGCTTGAAAGAGGGGAGGGAGGGAACGACTCAGACTGAGTTCCGGACAGAGGGGGAAGAAAGCCGAAAGCCCGTTCGCTAAAGGGGGTGCGGACAGGATGGAGGACCTGAAGCAGGTTGGTGCTCACTGAGTGAGGGAAGCAGTCGAGTCATTAACATTTGAAACTGCATTGAGGGGATTAGATACACAATATTCCTTCCATTCAACACCATGGCTCATCATGTAGTTGACACGTCAAATTATTTCACAGGATTTTACTGTAGACTATAGTGACTGCTTATTATATTGACAAATGCAGCAGCCAACTTGCACACAGCAATGACCTACAAACGGCCTTGAAGCAAATGATCAATCTTATTTGCAGGATTGTAGAACAAGAGATCGGGAGAAACTCCCTTCTCTTTTCAAATTGTGGCATACGATCTTTAACATCCACTTGAACAAACAAGGCAGGGTCTTAGTGTAACATTTCATCTAAAGGGCGACATCTCCAACAATGCTGCATACCCTCAACGTTGTATTGGAGAGTCAACATCAAACAGGGAGAATGGGGGGATAAGGAGAGCAACATGCAGAAAATTAAACAATTGGCAGATAATTGGCAGAGGAGAGGAGAGAAGAGATGAACATAATTTAAATACAAAGGGAAGAGATGTGAGTAAAAATGAAAGCAAGGTATTAATGAAAGATAACAAGAAGACAGGGAAAGGCCTGTCCTGCAACACACATGGGATGGAGAACAAAATGGTAGAACTGGAGACAATGAACAAAAGTGAGGGAATGGATGTAATTGTTTTAACAGAAACATGGTTACAACCTGGACATGGTTGGCAATTAAATACTGCAGGATACAACTTGGTTTGCCTAGCAGTAAGTCGGAACCCAGTTGTTAGTTGATTGACAGATCGCTTTTCCGGGACTTAATAACCCCTTTAAAAAGATAATAATTTGGTCACTTTATCCACCGCTGTTTGTGGGACACTGCTGTGTACAAGTGGCTGACGGATTTCATCCACAAAGTATACAGTCAATAACCATGCGAGTGCGGTCCCACTAAGATGGATGAGGGAAGAGAGGTGGTGGAGGAGGATGGGTGGTCCACCCTGTTGAACCGGTCAGAAAGAACCAGGAGGACGTGGAGGCAGAGGGAGCCCTGGTCACAGATAGAGTGGACGTAATTTGTGACTTTGACAAGCGCTGTCTCTGTGCTGTGGACAGCACGAAAACCAGACTGCAGGGGCTCGAGGAGGGAGTGGAGGGAGAGGTGTGACCGAAGTTGACCTGCAACAATGCGTTCCAGGATTTTGGCAAGAAAGGGTAGGTTGGAGATGGGACGGTAGTGTACGAGGTTAGAGGGATCAAGAGTGTTTTATTTGAGGAGGGGTGTGATAACAACGGTTTTCAGTGGGAGTGGAACCGAGCCTGAGGAGAGAAACTGGTTGACTGTGTCAGGCAGCAAGGGCGAGAGGAGGGGGAATTGAGTGACCAGCAGCTGGTGGGGAGGGGACCAAGGCAGAGGTGGTGAACTTCATGCAGGTGATTGTGATTGAGAGGGAGAAATGGGGGCAAAGGAGTTTAAGGAGGTGGCAGGAGTTGTGGCGGAGGGAGAAGGCAGTGTGGATGGTCTGGGTGGGTGGAAGGGGATATGGGGGCAGAGGATGATGCAGCCAGTGGATGTTTTCAGTCTTTGAGGCGAAGAAGTCTCAGACAGAAGTCTGGGTTGTTTTGGCCTCTAGGATGACTTTGGAGTAAAAGCTATTTTTGACCTGTGCAAAGGAAAGGCAGTAGGTGCAGAGGTGCTCGAGCCACAGATGGCAGTGAATCATGAGGCTGGATTTCTGCCAACTGTGCTCAAGGGTTCAAATTTGGGTTTTGAGTGAGCGGAGATGACTGTTGTACCAGGGGGAGTGGCTGGATTTGCAAACTGCCCTGGATTTCAGGGGAGCCAGGGAATTAAAGGTTGTGGAGAGACGGTCATTATGCAGCTTGACGGCTGCATCAGGATCGCTGTGGGTGGAGGGCCAGAGGAAGAGGAGGTCCGAGGAAGAGAGGGCATTTGTGAGGGACTCAGGGAGAAGCTTTATCCAGGGGCAGGAAAAAATGGTGGACGGCTTGGGAGAGGGGAGTGGGACATGAGAGGAGCGGGAGATGAGGAAGTGAACCGAGATTGCCTTGTCCATGATTGACAGGTCAGAAATATCAAGGCCATGTGTGATGGCGAGATCGAGGGAATGGCCACGATTGTGGGTTGGTGAGTTGATGTGGAGGGTGAGGTTTAGGGAGGAGAGGAGGGCAGTGAAATCCGAGGAGGGGGTGCAAGGGGAGTTTAGGTTGAGGTTTAAATCACCCATTATAAGCAGGTGTTCAATGCAGAGGTACAGGGATGAGAGGAGATATCAGTGAGGAAGGAACCAGGAGGTTTGGGGGAGCGGTAAACTAGAAGGATTTTGAGGGAGAGAGAGGAGGGATGCTAGAGGGTGAGGTGCTGGAAGAAGGAGAAACAGCCAGAGGAATAGGAGGATAGACCAAGGGAAGCTGGGGAGATGAGGGCCAGCTCGCTGCCATGTTGGTTGCGGCAGGTGTGGTGAGAAGTGTAGCTGGGAGGGGAGGCTTCAACAAGGGGCACGAGGTCACTGGGGTAGAGCCAGGTTTCTGTAAGCCCAAGACTATCAATGTGCTCATCTCGAATGACGTCATGGATATAGTAAGGACTTTATTGGAGAAGGAGCGGACATTTTGGACGGAGATGCAGATAGGTTTGTTGCGGAGGGTGTGGATGGAGGAGAGAGTGGCATAGAGAGGATTTGGGATCATGGGGGAGAAATGACTGTGGAGTTTGAGGAGGGGGTAGAGTTGGAGAGGGTATGGATGAGGGAGGGGGAAGGGGTGTTTGCCGTTCGGAGGCGGTTGCTGCGGAGAGTGAGTGCTGGGACTGTTGGGGTGGCTGCTCTGGGACAACCAGTGCCGGGAGCCACGATGGGCCTGATGGAGGATGCCCAGGCTGGATCAGAGGGAGGTAATGGTGGGGTCCAGGAGATAGAGAAGGCAAGGAGGGCGGTGGGAGAGAAGGACAGAGTGGGAGTAGCGGAGTGTGGGGGGTGGGAGCAGGAACATTTACGGAAGGAACGGCTCGGGTTGGGGCGGCAGCCAAAACGCACATGCAGAGACCGGGAGTGAGAGATCAGTGGGGCAGCATCAGCCTGCGAGCTACGGGATACAGCATAGGGCGGGGGAGAGAGGGGAGAGAGGGTATGGCAATCATGACTTAGAGAAAGGGAGGGAAAGGAGGGAGAACAAGATAGCAGAAGGATAGCAAAATTTACCCTATACTTACCCTGGAGGATTTGAAAACGGCGCAGTATGTTCTGTGAATTTTGGCTGAGCAGCGCCAACAACTCCTCCTTCTCCTCTTAAACCGGACAAAATGTTTCCAGCTTAGCAGGCTTCCACTGTAAATGTAATATTTGGGAATTTTGGATCATATTTCATTTGTTTATTGAAACAGCAGATGGTTTCTACGATTTCATGATAACATTCATAAGAAAAAAGAGAACAAGAATTATTAATTCCCACACAGCTCACCCTATTATAAACATCATACTTCAAGATCAAATCTGATCATTAGTCGTCTGTTGTGTTTCTTATTCAGTGCTGGCCATTGCCTGGGGATCCCAACTCTCTAGCAACATCTATGGAGTCCTGTAGCTCAGTGGTTAGAGCACTCGCTTTGCAAGTGAGAGACCTGAGTTCAATTCCAGGCACAGGGCGAAACTTGGGCAAGTTTCCTTACTCCACACGCCTAATAATAATCCCTCCAAAAAACCAAAAACAATAATAAAATTGGTCATTTTCAATCTACAACTGTTTGTGCGACATTGCTGTGCGCAATTGGCTGCTGCGTTCGCCCACAAATATACAGTCAATTCACTTTACAGTGTGTTCTGTGAAGCGCTTTGGGACGTCCTCCCGACGTGAAAAGCGCTATATCAAATGCAAGGATTATTATTATTATTATAACATCGATTATATCAATTAATAAATTGCTGTACAAGATAAGATTTCCCTCAATTGAATTGAAAACAAGAAAATATTTCCACACAGGTATTTCTTCCTAACTATGTTCCTATTGCAAATTTGTAATATTGTAGTTAATTCTTGCTCATTATGTTATTCAATAAAAATAAACCAGTTGTATTCAGTATTATGATTTCTGTCCTATGAACTGCTCTAATGAGCAGATGAGATCAAAGGAGAAAAGAAAGACATAAATTGAACAGTGGTGTTCTGTTGTATGACAGTTGATACATGTTTGTAGCACACTGAGTTTAGAATTGCAGATAGGCTGCTAGAAACAAAACCAAGCAGAAATCAGATAAAGCACTCCCGCATTGGAAGAGATGGAAAATTGGCAGTGAGTCGCTCCACCCCACTTTTTCGCACTTAACAACTAGTTACAGGGTGCCATTAACTGAAAGCCTCTGTGTCATAATGCATAGTAATGCAGCTACGAAAAGAGAAAGAAAAGTAACTTTTTAAGAAAACAAATTGCCCTGAACCAGAACCTAAAGTTTAGCACAACATTCACCATACCATGACTTGGATCAGAGTACTATTGGTTGATATTTTTGTCCCATGCTTATAGGCAATATTTCAGCAGATGAAGTAGTGCTGTTGGCAGACTCACCTTGGGATCTTGGGCATTGCACTCATCATCTTGAACACTGAGCCACTCAGTGGGATAGAATGGTAAGTGTGGCATTATGGCTCCACTAATCAATGTGGTTAAATGAGATATTCAAAATGAATCCCTTTTTTCCCTTCCCTCCCAATAAAAGTGTAAGAAAGATCTCAATGAAAGAAACTACAGTATCTTAAGAGCAGCAAGCCAGAAGTATCAGGAAGAAGTTAGATGGACTGACTTTGCGCTATATTTGTTCATCATGTTTTTGTTCGTACTTTTGCTAAAGTTGTCTCATAGTTGTAACCAGAACTATTTATCAGTTCCCTATTGTCATGGAAATTACTATGAGCACAAAGAAATTTTATGCACATAAATGAGGAGACACCTCAGTAATGCATTAGATACATTCCAACCAAAAAGCAAAGAGATGCTAGGAATAGTCTTATCGATACTAGTTTTAGCCAGATTTTCTCAGCTCCTGATGTGAACAGAACCTTTTACAAATATTCAATGTTACAGTACCTCAAGAGGATAGTATTTGTGGATATAGAAAGATTGAGACATGCATTCCATTCTGCCTGACAAAACGTTTAATAGTTTATCATACGACTAATTGTTTTTTTAAGGAAGCTAGTGGCATTTTTCCATCATGCGTGCATCACTTAGCGCAATTTTTCAGAACAGATTGTACAAATTATCCAAATAACATACACTGGCCGAAACTTCAGCTCGCCTTAGCTTGTAGGAACATTTTTTTTCTGCAAATTTACAGTTGTGTAAAATTGTGTCAAATTCTTAAATTCATTCTTAATTTGGAAGCCGTTTTTTTATAAAAGCTGCAAGAGTCTGGTTTCTAAATTAAGACTAACTGTAAGAATTTTCCATAATTCTGCACCATCTTAAGTTTCAAGATAAAATGGCCTTGCTGACTAACACTAGGTGGAATGTTGGGCTTCAAATTACGAATAAACAAAGTAGCTGGAGAATGACCCTATTACAATGCAATGTTTGGGTCCATTAAATTAGATACTGCATTCACTTACAACAGGTCTTCAGAAAATGTGGCTGGCAATCTCGCTTCCAAGTCGATAGGTCACTGCTGACATCACTTCCAGCTTCTGGAGACAAAGAGATCATTAAAAACAGTCATCATTGTACTATGTCTTTAAAATGGGAAATATTAAAACATGCTTTTTGATTGATCAGAATAAGATAAACCACCACGTTTTTACATTCAAGCCTTTGGGACGTCCTCCCGACGTGAAAGGCTCTCTATAAATGGAATCTTGTTGTTGTTGTTGTTATATATATATATGTTACTGCATTATAACTTATAATAATAATAATAATATTCCTTGCATTTGATATAGCACTTTTCACGTCTTCTAGATGTCCCAAAGCGCTTCACAGAATATACTGTAAAGTGAATTAACTGTATATTTGTGGACGAACGCGGCAGCCAATTGCGCACAGCAGTGTCCCACAGACAGTCGTGGATTGAAAATGACCAATTTATTATTGTTTTGTTTCTTTGGAGGGATTATTATGAGGCGTGTGGAGAAAGGAAACTTGCCCAAGGTTTCGCCCTGCCTGGAAATAGACATTGCCATCTGATACATAATTGGGACATAATCATTCTCCACTCACTGTCTACCATGATACTTCCACAAAATCACCTGAAACTGTTTGAGATAAAATCCTAATGATGATGTTCTCTACATAGGAATGCTTGGGAGCAAACTTTAACAAAGTCGTTATACTTAGCAACAAGAGAAAGTTCTCACAGAATGTGCCTGAAGCTTTAAAATCTTTCTAAAAATCACTTAGACGTGAGTTTTAAATCTCAATCAGTGTATTCCTAAACTGTCATAATTAAACAAATCTCTTCACTCATAATAGTAGTTGTGTGTTTTCATTGAAAAAAACTTTTCAGATTATGGTTGAACATTATATAGACAATATAAATAAATCGAGATTAAATAATATATTTCTTCAACAGTGGGTAAGACGTTAAGCTCCATGAATATGTGATGTCTCATAGCATGCCATGATCTTATAGAATGGTTGAACAGGCTCGAGGGGCTGAATGGCCTACTCCTGTTGCTACGTTTCTATGCCCATGTCTCAACGATGTGATAAGACGCTATATCAAATGCGAGGATTTTTATTATTATGTGGGAACTCGCTATGCTACAATGCATTTTCAGAAGCATTCCCACGGATCTAGGAAAATCCTGTTAAGAAATGCTGCAAACTGGACCAAAGGCATCAATTATCTCCAAGAACTAAGTTATCCTTATTTTTTCCTTTATTTCTTTAGAGCAATTTTCCTGCTCCACTCAAAACTGACATGTAGTGTGGAGAGGATAGCTATGTTTGTAAGTAACAAACTAAATAAAGTCCAACATAACTCAAATGTGAATCTATAACTGCATTTAAAAACAAAATGTTATATTTTTTAAACTGAACATTTCCAGCTTTATAATAGTTGTGAATATTATAGTACATGCAAATAGCTTCATAGGCTATGGCACCTCAAATGGGCTACTTAGAAGTGGGCTTGTGAGGTAATTGAACAGCATTCAGTACATTCACAATAGTAAGAGTGCAGCTGCGCATGAGGAATGTAGGTTTATGAGATACAACTAAACACTCTGATTCTTTGGGAGCACATAAGAAAGAAACATAATCCATAGCAACAAGCTGATTTATTTACCAAAAGGGCTAGACTATTATCAGAAACATGAAAGCACATTTTACGCCTTGTGGTACTAAATTCCTGTGGGTTCAGTGATAAAACTGGTGATCACTCATGCAGAAAGCAGTAATTCTTTGCCTCAGAGCTCAACACTTTTGTTCTTGAAATGTTTACAATTTATCATTTGGTTATCAAGAGATTTAGAGTTTGGTTTAGTAACTAAACTGCTTGTTTAGATATATGTGTTAAGACTGTCATGGCTAAATATGCATCACTAAACAACTGAAACTGAAGTCCATGTAATGTAATTTAAGATGAGTTGTAAAGAATCTCAGACTCATGTACAGTAGTTAATAATTAGCTGAATCCTATAGAGAATAGGATGTAGTTTCACATCCTCATTTTCACTTAACAAATTGCTGATTTCTGCCACGCCATTGATTGGAAGCAGTGAACACAGGCTCAACATTTCTCCAGAGTTTGAAAGACAGAAGACACTTCTTTTGCATATTTTCTTTCCATGGTAATTTTTCCCTCTCTGTCTTAAATTTAAAATCATACATCATTTTAAAAGTTCAGTCTTAATCTTTTGAATTTTGAAAAACCAACTTCCAAGATAAGACTAAACTTAAGAGTTTTCCAAAATTCAGCACAATTTTAAATTTTAAGTCGAATCAGTCGAGACCGTAATATTTAATATGATTTATGCAAAGCATGAGTTACAGTCAAACTTGCATAAATTGCATAACATCCAATTTAATCAATAATTTGCAATAATTAAGTATGTATGACTTAAAACAATTATACAATTTATAAAGATATGAATTATGCGAGTTTTACTGTAGCTTGTTTTGACTTATAGGTAAAATGCATTCAAACTGATGCTTTCAAAAATCAGAGACCCAAACAATTCTAATAATAATCTTTACATAAAATATATCACCTTATCACATCATTGAGGCGTCCTGAAGCGCATCACAGGAATTGCTGTGAAGTCGAATAACTGTGTGAAACTCTGAGACATAAGATGGATTCCTGTAGTTTAATAGTTAAAGCACTTGAATTGCAAACAAGAGGACCTGGGATCAATTCTCAGGCAGGGAGAAATGCTAAGCAAGTTTCCTTACTCCACATGCGTCGGTTTACCTAGCAGTAAGTAGGAATCCAGTTGTTCGTCGATTGGGGTATCGCTTTTCCGTCGGTAATAATCCCTTTAACATTTTTTAAGAAATAATATTAATTTTCTCACACTATGCACAAGTTTTGTGGGACACTGCTGTTTGCAATTCACTTTACAGTATATTCTGGGAAGCACTTTAAGGCATCTCGAAGACGTGATAATTATTATGATTGTCTTAAAATATAAGGTCATGCACATTTTGAAAAGTTCTTAAGAGTCAGGTTGTGTTTTGAAAGCTAATTTTCCCCTTCTTTTCATCATTCTACTAGTTTGTTACCCACTTTACTAGCGTGAAATCCACATTATTGCAGGTACATTAACATTGGTGGCTATGATTTTTATTATCGCTAATGTTACATTTCTCTCGCTTGGCATCTAATGATATCTTTCGCTCAGCATTCCTTCGAGGAGTTCATTAAATGGGCTCTATGCCCATTTTTAACAAACAGAGGAATGTTGGCTTCAGTAAAAAATTAATCTCAGGTTACAATTCACAATGATCACAGTTGCATCTCAATGAAATCTTCACGTGTTCTAAAATATTTCCTCCCACAGGATGTGGGAACCGGGAGCTATATAACAAAGTTTACAAAATGATAATATAGTAGCTGCTGTAGTAAATTGTGAAGAAAGCATTATATGCAAAGAGGACATACACAGATTAAACAAAGGGTAAAACAATGCCTGATAAAACTTAATGTAGTAAAGTGCAAGTTTTAATAAATAATCCTTTCCATTAATACAGCACCTTTCATGAGGATGTTTCAGAGTGCTTCGTAGGATATATTGCAAAATGCAGCCGCTGTCTATTTTGTGGGCAAAACACTTTTAATTGTGCTCTTAGACAGACTCTTGACCTCTGGCAAATGACATTCCACTTATACACAGACTTCTTGATGGTATTGTGTAAGTATCAGAATGATATCGTGATGTGCATGTACAAAATATCATTAGATTTTTGGAGGTTGTGGAACCAGTTGCTCCTAGCTTTTTTGTGCTACATTATGTGCCAGTATATGTAGGTATTGAAAATCCCTTGACTATCAAAAAAAGGGATTGTCTCCCAATATTCTGGCTATCAGTCCTCTGCATTAATTGGTCATTTACTTCATGCCTGTTTGTGGGACATTGCTGTGTGCAAACTGGCTGCTATGTTCAAAATACACAGTGGCTACACTTTATAGTGAACCCTGTGAAGTGCTTTGAGAACGTGATAACATGCTACATCAAATCATAGAACTATAGAATCGTACAGCACAAAAAGAGGCCATTCGGCCCATCGAGTTTGTGCCGGCTCTTTGAAAAGAGCAATGTAATGTCAAGCCCACTCCCCAGCCCTTTCCCCATAGCCCTGCAAACCCGTCCTCCTCAAATACCCAACGACCGCGTTTTTAAAAGTTGTTATCGAATCGGCCTCGATCACCCTTTCAGGCGAAGTGTTCCAGATTCGAACAACTCGATGCGTGAAAAAATTTCTTCTCACCTCCCCTCTGCTTCTTTTAGATACTATTTTGAATCTGTGACCTCGAGTCACCGACACACCCACCAGTGGAAACAGCTCTTCCCTTTCTAACCTATCAAATTCCCTCATGATTTTGAAGAACTCTATTAGGTCATAACTCTATTTAAGTTATAATAATAATCCCTCCAAAAACAATAATAAATTGGTCATTTTCAATCTACGACTGTTTGTGGGACATTGCTGTGCGCAATTGGCTGCCGCATTCGCCCACAAATATACAGTCAATTCACTTTACAGTGTGTTCTGTGAAGCGCTTTGGGACATCCTCCCAACGTGAAAAGCGCTATATCAAATGCAAGGATTATTATTATTACTGTTTTGCAGAACCTTAAGAATCGATAAAGACTCTTGTGTGTGTTTATTTAGCATCATCAACATCTAGGATGTTTTAAAAAAATCTGCAACCTTGACAATGCATTGACAAAACAGGCTCTGGCTATCTCTCCTGTGTTCATTATGAAAAGGGAATACTTTAGTTAGGGTAACCTTACGTCCTCGATTTCCGGGGACAGTCCCCGGATGAGATATTGTGTCCCTGACCAAATTTGCCTTATCTTGAGTTCAGCAACAAACTGAACAAGAACAATAAAATCCTAAAGGAGATACACTCACCAGAGAAATACAGCCATTAATCCCACAAGCTTCTCCAGTACCTCCAGCATCAGAAATTGTGGTGAGTTCAATTTTTTTATATATGTGTCCCCGGATTTGGTTTATAAATTATGGTCACCCTACAAGTTTAGAGGCACCCTTAGTTATTGAAATGCAATGTTAAAACCAAGAACACGGTCAAGTTAGTGTGAAAAACAGCAAGGAATGCAGTGGATTCCTTTTTTGTGGAAATGAAGTAAGGACATTATTCCAAGACTAAACTGGCACACTTATATATCCCCCTCCCCGGGTCTGGCAGCTTCTTTTCTCTGTCAATCACACTTTGCATGCCTGTTTGTGTACCTCGGTGACTGAAGATTAGCAGCGCAGAGCAAAAAGCCTCTGGAAAGTACAGTACGTTGCTGTGTGCCAAGGCTTTCGTGATGCTATGGTAAAGGGGAAAATTTCAGGTTAGTAACATAATCCCAACATTTAACTCCATTATCCGCTCAAATGATAACACTCAACATAAAAAACACTAGCCATTCCCTGGCTAACTTCTCCCTTCTTAAGCTCCCCATTGCAAGATTACTTTAAACCCTACACTGTCAGCTGGAGGCTTTTTTAAAAAAATGCAACATTTACTTTACTTTGTTGACCTGTAATTTTAGCAGCCGGTTTCATTGTTGGGTTTGTGGGGACAGGATGTTCCATAAGAACATAATAATAATAATATGAGAATTTGCTAAGTGAAAGAAGACTGATGTCCGCAATCCTGGCAGTCGCATGACATGTACTGTCCCAAACTAGATATTGTATCCCGAGATACTATTTCTTAACAGAAATCTATCTAATTTGTTCTTGAATGAATCAACACGTTCTTTTTTCAGACAAAAAGGTTTTCAGGATCGAGTTTGCAACTACAGTTAGATAATTATTTGGGGAGGACAAGTTTGCAGGGCTATGGGGAGAGAGCAGGGTAGTGGGATTCAATCGGATAGCTCTTTTCAAAGAGCCGGCACAGACACGACGGGCCGAATGGCCTCCTCCTGCGCTGTACGGTTCTATGATTCTATGATCCGGTACTGTTGGCGTCTTTGCTGCAGTCAGCAGAAAGTGGATCCTTATCTATCGCTCCAGTCGAGATGACAAGAGCAGACGATAGCATGAGGGAGGCGTGCGGTTTATCCTCACTGCTGTTTACATTGGCAATTGAGCGCAGGCCCTGCCAGTTTAATTGACATGCGGTGCCACTGGCCAGAGCGGAGCTGGCGTGCTGACAAGCTCTCGCCTCTCTTTCTCCCCCTCCTTCGGTTTAGATCTGCCAACTTTCTTTGCGAGTGCAGCGGACCAGACCCGACAACAATAGGCTTTGTCCCATTTTCTTTCTCGCTCCTGAATGAATGGCTGTTGGGGAGTTTTCCATAGTAACAATTACAAAACCCATTGGTGCTGTGGAGAAGGGAGTGGGGAGTGTGGGGGGGGGCTGTAAAAACAGCTCTCTCTCTCTCTCTCTCTCTCTTATGGGTGGAAATCTCAGTGCTATGATCCAGAGCTGCCAAGAGAAAAAGGTTGTCAAAGAGAGGTGAATGAGCAATCCTCACAGGACCCTGGGACCCCCCCCCCCGGGGAGACTGGCAAAGCAGAGACACAGTGCTGCACTGTGTGCGAGTGTGAATGCTCTGGGGGGGAGGGGGGGGGGGGGTGGGGGGGTATGTGGCTCTGGAGGTGTCTGTCTGTGGGACTGGAGCTGACTGTTCAGGTTGTTCTGTATAAATATCTCCTCGTTGTTGTGGACACCGCCTCTGCAGTCGGTCCTCACTATGAGCAGTGACGGTCAGTACGAAGACTCTGTGTCCAGTCTGATGTTGGAGAACCTCAGACACCGACTGCTGAGGGCTTTCCGGGGCCCCTCCGCTCCCACCGAGAAGCGGGAGCGCTGGAGCCTCAGCACTAACCCGCGCGCTGACGAGGAGCTCCGCAGAGCCAAGATTGACGGCGCCATCTCCTGGCTCCGCTCCGAGCTGGTGAGCCCCCCCCCGGGTACCCCCCCCCGCCCCGGGTACCCCCCCCGGGTACCCCCCCCCCCGGGTACCCCCCCCCCCGGTACCCCCCCCCCCGGGTACCCCCCCGGGTACCCCCCCCGGGTACCCCCCCCCCCGGGTACCCCCCGGGTACCCCCCCCGGGTACCCCCCCCGCCCCCCCCCCCCCCCCCCCCCCCGGGTACCCCCCCCCCGGTACCCCCCCCCGGGTACCCCCCCCCGGGTACCCCCCCCCCCGGGTACCCCCCCCCCGGTACCCCCCCCCTCCAGCCCCCCCCCCCGGGTACCCCCCCCCCGGTCCCCCCCCCGGGTACCCCCCGCCCCCCTCCAGCCCCCCCCCCCGGGTACCCCCCCCCGGGTACCCCCCCCCCCCCCCCCCCCCCCCGGGTACCCCCCCCCCCCCCGCCCCCCCCCCCGGGTACCCCCCCCGGGTACCCCCCCCCCGGTACCCCCCCGGGTACCCCCCCCCCGGGTACCCCCCCGGTACCCCCCCCCCCGGGTACCCCCCCCCCGGTACCCCCCCCCCACCCCCCCCCCCGGGTACCCCCCCCGCCCCCCCCCCGGTACCCCCCCGTACCCCCCCCCCCCGGGTACCCCCCCCGGCCCCCCCCCCCCGGGTACCCCCCCCTCCACCCCCCCCCCGGGTACCCCCCCCCCCCCCCGGGTACCCCCCCCCCGGGTACCCCCCCCCCCCCGGGTACCCCCCCGCCCCGGGTACCCCCCCCGGGTACCCCGCCCGGGTACCCCCCGGGTACCCGCCCCCGGGTACCCCGCCCCCCTCCGGCCCCCCCCCCCCGAGTCCCCCCGGGTACCCCCCGCTCCCCGGGTACCCCCCCCCGCCCCCCGGGCTCCCCCCTCCCCTCCCGCCCACTCCCCGCGGCTGGAGATTGTTACAATGGCATTGGGAACCCATGTTGCTGCTCTGTGTGTGTGTGTATCTGATCCGCTTTATATATATATATATATTTGTGTGTGTGTATTGTATATATGTGTGTGTTGTGTGTGTGAGTGTATGTAAGCTGTGTGTGTATGCGTGTTTGTATGTATGTGTGTGAGTGTGTATGCATGTACGCTGTGTGTGCGTGTATATATGTTGTGTGTGTGTGTATGCGTATGCATGTACGTTGTGTGTGTGTGCATGTGCGTACGTTGTGTGTGTGTTTGTATGTATGTTGTGTGTGTGTGTGTGTATGTACGTTGTGTGTGTGTGTGTATGTATGTTGTGTGTGTGTATGTATGTTGTGTGTATGGTGTGTGTGTGTGTGTATGTATGTTGTGTGTGTGTGTGCAGCACACTCTGCTCTGTGCTTTACTGACACTGACACAACGCTACACTGGTCACCTCGCCTCACCTCACCAGATCCACAGCCTGCGGGGGTGGGGGTGGGGTGGGGGGGGACAGAGGTCCAACACGCTGACTAAGTTAGAAAGACTTTGCAGATTTTCACACTGCACAATTCCCCCTCGATTTTATATATATATATATATATGCACACACACATATATTAAATGTGTGGTTAATTTTAAAAGTCCCCTCCCTCTTACTAGATGAATACTTTTTTTTTGGGGGGAGGGGGGGGGGGGGAGTCAAAATAGTTTCGTCGATCGCATTTTGGCCATTCGAGTGAGTTCATGGTTTGAATAAGAAAGAAAAGTCTTTTTTTTAACAATAATAAACACGGCGGTGCAGGCGTGTTTGGTTTGGGAGAAGCAATACTATCCACGTTACAATTGATTATATACTGGACGATATTTCACACAAGGCTGCAGCCGTCACGGTCAATGGATCAGAAGGATTGATGGCGATTTGATGCGAGTCTCTCGTAGAACAATATCTGTCTAACCCTTTGAATGTCAATGAGCAGCGAAATGCTAATTTCAGCGCTTGTGTTGTGGTGTCCCCTTTGCATTTGAAGCTGGAGATGAGGTCCCAGGATCGACAGCTTGCCAAGACGTTGTTGGACTTAAACACAGAGATACAAAAGCTGAGGAGTGAGCACCAATTGTCCAGGAATGCAGACAACGCAGCTCAGCAAGCAGTGGCAGATCCTGAACTTCAAACCACTCTGCAGAACAAAGAGCATTCGGAGTACGTCTGAGAGAGAGAGAGAGAAAGTGAAAGTGCTGGAGAAAAGGGAATAATATAGTGCCTCTACCATTTGCCCATTAACTTTTTTTAAAAAATATATATATAAATAAAAAAAATTGTGCGCTGTAGGATATTTTCACATTTACCAGTGAAGTGAAATGAACAATGCACTTGTCCATTTCTGTATCCCTCCCCCAACCTCCACTTGTGTTGCAAAAAATCGAGTTGTTTCTGTCAAAGAGGGAGAAGAAGAGTCAGAATGGATCTGATGGGGTTACTTTGTTAATGCATTTTCCCTTGTTCTAAGAATAACAAACATTCTTTGTAAGTGGCGGAAGGATAAGACATGTTATTATTGAATTGATAAAACTGGGAAAAATCATCACCCTTTCCTGCATCTAAAGGCAGGGGAAAAGGGTTGACATCAATATTAGGGGTTGATATGAAACTGACATGAAACCAATCACCAACCCCTTGCCATTGTGGTTCTTCCTTGTGGGGAGAAGAGAAGTGGGCTGTAGTTATGGAACAGAGAAAATTATACAGGATCAGTTTTAAGTAAAGACAATATTTGTTTAACCCTTCAAGACCCAGCTGAGTCACTTTTAGCATTCCAAATTGGGGGACTAATTTAAGCACTCTGAGATGCCGTGAAGGGCACTCTATAAATTCAAGTTGTTGCTGAATCCTGGGATTTGTTTATCTCAGATTTACACAATTGTGTATGTGTAGGACAGAGCTACGACTCTCAGTGCCCCAGTGTACAAGCAGCAGTGCCACCCTCTGCCCATTGTATAATCCAAGTCACTCACTATCTTTCAATAATCCAGGATAATCTCTAATGATCAGTATTTCGATTTTGCAGGATCTATAACCCGTAATTAGTTTTTAAAAGCATAATCAGAGCAGAGAACATTGCTTTTAATCTTTTGCTCTCCTGATAAGAATTTGAATCCTACCCAGTAGTCATCTGAGTGACTTTGTTTGGGGGATCTGGCACAGTGTGCATCAGCCAAATTGCATTTACACTAGCATGTAAATACTCTCCCAGAAATATTCTCTTTTTCTTAAAAAAAAGTTACATATGAAACTGCTGGATTTATTTCTGTTCTAACACTGTTCTGCATTTACCCATCTTGCAGATTGTTAACATTGTAGTCAAGTTGTTGAATGAAAATGAAATCAGTTTCTTGTGCGTTACAAAAGTTTATGAATAAAACTAAGGCATTTCATCCTTTCATGATGTGTCATAGCATTTTCTGCTGTGTCTGCTGAGAGGAGGGGTTGCACCATTTTATATACTTCCTAAACATTCACATTATTTTACTAAAGTTGTCCACAAAATATAGGTCAATTCAATTTACAGCGTATTTTGTGAAGCACTTTTGAGAAGTCTCAATGACATGATAAGGTACTGTATCAAATGCAAGGAATATTATTATATTTATTACTACATAAAGTTGATCTGTATAAAGGATCTCCATCCCAGAAATTCCACAAGTTACTGGTGCAAATGTTACATATGAAACTGCTGGACTAAGCGCTTTGAGACGTCGAGAAGACGTGAAAAGCGCTATATCAAATGCAAGGATTATTATTATTATTATATAAATGATGCCGATATCGTGTGCTGTCCAGCAAATGTCGCTTTGAGAGGTATAGAAGGAGGGCACAAAAGAATTTGAATTCTAGGGAAAACAAAATCTATTGCTTGTAATGTATTGTCAGATACAAGCTGTTATTTATGTCCTTCTCACTGCCGTGCCTTTCTCTGCAATTGGCTGGCTACACTTTAAATTATTCAACTGATTTGTAACAATGTTAATGCAATAGTAAGCAGGAGTTCTCAAAGGGAGGACAGCGTGATTTGTTACACTAGTATACATGAAAAGAACAGCTTGCAATCCTTTTCATGCACAATTGCTCCAGTTCAATTTATCGCTCTCAATGTTAGAACAGGGTGGTCCAGCCTTTTGGCTGCCGAGGGCCGGATGCCCTGTTTGGAAACTGTCCGCAGGACGCATAAGCAATATTTTTGTGTTTCCCTTCCAGAAACGTAACATAACATTTACACAGCGCCTTTTTAATGTAGGAAGCACATCTCAAAGGTCTTGACGCTGGCGGCGGAGCATCTAAGGGGTGGGAGCCGAGGGAGGTGGGATGGGGAGGGGAAAAGATGACTGAAAGCGCGGTCAAAGGGTTAGGTCTTGATGTGCTTTGAAAGAGGGGAGGGAGAAAGCAAGTTGGAGGGGCTTCAGGAATGGAGCTCCAGCCAGTGGGTGCAAAATGGCGATGGTGGCACAGATTGGGGGGTGGGGGTAATGGGACATGAAACAAGCTGGTTTTTGCTGGACACAGGGAACGGTCAGGTCATTCATTGCAGGGTGGGGAGGTGGATGAAGGTTGCAGAGGAGTTTCTCATGGGGAAATAGGGAGCTTGCTGTGAGGAAACTGCATGGCATGTCACTCGATGTCTCTCCTTGGGCGCTTCCCGGCAGCTGAGGAAGCCTCCGATTATCTGTTCTGACAGTGAATTACGAAACGCTGCCCTCACTGCCTCTCTCTATCTTTCTGTGCTCACTCTCTCACTCGCTGTTCCCCCTCTCTTCAAGCAATCACTTTCGCTCCCACCACTTCTCAATCACTCTCTCTCCCCTTCTCTTAACCACTCTGTCTCCCACACACTCTCTCACACTTACTCGTTCTCAATTACTCTCTCCCCCTCTCTCACACCCTCTCTCCCACACAATCTCTCTCATCCCTCTTCTCTTTGAATCACGTTCTCTTTCCCCCCCTCTCCCCTCTCCCTCTCTGTTTCTCTCTCGCCCCTCTCTCAATCACTCTCTCTCTGTCCACCTCCCTCTTTCTCTCAAGCAGCTCACTATCTAGCAGTGTGGGAACGTCTGCTTTCCCAGCCACCCGCGCGTGTGTCTCACTATCTGGCAGAAACAGGAGCCAGTGTTTGGGAGGTTGCAGTTGATCCAGGTTTTCCCCTCAGCTCGTGAGGGGCTTCCTGACAGACTGTAGCAATGGGCAGTATAACCATTCCCTGCAGTTCAGTGCACTGCAGGGTGTCAGGTAAGTTCAGGCTGAAGGAAAAGCATATGGGTCTATTTACCCACCTTCAGCTTCTGCTGCTGCCATGAGAGGATGGTTCGCCAGTGAGGGAGAGAGGGAGGGAGCGGGTAGCCCAAGTTGGAAATGGTTCTCGGGTCAGATGCAAGCATTCCCCGGGCCAAACATGGCCGCTAGTTGGACCACCCTGTCATAGAATAAGGTAGTTTCAACATGTTATTGCACCAGTGCATGGTCTGAAACATTTTGAATACAGTTTTTTTGCATGAAGGACGCTATATAAATGCAACTCATTCTTATTTAAAAGCCTGGCCATATGCGGGAAAGATATTCAGTTGTAAAATAGTAGATAACCCCCTATGTGCCATCACTGACAATACTTACACACAAGGTTCCCTCTGTGTTAAATTTTTTTGCAGTTTTAGCTTTGTGATTCTTTCCACTTACAGATAAATTAGAGAGCAAATATGCTAGAATTATATCAGCCGGGGAGGAAATCATATGGGGAGTCCACAAAGAACTTGCCAGCTCTGTTTACAGCCAAGCTACTTTCCCATTGTTCACGCTCTTGCTTCCCAACAACAAGGTTAATGATGGAGGTAGGAGAGGAAACACTCAATCAGTTGGAACCTGAGTTATTTTTAAACACAGTTTACTTATTTCACAATCACAAATGGCCAGCAGTGCAAACATCAGTTGGATATCCAGCCCAATGTATAATGGCATTGTTAAACATGATACAAACGTTCAAATACTATTCCAACAGTAATTATACACATCACTATGAATCATCAAATAGACCTGATAAACATCAAGTATGACAAGAGAACAAACAGTAAAATTCTCCACCCCTCCCACCTCCCTCAGCTTCCTCACCCCCAGCTCTGGCTCCCAGTTTGCTCTGTGAAGTGATTTGACACATGACAGGTACTGTACTATATAAATGAAAAATTGTTATTGTTGAAATATTCCTCATGTTACTAAGTAAGCAACATTTATGATCTGCCCTAACCCGTTAGTTCACAGCACCAATGTTAATACACTTACTAACATAACATACAGAATATCCCTACTAATTTATTCTGCTAGCTGGACCTTGTACTAACGTGGATAAATCAATTATATGTTCTGACTAACACCAGAAGGGAGACGACTGAACCTCTTCTGGAGAGGGAAATCTGATCACGGCAGGGGATTTCACACCTATTCGTGTACATTAAGGAAATTTCTTATCCTTTGCCAAAGTTAATAGCAAGGTCCCATCTTTCCCATATTCTAAGGTGCCAATATCTACAAGGTTAATGTTCCCAAGGGTTGCTTTCACCTGAATTTATTCCTCAAGCCTTGTGAGTAGTCCTTTTAGCCACTAACAATGTTAGCTTTGTCGAACTATCCATCTGCAAATAATACTTCTGCCCAAACATAAATAGAAGATTAGATCTTCTTGATGTAAATGTAGACGGATATAGAAAAATAATAGTGCACATAATAGTCTGAATGTTAGTTTAATGAACTATACAGCAAAACTGTATAGCAATCATTATCTTCTCATCAGTATATCAGCAGATACATTTTTTCAGTTACAAAATGACTAACTATATAAATATGATAAAAGTGTCCATTACTGCACTAGTTATAATTAGGAACTGTATGATTTGCAAACAGCGAAGATTGTTGCTGGTTTTAATTAAGTTAATGATTTATGCATACAATGTTGATTACAACAAAATTAACATTATCACTAGTTAAGCAAATGAGAAGGTTATGAAAAACAGTGCTTTGTTGTATATCTATTTAAGACTAAAAATGCATCCAAAGGACCAATGCCAAAAATTGATTTAAATTAATCTAGGGTAAATATTTCTCTTAGTCTCAGATAAACTAATTATAACATAATTTCAAGTTAACAACAGAACAACATATTTCCAAATCCTTTCCTTTACTGGCAATCCTTTAATGGTATCATTAAATGAAGTAAGTTGCCTAAATGCTTACTTATTTCTGGTAAAATGACTTAAGATATACAACAACAACTTGCACTTATATAGCGCCCTCCACACAGAGTAGCCCCTCAGAGCGCTTAACAGTGGCGGAGCCTGACTCCGAGGCGGGGGGAGGGGGTTGGGGAAGGTGACTGTAAGCACAGTTGAAGAGGAAGATATAATAAGTTCTGTTTACAAAGAAGTGATCTGCACTGGAAAGTATAAACAGTCTATTGAATATGCATATATACAGAAAGTTGTTAGGATGTGAAATGCCCTGATGGGTGTGGGTGGTCAAAGCATAATCCATATTAGCTTTCAAGGGAGAACTAGATAGATGTCTAAAGATAAATAATATGCAAGAGAATGGGGAAAAGTCAGTTAAATAGAACTCAATGGACTGCTCTTTCAAAGAGTCAGCAGAGACATAATGGGTTGAATATGCAGTAGTTTACTGTTCTATTGATCACTAATAAATAGATGGGGGCTATGGAGGGTGCAAATTGCACTGTTCCTGAAATCACCTTGTGCAGGTGGGAGGAGGAGCTGTGCTCGAATGTAATTCATTACTTCCTGCATCTCCAATTATACTGCATTTTGGCAATGAATCACTGTCCAAAGCATTACAGAGGAAATTCATCTGGATAATATCAGGCTTTAAGAAGTTAACTTCTGAAGAAAGGAATGAAGTGACCTGGTAGAAATGTTGAAGTAACGCACAGGATTTCCACCTTGTTTTTTGAAAGCTCGTGGTGTGTACTAACAACATACTGATGTAGTAACACTCATATGTCCACAGGATTTGAATCAAGTAAGGAACTACTGGATAATACAGCCTAGCTTCTTGTGTGACATCATTTTCCATCTATTTAATGCACTGGAGAGATGAGTGCTGACGTATGATGAGTGACTACTGAGTGGATATTATACAGACTGCAAAATCTCCCCTAAGAGGATTCCTACCCCTATCGCCAACCTAATCCTGCCTAAAACTGGAAAATTGGAATTGGATAATCTGTTGGTAGCCATCAAATCTATGCCATAAACTGGATGGTCAATGATGTGCTTAAGGCATGGAACTCCTCCTGCAGGATGTTCTATTTCTTGACACGTGACTCAAAGTGGTAGTGGATGAGAAGGGACTTGCGAAACAATCTCGGGAACTTGAGAGGAAGCTGTCCATTGACAAGTCACTTTCCGAGTCTGCGTCATTGAAGTCACTGTATTCCACTTTGAGTTCCTGGATACCCGCATGGAGCTCCATCAACTGTTTAATTAGCAGTTGGTCCAAAGAACGCATTTCCATCTGTAAAGAAGAATAGGAGAATAGGAATTGATCTTGCTGACAGCAAGCTCTTTTGTTCCTGGTTACACATAATTTTTGCAATCGCTGTTACAAATGTATATAATAAAAAAAACTGGAAGCAGAACGTACTTCTCAAAACTGTGGTAGCCCTATTTCTATTAGTGCTCAAGTATTGGGAGGCATTTTAAGAACTTTGCAAACTGGTGCACATTTCATATCAGTACTGAAAGCTGACACCCAATGGTGCCAGACACACAAGCACCCTCTGCTGGAATAATTCCTTCCATAAAAAATAATAATATTATTATTATTATATTAATAATAATAATATTATTATTAGTCACTTCAATTCACGACTGTTTGGGGGAAAAGTTGTCAAGTGGTAATTGCTGTGCGCAATTGGCTGCAATGTTTTGCCCACAAAATATAGAGTAAATTCACTTTACAGTGTATTCTGAGAAGTGCTTTGAGACATCTTGAAGACGCGATAAGGCTCAATATCAAATCCAAGGATTATTATATTTTCTGCCACTTTGTGTTCTCATTCCAAAGAAAAGTGGTGGCTTGTTGGTATACGCTATACAAAAGAGATTGCAAGTATTCCCTAATCCTATCACTAACCTCAACAGTGACAATATGGTACAAGCTAAAAGGTTCTATTACAATCACAAGTTAAACAAGATGCAATTTTTTAAAACAGAATAGTTCATAGTTGTCAAGTGTTAATATTCTTATCCTGTTTGTATTTTGGCCTTTTACTGTACTCTAAGGGGCCCACCATTTTTTTGTCTGTGAGTTACATGTTCATTTCTGGTAATAAATCATAAAACACAGATGGACAGAATATGTCCTGTTCATTAAACTGAACATTTTTCTTCTGCAACTGTAAACATTTTGACAAAACATTGCTTTGCATTCTTGTAAAATCAGTGCAAGGCATCTGCTTTTAATCACTGACGCATCCCATTCAGCTCATTTAAAGTTCTCAAAAGCATATCGTGGAGTCCTGTAGCTCAGTGGTTAGAGCACTCGCTTTGCAAGCGAGAGACCTGAGTTCAATTCCAGGCAGGTCAGGGCGAAACCTTGGGCAAGTTTCCTTACTCCACACGCCTAATAATAATCCCTCCAAAACCCAAAAACAATAATAAATTGGTCATTTTCAATCTACGACTGTTTGTGGGACATTGCTGTGCGCAATTGGCTGCCGCGTTCGCCCACAAATATACAGTCAATTCACTTTACAGTGTGTTCTGTGAAGCGCTTTGGGACGTCCCCCCGACGTGAAAAGCGCTATATCAAATGCAAGGATTATTATTATTATTATTATTATTATATCATTCAATTTAATTTACCTTCATTAGCTATGATGAAAAAGATTCACATAAGCTTAATGTGATAGATAGATGAAAGTAATTCAACCTCAGTTATCCATATTGGAAGGAATTATTCAGAGTTTTATTAATTAGTGAAGTAAATAAGCTCCTGTAAGATACATGCCCTTTCCGCTCATTAATTAAAAATAAATGATCGGAGGAGAACTCTGAGTTCTAATAACCCATTATTTTTTATCAGTTGTGTTGCAGCAATTTGTTTGTCAGCTTCATTGGCTCCAGGCTATCTGTGTCATCAGCAGTATATCTGGCATTACATTTGCTCTGTGCACACTCTGCTCTGCTTTAGCCAACACTTAGTCTCAAAGATCACTTGGATACTATCTCTAGCAAATTACAATGTGCTGTTACTTTGATAGTTCCAGAAATTCATTAGAAACAGTTTGAGTTGATCAACTCCTCCCACCCTTGTCAATCACTATCCAATAAGATCAATTAAAAAGCTTTTCACACAATTAGATGGGGTAAGACTTTATTGCGTAGATCAGTATATGACACTTGTCCCTCACCAGATAGGAAAAATTACCATTTGTTGAAATGCCAGGAAAAGCATACTATAAAGTCTGACCATTTATAAAGCATGTTAAATATTAGTATGCGAATAAACAATGAAAGGTAATAACATATAGCTATTCATTATCAGGCACTATCCACTATATGAGCAAAAAGTCTTGCTACATTTCATTCTCATTAAAAATCATTCCATTTATTGAGCGCCTTTCACGTCCGGAGGACGTCCCAAGGCGCTGTACAGTTGGGTCGGACCCGAGCAGGGGGGAAATGGTCAGGGTGAGGGGAGGGAAGGGAGGGAGCGAGGAGGGGGTAGAGAGTTGAGAGGGGAGCTGAAGGCACGGTCAAAGAGAAAGGTCTTGAGACCGGCCTTGAAGGAGGAAAGGGAGGAGGCAAGGCGAAGGCACTGGGGGATAAGGTTCCAGAGCCTAGGGGCTGAGAGGCTGATTAATAAAATTAAACTGACATTTAGCGGTTAGGTGCCATTTCCAGCAGCAGCATCATGATCAGACAGCAGATGTTGGTGTATATTCAAACTCACTCCACAGATCCAGCACATCGTGGGATATGAAGTAAGCACAGGAATACTGCATGTCGTATCTATTTCCAGCCAAATGATTCTCAGCTTGTTGAAGGAAAGCATGATATTACACTTCAAATCATAGTATTTGGGGTCCCTATCACTCCCATCGTCGCTTGACTCCACTGGCTTCCCATCACACAGAGGTATAGTTCAATATCCTGGTTCTCACCTTCAAAGGTCTTCATGGCCTTGTTCCCCCCACCTCTGTGTCCTCATAACCCCCACCATCCTGTCCGCACCCTCCACTCAGCGGGCTCCAGCCTGCTTCACATCCCCGCCTTGCCCGCCCCACTGGGCAGGCCTTCAGCCATTTTGCTCACATCCTTTGGAACTCTATATCACAGTCCCTTTGTCTCACCCCCTCTCTTGCCTCCTTCAAGACTCATCTCAAGACCCTCCTCTTCAACAGTGCCTTTGGTCACCTTCCTTGCCCCACTGCTCTGCACACTTCCCAATCCCCGAACCCCATCCGAAACACTGATTGTCCAGCACCTTGGGACGTCCTCCCAACGTGAAAGGCGCAATACAAATGTAATTGTGTTGTTGTAATACCACTCATATCATATTGATGTAGAGAGGATGAGTAGGTGTTGCCCTGCCTGGTGTGCAGAAGATGTTTCCAGATTGATGACTTTCTTTTTTTTAAAAAATTCCCAATGCACATTTCACCTCTCCTCACTTACCTTCTCAAGGCCTTTTTAAGAAGTATCATTGTTGACAATGCACATAATTAAAGGGTGTTGATGGTTTTACAGCCTGTTTATCATTTTTGCATCTGAAGTTCCTAAACTCCTATAGGATGAAGCAAGACTGATTTTGGGATGAGCAACAACAACAACAAAATTACATTTGTGTAGCACTTTTCACGTCGGGAGGATGTCCCAAGGCGGTGAACTGATAGAATTATGGACCCGAGCTGAGGGTCGGGGTGGGGGAGGGAAGCAGGGAGATCGAAACCACGATCAATGAGGAAGGTTTTGAGGTGGATCTTGAAGGTGGTGAGGGAGGGGGTGAAACAGAGGGACTGCGGGATGGAGTTCCAGAAGGTGGGGACAGAGTGGCGGAAGGCCCGCCCGCCAAAAGTGGGGCGAGCAAGTCGGGGGACGTGAAGCAGGCCGGAGCCCGCTGAGCAGAGGGAGTGAATAGGGTGGTAGGTGGTTAGGAGGTCAGAGAGGTAGCGGGAAGCAAGACCGTGGAGGGCTTTGAAGGTGAGGACCAGGAGCTTGAACTGTATCCTCGGTGTGATGGGAAGCCGTGGAGTTGGGCAAGGATGGGGGTGATAGGGTCGCGGAGCCTAGTGTGGGAGAGGACACGGACTGCAGAGTTCTGGATGATCTGCAGCCTATGGAGCGAGGAGTTGGGGAGGCCGATAAGCAGGGAGTTTGCATAATTTGCACAGCACTGCTAAAGTTGTATTGGTGTACACCTGCGGGACTTGAAGAGATAGATTTATATCTAAGGATATGTATTGAAAAAAAGGATTTTTAGGCCAAAAATATACAATGGAATTCTTGATGTTAATAAACAGACACATTTTGCTGAAGTCTTAAAATTCCATTATTAATTCCTCTGCCGTACAACAACTCATCCAAAGGACGGATATCTGACAATACAGCAGTCCCCCAACATTGCATTGGAGTATCAGCCAAGACTGTGAGTGCAATACTTTCGCCTGGTGTCCTGTCGTGGGACATTGCTGTGCGCAAGTTGGCTTCCATGTTCCCCACAAAATACAGTCACTAATTTTACAGTAAAATCCTGTAAATTGCTTTGAGATGAACCTGATGTCAAAGCCACTATAATAATAATAATCCTTGCATCTGATATAACGTCTTATCACATCTTGAGATATCTCAAAGCGCTTCACAGAATATACTGTAAAGTAAATTGACTCTATATTTTGTGGACAAAACGCAGCAGCCAATTGGGCAAAGCAGTGTCCCACAAACAGTCGTGGATTGATTGATCAATTTTTAAAAAATGTTTTTGAAGGAATTAACTGTATCAAATACAATAATTATTATTGTGTTCTCTGTGTCTGCTCCAGAACATTACCTTCCTCATGTACACGGAGTTCACTGCAATACAGTAAAACTTGTATATTTGCATAAATTGTACATTTGCCCAAATCCAGTTGAATTTCCTATAACCTATGCAAGTTTCACATAACTCATAAGTCATATTAAACGTATGGTCTCAACTGTTATGACTTATGTAATGTTTACTGTACATTATGCTGCCCTTGTACATGAAATTAGTCCAGCACATTTACCTTGCATTAACTCATTGCATTAACAAATATTAACAGCACAGCTCAACTTTAGGTATAACATTTGCTTATAATAGCTGCAAACAAAATTAATACCGATGTTATACTTTAGCCAGAATTGCTGAATGGTCTGATTTAACCCTTTGATCACTAGATATGCTTTGATAATTGAATAATTATTGTTTAATACTAATTTAATAATAATTATTGATTGCTGGATATCCTCTGTAACTTTCAAAATGTGTTCGAGTTTTGACTATGTAACTGACATCTACAAATTTCCCTGAAATTAAACATTTGTAAAGTACATTTAAAATAACATATTGCACAACAGAATATTGCTATATTCCCAGTCACTAAATTATTACATATCTCTTTTATAGCGAACATGTGATGTTGTAAGTTTCATAGATTTGATCTCAGTGACAATAAGCATATTATTCTATAGAAGTATATTAAAATATAATATTCCTTGTATTTGATATAGCTCCTTATCATGTCTTCAAAATGTCTCTACGCACTTCACAGAATATACTGTAAAGTGAATATCATAAGCATATTATACTATATGCATATTATACTATAAGCATGTTATCCTATAAGCACATTACACTATAAGCATATTATACTATAAGATATTAATTTAAAGATGGTAAACGCTCCGATGGAAAACCTGTTGAATGTTCTGATGTGTCTCCGTATCTTTCTTACCAGCTCTTTTCTAAGCCAGGCGAGTGCAGCCTGGATGTCTGCTGTGTGTGTGGAGTCGCCCTGCTCAGCCTCACTGAGCCGGGCTTGGGTACGCTGCCTCTTGCAGAGGGGGTTTGCTGCTGAATTGCAGTCGTTGAATGTCGCAGATCTGGATGAAAAATCCCGAAGACGAGATAACAGGACGTCCATCTTCTGTGGGGTGATGGATGTGATGCCAATCGGTGCAAACCTTTGCTTGTGTCTCTCTGTTCGGCTTAAATTGGGAAAAGCGCCCACTGTCTATCTAGGAACCTGTTTCCCAAGGAATCGAGGATTTACTCGAATGGGATTTGCATCAAACTGAACAGCAGCCAGCAAAGCAAAGCAAAGCAGCACTGACTCACAAATCATGTGTGAACTGAGTGTTGGGAAGAGACCACTCATCACCCCAGAGGGGTGGGTGGTTCTCCCGAGGCAGTCAGTCATCCTGGTGGGCAATGCAAGGGGAGAGATAACCCTGACATAAAATACAAGGCGTTTACAATCACCCATTTGTTAATGTCTTCATTATGGTAAAATAAAAACAACTTGGACTTATATAGCACATTCCCTATAATATATAAGGTGGGCTTAGTACATTACTCACAAACTCAACTTCCCTGTGTTTCCACTTTTAACAAATTGTTAACTTTATTTGTTTCCACATTTCCATGGATGTTTTATGGGATAACCAAAACCTGAATGGTGTGTGTTACTTTGGGGTACAAAGGTCCCTATTTTATTGGTGTATGTGTATGTGTGTGATGGTAATTTTTGGAACTCCATCCACCATTCCCTTCACCTTGCTCCCTCCCTTGCTTCCTTCAAGGCATGTCTCAAGACTCCTCTTCACCTGTGCCTTCGGCCACCTTTCTACCCTCCCTGCCCTCTACCCTCCCTGATCCCAACCTCCCACACCCCCGCCCTGCTCAGGTCCAAATCTCTGACTGTCCAGCACCTTGGGACGTCCTCCTGACGTGAAAGGCACTATACAAATGTAATTTTGTATTGTATTGTAAAATTACGGCGTTTCTTCCAGTGACCTAGCCAACTATCCCACAATAAATTGATCACTCACTTCATGGTTGTTTGTGGGAAATTGCTGGGTGCAAAATTGGCTGGTGACTTCATCTACAAAAAAAAAGTCACTACACTTTACAATAAAATCCTGTGAAGCATTTTGAGACATTCTTCTAATATGAAAGGTACTATATCAAATGTAAGCATTAACATTAATAATATTAATAACATTAACCCCAAGTCCTTTTGCTTTTCTGCTCCTTTTTAATATTTTACCACGCAACATATATTTGTTCTCCTTATTCTTCCTCCTGAAATGTATAACCTTACATATGTCCACATTAAATTACATTCGCCATTCATCCATCTCACTGAACCTTCTGTCTTCACTTTAAAATTCATCCATGGTGAAGCACCTTGAGATGCTTCCTCCCCCTCCCACCCTCATAGGTCCTATATCTTAATGGTTAGTGGAGTCCTGTAGCTTAGTGGTTAGAGCACTCACCTCGCAAGTGAGAGGACGTGGGTTTGATTCCCGGGTAGGGCGAAACATTGGACAAGTTTCCTTACTGCACACGGCTCTGTTTACTTAGCAGTAAGTGGGAACCCAGTTGTTAGTTGATTGGTGCATCACTTTTCTGGGGATAATAATCCCTTCCAAAACAAATATTTAAAAGAAAATTTGGTCACTAAATCCACAACTGTTTGTGGGACACTGCTGTGCACAATTGGCTGCCACGTGTGTCCCACAAAATATACAGTCAATTTGCTTTACAGCATATTCTGTGAAGCACTTTGCGATGTCTCGAAGGTGTGATAAAACACAAGATCAAATGCAAGGATTATTATTATTATACATCAAATGCAAGGATTATTATTGAGTTGCTGAGCATTCCAAGAGCTAGGTGCTAATTGTTGGTTAGGTTACAAAGTCTTGGTTGCTAGCCAGATACCTTGGAATTCAAGGAACTAGGACATTAACCTCAACGGCATTCAATGTGGATTTGTGTACTTTTAAGCTAGGATTGCGTAAGAGCTAAAATGATTCACGCCATACACCTGTCTAATCTCAATAGAGTAATAGAGTACCCTTCTTTGTTTTCCATTTTCTCTGTTGAAATGCTTTGCTATCTCAGCACTACAAGCAGTGTCCAACAAAGAAATCTGCAACAGTTTTTCATTTGAAACCAGATACACTTTGAGTTGTGAGTGTCACAGTTGATCAACACAGAAACAAAGCATACTTGAAATTTAGCTGAAATGTTGTTTGAATTGAATTCAAAGCGTAGATTCTGTTCTCTGGATTTTATATGCTTTGGGCTATTTTTACAACCAGCATCATGGTTGCTGGGATGCCATTGTCTGGTTACCATGGACTGTTCTTGATCACATAAGATCATTCGGTTTCTGTAGAGAAGATCAAGTATTGAATTTAGCTATAAATTTCAGGCCTTTGTCTGGTAACCTGGATGCTTTCCTAATAAATATTGGTCTGCCTGGAAATTGATTCTCAGAATAATGGTTCTTTTTAGGAATAATTTAAAATGTGATTTTTCCACCCTTTTTCTATTTCCCGATAATTTACTTCCCAGCCAACAACGTGTTGTAAATTAAATGGAGTCCAACCAACATAAGGATCCTCCCTGATGGCAATGACATTTATGGAGTGCCTGAATGCCTGACACCCCTCGAGATGATGATAGAGGTAGAGTGTGGGAGAAGTGGAGGGTCAAACTTTGAATTTCCTGGTTGTGTAATCCTGGAAAGTCACTATTTAGTGACAGAAATATGGAGACTGTGATTCCTGTTTGGTTTAGAGGAGGAAGAATGATAGTGTCAGGTTCCTTGGTGGTCTTTTTCATGCCGTGGAGCACCATTATAAAGCAGGTTCACTTATTGATGCAAATGTGTTGTGAACCCCAACATTTGCATACAAAATATTCAAAATGCCATCAAAAATATTTGGTTACATTCACGCAAAAANTATAGTTCATAAGTGAACATGACAGCCAATTTACAACACAATCAGTTCATGTAGAAAGGAAGTATGCCACCAGTATGAAAAACAAAAACAATTTACACTTATAGAGCACAACATCTTGCTTACTACTAGAGCTCCCGTAATGAATAAAGGCGACAACAACGGTAACAAGTTGCTGCTACATTGCATCTTTCATATGGGTAAATGTCTCAAAGGGTTTTACAAAGAAGAATTGGAAGCCTAAGCTGGGAGGGAGATGGGATGGAGATAGGGTGGAGTGGCCAAAGGAACAATCAAAGGGATAGGTTTTCAGAAGGGTTTTGAAAGCAATAAGAGAAGTGGAACAGAGGGATTTTGGATGAAAGTTCCAGAGAGTAGAGATAAAGTAGCTGAAAATCCACCCACCAATGGTGGGGTAGGGGATATGAAGCAGACCAGAGTTGGCAGAGTGGAGAGTGTGGGGGAATAGAATTCCAGGAGATTACAAGCGACGGTTTGGGCAAGGCCATGAAAGCATTTTAAAAAGTACATAAATGCTTAGGCTTTTCATAAAAAGGAATAAAATGAAACCACACCCCCCCACCCCCCCACCTTCCTTTGCAAGAGGATCTATATTAATGTAAATTATATGTGCTCTGTGGGAAGGGTCAGATTTCATTGCAATTTTCTCATTTATGACCAAATATAAACTAATTGACTAGGACTGAGAGCTTTCCATTGTAGTCTCCTGCTATGAAGAGTTCTTGTGACAATATCATGTGCCTGTCTGCTGAAGAAGCATATGATTTTATGTTTCGAGATACCTTGACCAGGGTATTAATACTGTTAAAAATAATGACTGGATCTGGCTCAGTCACTGATGTTAGAAAGTGCTCTGTTTGCATGTTTATTATGAACAAACTGATTTTGCAAACCACCAGCAAGCTTCGTGTAGAATGTGTCTACAGTTTCAGGTTGGGTTAACCATATGAAAACGAAATACAGTGAGAATTCAGTTCCTCCAATTTGTAATTAACCACCATTGAAAAGGATTAAGTGAATCTAAATGCATTAGCACATGGATAAACCAAGCCACACATTTTGCATATTGGCTGTTAACCTAATCTGCAAGTTCATCTGAGATGTAAGTCTATCTAGCACAGATGGTAGTACTTCCAGTTCTGAGTCAGCAGGTTGTGGGTTCAAGCTCCACAGTGGGACAGTGAACTCAAAGTCGAGGCTGACAGTCCAGTGAAGTGCTGGGGAAGCACTGCATTGACAGAGGTGTTGTCCTTCAGATGAGAGTTTAAACCCAAATCCTACCTCTGTGTTCAGGTGGATATTAAAGATCCTAGGGGACTATTCAAAAAGAGAAGGGAGTTTTTCCTGGTGTCCTGGCCAACAATCCTCCAGATAAAAAATCACTTCATGGATAACTAGGACATTGCTGTGTGCAAAATTGGCTGCCACTTTTATCTACAAAGAGTCACTACACTTCACAGCAATTCCTGTGAGACATGTTGATGTTCCACCCGCGGAGATCCTGAAACAGCCATCCAGCTGCTCCATGATCGCCTCTTCTCCACCTTCAGCTCCCTCATCCCCCTAAAATCCAGGACCATCTCCAAACGCACCCGATCCCCCTGCTACAACAACCATCTCTGCCGCCAAAAAAAACCCTCCCTAGATCCCTCAAACCCTAGCCACTACTGCTTTATTTCTAACCTGCCCTTCCTCTCAAAAGTTCTAGAATGCGTTGTTGCAAACCAACTTCGCGCAAACCTCTCCTCCCACTCCCTCTTCGAACCCCTCCAGTCCAGTTTGTGCCCTGCCCACAGTACAGAGACTGAGCTTGTGAAAGTCACAAACGACATCCTCTCTATCTGTGATCAAGGCTCCCTCTGCCTCCTTGTCCTCCTGGACGTCTCTGCCGTGTTTGACACAGTCGATCACACCATCCTCCTCGACCACCTTTCCTCCGTCATCCACCTCAGTGGGACTGCACTCGCCTGGTTTGAGTCCTACCTCACAAACCACCAGCAGTAAATCTGGACAAACGGCTTTTCCTCCCGCTCTCACCTGGTCACCTGCGGGGTACACCAAGAATCCATCCTTGGCCCCCTCTTCTTTCTGATCTATATGCTCCCTCTTTGGGATATCATCCACAGACATAGGGTACACTTCCACACGTATGCCGACGATACCCAACTATATTTTTCCACCTCTCTTTGCGAACCCCCAGTCCCCTGATGTTCTGTCAGCCTGCCTGTCCGATCTCAGGGGCTGGATGAGCGCAAATTTCCTTCAGCTGAACGTTAACAAGACAGAAGCCATATTCTTTGGTTCTCATCAACGTCTAAAATCTCATGGCTCTCACCTCCTTCACCTACCCGACCTCCCCCTAAAACTCTCTGAACCCGTACGCAATCTAGGCGTCAGGTTCGACCCCCAATTATCCTTCCTCCCCCACATCCGGTCCCTCACCAGCACCACTTTCTTCCACCTCCGACGCATCGCCCGTCTCCGCCAATACCTCTCCCCAAAAGCCGCTGAAACGCTGGTCCGTGCCTTTGTCACCTCTCGGCTGGACTATTGTAACGCCCTCCTCGCTGGTCTCCCATCCACTGCCATCCATAAAATTCAAATCATTCAAAACTCTGCCGCCTGCATTCTCACCCGCACGAAAGTCCACTCTCCGATCACCCCAGTCCTTGCCAGACTGCTCTGACTGCCTATCCCAGAGAGGATAGATTTCAAGAGCCTCACCCTTGTATTCAAGTTCCTGCACTTCTCTGCACCCCCCTACCTCTCTGACTTCCTCTCTCCTCAAAACAGTACCCGTTGCCTTCGTTCCTCCGGGTCTGGCCACCTCCTCGTCCCCCGAGTCCACCGCTCCACCCTCAGCGGCTATGCCTTCAGCCATATGCCCCGAGGCTCTGGAACTCCCTTCCTCACTCCCTCGCCTCGCTCCCTCTCTTCCTATTTTCAAGTCTCTGCTGAAGACCTTTCCTTTCGACCGCGCCTTTGGTCACCTTCCTCCCCCTGGCTCGGTCCCGGGATCCGTTACTTGTGAAGCGCTCTGAGACACCGTCCGGCGTGGAGGGCGCTATATAAATCCAAATTGTTGTTGAAGTTGTTGTTGTTGATGACATGATGAGGTACTATATCAAATACACAGATTTTTATAACTTAAATTAGGGTCCAATGTGCTGGGAACTGGTAGAGCACAAAATTGACCCCCTGAATGAATGATTTAGTCTTCCCAGAGTATTTGGAAGGGGAACTGGATTAAAACAGCCAGTTACTTATCTAATTTTACAGAGGGAACAAGGGAATGGGAGACAATCTTTATAGCTCTGTCAATTCATAGCAGCTGGTTCAAGAGGTCTGTATGACCCAGTTTACGATGCATTCACCTTTTGAGCCCTCAAGGGGTTTTGTAATTTTCTTAATCAGTGAGCAATACAAAACTCTGAGGATGCAGAGATCACTCATCAGGAGGGCAGATTTACAGAGCTGAGTGCCTTTTCTTATCTATCTATCTATCTATCGTCTACTCCTTTGGAACTCTCAATGAATGCATGAAAGTGACTGCAATGTTTATACTATTAGATTGCCACATGTAATCAAATATGAGTTCAGAGAATGTTTGTGGTTTATTTCTCCCTGAAATGGAAGTTTTCAGATCACTGGTTGGTAAATTTACCCAATCGAATATATATATCAAGCAAGGTCTATACATTTATTTTGATCGGAAGGAGAATCATTTCAATACTCTTGCCTGCATAGGTCAATGGCTGATTATAATTGAATGCCATCCAGTGGTACTTTTCCCTGTCTCTTGAGGGATGTAGCTTACACACAGTTCCTCTATCTAGTTCTTTCCAGTATTACAACACATACATAAAAGGTGTCAGCCCTTCTCTCTCTCTCTCTCACACACACACACAGAGTGCCAGTTCTCTCTCTTTCACACACACAGTGCCAGTCTTCTCTCTCTCACACACACAGTGCCAGTCTTCTCTCTCCCTTTCTCTCTCTCTCACACACACACACACAGTGCCAGCCTTTTCTCACACACATATATACACCCACAGTGCCAGCATCCTCTCCCCCTCTCTCTTACTCACATTCCCAGCCCTTCTCTCTATATCTCTATCTCTCTCACACACACAGTACCAGCCTTCTCTCTCCCATGTAGCGCCCTCAGCCCTGGGAAATAGGCAGGGATGGATTGGAAGATGTCCAGAAGGGCTGATGTTGGTTGGAAGTAACTCTATGAAAGGACACATAAGCCTCCTGGAGGTGTTGGCACTGTGCTGCCGGGTCTTGTTGCCCCTCAAACTGCCCTGCTACCTATAATATTGATCTCTTTCAGCACTTTGTTGCTCACAGGAGGACTCTTCATGATTTTGATTTGTACAACCATACATTCCTGTAGTCACAGCATCACCCCTGATGGAATAACATGAAGCATGTGTTCATAGAATTATACACAGGAGGAGGCCATTCGGCCCATCGTGTCTGTGCCAGCTCTTTGAAAAGGACTATCCAATTCAATCCCGTCCTCTCCCCACAGCCCTGCAAACTTGTCCTTCCCAAATAATTATTTACTGCTCTCTCAAAAGTTGTTATCAAATCGGCTTCCACCACCCTTTCAGGCAATGTATTCCAAATCCGAACAACTCGCTGTGTGAAAAAATTTCTCCTCACCTCCCCTTGATTTCTTCCAACAACTATTTTAAATCGGTGTCCTCGAGTTACCAACCCACCCACCAGTGGAAATAGTTTCTTTTTCTTCACCCTATTGAATCCCCTCATAATTTTCAAACTCAGTGTTCACTGAGTTTTGGGGGTTCAGGTGGGAGAGATACAGTACAAACCACGATGGGTTTAGGGTGAAAACATAGAAGTGTTCTGATGCAATAGTAAAGATTAATTTAAACTGTAATTGTGTTGACTAAAGTCTTTTAACAATGAATCAATATAATACCAATTGCTTTTTGGTGACCCTGAGAGGGGGGCGTTATCGTAAAATGACTGAATGAATGAACCTGCTTACAGGTGTACACAGAGGGGTGCCCTGTGTGTGTCAGGGAGAGACTGCTCCTGGCTCCAGAACTTCAGCAGAACTTCAAGTCAGGTTGGAGGGGCTGTTTGGCAACAAAAGCAGAAATGAGCTTCTGCATTTGAACCTCACACTCACCAAAGTGGTTGGAATTTGTGTTTAAAAGTATAAAAGCCTCGATTTCCCCTCTTACCCCTTTTTAACTTTGTCAGAGCAAAGAATCAGACCTGTGATCACTTTATCAGCATCGATTCCAGGGTGAGGAGCGACTGGATGGAGTTAGGGAAGGAGCATTTTTTTAAAATCACAATCTTTAGACAGAGCTCTCCGATTCAAATGTAATCCGATCTGCCTGTTACTTTATGAAATGGCCTTGAAATATAATTGCAGCTTTTCTTTTTTTTTTGCACACGATCTACAAATTTCACCCGAAGCTAAACTTTGCATTTTTGGGCTGACGTTTCTTATATTTTCCACTTGGCTCTGAATCCTCTGCACCCGATTCTAGCAGCATGTGGATGGTTTAAAAGCACAGCCAGACAGAGGGTAGATTCAATGTGTTTGTGTGTATATATATCTATATATCTGTATCTATATAGAGAGAGATCAGACAATTTAATTGGAAAAAGAGAAAGATTGAATAAGGGCCAACCTAAACGTTATGTCATTTGTAAAACAAGTTGAAGAAACTTAAGAAAAGTAAATCTGAAAAAAACTAAATTAGAAAAAGATTCGAGACTACACAGTGAAACCTTCAAAAATTTTTCTGAAAATAGGATCATTTTGCTGGCGTTTTTTTTAATGCAATATTGAACAATCAAACATATAGCATGAGTAAGGACATCGAAAAAGAGCACTTAGTGAGCGATTCAGAGACCAAGATTTATAAGTCTACCAGTGAAAGGTAAGATTTATCATTTATCCAACAAAGTACACAGTTACTACAACTTACAAGAAATCCACCTGAAGTGCTTTGGGACATCCTCCCGACATGAAAGATGCTCTACAAATGTAATTTTGTTGTTGTTGTTGTTCCCAAATTGAAAAGCACGATATGAAAAGCGAAGATTATTCTTTTATTTGAAATCAATAAATAATAATCCTTGCATTTGATATAATGCTTTTCACATCTTCTTGACGTCTCAAAGCGCTTCACAGAATATACTATAAAGTGAATTAATCGTATATTTGTGGGCAAAAAGCGGCAGCCAATTGCACACAACAGTGTCCCACAAACAGTCGTGGATTGAAAATGACCAATTTATTATTGTTTTTTGTTTTGGAGGGATTATTATTAGGCGTGTGGAGTAAGGAAACTTGCCCAAGGTTTCGCCCTGCCTGGAATTGAACCCAGGTGTCTCGCTTGCAAGGCAAGTGCTCTAACCACTGAGTTACAGGACTCCATAAGCAATGCTGTGCTCTCACTGACTGGACAGAAAGTTACAGGGATATAGACTATAACAGCTCAGTGTAGGGACAGACCTGCAGCTTTGCTAGATTTGCTGTATTGTTGTGCTCAGCTACAGTCAAGCACTCTGGGACCCTACCCTGTGTGAAGGGCACTATATAAATGCAAGTTGTTGTTGTTCGTAATTTTGTTAATCCCAACTGTTTTTCAGTCCCATTCGTTTCAGGTTGAGCTTCAGGTTTTCTTTGCAAAATTGCTATTCAGCTTATCTTTGCGATAGTGCTTCTTGTAAGAGTGAAGCAAAGTCTCAAGCATGAGCTCCCAAAATGACTTTCTTTATATTGTACTGGGTCACCTTCAATATTTGATAGAATAGCAAGAATAAAATGAACGCTCTGCTAAAATCTGTCAAAACTGGTTTACCCTTGGGTAAGAAAGTATGAGAGTTACTGGTCTGATAGAGAGCAGCAGGCACTGTTCAAAAGGTATATAGAAAAAAAACATGTATGAGCCATCTATTCCCAAATGAACTAGCCAACTTCAGAATCTGCCACAGCATTGAAATCATTGACATCCAGGACGGGTTTCATCTAAGGGAATGAGTGGAGGGAATGCAGGTGGGCTTTTCCCAAGTGAATCAATCAATGTGTGAAGGGAATTGTCTCATAAACTGGCCCTGGAGTGCACCCACACCTCGACGGGTCAAGATCTGCATGTGGGATGGGAGAGCAATTCACCCACCATTCCAGATCCCAACACAAACTATTTGTTTCACATAGATGTTTTGATATAACAAGTCCTTGCGAATGTTAGATTAGATCTTTGCATTTGATATAGTGTCTTATTGCTTTGGGACGTCTGAAAGCACTTCACAAGATATATTGTAAAGTGTCTTGACTGTGTATTTTGTGGGTGAAACTCAGCAGCCAATTGCACACATCAATGTCCCACAAACAGCCATGGAGTGAGTGACCAATTTTTTTTGGTGGGTGTGATTATCGGGAGAGATCAAAGTGCTTTTGATCAGTTTTGAGTTATAAATAATTCAGGGTTCCTTACCTTCCATCATTCTGTTAAAGAGCTGAAACAGTTTAATTTTGTTTTTATACATATATTTAACAATAATCAGAAATTCAAAATGTTTTATTGCATTAATCTCATACGTTTTGTTCTATGTTTCAACTTGACCAAACTTGTTCAACTTGCTTTGTTCACGCTTCTCAGCTTATAAAACAGTTTGTTGCAACTCACCTTGTTTACAGAAACATGCAATGAACACTAAAACATAGAGAGAAAATAGGTAGCAATTGCTCAAACGGTGAAACATCATACATAACTCTCAAAACTTCATCTTTCCATAGGTTCTGGTATCATAAAACAGCTAAGAAACCTATAAGCTTTAAGAGGCTTTTTGTCTTAATAGAGCTGATGAGAAACTAGCATCTGTGCAGTTTGTGAAGCTGTGAAGGCTTATAAATGTTAGCTATTCATTTACCAGATACAAGTCACGCATGGGTTCAACCCAGTGGTTCACAATGAAAGCAAAGAAAATCCAGTCAAATTGCCATGTGATAAGATTAATGCCTTTTATCCTTATGCCCTATATAAATTCATTGTTCATTGAATTAAGATTCCTCCATGGCTATCTTTGAGTGATGCTAAACTACCATCCCAATGGACATTGTCTACGATAGAATATCGACCAATTATTGAATGAAATAAAATCATGAACTTTGCCGAAGGAGCAGGATTAAGTGTTTTGAAGATAAAACTGCCACAAACCACCATGTAATAATAATAATCTTTGCATTTGATACAGCACCTTATCATGTCGTTAGAACACCTCAAAGCGTTTTACAAAATATACTGTAAAGTGGACTGACTGTAATTTGTGGGTGAAATGTAGCAGCCAGTTACACACAGCTGTGTCCCACAAACAGTCGTGAATTGGTTGACTAAATTTTTTGGGGAGGGATTATTTCTGCTGGAAAGTGATCCGCCAATATACTAACAACCAGGTTCCTATTTATTGCTTGGTAAACAGAGGCGTGTGGAGGAAGGAAACTTGTTTAAAGTTTCACCCCACCCAGGAATCGAACCCAGGTCCTCTCGCTTGCGAGGCTAGCTTGCTAACCACTCTGCTATGAGTTCTATTTAAGATAAAAAACAATTCTTACCATCAATTGTGGTTGGGACCTCATCCCGATGTAAAAGGCACTATATAAGTCCAATTTGTTGTTGTTGTAGTGAATGTTTTTTGTAGGCAAAACATTAGCATTTTGCCCACAATAAAGTCCCTCAGACAATCATGAGGTGAACGGTGAATATATCCAGAAGATGTTGGCTAGAACATTGGGAGAAATTTTCCTTTTCATCAACTAATGTTATTAGGTCTTTAATGTCAATATTAACAGGCAGATGGAACCCAGGTTTAATATTCCATCCAAAGGCTGGCACATCTGACAGTGCAGAACTGTACTAGAGTATGAATATAAGCCCCTCACACCTCTGAAATTGGTCCACGCCTTTATCACCTCAAGGCTGGACTATGGGAACTCTCTCCTCGCCGGCACCTCCCTCCACAAGCTGCAGGTCATTCAGAACTCTGCAGCTTGTGTACTGACCCGCACCAGGCTTCGGGACCACATCACTCCCACCCTCGCTCGCCTCCACTGGCTCCCCATCCCCCAGAGGATCGATTTCAAGATCCTCATCCTCACCTACAAGGCGATTCACGGCCTTGCTCCCTCCTACCTCTCCAACCTACTATCCTCCTACCTTCCTGCCCGTACCCTCCATTCCTCTGGCTCCGGTCTGCTCCACATCCCCCGCCCCAACCGCCCTACCATCGGTGGCCGGGCCTTCAGCCTCTCAGCCCCTAGGCTCTGGAACTCTATCCCCCAGTGCCTTCGCCTTGCCTCCTCCCTTTCCTCCTCCTTCAAGGCCGGTCTCAAGACCTTTCTCTTTGACTGTGCCTTCAGCTCCCCTCTCGACTCTCTACCCCCTCCTCGCTCCCTCCCTTCCATCCCCTCCCCCTGACCATTTCCCCCCTGCTCGGGTCCTGACCCAACTGTACAGCGCCTTGGGACGTCCTCCCGACGTGAAAGGCGCTCTATAAATGGAATCTTGTTGTTGTTGTAAGCCAAGACTGTGAGCTCAAGTCATGACGTGGAGCTTGAACCCACAAGTTTCTCACCCAAATTGCTATCAACCGAGTAAAGCTGCCACATGTGATGTCCATAAAATACAGAATTGATAGAAAAATAAAGAACAAAAATTGGCAAGAGAGGATGTGTAGAGTAACATTCACCAAATTATGTATGGCCACATAACTAGGTGACCTGAACTGCCATCACCTGAGGTTATTTATTGATATTCAATTAATTAATTTTACGTCATACAATACAAAATTACACTTGTAAAGTGCCTTTCACGGTCGGAGGATGTCTCAAGGTGCTGCAGAGTCAGGAATTAGGACCCAAGCCAGAGGGGTTAGGATCAGTGAGGGTAGGAAGCTGGCCGAAGGCGCAGTTGAAAAGGTGGGTCTTGAGGCGTGCCTTGAAGAAGGCAAGGAACAGAGCAAGGTGAAGGGAATGTGGGATGGAGTTCCAGAGGGTGGGGGCAGCGAGGCTGAAGGCCCGACTGCCGATGGTGGGGCGGTCCAGGCAGGGAAAACGGAGCAAGCCGGAGCCTGCTGAGTGGAGGAATCAGACAGGTTGATAAAGGTTAGCAGGTTGGAGAGGTAGTAAGGGTAAGGCCATGGAGGGCAATGAAGGTAAGGACGAGAATTCTGAACTTGATCCTCTGAGGGATGGGGAGCCAGTGGAGCCGGGCGAGGGTGGATGTGATGGGTCACAGAGCCTGGTGAGGGAGAGGACACAAGCTGCAGAGTTCTGGATGATACATTTAAGAGAATACATTTTAAGCACTCCGACATGCTACCCGGGTGAAGGGTGCTATGTAAGTGCAAGCTGTTGTTATTTTGCTTGGCACATCCCAAACCAAAGAACGAGGCCAGTATAGAAGTACTCTTCCTAGATTCTGAAAATGATACATTACATTCCCATAATGCTGAAGGATACATAGCCGTAGATCACTAAACTGATGTGTTAGAGATTAACATTTCCTGAAGTGCTATGATAATAAAGTCACAATAAATCTTTCAAGTTTACCTTAAAAACTGATTTGTGGAATCTGTTCATCATATTAGTAATTTAGTTAATTCAGGAAATAAACTGAAGGATAATCATCATCATGATTTAATTATAAACCTTTACAATCCTGCAGGCTATCCTTTCAACAAACAGCCCTGGATCTAGAGAAGAACCATCAACCAGAACCTGGCACTGCATCCAATGGACTCTTCCATTGCCACTACAATAAAAATGCCCTTGAAAAGAGAAAGATGGAGCAACAGAAATCTAAAATAAGGCTTTATAGAGCTTTGGCAATTTGTCTGGTCTTTATGATTGGGGAGATTGTTGGTGAGTGCGAGTCATTTTTAAGCATTAATGATTGACATGGAGGTTAGAAAAGTGCTCTTTGGCAAACAGCAATGTGAACAGTTCTAGAACCATGTAAATCTGGAAGTAAATTGTGTTTCTTCCAATCAACCCCTTGTACATGCCTATCCACGCAACCTTGGCTCTGACCTGCGATCCTCTCAGAACCGAATTCTTGTTAGTTGGAATGATATGCAAGCAGAACAACTTTATATCTTGAGGCATTTCTGCTACAAGGTGCCATTTGAAAGATGAGCACATTTTTTCCCCATCATATGTGATATTTATTGAATTCATGTACTTATTTTTTAACTCTTGGGTATTTACATGGTGTTACGCTCAGCAATAAATTCTCAGATTTTGCACTATTTGTTGCAATGATCATAATCCTTGCTTTTGACATAGCACCTTATCATCTCATCAATATATCTCAAAGTGCTTCACAGGATTTCATAGTGAAGTGCATTAGCTTTCTATTTGTAGGCAAAACGTTGCTGTCAATTTATGCATAACAATAACTCACAAACAGCCATAAAATGAATGACCAATTTGTTATTGTGCACCAGTAAAAAAATAATGGGTTTGGAGGCCTAAAATTCTATCTAACCTGTAAGGCTATTTTATCATGGGATTTAAGAATGGGTAAAATTGCGAAAAAACATTCATCCTAACTTTGGAACTTATTTCTTTTTAAGAATAGTGGAAAACCAAATAAAGGTTGAATTGAAGAATTTTCCACAATTCTGCACAGTCTTAAATTTGAAAACAAAATTCTTTTACAGGGCAAGACTGGGTAAAATGTTAAGCCTCACTCAGCTCCATAAGAATGAAACCAAAAAAAGCTTATGAGCGAAATAGTGACTGGAAATACAGTATGGTGAAAACCAGTCATTCTTGCAAAGTCCCCAAAAAAGTCTTGTTAACAAAACAGAAAGTCATTTCCTGTCACGATTTTGTGTGTTATCTTTGTTGGAGGATTTTACCAATTTGGCAAAATCATAACGCAAGAACTCACAAACCATAGGTGACAATTAGCCAAATAAATATTAGCTTGGAAATATTACAAATAAATCCTCACTGTGTCAAGTGCAAATGATTATTGAAAATCTATTTGTTTATAGCCGATGAGCCTGTGCATGCATGTTTGAAATTTTATATGCTATGGGAGTTGCACCCCGGAATCACAAAGGATTTGTAAATATTGAATTCTCCTGTAACAAGATCTGCATCATGCTGAGCTAAGCTACTCCAGTGTGATGCCCTTCAATGCTTTGGAACGGAGCACCCAACAGGTTCGGGTGATACACATTTGGTTTTGGACAGGATTCAATATTCAACTTTGAGGAAAGCAGATGCATTCCTGGGCTGTACGAGTCTCATTTACATCAATTGCAAGAATCAGGGCATTGCATCTCTCATAAACTTTGTGATTTTCAAAAGTGATTTCATAGTTCTTCTGCTAAAACCACTGATCAATATTTAGGTAAAAGGCAATGGAAAGGCATTTATTAGTAATCTGCTGTTTTTTCACTAATATCTTTGGTGTGCATTTCCTGACAATTTGTTAGACTTTGTTAATCTATCCCTCTTCTCCCTCTTTGAAGCTCCATCAAAACCCCTGTTTTAACTCTCTTCCTAAAACAAATCCTGATCCTTCTAATTTTGCTACCAGCTACCAGCCCATTTCAAACTTGACCTTCATTTCTAAAGAACTGGAATGCATTGTTGCCAACCAAGATCACTCACACCTCTCCCTCCACTCCTTACTCGAGCCCCTCCAGTCTGGGTTCTGACCTGCCCATAGCACTGAGACAGCACTTGTCAAAATCACAAATGACCAGATCTGCTTCCTAGTCTTCCTGGACCTTTCCGCTATCTTCAACACAGTCGATCATGCCTTCCTCCTCGACCACCTTTCCTCCCTCATTTACCTGGGACTGCACTCGCCTGTTTGTGTCCTACTTGACACACCACCATCACTACATCTCTGCAAATGTTGATTCCTTCCACCCCCATTGGGTCACCATACTCCAATGCTCCATCCTTGAACCCCTCCTTTTCCTCATTTACATGCACCCTCTAATTGATGTCATCTGCAGACATGGGGTCAACTTCCACATTTTTGCAGATGGCACCCAAGTCTTCTCCTCCTCCGGCTGTCACCCCAGATCCTCTTGTTTTTCTGTCCTCTTTCTCGTCAGACATCAAGGCCTGGATGAACGCCAACTTTCTGCAGCTGAATCTCGACAAGGTAGAAGCTATAATCCTTGGTTCCCATCAATAGCTTCTCACCGACAGCTCTGAACCTCCTTAAACTCTGTTGATTCAAATTGTCACTATATTTTAATTTTATTTATTTGTATTTAAATCAAATTGTTGACTCTAAAATTGGTGAATCTTTGTGTGATTTAGGGTCCGGAGTCAATCAAGCTCACACAGACAGGTGAAAATGAACTTTTCAACCTTTATAGAGCAATGTGCATGACAAAGGAAGGTATAATTACCAAACCAGAGAACAGAATACACAGTTGCAGGAGTTTACCTGGCAGTAAGTAGGAACCCAGTTGTTAGTCTATTGGCGGATCACTTTTTATGGGTACTAATCTCTTTTTTTCTTTTATTACTTACTAATCCCTAAAAAAAATGTGGTCGCTCAATGGTCACTCAATCCATGACTATTCGTGGGACATTGCTGCTGTGCAATTGGCTGCCACTTTACGTCCACAAAATATAGTCAATCAACTTTACAATATATTCTGTGAAGTGCTTTGAGACGTCTCAATGACATAATAAGGCACTATATCAAATGCAAGGATTATTATTAGTATAATTTTCCTCTCAGTTGTTGCTTAGTTTTTTCTTTCTTTTCTCCCTTCATCTGTTCCAACTTTAGGCTGGTTAGTGCTCAGTATTTATACACAGGAACAAACACGTTTTTGGACGTGGCCTTCATGACCATCTAGTTTGGCTCATAGATACTGTTTTCTTATTTTTACTCCTCACCTAACAATGACCACCATCTATTTGATTTTCTGCAAGGCCACCTAGTTATCATACACAGGCACCACTTCTTTGTCTTATTTCTCACATAATACCGGTTACTTGTTGAACATTCCTTTTCCCGTGTAACTATACTATATAGAGCAAGGATATTAGATAAAGAAAAGACAGACATTATTCATTTCTAGCTAGTAAGCAAGTTACACTTTACATCAGCAATCATCACTTAAAGAAACAGGAGGACAAATGTTCAATCATTTTTCATTATAGGAAAAATACAGTGAATCCCCAGCCTGAACCTGTGAGCATCCTATGTGTTAGGTTTGTTCCTCTACTATTCTTCCTATTCCACATCAGTTCCTTGACCAGGATCACTTTTCTCCACCTCCGCCATATTGTCTGCCTCCGACAGTAACTTACACTCAATGCAGCCAAAACCCTTATCCATGCATTTGTCACCTCCCGGCTTGATTATTCCAAAGGCCTCCTTGCCGGTCTCCCCAGCTCCATCATTCATAAAATTCAATCAATTCAAAACTCTGCCACCTGTATCCTCACCCACATGAGACTGCGTACTGCCATCACTTCAATTCTTGCCAATATAGATCTTGCCAATATAGATCATTGTGGAGTCCTGTAGCTCAGTGTTCAGCGCACTCGCTTTGCAAGCGAGAGATCTGAGTTCAATTCCAGGCAGGGCGAAACCTTGGGCAAGTTTCCTTACTCCACACACCTAATAATAATCCCTCCAAAAAAACAAAACAATAATAAATTGGTCATTTTCAATCCACGACTGTTTGTGGGACATTGCTGTGCGCAATTGGCTGCCGCGTTCACCCACAAATATAGTCAATTCACTTTACAGTATATTCTGTGAAGTGCTTTGGGACGTCCTCCCGACGTGAAAAGCGCTATATCAAATGCAAGGATTATTATTATTATTATTATTATTATTATTATTATTATTATTATTATTATGACAGGCTGTTTCAGTTTGTCCAGAATAGTAAAACCAGAGGACACAGCCTGCGATTGAAGGGTGGGGGGAGTAAATTCAGAACGAATCTACGGAAACACTATTTTATTGAGTAAATGGTAAACCTGTGGAACAGGCTCCCAAGGGAGATGCTTCAAGCAGGACGTGTTGATTTCTTTAAACACAGATTAGATGGTTTCTTTTTGAAAATAACATTATGGGATATAGTACATAGGTAGTTCAAGACACACATGTGCATGCAACCGCCAAGAAGGTGGAAGGTAAACAAGATGGACTTTGGTCTTTTTTCATCTAACATTTCTTTTGTTATATTCTTATAGAGCAGAAAGTCAGAAATCTGATCTATGCTGAGTTCACCCATGACATATTTGTCTTGCAGAGTTGAGGGCATATCTATGACATTGATACCTTCAAATTTTGGGTTGAACTATTTTGGACTTCCCAGGCCTCTTCAGAGCTAACTCAGCCTCATGAGACCTTGCTTCCCCACTCCCCCCAGATAGAATAATAATAATATAATAATAATGCTTACATTTGATATAGTGCTTTTCACGTCTTCTAGACTCTCAAAGCGCTTCACAGAATATACTGTAAAGTGAACTGACTTTATATTTGTGAGTGAAATATAATATAAATATATATACAGATTTTATTGATCCCAAAAGTGAATGAACTCTCCAGGATGCATTGACCACTTATTTGAGTGAGATACCAGAAGATTGTTGATATTTCTATATGACTACTTATGTGAGTTTCTCTGACATATTTTTAATAAGGGTATGTTTACTGGATGTAATGCTACTTGACTGAAATATTAACTGGAAATAACCGACTAAAGATGTCAATTTGCATTAATACACATTAAATAAATTATATTGGCCAAGTATTAAATTGTGGTGACATTTACCAGACCGAGTGGAATAGTTCCATTGTTTGCCTTTTATTCCTTTTTTCTTAGGTGGCTATTTCGCAAGCAGTCTGGCTGTTATGACAGATGCAGCTCATCTTCTGGTGGACTTCATAAGTTTCCTGATCAGCTTGTTTTCATTGTGGTTGTCTTCAAGGCCAGTCACAAAGAAATTAAATTTTGGATGGTACAGAGCAGGTACGAGTTACAGACAACAACCTTTTAAAAGGGGATAGGATGCCTAGTTAGAGAGAAAAATATCAATGGAAGAGCAAGTGAGCCAAATGTTCTGGCTGTGACTGTCTGTGCCACCAGCAGCAAACAACCAACCAAACTGAACTAAACCCAGCCTAGAGGAGGGCAGAACAGCCCAACCCAATCCAACCAACCAAACTAAACCAAACCTAAGGTTTTACCTCCCGTCTGCACTGTTCTTCCGGTCATTCTCTGCGCAACCTCTCACAAGTTTGTATGAGGCGCGGAGATGAGGTCTCAGGGGGCCCGGGATATTGTTCATGCCTTTATCTCCTGTCCACCCATCACTCTCTATGATGTCTCTCCTCATATGAGGAGATCTTAAAAACTGATGAAGCGCTATAAAAATGCAAGTTTTTTCTCATGAGAGGATTAACCACACAATATTTTAACAACAATTTCAACAGCATTTATTTAGCACTTCTCACATGGACTCTGCTCATTTCCTGACAGACTTGTGCTCTTTTTGCTGTCTAAGCCTCAATGATTGTGTCCTGTAGCATATTGGTTAGAACACTCGCCTCGCAAATGAGAGGACCTAGGTTTGATTCCCGGGCAGGCCGAAACCTTAGAAAAGTTTTCTTCCTCCGTACACATCTGTTTATGTAGCAGTAAGTAGGAACCCGGTATATAGTCAATTGATGGATCACTTTTCCGGGGGTAATGATCCCTTAAAAAAGTAATAATTTGGCCACTCAATCCACCACTGTTTGTGAGACATTGTTGTGTGCTATTGGCTGCCGCGTTCTCCCACAAAATTTACAGTCAATTCACTTTACACTATATTCTGTGAAGCGCTTTGTGACATCTTAATGACGTGATAAAGCGCTATATCAAATGCAAGGATTATTATTGTTGTTATTATGATGATGATTAAATAAAAAGATGTCCTACTTTGTCCTTCCTAGAGATTCTCGGTGCCCTCTTTTCAGTTTTCACAATTTGGGTTGTGACAGGAGTATTGGTGGCCTTTGCTTGTAAGAGGCTGATCAGTGGCGATTATGAAATTAATGGAGTCATCATGCTTATAACATCTAGCTGTGCAGTGATAGCAAATATAATGTAAGTTACCTTTCTACAGCTCTTCAGCACTCTCTATGTGTACTTTTTTTTAAAAGAAATCAAACGATATTTACAATACTATTTTTAAAAAGTATTTATCACTGATTGCTCAGTGGGTAAATATGCCACCCCATTGTGATATTGAGCCTTCCAGACAAAGTAGATGCTCGATTTAATCTATCTCCAGTGCTCGTCAGTTATTCACAGGACCAGTGGGGCACTTCCAATTGCTTTAGACTAGGAAGGGGAGGCATTTAGCTAGGATTTCTGCCTCTGATGTATAGTTGGTAACCATGTTAGAAGTGTGACCTGTGAGTTAAAATATGATTGAGCTTTATCATAGCAACTCTGCCCAGCTCCCTCTGGGTGAATAGCCCATCGATACTGACAGTCCAGGCTCACACACAATAAGTTATCCCTCAGGCAAGATACCGCAGGTCAGAAATATCTCATGGTCTCGAGCCTTAAATCTCCATTGCCTTAACGATTAACATTGTGGAATAGTCTAAATTCAATCTACATTTAAATGCCCGTTTTCCATGGCTCTTCAAAAGAAACAGCAGAAAAATCGATTTCAATATTTAATGTGATCCATTTTTGAAATGTAATTCAAAAGTAAAGTTATAATAACTGTATTTTCCAGAATGGGATTTGCGCTCCATGAAGGTGGTCATGGGCACAGCCATGGAAAAAGTAGGAATGAGCGTCTAGACGAATCTGATCACAGCCATCAACCAAACGCCAGTGTTCGGGCTGCGTTCATTCATGTAGTGGGAGACCTCTTCCAGAGCATCAGTGTGTTTATTAGTGCACTCATCATTTATTTGAAGGTCAGTTTTCACTTGGCACTGGAAAGGAGGGAGTGAAGGGCTGGAGAGGAAAGAGTGAAGGGTGGTATTGTGGTGAGAGAGATATGAGTTGATAAGTTTCATCTACAGGGTGGATTCAAAATTTGACTAATTTACAGAACTATGATCTGAGTATATTCAAACTCAATGACACATTGTTGACAATCTGAATACACTTGCCAGGTGTTACTTTGGAGTAGGTTGTAAATTTTGCTGCAAACAGCTAACATACAAGTTAGTATCTGATTTGCAACATGGAGCAGATACTGTATGGAAGATGGAAATAGTAGATAGCCTGTGCTGGTTGCAACATAGGAGGAGCAGTTGGGTTAGAGCTATCTAATAAGCAATACCAGTCAATTGACTTAATCAATGTGGTTTAGAAAAATATCCACTTCAGGCAATGCACTGGTGCCTTTTTAGTACATTCTTTTAGTATAACCCACAGTGGTACAATGTGTTCTCTCCAGTTGGTAGATTGCAGGACAAAATACAGGTACTGGCTGTTCCATACAGTTCAAGCAGACAGGTGTACTGAAATGAAATACATCCACCATTTCACCATTACTTCCTGACGAGAAGCAAAGTTAATCTTGGCCATTCTCACACATTTTAAGACATGTGGGCAAGAACTGAAGGCATGGCTTGTGGAGACAGTCAAATAAACTGCATACAGGAAAATCGAAAAGGGGGCAATACTGACTAATAAAATGTGGCGTTAAATAACTGCAAATAATAGCAGTTAAATAGTAGAAATCTAATCAAATATTTTGGGATCAAAAGTCCGGTGCTGAACAATATGAAAATAACATGTTTTTCAACCAAATTCCATGCAAAGCATTCATCATTGGGTGTAGTGTACGTACGGCAAGTGTCTGGCTGCCAAGTCAATCAGGGTATGGGAAGCAAGGGCTATTGGGCTATAATTTCTTGCCACTTTGAAGGAGATAAGTGTGATTTTTTAATCTAAATACTATGTGCGGGATTCCTTGATGACTATGGAAAACACTCTGAAAATTGTGTTACTTGAATGTCATGTTAGTTGTTCATGACACTTGAGGATCTCTTTTGAACTGGACCACTTCTTCCAGAATTTGTTGATTTTTACAACTCCCCTGCTTATTCTCTGTGTACTTGGAATTAGTATGGAGAGTTGGGGTGGAAGGATGTGTGAAAATTATCTGCTTTTTTGCATTGCTTTTAGCTCTTAAAGAGACCTCTACCACCTTGCAGCTTTTAGTGACTGCACAGTTTTATGTATGCTAACACTTTTGACAGATCTGTTGCCACTTTAATATGTTGTAAATATACATAGTGTAGACATCTGAAATCGACATAATTTCTGGAGTGTGCCTGTTCTCCTTCCCAAAAATATTTTAAGGGATTCAGGATTGCTTTCGTACATTTCTTTTCTCAACCCAAAACAAGCTGCTCTAATTTCCCAAGTAAAGTTGCATTCATTAAATTGCCATTAATAAATCCTCCCTTAATTTACGGAAATATCAAAGTAACAACACATTTGAGTTATTAATTATATCTGTATTCTGTCTTCCAGCCTGAGTACAAAATAGCTGATCCTGTCTGCACTTTTATTTTCTCTCTGTTTGTGCTGGCAACAACTATCACCATTCTCCGGGATATTTTGCTGGTGCTAATGGAAGGTAATTCCTGCATTTTTCTGCAACACTGCCTTTCCACTAAAGCCAGTGGCATTGAGTTGGAATATGTTCAGGTCACAAATAGTTTTGAGTATCACTGAGATGGGGAAAAATGCAACCTGTAATGAGTGTATCAGCACTGGCCATGGAAGTGACGTTCCAATGTTCCATCCCTGATCTTGTATTCTCTCAACCCCACCCCATTGTGGATTTTAGCACAATGATTGGGTTTAAAGCTAGCTTAAAAATTCTGACAATCTCCATGTTTGTTTGTCAGGACCATGGAATGGGTTGCCGTTGTTGTTGATTATTGAGTGCAGAGTTCCAGTGCTGCTGCATGAGATACCAGCTTTATTGATATTAGCTTGGCTCAGTTGGTTGCCGGCTTGCCTCTGAGTCAGGGTACAAGCCCCCGTGTTGAGCTCACACAATTACAGTGCTGGGGGAGTGCTGCATTGTTGGAGGTTCCGACTTCTGGGTGAGACATTAAACCGAGGTCCTGCCTGCAAGGTCAGGTGGGGGTTAATGATCCCATGTCACTATTCAAAAAGAGAAGGGAGTTTCTCCCAGTGTCCTGGCCAATAATCCCCTAAAAAAAATTGGTCATTCACTTCAGGAATGATATAGCTGTGCACAAATTGGCTGCTGCATTCACCGACAAAATACACAGTCACTAAATTCTACGGTGATTCCTGTGAGGTGTTTTGAGATGTTCTCTTAATGTGAAAGGTGCTATTTTAAATGTAAGGATTATTATAGGATTCTTACTATTAAATTGCTGAAGCTGCACAATTAGATTAGGGCAGTGTCCACTAGTTACCACATTTGCTTAATAAAAAAAAGGCACTACACATGTCAGTAATTACTGTGAAGGGCTTTCAGATGTTTTGATGTTATATGCGTTTTATAACTATAAGTTCTCTCTATATCTGATTTGCTTCAGGAACACCAACAGGACTGAATTACACTGCCGTGAAAGAAAAGATTCTAAGAGTTAAGGGAGTGGAAACAGTGCATGGCCTTCATCTCTGGGCCCTCACCATGAACCAGAACCTCCTGTCAGCACATGTTACCATAGGTCAGTAAATACATATATATCATCCCTACTTCTGGACTCATTCAGTCACCAAGTACAACATTTATTATACGTATATATAACTAGAAATTCAGAGGTCATAGTGATGTGATATTTATCATGTTGAATGGGCCGAAGATGATCTCTCACCCTGACTTGGTATCAATGGTGGTAACCTTGAAGTCACATATTATGCATGCAGTTCGCAGGTCACGTTTTTCAATGGTAAGATATTGGGATACTGTCATTTATAATATTTCATTCATTAAAAGTCTTTAGTCTGTGAACCCCAATCATAGGCAGTGAACCATGAGCCTCAGACTCACCATTGAGCACAGTGCCCCGACTCTCCTAATACCTGATTCCCACTCTGACTATGAGATCAGTCTCTATACTTTCCTACTACCTAACTTTCCCGCTACCACCTAACTTTCCTGCTGCATTTAGCACAGATCATATTTGAAACTGAGAAATTGACTGGAAAAGAGGGCTTGGAAGTAGCTCTCAAGTTGAAGTTGAATCTCAATAAAATTGGTTATTAGTTGTGAGACATCTTATGTTTTATGACTTTGAAGCAATTGCTTATGAACAGTTATATCAGTTGATTGATTCTGTCTGTCTCAATATGTACATGGGAACCTTGTTATGTTATACTGCCCTCGCTTATAGCATGGACCTATGGAACTGTATCCCAGAGAAGAAGAAAACAGAGGATAAAACACTTTCAGAAAATGTGGAGAAAAGGGAAAATACACTATAATACAACTTATATTTATAAAGAGCCTTTCATATCGGAAGGATGTCCCAAAGGGCTTGAAAATTCTGGCTGGGCACCAACGCTGAGTGTGGGAGCTGTTGGGGTGGGGGGGAGGTGCGTGACAAGAAGATAGATGACAAAAAGCGCTGGCAAAGAGGTACTTTACCTTGAAAGAGGAGAGGGAGAGAATTGCAAGTCGAAGAAACCTGGGAATGGATTTCCAGAGAGCAGCCACCAAGTGGCTGAACCCCCCCCCCACCACTCTCGAAGATGGAGGTAGATAGGCATTTTAAGTCACAAGGATGTGACATTTTAAGTCATAAATGCCTTTTACTGCTGTTTGGGCATCCAGGATGGGAATAGGAGCCTGAAGGGTTTGGGAGAGAGAGAGAAATGTATAAAAACAATTCTTCTCACTTACAGATGACGCACTGGATCCTCAGGAAGTGCTTAAGGAAATTACACAGGCTGTTTTTGACAGCTTCAACTTCTACTCCATCACAATCCAAGTGGAGCAGTATGTTGACTCAAACCCAGAGTGTGTGTTTTGCCAGGACCCTAAAGATTAAAGCATCAGATTCTCTATCGGTCTGACCAATGTTTGGCAAAGCCAATGAATTCCGCTGTGGTATAAAACAGGAGGTACTGGAAATTTACAGCAGCTCCATGAGTCTCTGACTTTTGATGAATGATCTGATCTGAAATGTAAACTTGTTCTCTTGCAGATTCTGACTGACCTGTTATGTATTTCTAATATTTCTGCAATTTTATTAACTTGTCTGGAATTCACAGTCCTTTATGATCTCTGAAAAATCATGGACCCTGAATTGGCTCAACCTTTAGGATAATTCAGAATTTTGGGGAAAAAGGTTTTAAGTTCAGTATTAACTTAGAAGCCAATTTTGTGCAGAAACAAAAAAGAAGTGTGGAAAATTGGCTTCTAAATTAAGACCAAATTTAAAGAATATTTTCCAAACTTCTGCCCAGCCTAATTTTTAACAAAACGTTTGTTCGCTCAAGAACATGAGAAATATTAGGTTCCAGATGCGTTGTCATTTATTGTACAAAGAAAAATGGAATAGACTGTGAATAACCCACTGCAACACCCAGCCACAGCACAAAATGTTTTATATTTGTATTGGTATTTCTATTCTCCCTATTTCCAGTGTTCTCCTCTCTTGAATGTGGTAATTTATATTGGATACAGTTCCATAGGTGTAATTAGATCTTTGGTTCCTCAACCAAATGACCACTCTTCTTGTATGAGCCCAGACAGCAAATATCAGCGACTATCTGACCATGGCAGGTGGGCAGAGGGATGGCATTACAATCTATCCTGATCCTGACCTGAAACCCACACACACAATTTCTGGGAGGGTCAGTTACCAGGATTATGATCAAAATTCCTGCAGTGCAGTGAAGTTTCTATGGTGAGACCATACATGTGCAAATTGATTTTTTTTTGCTGGAGTGCAAAGGTAGGATTTTAATAACAACTTTTGTATGGGGTTAGGGAAAGAAATAAAACAAAAGTCATAGGAAAGAAGCAGAAACATTGAGAGTTAGAGAGAGAGGAGAGAAAGAGAAGGAGAGACTGAGTGAGAATGTGAGTGAGACTGTAAGAGAAGAGTCAAAGAGAGAGAAAGAGAAGGGCAGGCACAGGGTGGTCATACAATGATGTTATAACTTCTGATGGAACCAATTTTTTTAGTTAGTGCTGTAGCCGATTTGGATTTTATGTGATGTCAATTATTCGCTTTGTTTTCTTAATTACAATTAATATGGATAATCAATCCCCCAATATTGTTCATGAATAGAACAATTGTTAGTATCTGACTTGTTTTCCTGAATTTTCAACGTTCCAAAATAAATCTCACTTTTTACCGAATTTACCTGTGTCACCTTTACCTTTATTTTTTCCCTTTTTTTACACAAAAATACACGCTGAAAAAATCTGAAAAATACCTGGGTTTCTATTTTTAGTTACAAATTGTGTCTGATTATCTTTTACAATGTACAAACATTGTAATTATTTTATAACTATGCTGAAATGATTGAAACGACCCATTTGCATGCACGTATGCTCATAAATTGTACAGTTCCTCTGCTAGGGTCTGTCTGTTTGGCAACAGTAGTAATACAATAAAAGTAATCCTTGCATTTGCTATAGCATGTTACCACAACATCAAAATGTCTCCAAGCGCCCACAGAACAGGTGAGGGCTCTGAGAGGAACAGAAAATATGCAAAACATGTGACACCCCTAGAAAGTAGCTGTTTATATATAAAATGCTCCCTTTACAAAAGCAGTATATTATTTACTAAAATGGACTGTGGAAAAACTGATGTCTGTGAAACATTTCTCACCTCCTGGATTTTCAGCCTGTAAATGCCTTTCCTATTCATGAATGCCAAGGGATATGTGTTGCCAAGCGCGTGCAATCCACTCTCTTCCCCTGCTGACGACCTTCAGGAAATAGATGGGATCCTAAAAGTCAAGCAGTGTGTCAAACTGTTCTTTTCAACTAGTTTCAAACTTAATATGCTTCTGTGCATTGGTCAGTGGACCGGTGGACATCAAGTTGTCTGCCTCCTCCCGAGTCTTAAGAGAACTTACAGAAAACTGACTTCAAAATTAAATAATAATAAAGATAATAATAATAATCTTTGCATTTGATATAGCGCTTTTCACGTCTTCTAGACATCTCAAAGCACTTCACAGAATGTACTGTAAAGTGAATTGACTGTATATTTGTAGGCGAAATGCAGCAGCCAATTGCGCACAGCAGTGTCTCACAAACAGTCATGGATTCAGTGACCAATTTATTATTATTTTCTTGAGGGATTATTATCAGGCATGTGGAGTAAGGAAACTTGCCAACATTTCGCCCTACTGGGAATCGAACCCAGATCTCTCGCTTGCGAGGCGAGTGCTCTAACTACTGAGCTACAGGACTCCAAGAAGCCCCATTTAAGAATTTGTACAATTCTTGACGATCTGAAACGCCACATTAATAGAGTAATCTGGACCCAGGTGGTATTTCTTTCCCTTCATAAGGCACTGTTGAGGAGAAAATCCTATCTAGAATTACAACAACAACAAAATGACATTTATAGAGCGCCTTTCACGTCGGGAGGACATCCCAAAGCGTGAAAGGCGCTCTATAAATGTAATTACTCTATGTGATATTTTACAGCATTAGAATTTGGTCCAGTCTTACATACTGGCTCAGTTTTGAAGTTGATTTTTCTGTAAGTTTATTTTAAGAACTACAGAAAATTAACATCAGTATTAAGATTGAATTCAGGAATTTGCCCAAATTCTGGATTCTCTAAAATATTATATGAATAGTGTAAATTTAGACCAGCAGAAATTTATCCTCAAGAACTTTGACCCCAGAGTACTTTAAGCCAAAGAAACATATTATGCACCCTGAGAAGAATGAAAGGATCTTATATTCTAAATACCTTTTCAATTTAATAATAATAATCCTTGTATTTGATATCACACCTTAGCATGTTGTTGAGACTTTACAAGTAATATACTCCAGAGTAAATTGACTGCATATTTTGTGGGAGAAATGTGGCAGCCAATTGTGCTCAGCAATTTCCCACATACAGTCGTGGAGTCGTGGATTGAATGACCAATTTGAATATATGAGGGAGAAGGGAAACGAGAGATATAGGTGAAAGGAATAGAAGTGATGTGGGTTCATTTTGAATAGTTACACCATTATGCACAAGTTGGGCTAAATGTCTTGTTTCCATGCCCAACCACAATATATAACTTGTATATCACTTGTATGTAATTTGTAATATGTAATTTGTTAAGAACATTTTGCTCAATTATTTCGCCCACAAAATGCTATATCAAATGCAAGAATTATTATTATTAGATACAGTTGTAAGGAAGTCCTTGGCTTGGTTACTGGCATCGTTATAATAATAATAATAATAATAATCGTTCACCTTCATTTAGGGTAATTTTACAGTATATTGATTTTTAAAAATAGTATGACTCAAAAATGTTTCGTATAAGATGTAATTTAGCCTCAAATAATTAACTATTGCACAGTAATTGGAAGCATTTATAAGATGCAATTGCACAACATATTGCTTAATGAAATGAACAGTGGACCCATTTTTTCAAAGACTTTGGTGTCTGTCCAACATTTTTAATATCTATGCTTTAACTTTGCAAACTGATCATGTTAAAACTAATCTGTGGTACTGGAATGATGAGCTATTTGAAATGATTTCCTCTGTTGCAATCACAGCGACTGCTTCCATGTTTCATTGCTTTCTCTCTGAGGCAATGCTACCAGGGCAAAGTATTTGGAAACTTTAAGCAAGATTATTAAAAACATTAACCCACAGAACCCACATTATATTTTATATGCTGACAATGCAAAGCTTGGGGCAGCCCCTATGGTGGTGATTTGAGATGTCTTCCCAAAATGAAAAGTGCTATGTCAAATCTTTGCTTGCGTACTTACCAAACTCTGTACCCCCATCTCACCAGTCAGTTCTGGCCAGGCCCCATCATCGAATGGATCGATTTCAAGATCCTCACACGTGTTCAAATCCCTTCACTCCCTGACACCTCCCTATCTCTTTGACCTCCTCACTCCACCACCCCAATCCACCACCTGGCGCTTCCACTCCACTGGCAACGGCCTCCTGCTTGTCCCTCGCGCCCTCTGCTTCACAATCGGGGGTCGCGCATTCAGTCACTATGCCCCGAAGCTCTGGAGCACTCTCCCTCAATCCCTCCACCTTGCCCCCTCTCTCCCCTATTTCAAGTCCTGCCTGAAAAGTTTCCTTTCGATCATGGTTACGGTCACCTCACCCCCAACTCGGAGTCAGGCTCCTCCACTGTTAAGCACTCTGAGACCCTATCCTATGTGGATAGAGCTATAAAAGTACAAGTTGTTCTTGATGTAAGAATTATTATTATTACTGTATTATTATTAATTCCTGGGGATTAACTAAACAACTAGCCTCAATGCCTGTTAATGATAATCACGCAGAGTTTCAGATTGGCATTTCCTTACAGATTCAGAACCTGATGAGTATAACTGATAGGAGGGACAGCAAAATCTGTACTTCATATGCCAAGAACCACTATTTTATTAGTCTTCAAAACTCTAGAGTTGTATCTCACACTGGGATGTGAGATACAGTTGTATCATCTCTAATGGGATTTCTTAATAAAGTGTGACTTGTGGAAACTCGGTTTTGACAGAATGTACTTTCAGAGCAGAGTAACCACAAGTCAGCCTGACACACTTTTAGTTACTTGATTTCCTTTCCTTATTAAGGAAACCTGTTTGGCTTGGGTTTCCTAACCAAAATGTACTTTGTTCAACAATTCTGTCATCGGGTGTTAGCTTTACTGGGGAGGAAGTTTGGTGAAATATCAGTTCATCACAGTTTGCAAAGTTTCAATGTTGGATTTACATCTGTTCGACCTTTCATAAACTTATATTTTTATATTCCTTACCTTTCTGGAGTAGTGCTTTATCTCCCCTGATTGTTATTTTCAGAAAAAATGTCAGTGTTGAATCTACCATGTCAGTGACACAATTGTTGGAATCAGAAATATGTTATTGCTTAAAATATTATTTTGGTTCAGTTAGAAATACTTTGGTTTATTAGCTAACCTGTGGAATCTGGATAATAAATTATTTGCTTGTTTAGGTGAATGTTGTTTATCACATGCTTGTCCATATTGAAATGATTTGTAGACACTATAAGCCTAAACAGAATCAGCACAATTGTAGAGCTTGTGTCTAAGTGTGACGTTCATGATGAGTGAGTTGGTATAACTTTAGATAAATTGTTATGAAAAGATGATAGTATGTATGTCTTGAAGAGTTAAATTGGTTCAGAAGTAAGAAATGTGCTTATTAGAGCTGCAATTTTTCTCTTTAATTGTTGATGTAACTGCATTGTTATAATCAAAATCAGCTCATGGGTGCTGTATCCAAGGACGATCTCAGTTTATTCAAACCAACCGGTAAACAACATCAGACTTGTGAGGACGTGCAGATTCGCACAGACAATCCATGTTGGTGTTAAAAAGGGACAAGGAGAAGAGGTATAGCTGAGCTACACTTTACTCATTCAGAATTGATCATCATGGTGCTTGGACTGAGATGGTGAGAGTGAGTATATTTTTCGCTTCCTTCACTCCGTGAATCAAGCCACTTGACCTTGATTGTCCCAGTGATTCACTGGAATCAGTGATCCATCAGAAAAATGTAATAGAGAAGAAAAATGATGATACAGGAATATAGTTGAAACACAATTGGGACCGACAAGGATGTTTGACTTCTTAATTTGATGATTAGAGCGCCAGTTATAATAATCCTTGCATTTGATATAGAGCCTTATCACATCTTTGAGACGTCTCAAAGCGCTTCACAGAATATACTGTAAAGTAAATTGACTGTATATTTGTGGGCAAAACACGACAGCCAATTGTGCACAGCAATGTCCCACAAACAGTCGTGGATTGAAACGACCAATTTATTATTTTTTTAAGGATTTATTAGCCCTGGAAAAGCGATCTGCCAATCGACTAACAATCTGGTTCCTACTTACTGCCAGGTAAACAGAGGTATCTGGAGTAAGGAAACTTGCCCAACTTTTCACCCTGCCGAGAATCAAACCCAGGTCTCTCGCTTGCAAGATGAGTGCTCTAACCACTGAGCTACAGGAATCCAGTTCCAGAGACAAAAGCACTCGCTAGTTTCAATTTGAAGGCAATGTTTGCTAGTTTCAGTTCGAGAGGCAGCATCTGCCAGTTTCAATTCCAGATACAAAGCTCTCTAATTTCAGTTTCAGAGACAATGCTTACTGGTTTGAGGTTTCGAGTCACGAATATTGCACGAGATCTTGAGATCACTGCCTACTGCTTATGAATTTCTGAACTTTAATATTGTCATTACATTAATATTTACGTGAATATAACAGTCAATATTGTTGGTAGTGACTTGTTTACTGTAACTATGTTTATTAAACTAACAAACTAATGCAACCTTTCTGCCTCATTAAGTAAACAAGCTTTGAGAATACAAAATACTGGTGACTTTGATTCCTCTATTCATGGGTCCTAATATATATATTCCAGCAAACAGAATAAGTTAATCTTTCAGATGTCAACAGAGTGGTTAACTCCACTACTAACTGTACTTTTGAACTCAACACAATGAAGGTGGGAATGAAACATAAGAGGAGCCACTTATCTACCATCAGTATAATTAGTAACACAATTACATTTGGTGGCAAAAAGTTTAAAAAAATGACATTGTTAATCATTTATTATAATACAGATTTCTATTTCGCCTATTAACGTAGGATTTATTCTTAACTCAATAGATATTGATATTGAGTAATTGTAATCATGGGTCATGTTTGCAATATTTCCTGGCAAGGTTTCTTAATCCAATTCCTTCGGAAATATGTTGCTTGAGGATGGGGACTGCTCTGAAAATAGATTTGATTGGAGTGCCTCACAAGTTACATCAGCCGTCTTGAATTCTTAATTAAGAAATGAGGCATTGTAAAATTGACCCCACTATCTCAGCTAAGATCATATGAGCAGTGTTCGTTGTCGATGAATGGATGCATTGTCCTCTTATAATTGCAGTAAATCTCTCTGACGGCAATAAGCAATCACCAGGTTCAGATAATATTGCAGGTAGCAGATTGCAGATCCTGGGAACCCCCAAATTCTTTGGATTTATTAATCCATAATGAAAGCGTGTACACCCTGACCTTAAGAATAGCGGATGAAACTGAAAACTAAAAACCATAAGCAGCAGAATAATTGTGTCAGAGAGGTTTTGAACTTTTCCAAAAGATAACCATGTAACCTGGATTTGATGGAATAAACTCCCGAGCTTCAATATGCCTTTGAGGAGGTATGTCAAATGTTGAAGTAAAATAAATTTAAGATATGAATCTGATGCTGCAATTTAAAACCAAGCTACTGATAAACTTGTATGCTAAATTATTAAAGTGTTCTATCTACTACAACAACAACAAATAATGCTTGTATCGAGCCTTTCAGGTCGGATTGATGTCCCACGGTATCTAGATGATGCAGAAAAAGCTGTCACTACACTAGTCAGATCTTTCTGTAAAGTAATTTGAGCATTTTGATTTGATAGAATGCAATATAATGCTATAAAAGTGCAAGTTCTTTCTTCTTTACTTAACCGTAGGATCAATACTGAATTACAGATGATTTCATATTGCAAACTGGGATCCATTAGAAACTGAATTGAGGTTGCTCAAACTCATCGCATTGTGTGCGTTTTCATAAAGAGGAGGCAAGCATTTCATCAGTCTGTGCTGTGTTTGAATCCAGTTTCCAGAGGTGAAAGACCCAGTAAGACCTAACAATCCTGGCAGCAGTCACCGAATCTTTAAGCATGAGCTGCAAAAGGGGAAGTAGAACAGATAGCTGATTGTTTTTGACTAAGTAAATGTTCTACAAAATGATTTTCCAGTTTTTTTTCCTATTACTCAAAATCACTGGCAACCAGACCATTCTGAGCCTATGTTGAAAGAAAGTATTAGCACAAGGAGGTCATTATAGTTCTGATTTACGGGAAATTCAGATTTTCCCCAGAAAATCCATCATCAGAATTACTCAGTGACACGATAAAAAACTTTAATTGAACAATGTTTACCACATGAGCTAAGTGTCATTTTAAAGTATATTATATTCCACTCCATTGAGGTCTCCCAGGATTTGCAAGGTTAGAATATTTTAATGAAGTAATCTGTGATAGTTTATGTCACAACAAAGTCAATGCCAGTTGATTTGCCTGAACTTCAATAGTTTATGTTTATGTTTTAGTTTATGTCTAAGCTGCACTCATTGTAAAAATTCAGTTTCTGAATTCTGCTCAATTTGCTAAAATCATTTTAAAATCATTTTAATAAGCAGTGTACACTGAGTGAGACAGAGCACAATAAACCCCATTAATAGAAAAATGTTGGCCCATCTGCCCAAATGGTTCAGATCTTCTTGCTGTTTACCCTGCATGTTCAGCACTTTGGGACTGTTCAGTGCCTTGGGACGTCATCCTAACGTGAAAATGTAATTTTGTTGTTGTTGTTGCTTATACTAGTCACCTGGTCACACATTTTAGTAATGTGTTTTAACACATTTATTTTATAGCACAACTTTTGGTTATAATGTGTTTGCAGGGTGGACCCCATTCACTGAGCATGTTTGCAACTAACCGCCTCACTTCCCGTGCATCGGCTGGCTTTTGGACTAAAATGATCAAGTTGTACAATACAATACAAAATTACATTTGTGAAGCGCCTTTCACATCGTGAGGATGTCCCAAGGCGCTGAACTGTCCCAAGAGCAGAGAGGGTAGTATCGTGGCTGAAGGCACAGTCGAAGAAGAGGGTCTTGAAGCATGCCTTGAAGGAGTGTGGGATGGAGTTTCAAAGGGTGGGGGTAGAGATGCTGAAGACCTGACAGCAGAGAGTGGGGCAGGCCGGGTGGGGGACATGGAGGAGGCCGGAGCCTGCTGAGTGGAAGAAGCGGACAGGTTGACAAGGGTTAGCAGGTCAGAGAGGTAGGATGGGGCAAGGCCATGGAGGGCCTTGAAGGTGAGGATGAGAATTTTGAACTTGATACTCTGAGGGATGGTGAGCCATTGGAGGCGGGTGAGGGTGGGTGTGATGGGGTCACAGAGCCTGGTGCGGGAGAGGACATGAGCTGCAGAGTTCTGGATGATCTGCAGATTTGTAGAGGGAAGAGTTGGGAAGGCTGACAAGCAGGGCATTGAGCCTGGTTGTAATGAGGGCATGTATGAGGGTTTCGGCGGTCTTAGACGTGAAGCAGTGGCAGAGTTGGGCAATGTTGCGGAGGTGGGGGAAGGCAGAGCGGGTCATGGCATGGATGTGGGGGAGAAAGGACATTTGAGGGTTGAACGAGATGCTTAGGTTCCTGACTGGCTTGGTGAGATGGAGTGTGCATCCATGGATGCTGATGCTGTTAGTGTCTAAGGTGTGGAGGCGCTGGCGTGACCCAATCAAGAGAGCCTCGGTCTTGCTGATGTTCAACTGCAGAAAGTTAGCTCTCATCCAGAACTTGATGTCTGACAAACATTCTGTCAGGCCAGCAGTAGTCCTGGGGTTGAGGGTGGAGGCAGAATGATAGAGTTGGGAGTCATCTGCGTACATGTGGAAGTTGACCCCATGTCTGCGGATGATGTCACCAAGAGAGAGCATGTACAGGTTGAAGAGGAAATGACCGAGGACAGAGCCCTGAGGAATTCCGCACAAGACGTGCGGGGGTTGGAGGAGAAGCCATTTGTGGAGACAAAGTGGAGCCGGTGTGAAAGATAGGATCTGAACCATTCAAGGACAGAACCTTGAAGGTTAAGGTGAGAGGAGAGGTGGTAGAGGAGGATAGAATGGTCCACAGTGTCAAAGGCAGCAGAGAGGTCGAGGAGGACGAGGTGACAGAGGGAGTCCTGGTCACAGATAGACAGAATGTCATTTGTCACCTTGACCAGGGCTGTTTCCGTGCTGTGGGCAGCATGGAAACCGAATTGGAGGGGTTCGTGCAGGGAGTGGCAGGAGTGGAAGGAGTGAACCTGGCAAGCAACTACTCTATCAAGGACCTTGGCAAGGAAAAGGAAAAGTGCTTCCCTGGGCAAAGTTTTCAGCAGCCATAATCAATGACTGCCAGAAACGCATTAAGATAATGCTGGTTTTCATCCTCTTCAGTCAACAAGTTCACCTTGCAACATTGAGAGTGGGAGTGATCAGTACGGTTTACACTGCGGGTGAAATTTTTACCTTGGTACATGAATAAAAATGTTACCTATTGCAGTGGAAACAGGTTTTGTAATGGGTTTATTATCGATGCTCAATCCCCATCACCATGCTTAAGAGTATCCCAACCAAACTGAGAATTCCATGCATCCCACCTACAGATGGAAATCCCAGAGATAGATTGTTGGAATGGAATGCACACTCTCTCCCTGGAGGGATGGATCCTGCTTACCTAATTCTGGAAAGCATTTGGCGCAGGTTGGCCTAATACTTTCCTTGGCTTGGATTGGGGTCCCCAGAGTATGTTTTGTGGTACTGCTGGATTCCAACCAGCTAAAACCACATAGCTTGCCATTTATATCGCTGTCTCTCAAGATTTCCTGCTGCTTGTCCAGCTAGGACCACCATACCCATTAGGGCTTTGGCTTGCAGGGTTAACAGGAGCTGAGTGGGTTGACTTCCTGCTTCCAGTGACTGGTCGGCCCTTCCAGGTTCTGCCGATGAGCCAGGCTGGTTGTGCTGTAATCAGCAGTGCCCTGGAATATTGCAGACCTGCCTGGCTCTGGAATTGGACTGTTGAGACCATCACAGAGGGCTCGATTCTGACATCCATTGCCAGGCATGTCACCTTAGGCAATGGAATTAGTTCAGTTCTAAGGAGATCCCACTTACCTCCCCCCAAAAGAGGATAGTCACTTAGTTGGTCGTTTAACATCTGATAATAATGGGTTTGATCCCTCACTAGGCAGATGGTGGGGGCTCAAACTCCCTAATTGATCATGAATTGTTTGCTAAAAGAGAATCAAAGATATAAAAATAATCCTTGCATTTGATTTTGCTATTGTCTTGCATGCCGAAGAGGATCTCTTAAAGTGCTTCACAGGAATTTCTTTGTTGTGTTGTGTTCTGACGTTGCATTTTGTAGCTGGTTATATTTTGAATGCAGAAATGGGCATGCGTTAAGTAATTACTTACAAAAGATCAGAGAAAATGATTTGAAGAACAAAAGTAGAAAATTAATGATTAAGGATTGAAGATGAAAGGGAATATGAGGTCAAAGAGAAGTGTCTTGGGATGTGTCTTGAAAGAGGCAAGGGAGGGAGCGAGGCGAAGGAAATGGCAGATGGAGTTTCAAAGGTTGGGGGCAGTGAGGCTGAATGCCTGACCGCCGATGGTGGGACGGGCTGGGCGGAGGATGTGGAGCAGGCCAAGGCCTGCTGAGCGGAGAAAGCGGACAGGTTGATATGGGGTTAGCGGGTCACAGAGGTAGGAAGGAGCAAGGCCTTTGAGGGTCTTGAAGGTGAGAATGAGGATTTTGAACTTAAAATATACAGTTTTGTTAAAATTTCCTCAGGCAACCATTAATTCAATCGTTACATCTCCCTCCAGATCAATTGAAGTCACTGACATGCTGGTGAGGATCTATCATTGTGCTTTGGGCTGCTTATGAAATGAAGCCAGCTGGAAGAATTCATTCAACCCAACCACATTAACACTCATGCCCTCACAAGGTAATGTTGGTACTAACCAATCTTAGTGTTCCTCTGACATCTCAATTGATAATTACATTTTTATGTAGTACTGAGCTGTACAAATTAAATTTCTTGCATTTGGAAATTGCATTTGTTGCAAACATAACATTGAAACATCGCCCAGGTAATTGTTATCCAATGTTCTTTACAGTATATTTGCAGGTAAATGCAGCAGCCAATGTGCACACAACATAATGCCACAAAACCAACCATGAAGGCAATGAAGATCTTATCTGAAGGATTTGTTAGCCTGGACATCGGGAAAAATTCCCTTCTCATTTCAGATTATAGCACGGGATCCTTAACATCCACCAGAACCAGGTAGATGGAATCTTTGTTCAACGTATATTTGTGGGAGGAATACAGCAGCTAATTGCACGCAGCAATGTCCCATAAACAGTCATGGATTGAGTGACCAATTTATTATATTTTTTAAAAAGGAATTATTACCCCAGAAAAGCAAATCGCCAATCGACTAACAACTGGGTTCCTACTTACTGCTAAGTAAACAGTATCTGGACCTAACCTCAGAAGAGTACCAACTGAGCCAAAATAAATATTATTAAGAATTCTCTGAGTGGGATCTGCACTTTAGTTCACTTTAGCACACAAAAAGGACATGGTTTGAAACTATCTAAAGTCATTCACAAAGGGACCGAATAGAATCCAAACCAGGTAAGAAACTTAGTATGGGCTTGATGGGAACTAAGATCAAAAAAAGAGCAGAGATTAGGTATTGTAATGTTATCAAAAGATCTCTAAAGGCAATACTACTCTATATATCCTTGCCTCAATATAAACAGCAGATGATATAAATTCTTTTTTTGAGATCATTTATCTTCCTGTTGTGTACTCTCGCCATCTAGGGGTGAAATCCATTGATGCACTACCTTCCAGATAAGTGAAAGTTACCGAATCTCAGATATAAACCTAACTTTGTTGATATATACTTATCACTCCTCTTTAGAAAAATAGGAGATTTATGCTTTTGAAGGCAAGGGCTGGCAGTCTGTCTCCTCCAGAGCTCTGTATTCCCTTTCATCTTTAATCCTTAATTATTAATTTTCTGCTTTTGTTCTCCAAATCATTCTCTCTGATCTTTTGTAAGTAATTATTAACCCATGCCCATTTCTGCATTCAAAATATATCCAGCTACAAAATGCAGCATCACAACACTTGAAAGAAATTCCTGTGAAGCACTTTGAGATCCTCTTCGATATGCAAGACCTTAGCAAAATCAAATGCAAGGATTTTTTTATAATAATAATAATAATCCTTGCATTTGATATAGCGCTTTTCACGTCGGGAGGACGTCCCAAAGCGCTTCACAGAACACACTGTAAAGTGAATTGACTGTATATTTGTGGGCGAACGCGGCAGCCAATTGCGCACAGCAATGTCCCACAAACAGTTGTAGATTGAAAATGACCAATTTTATTATTGTTTTTGGTTTTTTGGAGGGATTATTATTAGGCTTGTGGAGTAAGGAAACTTGCCCAAGGTTTCGCCCTGTGCCTGGAATTGAACTCAGGTCTCTCACTTGCAAAGCGAGTGCTCTAACCACTCAGCTACAGGACTCCACTTTTATATCTTTGATTCTCTTTTAGGAAACAATTCATGATTAATTAGGGAGTTTGAGTTCCCACCATCTGCCTAGTGAGGGCTCAAACCCATGCTTATCAGATGTTGAATGACCAACTAGTGACTATCCTCTTTTGAGGGGTGTAAGCAGGATCTCCTTCGAGCTGAACCGGCTCCAAGGTGACATACCTGGCAATGGATGTCAGAATCGAGCCCTCTATGATGGTCTCAACAGTCCAATTCCAGAGCCAGGCAGGTCTGCAATATTCCAGGGCACTGCTGATTACAGCACAACCAGCCTGGCTCATCGGCAGAACCTGGAAGGGCAGACCAGTCACTGGAGCCAGGAAGTCATCCCACTCAGCTGCTGTTAACCCTGCAAGCCAAATCCCTAATGGGTACGGTGGTCCTAGCTGAATAAGCAGTGGGAAAGCTTGTCAGACAACCATATCAACGGCAAGCTTTGTGGTTTTATCTGGTTAGACTCCAGCCGTACCCCAACAAACACTCCGGGGTCCCCAAATCTTGGCTCTTGCCAACCTGTGCCTAATACTTTCCGGAATCAGGTAAGTAGGATGTGCCCCTCCAGGGGCAGAGTGCGCTTTTCATTCTAATGATCTATCTCTAGGATTCCCATGTGGGATGCATGGACAACTTGATACTCTTAAGCATGGTGATGGGTTTCGGTATGTGTCAGACAACCACCCAGCTGACCAAAAAAAATTGATTAGTTATGCTGCAATACTGTTCAAGAAATCAAGAATCAGTCAACAATTCTCCTCATTGCCTCATCCACTCAGCCATGACTTGTGAGTTTTGGCAGCAAGTGCTGGAGAGAATACTCAACCTTGGCATCCCCACAGCCGAACCCTGTCCTGCACTTAGTTAAAAATAATAATCCATGTATTATGTCATCGTGGAGTCTTGTAGCTTGGTGGTTAGAGCACTGACCTTGCAAACAAGAGAATCTGGTTTGATTCCTGGCAGGGCGAAATCTGGGGCAAGTTTCCTTACTTCACATGACTCTGTTTACCTAGCAGTAAGTAGGAACCCAGTTGTTAGTCGATTGGGGGATAGCTTTTCCGGGTGGGTGGGGTGGTGTGATAATACCTTCAAAATCAATAAAAACAATATGGTCACTCAATCCACGACTGTTTGGGGGACACTGCTGTGCGGAATTGGCTGCTGCGTTTTGCCCACAAAATGTGCAGTCAATTAATTTTACCGTGCATTCTGTGAAGCGCTTTGAAACATCTCGAAGACATGATAAGACGCTAAATCAAATGCAGGGATTATGACATTATTATCGAGAGTTTCAAAGTGCTTCACCGGAAATACTGTGTATTTGGGGATGAATTAACTGAGTAGTGCTCCATGCAATGCATTCAGCCATAGAGCAATTGAGGGAGCCCTACATCTGGCTCCTTTAAAGCAAGAAATGCAATCATCTCAAAATGTGTTAACAAACAAAACTTGTGGTTTTCTAAATTTATATTTCCTCCATGAGGTTTTACCCATTTCAGACTCATTAAAGTCTGTTCTCACTGCTCACACTTAATGATTTGCCCAGCACAGTATGCATCAGAGATGTTTCTGTGGTTACTGTCTGCTGCTCTCTGATCAACAGAGAGGTTTGGAGTTCTGTCCCTTCAGAAGTGTATATTCCCCTTTTCATCTCTAATCCTTAATTATTTTGTTGTGCATTCCTCCTGCAACTCATTCTTTGTGGTAACTTGTGCCTCTATTTGTACAATGTGTCAAAAATGTCTCTCTCATACCTTTTAAGCATGGCTTACCACTAAACTTCGTGTCCTTTTCACTGAATGGAAATTTAATGTAGGTTAACTTAAAGGGGACATGGTGGGTGATTCTTCTGTGTTCACAAAGTGTAGCAAATCTTTCGATCTGGACTTTGAATGGGATTTCCCATTATAAGTTGGATGTTTCACTGCACTTTGCTAATGGAGCATTTTATTGAAAAGCTCCATGGAAACCAACCAGACTTCTTGGGGAATTGCTATTAATAAAAGATAAACTAATATTTACCATACTACGTGCTGTATGTACCTTTTTTCACATGTTGAATTTGAATGTGTTCTTTTTTTCTTTCCTCTTCTAAAAATAATGAAAGTTGGATGACACCCAACTAGGAACTAGGAGCAGTGGCTAAATTTGCAGATTTCCAAGCTAATGAAGATGGTAGATTGTGAAGCTGAACAAGATAGATTACAGGAGGGTTTAAACATACATGGGAATTGGGCAGATCGGTGGCATATGAAATTCACTGTGAAGAAATGCAAAGTACTTCATATGGGGACAAAGAATCCTGGACGGGATTATTATTTGAACAGAAAGAAAATAATATGTATGGAAAATGAAAAGGGAACCTGAGGGAACTGATTGACAATAAATTGAAGCTCTCTCATCAATGCTTTGTGGCAATGAGTAAAGCAAACCAGAAGTTGGTATGTATCAAAAGATCAATAGGAAGCCAAAATACAACAACAACAACTTGGATTTATATAGTGCCCTCCACGCCGGACAGCATCTCAGAGCGCCTTACAGTAACGGATCCTGGGACCGAGCCAGGGGGAAGGGGAGGAAGGTGACCAAAGGCGCAGTCGAAAAGAAAGGTCTTCAGCAGAGACCTGAAAATTGAAAGGGAAGGAGCGAGACGAAGGGAGTGAGGAAGGCAGTTCCAGAGCTTCGGGGCATAGTGGCTGAAGGCATGGCCGCCGAAGGTGGAGCAGAGGGCGAGGAGGAGGCCAGACCCAGAGGAACGGAGTGGGATAGTGGGGTAATCCTGCCACTGTACAAATCATTGGTGAGACCATACTTAGAGTACTGTGTACAATTCTGGTCGCCGCAGTATAAAAAGGGTATTGGAGAAATCGAGAAGATACAGAAGAGGGCAACCAGAATGATTGAGGGAATGGAAGGACTGGACTATGAGAAGCAACTAAGTAAACTGGGCATGTTCACGCTGGAAAAGAGAAGATTGAGAGGCGACATGATTGCTGTCTTTCAGATTCTAAAGGGGAAAGACAATATAGATCATGACAGGCTGTTTCAACTTGTCCAGAATAATAAAACCAGAGGACTTGGCCTGTGATTGAAGTGGGGTAAATTCAAAATGAATCTATGCAAATATTATTTTAGTGAGCGAATAATGAACCTGTGGAACAGGCTCCCTTGGGAGACAGTTGAAGCAGGAAGTGTTGATTCTTTCAAACACAAATTTTCTTTTAGGAAATAATGTTATGGGATATAATGCAAAGGTAGTTTGGGGCATATGTGCATGCGAATGCTAGGAAGGTAGAAGGTGAACTAGATGGACCTTGGTCTTTATTTGTTTAGCATTTCTTATGTTATCTGCCTCCACCTTTGACTCCGGGTTCACTGCTATCCTGATGGAATGTCTGTCAGACATTAAGTCCTGCTTGAGAGCTAACTTTCTACAGTTGAACATCACAACAACAACAAAATTACATTTATGGAGCCTTTCACATCGGGAGGACATCCCAAGGGGCTGGACAGTCAGGGGTCAGGATCCGAGCATGGGAGAGGGGTGGGGTAGGGGTGAGGGAAGGCAGAGTGGTGGGAGGGCGACTGAAGGCATGATCGAAGAGGAGGGTCTTGAGGGCGGCCTTAAAGGAGGCAAGGGAGGAAGTGAGGTGAAGGGACTGTGGGATGGAGTTCCAGAGTGTGGGGGCAGAGAGGCTGAAAGCCCGGCCACCTATGGTAGGGCGGGTCGGGCGGGAGACATGGAACAGGCTGGTGCCTGCTGAATAATAATATATAATAATAATAATAATAATAATCCTTGCATTTGATATAGCACTTTTCACGTCAGGAGGTCGTCCCAAAGCGCTTCACAGAACACACTGTAAAGTGAATTGACTGTATATTTGTGGGCGAACGCGGCAGCCAATTGCCCACAGCAATGTCTCACAAACAGTCGTAGATTGAAAATGACCAATTTATTATTCTTTTTGGTTTTGGAGGGATTATTATTAGGCGTGTGGAGTAAGGAAACATGCCCAAGGTTTCGCCTTGTGCCTGGAATTGAACTCAGGTCTCTCACTTGCAAAGCGAGTGCTCTAACCACTGAGCTACAGGACTCCACAAATGGAGGGAGTGGGCAGGTTGGTAGGGAATCAGCAGGTCAGAGAGTTAGGAGGGGGCAAGTCCATGGATGGCCTTGAAAGTGAGGACAAGGATTTTGAACTCGATCCTCTGAGGGATGGGGAACCAGTGGAGTTGCGCGAGGGTGGGAGCGATGGAGTCACGGAGCCTGGTGTGCGAGAGTACACAAGCTGAAGAGTTTTGGATGATCTGCAGCCTGTGAAGGGAAGAGTTGAAAAGGCTGATGAGGAGGGAGTTTCCGTAATTGAGCCTTGATGTGACGAATGTGTGGGTAAGGGTTTCGGCAGCCTGAGGGGTGAGGCAGTGGCGGAGTCTGGCAATGTTGCGGGGGTGGTGGTAGGCAGTGTTGGTCATGGCGTGGATGTGGGAGAGAAAGAACAGTTCAGGATCAAACAAGACACTCAGGTTCCCAAGTGGCTTAATGAGGTTCTCCTGATTGGCTCCCATCAGCGCCTCCTCACCTCAGGCGCTGACAGCATCACCATCCATGGTTGACACTCCATCTTGTTAAGCCAGTCCGGAACCTTGGGGTCTTGTTTGACCCTCAACTATCCTTTCCACCCCACAACTGCGCCATGACCCACTCTGCCTTCCCCCATCTCTGCAACATCGCCCGGCTCTGCTATTCTCTCACACTGCAGGCCGCCAAAACCCTCATACATGCATTCATAACATCCAAGCTTGACTATGCAAACTCCTTGCTTGTCGGCCTCCCCAACTGCTCCCTCCATAGGCTGCAGATCATCCAGAACTCTGCAGCCCGTGTCCTCTCCCGCACAAGCTCTGGGGGCCTATCATCCCCTTCCTTGCCTAACTCCACTGGCTTCCCATCACACAGAGGATACAGTTCACGACCTGGTCCTCACCTTCAAAGCCCTCCATGGTCTCGCTCCCCCTTATCTCTGCGAATTCCTAACCCCTAGCATCCTAGCCTGCTTCAAATCCCCCGCCTTGCCCGCCCCACCATTGGCGGGTAGACCTTTTGCCACCTGCACTCCACCCTCTGGAACTCCATCCCGCAGTCCCTTCACATCGCCCCCTCCCTTGCCTCCTTCAAGACTCATCTCAAGACTCTCCTCTTCCACAATGCTTTCAACCACCCACCTTCCCAACCTGCCTTCCACCCTCCCCAATCATGACTCCCAGCTCGGGTCCGAAACACTGACTGTCCAGTTTCTTGGGACATTGCCCTGATGTGAAAGGTGCTTTACAAATCTCTTTTTGTTTTTGTTTTGTTGGGGTTCAGTTCCATGAATTCCAGCCCGCATTTCCCGCCCGTTCAGTCCAGCTCAGAGCATTTCACTCAAGTGGCTGTTATTCATGTGTGAGCCTTTACAGATATCAATTGATAATGACAGTAGATACTTGATAAGATACTTGACTTATCTTTTCTTCCCTAGCCAGAGGTTGTGCCGCTGTGCGTAATAAGTGATGCCCAAGCAGAGATTAACTAAGCGGTAACTATAAAATGTTTTGGTGTGTGTTTTGGTGTGTGGTTTCCACAACAAAATCATGGCCCACGATTTTCTTACGGCCTTAACAATCACCACACTTTTTACTGAAATCCTATGAAATGCTTTACTGCTGCGGCTGCTGTTGGTCTGCAGAAGCAGTTGGCTTACAGAAACACTGATCATGTTACTGTGCCGTCCCAGATAAACTCCACCAGATGGCAGCAAATGTTCATTCTGGGATTCGACAAAACAATCTCGTTTACAACACCTTTCACAGAGGGAAGACTTTCCAAACACATTCACAGCAGCTGCAGCAGCAACGGCAGCAACCAGCTACAGGTGAAGCTGATACGTAAAGTCTCAGTGATCGGCCATGAGACAAAATAAGAAATAATAATGCTTGCCTTTGATATAGCGCCTCATCACATCTTTGAGACGTCTCAAAGCGTTTCAGGAATGTACTGTAAAGTGAATTGACTATATATTTTGTGGAGCCAATTGCGCACAGCAGTCTCCCACAAGCACCCGTAGATTTAGTAACCAAATTATTATTATTATTTAAAAAAAATTTCATACAACTGTCCACATGCCCCAGCTGCCTCTTTTACATCCCATCTAATTTGGTCTTTCTGCAACGAACATTAAGCTTTTATTTACTCAAATTGTGCCACAGGATTTTTATCATCCATGTGAACAGGCACAGATTGAACGTCAGTTTTATGTTTCATCTGAAGGCCGGCACCTCTGATAATGCTGCCTTCCCACAGCACTGCACTGGAGTGTCAGCCTGAAGTATGAGCTCAAAGACCCGAAGTGGGGGGGGGGGTCAAACAACAACAACAACAACAAGATTCCATTTATAGAGCGCGTTTCACATCGGGAGGACGTCCCAAGGCGCTGTACAGTTGGGTAAGGACCCGAGCAGGGGGGAAATGGTCAGGGTGAGGGGAGGGAAGGGAAGGGATAGAGAGTCGAGAGGGGAGCTGAAGGCACGGTCAAAGAGAAAGGTCTTGAGACCGGCCTTGAAGGAGGAAAGGGAGGAGGCAAGGCTAAGGCACTGAGGAATAGAGTTCCAGAGCCTAGGGGCTGAGAGGCTGAAGGCCCGGCCACCGATGGTAGGGCGGTTGGGGCGGGGGATGTGGAGCAGACCGGAGCCAGAGGAACGGAGGGTACGGGCAGGTAGGTAGGGGGATAGTAGGTCGGAGAGGTAGGAGGGAGCAAGGCAAACCAACAATCTTCTAAGTTGCTGAACTCAAGAGTGCTGTCCCTGGCTGCTGCTGGCTGCTTTGCTTGCCTACAAAATAACAATCACTGCTCTTTACAGTGAAATCCTGTGATACGCTGGGCCACTGCTGGGGTTGGGTGGGATTCTGCAAACATATCTTTGTGCAGTTACAATTGAAGTCCACAGAGGGCAGCAAATGCTTATTCTGCTGTTACATTTCCAAAGTGTCTTGAACAGAGAGAGAGCTTCACAAACCCCATTCACAATGCTGGATAAGCACTCAAGCTTCGGGAGCCAAGGGTGTGAGGAGGAGAAAGGTGACTGAAAATACGTTCAAACATGTATGCTTTGAGATGTGGCTTGGAAGAGGGGATGGAATTCTAAAGAGTGGGCACATAAAGGCTGAAAGCCTGCACACTGATGATGGCGGATAGGACAGAGGTCATGAAGCAGGTTCGGTGCTCGCTGAGAGAAAGGAGGGGATGGGATGGCAGTTTTCATTAACATTTCAAGCAATGGTGGTTAGATACATTTAATGTATTAGAAAATAATCCTTCCATTTGATATCAGGCTTTATCGTGTAGTCGAAATGTCAAAATGTTTCCCTGTAAAATCTAGTGATTATGTATTTTTGTGGGTAAATGCGGCAGCCAATTTGCATGCAGCCCAGTATTCCCATGAATGGTTCTGAAGTGAATGACCAATTTTAACGAGGGGTTGTTGGCAAGGACACTTGACGAAACTCCCTTCCCTTTTCAAATCATACCACTGTATCTTTAACGTCCACCTGAACAGGCACAGATAAGGCCCGTGTTTAATATCTATTCTGCAGCACTGCACCTCTGATATTGCTCTGTATTGGAGTGTCAGTACAAAGTCTCTATGTGGAGTTTGAACATAGAACCTTCTTGCTCAGAGGCCTCAACGTAAATTTCTATGGTTCAATGATGGCAAGAGCCAGGCTGACACTGCAGCAAGCAGAAACAGTGTTAAGGATGAAAATAATCTTTTTTTATTGCCTTTTTTTCTCATGCAGGGTCTATCCAAGTCACGTGTCAGCCTGGCTCAGTTGGTGGCACTCTCGTCTCTGAGTCAGAAAGTTGTGGGTTCAAGCCCCACGCAGGGACATGGAACCCATAATAGCCTTAGCTGAAATTTCAGTGCAGTGCTGGGGGGGTGTTATATTGACAAAGGTGCTGTTCTTCAGATGAAGAGTTAAACTGAGGATCTGTATGTTCAGCCTGGCTCAGTTGGAAGCGTTCTCGAGGTAGTGGGTTGTGAGAAGAATTCCTTTCACATTGGTACGTTTCAAAGTGCTTCTCAGAATGAGGGGGAGAATGGGGGAGGAGAGGAGAGAATAGGGAGGAGGGGAGAGAGGGGAATGATGGGAGAGAGAAAAAGGGGCAATAGAGGAGGGAGAAGGATGACAAGGAAGAGAGAGCATTGACAGGGAAGAGAGAGGGGCGATGGGGGGATAAAAGTGGTGGTGATGGCAGCGGTGACAGCACCCACCCAGTGTTTGACTCCTCTACAAACTCTGGGAAGAGCTCACTGAAGGACTTATAACTGGCTTTGCAGACTGTGTGGTAGAGAAGAGCTTCCCTCCAAAGGAACGGGTCCTTGCAAAACAGGACATGCTTCTTAACGACTGTTCCAGTTGCACCAGGGCTGCAAGTTGTTGTTCCAGCCTTGAAGATAGAAGATACTTGCACAGTGAGTTCAAGATTCACATGAATTTTGTGGTCTACTGAAGTTGATAGTTCATCCAAATCCAATTGAGAGGCCTTCAGCAGCTGCCCTGACCAAACACCCCACACTTTGCAGAACAATGGGAAAATCAGCAGTACAGCTCCGTAAGGAGGTCAACGTAGAATGCTTCAGGACTGCCATGTTGGAAAGGGAGCTGATGAAAGCTTGGGGGTCACAGGCCTTCCCTCGGACAGACCTTACAGAAGTCCTCCACCCTTGAACGAAGGACCTCCTGCCAGGGAAGCAGAACCAATGGTTGGTGGGAGGCAGAAGCAATCGGTCAGTGAGCTTCAACTGTGGTGACTACTGAAGCCATCTCTGTGCAATGCTCTCAGGAAAGATTCGAACCTGATGAACCAGCTTACTCCAATCCCTCCAAAACAAAATACAATAATGAATTGGTCATTTTCAATCCACGATTTTGGGACACTGCTGTGGGACACTGCTGTGCGCAATTGGCTGCCGCGTTTCGCCCACAAATATACGGTCAATTCACTTTACAGTCTTTTCTGTGAAGCGCTTTGAGATGTCGAGAAGACGTGGAAAGCGCTATATCAAATGCAAGGATTATTATTATTATTAAGATTTTCAGATTGAAAACTAGCATTTACTACGGCCAACAAAATTCTTGACCGAAAAACATTGTTTTACTCACATACAGCGGTATTTTGTTTCACCCTCTGCTCTGACTTTTATGTGAACTGACTTTACTTCAGCTGTCATTTTCAATGCAAATGCACTCATTTGGGGAAGTGGACCTTCCCTCCAGCTTTATGTGCATAATTAAACTAAACATAGGTTATTCAAAAATTGGATCCTACTTTTTTTTGTTACTTTGCACCCACAACTCCATGGTGCCTGGACCTGGAGCTTTGCTGTTGGCAGAGGAGTAATGAATGATATGTTTGTGTTTTGTGTGAAAAAAGTACAATATATCTTGCTGTGCTATTTATTAGCTGCTTTGAGTAAAAGGCTTTTTGATTTCTGTGTCCATGGTTTCCCCTTATCTGTCTTTTATTTAAATTCCATATTCTGTTCAGGATGGCGGATTTTTCTCCCCAAGATTAAGTTAACTGCTGGCACTTGTGGTGCCCTTATACTCTGATGCCAAATCTGACAATGCAGTGATTCCCCAGTACTGCCTTCACGTGTCAGCAAATAAATATTTTTTGATGTATGACACTTACACATGGAAACTCCCATGTGTCTGGGAAGGAATACCAATCACCCTGAAAGATGAATTGCTTAATTCATTCCAGAGATTATTAGGTGCAGGTTGGCAAGAGACAAGGTTTGGGGACCCAATCATGTCCTTTTTTACATGAAGTCTCTTTTTCCAGTATTTCCTTAACAACTTTGGAACTATTGTGTAAATGCTCCGAACTTCTGTGTTGTAATAAGGTTTTGAGCAAATACAATGCACAAAGGAAGTCAGAAGCCACAGATGTCCTGCCTGGAAATAATTTAGAAAATGTTTTCAGAAGAGTTAGCAAGATCTAGAGACAGGTGAGATAAACAATACTGAAGTGTTCAGTTTGGCTTTTAATTTCCAGATAAAAATGATGGTGGGGGTGGAGGGGGTAGGGTGGGAGGAGATGAGGGGTCATTTTTGGCAATGGAATGTTGGAACTGCCTCTGAGTCAATGTTCCTGAGCCAAGTAGGTCCTCAATACTTCAGGACCCTATTTATGACAGCCCAGCCAACCTGGCTCATCGACAGGGCTTGGATGGGAAGACCAGTCACTGGGGGCAGGGATTCTTTCCACTCAGCTCCTGTTAAAGCTGCAAGCCAAAGCCCTAACAGATAGGGTGGTCCTACCTGTAAAAGCAGTGGGAAAGCTTGCCAGGCAGTGCTTTTAATGTCTTGCTATGCGGTTTTAGCTGGTTGGACTTCAGCAGGACTCACGCTCGAGGGTACCCAAACATTGGTTCTTGTCAATTTACACCTAAAACTCTCTAGAATTAGTTAAGTAGTGTGCATCCCACAGGAAGAATAGCATTCTATTCCAGAAGCATGGCCGTTTATACGTGTAAGTGTCATACATATGCGGATCTCTCAGTCTGCACTGTAAAGTGTTCTGAGATGTTATTGTATGTGAAAAGTTTGAATACTCTTGAGCATGGTGAAGGGTTTCTGCATATGTCAGATACCTCAATAAAATGACTTCGCCAACACAAAATATACAGTCAATTCATTTTACAGTATATTCGTGAAGCGCTTTGAGACGCCTCGAAAACATGATAAGGCGCTATATCAAATGCAAGGATGTTATAATAAACAAAACAACTGGCCAAAAACAAGACAATTCTGGATAAAGGTAAAAATATTTGTAAATTTATTTTGCAAATAGGAAACTACCATTGTAAGGAGATTGAATTTTCTGAAGTCCCTGTCAGACATCTGTGTGCATTGTATATATTTCCTATTGAGGTTTCTGTTCTATAATCTTTACCTCAAAAGTCATTTACAATTTTGCCTTTTTCCATTACATTTTTATTTCCCTTTTATTGTGCTATTGGAGGTGATGATCTTATATCATGCCTTTAGCTTTTATTTCAGGCTGTGCTGGAAGAGAAAAAGGAAATCAGCAGATCTGTGGTCAGAATTTATCCTGGATCGATCTCTCAGTATAAACTTGTCAACTTACAATCTTGGTTCAAGTGTTTTAATGCATTTTAAGTAGCTGAACTTACTTCTGACCAAATTGATTATATAAAGTTTTCAGGTGCTGGCGATTGTTTCGTTTTATTAGCTTATTTTAGTATGTTCTGCAGTCCCAGCATCTTCCAAATCAAACTCACTCTCTGCTCGACTGAAAATCATCTTCCCGTTCTCAGTTTTACCATATTGTGTTTGTGGTGCCAAAGAGGCAGAAAAGATTGAATCAGCCAGTTGAACCAATATCACAGTTTAGTCTTCTGCCCTCACAGTGTCACATTTTGGAGATCTGGGACTTTTACCCAATGGAGAACATTATATTTTTGGAATACATATGTTCTCCCTTCCCCTGGCTCAGCACCCCTCCTCCTAGCTCAGCATCACCGTTGAGCACTCTGAGATGCCTTCAGGCTTGGAGGGCGCTATATAAATGCAAGTTGTTGTTGTTGGAATAAATGCTGTTGTCCTCCTATCTGTGAATTTGTTCCTATGTTTACGCATGGATATAATACAATTAAGACTATATTATTTTCATGCTAATATTTCCCTCCAACATACCCTCTTCTCTTCTCTGATTGACTATTTTGTCTTTCGCATGGGTTATAGTCCCTTGTGCACCATTTGTCCTCCAGTACCTTGTATGTGTGGCCATTATTCATGTGTGAAATGTGATGAGGGATGGAAGGGCTTTCACAACAGTGCCCAATCCTGCGTTTAAGTTATGTCAAAACATAAGCGGCTTCCAGCAGCACATCTAGATAGCAGTCATGAATGGGAACCTTGCAGATTTTCTCATCCCTAATCCAAAATGGGTTGAGGTCAATTGTCACACCCCAATTGCTACTTCAGCTGAGACAAGCAAACTCACAGACTCCTATTCAAACCTTCTGGTTTAGGCTGCTGGAGAAGCCTAACCTTGAATAACATGAGAATTTTTAAAAAAATAGGATTGATTTTGTTTGGACACAGATAAAATAATAACAATAGAAATAATCCTTGCATTTGATATAGCGCCTTATCACATCATTGAGACATCTCAAAATGCTTCACAGAATATATTATAAAGTAAATTGACTGTATATTTTGTGGGTGAAATGTAGCAGCCAATTGCGCACAGCATGTTCCACAAACAGTCATGGATTGAATGACCTTTTTTTTTGAAGGGCTTATTATCCCCAGAAAACAACAACAGCAATAAAATGACATTTGTAAAATGCCTTTCATGTTGGGAGGACATCCCAAGGTGCTGAACAGTCAGGGATCAGGACCTGAGTGGGGGGGCAGGGTTTGGATGAGGGAGGGCAGAGGAGGTAGGAGGGCGGCTGAAGGCACTGTCAAAAAGAAGGGTCTTGAGTTGTGCCTTGAAGGAGGAAAAAGAGGGAGCAAGGCGAAAGGATTGTGGGATGAGTTCCAAAGAATGGAGGCAGAAGCTGAAAGCCCGGCCGCTAATGGTAGGACAGGTCATGCAGAAAACCTGGAGCAGGCCAGAGCCTGCTGAACAGAGGGAGTGGAGAGGTTGATAGGGGTTCAGCAGGTCAGAGATGTAGGAGGGAGCAAGGCCGTGGAGGGCCTTTAAAGTTAGGACAAGGATTTTGAATTTTATCTTCTGAGGGATGGGAAGCCAGTGGAGCAGGGTGAGGGTGGGGATACTGGGGTCATTGAGTCTGGTGCAGGAGAGGACACGAGCTGCAAATAATGGATGATCTGCAGCTTGTTGAGGGAAGAGTTGGTGAGGCCGACAAGGAGTGAGTTTCCGTAGTCGAGCCTTGAGGTGATAAATGCGTGTATGAGGGTTTTGGTGGCCTGAGGTGTGAGGCAGTAGCGGAGTCGGGCAATGTTGCAGAGGTGGGGGAAGGCAGATCGTGTTATGCCACAGATACGGAGAAGAAAGGACAGTTGAGGATGCTGATGCTGTCAGTGCCTGAGGTGCTGAGGCACTGGCATGAGCTAATCAGGAGGGCCTCAGTCTTGCTGACATTCAGCTGTAGAAAGTTGGCTTTCATCCAGGACTCATGAAGGGATTGGTAGGAGAGGAATGAGCAAAGCTAGGAAGCAAATACTCTTTCACAGACCTACGAAAGAAAAGGGAGGTTGGAGATGGGCCGGTAGTTCCAGGGAAGATCTTCTTAGGATGGGGGTGATTGTAGCTGTGTTTAGGGGGATGAGAACGGTGCCAGATGAAAGGGAGAGATTGATAGTGTCGGAGAGCAGAGGGGCGAGGAGGTGGAGCTGGGAGGTAAGGAGAGGGGTGGGGATGGGGTCAAGGGAGTAGGTGGTGTGTTTCATGCTGCATGTGGTGGTGATAAGAGAGGAGGGGGAGACAGGTTCGAAAATGTGGAGGGAGGGATGGGTACGGGTCAGAGTGTGGGGGGGAGATGGGGAGGGAGTGGCGGTTGGGAGGGCAGAGAAATCCAGCATCTCTTCACAGTCAGAGCTTGAGGAGAGAATGGGCGAGGCATGGGAGGGTGGATGGATGAGCCAATTGGTGGTCAAGAATAGGAGACTGGGGTTGTCCTTCACCTCCAAGATTATTTTGGAGTAGAGGATGATTTGTTCGAGGCAAGGGTGGGGGGGCGGAATGTTTTGATGTGGTCCAGCCAGATCTGTCGGTGGACCGTTTGGTCAGACTTGAACCTGTTCAAGTCCCACACCTGACCCTTGAGGGAGCAGATGTGGCTGGTGTACCAGGGTAAGGTCCGTGTGTAGGAGGCGGTTCGGGAGGCGAGGGGGCAAGGACCTCAAGAGTGATGGAGAGGGAGTTGTGGGGATGAGTGAGCGAGGAGGATAAGTGTGGGAGGTAAACCAGAGGGGGAGGAGTTTAGATGACTCCAGGGCAGCGGAGAGGGAATGCGGGGAGATTTTTTTCCAGGGGCAATAAGAGAGGGAGGTGGCTTTGGTGGCGGTGGGGAGAGGGATTGAGGAGTTAAAGGAGATGAAATGGTGATCGGAGATGGCTTTGTCTGTGATGGTGATATCTGAGACAACAAGGCCCTGGGTAATCACCAGGTCGAGTAGGTTGCCATGAACGTGGGTGGCAGAGTGGATGTGGAGGAAAGGTTGTGAGAGGAGAGGAGAGAGGAGAAGTCCGAGTAGATAGAGCAGGTGGGAGTGAAGTGAAGTTTGAAGTCACCGAGGATTAGGAGGCATTCAGAACAGGCATTCAGAACAGAGCAATCAGCCATTTAACTGACAACTTATTTCCTACTTACTGCTAGGTAACCAGAGTCAAATGGAGTAAGGATACTTGCCTAAGGATTCGCCCTGCCCAGAATCGAATGCAGGTCCTCTTGCTTGCGAGTCAAGTGCTCTAACCAATATACTATCGTATATACTATACTGGCTCCCTATCCTTCAGAGGATCCAGTTCAAAATCCTGGTCCTCACGTACAAAGCCCTCCATGGCCTCGCCCCACCCCCACCCTACCTCTGCGACTTCCTAACCCCCTACCAACCTGCCCGTTTCCTCCGCTGAGCCGGCTCTGGCCTGCTCCACGTCCTCCACCCCACCCGCACCACCTTTGGCGGGAGAGCCTTCAGCCACTCTGCCCCCAATCTCTGGAATTCCATTCCCCAGTCACTCCGCCTCACCCTCTCCCTAACCTCCTTCAAGTCCCGCCTCAATACCCTCCTTTTCGACAATGCCATCGGCCACCCCCCTTCCCCTTCCCTCCTTTACCCCACTAACCCCAGCTCGGGTCTGAAATGCTGTACTCTGTCCAGCGCCTTGAGACATCCTCCTGACGTGAAAGGCCCTATACAAATGTAATCTTGTTGTTCTTGTTGTTGTTGTATACTACAGGATTACAGAAATCTGGATCCTTTGGTAGCATAATGTGACAGATATACCAAGTTCCACTTGAAGTGTCTATTCCCAGGCCAGCTCTCACAAAGAGTTTGAAAGCAAAACACAGTATCAAGGAGCAATTGCAAGCCGCCAGTCAGCGCTAAAGACATATCACTTTATGTTAGGATTATTCCCCAGCTCAGCAAAATACACCATTTTGCTTTTAACAATATGTGTGCTATTGCATCAAAATTGTTGCTACTAATGTTTTATCATGACACTATTCCAAATCAAACTTGACCTCAAATTTGCTGCATAAGCTCTGAAATGGTCTGATATTCTGCATAGTGGAGTGCTTGAAGAAAATGACATAGAGCACCCCAATTTATTAAATTGAAGACCTTGAAAACCAAAATCTTGCAATTTTGTGGTTACTGAACTTTAGCCTGCACTGAATTTTGAAGAGACATTCCTCTGCCTCCCCATGCCTCCTCCTTCTTTTCTCTTTCAGGTTCCTGTTGACCCATTATTGTAACTCTCCTTGTATGGTGTAGCATTATATAGAATGATAAGGCAAGGAAACAAACCATTTGGCCCAACTAGTCTATGCTGTTGTTATCTCTACACAATCCTCCATGCCTCCTATTTCCCTCTCTTACTCTCTCTATTTCACTGTAAATCGCCAGTAACCTGGGGCTTCATTTTATCAGCAGTAGAAATTCATGACTTATTCACAGAGAAGGAAGTTGGATGCTGAATAACAACAGGAATGTGTAAGCCCATGAGTCTTGACAACACAAGATAATGTAAGAGCACAGCAGTAGAATTGTTATACCATAAACGTGCACCATTGCAAAAAATCATTAAAAATGCATTAATGCAAAAATTGTCATTGTCTCTACCACAGAGACAAAATTGCAGTGTATTCCTGCAAAACCAATTAAAATGAATGTGTGTTGTGTAATGTATCTGTGGAATCCAGTACAGTACTTGGAGAGCACATAATTGTTCCCTAACGCACTTGGAAGAGAGAAGATAGTTTATTTTGATATTCTTTTAAATAATTAGCTCAACCAGCAGTACTCTTGCTTCTGGGTCAGAATATTGAGGACTCAAGCCTCACCCTGGGGACTTACAGTCAAAGCTGACATTGTAGTGCATTGCTGGGAGAGCCCATTGGATTGTTGGATATGCTGTACTTTGGTTGAGATGTTTACACTAAGGTTGTGTCTGCCTTTTAGGTGCCATGACAGTGTTCAAAAAAAAAGGAGTTTCATAGAATCATAGAATTATGAAAAGAGCCATCCAAATCAATCCCACTCGCTCGCTCTCTTCCCATTCTTGCAAACTTGTCCTCCCCAAATAATTATCTACTTCTCTCTTAAAAGTTGTTATCGAATCAGCTTCCACCAACCTTTCAGCCAATGTGTTCTCGATCTGAGCAATTCCCTGTGTGAAAAAAATTCTCCTCATCTCCTCTCTGTTTCTTTTTACAATTATTTTAAATTGGTGTCCTTGAGTTACTGACCCACCCACCTGTGTAAATAATTTCTCCTTGTTCACCCTATCGAATCCCCTCATAATTTTGAAAACTTCTATTAAGTTTCCCTTAACCTTCTCCAAGTTAATTATTATTGATTATTATTAAGTTAATTATTCTCCAAGGAGAATAATCCTAGCTTCTCTAGCCTCTCCTGATAACTGAAGTCCCTCATTCCTGGTACCATCCTGGTAAATTTCCTTTGCACCCTCTCTAATGCCTTAACATCCTTCCTGAGGTGTGGTGCTCAGAATTGAACCCAGTACTCTACCTGAGGCCTAAGCAGTGTTTTATAAAGATTCATCATAACTTCCTGATTTTTGTGTTCTATGCCCCTATTTATAAAGCCTAGTATCCCGTATGCTTTTTTAACAGCTTTATCTACCTGTCCCGCCACCTTCAAAGATTTACTTATATGAACCCCCAGGTTTCTCTGTTCTTTCACCCCTTTTAAGATTGTACCATCAGCTTATATTGGCTTGCCTCATTCTTCCTCACAAAATGCATAATTTTGCATTTTTCCACATTAAACTTCGTCTGCCACGTGTTTGCCTCTTTCACCAGTCTGTCTATGTCCATTTGCAGTCTCTACTATCCTCCTCACTGTTTACTATTTCTCCCAGCTTAGTATCTTCTGCAAACTTGGAAATTGTACTCCCTATACCCAAGTCCAGGTCGGTTATATAAATCACAAACAGCAGTGGTCCTACAACTGACCCTGGGGGATACCACTGCACACTTCCCTGCAGTCAGAAAAACAACTGTTCACCATCACTCTATGCTTTCTGTCTCCCAACCAGTTCTCTATCTAAGCTTCCACTGTTCCTTTAATTCCGTGGGCTTCTATTTTGCTTACAAGTCTCTTATGTGGTACTTTATCAAATGCCTTTTGAAAATCCATATAAACTACATCAACTGCACTACCTTCATCCACCCTCTCCATTAATTCATCAAAAAACTTTATCAGGTATGTTAGACATGATTTGCCTTTAACAAATCTATGTTGGCTGTCCTTTATTAACCCATATTTTTCTAAGTGAAAATTTATTTTGTCCCGGATTATAGGCTCTAGAAGTTTCCCCACTACTGATATTAGGCTGAGTGGCCTGCAGTTCCCGGGTTTATCCTTCTGCCCCTTTTTGTACAGGGGAATAATATTTGCAACTATCCAGTCCTCTCGCACAACCCGTTGTCCAAGGAGGATTGAAAGATTGTGACCAGAGCCTCCGTTATTTCCTCCCGCACTTCCCTCAGTAACCTAGGATGCATCCTGTCCGGAATGGGTGACTTATCTACCTTGAGCACCGACAATCTTTTTAGTATCTCCTCTGTTTATTCTTATTTTATCCAATTTCTCTACCCTCTCCTCTGATACTGTGGCATTGGCTGCATCCTCTTCTTTTGTGAAGACATATGCAAAGTATTCATTCAGTACATCAGCCATGCCCTCTGCCTCCACAAGAAGATTTCCTCTTTAGTCCCTAATTGGACCAACCTTACCTTTGACTAACTTTTATTGTTTATATGCTTACAAAATACCTTAAGGTATCCTTTTATGTTACCCGCTAATCTTTTCTCATACTATCTCTTTACCCATCTTATTGACTTTATCAGTTCTCCTCTGTACTTTCTATATTCTATTTGTTTATGTTCTGTATTTTCGACCCGACATTTATCATAAGCCTCCTTTTTCTGTTTTGTTTTAATCCCAATTTCCTTATTCATCCAGGGAGGTTTGGTCCTCCTTGAAGGCTTCCCATTGCTGGTTAGCTGTTTTACCTGCCAATCTTTCTTTCCAGTCCACCTTGCCTAGGTCCCTTTTAAACTCATTGAAATTAGCCCTCTTCCAGTTGAGCATCTTCACCCTTGATTGCTCCTTGTACCTTTCCATAAGTACTCTAAACTTAATGATGTTGTGATTACTGTTGTTCAGATGCTCTCCTACTGAATCCTGCTCCACTTGCCACACTTTATTCCCCAGAACTAGATCCAGCACTACTTCCTTCCTTGTTGGATTGGAAACATACTGATCCAGAAAGTTATCCTGCACACATTTCAAGAATCTTTCCTCCACTTTGCCCTTTACACTGTTATTTTGCCAGTCTATGTTTCACCTGATGTTCTCCATTTAAGATGATCATTCATCTCCTGGCTGTTTGTAGGACCTTGTTGTGCACAAAATAACTGCAGTATTTAACTAAATAAACATTCACTGCTCTTGACAGCAATTACTTGAGGCTTTGAGACATTATGAAGTGATCAGGTGCAATGAAATTCAAGCTTATTCTTTCTTTGGAAGAGAAACGCACTTAGCATACGTTGATGGGCACAGGGGGGGAATTGCAGAGAATGGTGACGAGAGAAATGAAGATGCTTCAAAGAGGTGCAGTGAGACTGGCCTCAGGAAACGCTGGCAACCTGCCAGAACTTAATTGATCCACTCTAATTGAGTATTTTACTGAAAACCTTTTAACTTTTTTTTTAATCTGTTGTAAAAATAAAGCTGACAATGAACTTCTTGGACCAGCTTAGCATTTTTTGAGAAAATGATAAAAAATCATAGAAGTTGGGGAGGACAAATGTGCAGGGCTATGGGGAGAGAGCAGGGGAGTGGGATTAATTTGGACAGCTCTTTCAAAGAGCTGGTAGGGGTATGATGGGCTCAATGGCCTCCTTCTTTGCTGTATAAATCTATGATTCTATGAAATTATACCATACATGGATGCTATTCTTCTGGAGTTAATTATTCCAATCCTATCTCCTTGCGTTTTGAAATAAAGGAAAAACTTGCATTTCTATTGTGCGTGAACATATTGAAACATCAAACCTATTCTTAGGAAATAAATGTTAGACAAACACAGCAGCTATTTACCACAGGAAGGTCCCACAATCAGGCATGAGGTAAATGATCAATTACTGTTAAGAAATGTTGAGTGGGACACAAGATAAACTCCTTTGTCTTTTCAAAGTTTTATGGTGTCTTTAATGAACAGACAGATTAGTGGCTCACGCAGAAGATTGTTTTTTTAGCAAGAAATGTTTCCAATATTATAAAATGCATTTTATTAACATATTTATGAGTATGTATATTGCAAGCTTTCGTGGACGTCTTTGTCTTTTCTTGTTTGTGTTGGATGATGCCAAACCATGAAACCGACAGGGTGTTCATGTTCAAAGCATCAATCGTGAGCCATGAAGGACAATGTGACGTTGGTGCCTTAGACCAGACAGTGACTCAGTCATTAAACTCGATAGATAAGGGTCCAGAATCTGTCTTGTTGCACTTCCTCAAGCTCCCTAATGATCCAACATCCCTTAGAAGATGGTGTGAACAAAATGACTGAAAATGGGGGTGAAATTCCTCAGCTGCTTCTTATGATGATGGATACATGTAATGGGAAAAAAATCCGCAATGATTCCTCCCGCTTGCTATTCTTCAGAAAGGAAGTGAAAACGTGACATTCAATGTCAATTATTTTACACCACATGATGTCTCAGTCAATAACTGGCTGTGGAAAATAACCTTGTGCAAATGCTCAGCGCCTTGGGATGTCCTTCCAATGTGAAAGGCGCTGTATAAATGTAGTTTGTTGTTGTTGTTGGGTCCACCAGCATTTGTGCCAGCCATTGAGCTAACCTGTAAATTCCTTACAACTGCTGCCCTTGGCATCTCAGGATTTAAGTGGAACTGCAGCTTACCCCCAACTTTTAACATTTTTTATCCCAATACTCCAAGAGCTAATGTGACCTTGTGTTAAGCAGAATTAAAGCATCTTTTCGTCATATCATTTGCCATTTGTCTACAAAGTGCACTTTACTGCACTTTACAGTAAATCATGTGAAGCACTTTCAGACATCCTTGCAACGTGAACTGCACCATATCAGATGCAAGTGTTATTTTTTTATAATCAAATGCCCTTGAGATGCATCCTAATGGTTAATTGACCTTGCTGCTCACTGACTCACATTGACCCAATGCTTTCAGGGAATGGTCGATAATCCCATTTTTTTTCTTTTTGCCCTTTGCTAATTGTTAACCCTCAATAGTGAGGGCATATTTCATATGTTGTGTAACACAATGCAAATAATAGAATAATGATAATAATCCCTACATTTGCTGTAGTGCCTTTGAACTCAGAAAGCACTTCACGGGATACACTTTAAAGTGAATCGTCTGTGTATTTTGTGGATCAAGACTTCGAAGGTTGTGTTAGTTACTATTCTCTTTACAGAGATATACTTATTTGTCATCAAGTTCTGCTTTCTTTTGCCAAGTCAATTTTAAATCTATCCAGTTATTTTCTATTAATTGGAGTGGAATCCTGTAGCTCAGTGGTTAGAGCATTCGCCTCGCAAGTGAGAGACTTGGGTTCACTTGTCGGCAGGACCAAATGTTGGGCAAGTTTCCTTACTCCACATGCCTCTGTTTACCTAGCAGTAAGTAGGAACCCGGTTGTTAGTCGGTTGGCGGATTGCTTTTCCAGGGGTAACAATTCCTTCAAAAAAAAATGAATAAATTGATCACTCAATCCATGACTGTTTGTGAGATACTTCTGTGCATAATTGGCTGCCGACAGTCAATTAACTTTACAGTATATTCTGTTAAGCGCTTTGAGATGTCTCAAAGATGTGAAAGGCGCTATATCAAATGCAAGGATTATTATTATTATTAATTGCAAGAGCATCAATAATCTTTGAAAGATTTAGATTCAGAACTTTGTCAAATGCATTTTGAAAAATCCATTTGATGATAATAACCCTTCAATTTGATATTGCGCTTTAACACATCAAAACATCTCAAAGTGTTCACAAAGTTTTGCTCTGAAGTCCAGTAACTGTGTATATGTAGGCAGGCATGGCAGCCAAGTTGTGTCCAGCAATGCCCCAGAAACAGCCATGTAGTGAATGATCACTTTTTTTTCTTTCAATTAAATTGTAGGTAATGTGTAAATCATTGCTGGAAGCTGTGTTCATAGGATAACTGGCAATACTATCTTTACCACAGCTGCTTTCTCTTATAATCTTTCCATCCTAATTGTTCTTTACATATTCTGTCTTGGAAGTGGAGTCTATTATGCACTTTATGTGCAGCATGTGTAATTTACAGACAGTTTCCAAATAGTTTCCACCTGAGATTAACTTTGTACAAAGCTAAAAGAAAGGTTTAATTCCTCTCATTCACTTCTTTCAATAATCAGTTATTCTTTAGCCCTCTGATCTCTTCTAAAAGATTACCCATGAAGGACTTTTGGATGACTTCCAATACTCACCACATTTCGATTCTTATAACTTTCAAATAACCTTTTAGCCTATAGCTTATTTTTAACAGCCTGTGATCTTGGTTCATTTTTCTTTTTTTCTCCAAGGGATTGTAGTCTTACGACTTGCCATTTTTCTTATGCCATTTTACTTTCCAGCACTTTGAACCACTTAACCCTCACTACAGCTCTTTTCACAGCCCAAGTGTCTCCCTGTGAAAAGCTTCCGTACTTCTTTTTGATCTTGTCCTTCAGTATAGTATCAAGTGTGCAGTGATCACAAGGTCATCCATTTCACTTTGGCTGGTCTGTTAGAGGCTAAATTGAACCAGTCCACTACTGAACTGTTATTCATTGTGAGATTATTTTATTATTTTCAATAGAACATCGAAACACATCGAAACACACTTGTTATTTTGAAGCGCAGTGATTTCTGTGATGTAGATAAATATGTTAAGTGCCTTAGCATCTTGGGATATCCTCCCAACTTTAAAGGCGTTATATAAATGCAATTTGTTGTTAACTAATCTGTGACAGCAATATTCCACCACCAGCAATGAGGTGGGTGACAAATTTGCCTGTTTCTATACTGAATTAGAAAGTGAAAGAAATATTGAGCAAGACACAAGGAAAATGTCCCTGATCTTCTTTTAAATAGTGTCATTGAATCTTTAATATCTCCTGAACCAAGCTCTATGAACCTGTCACCTCCATCCTCGCTTGGTTGCACTGGCACCCCATCCCCCAATTCAGATCGAATTGAAGACCCCATTTTCGAGTTTAATATCTTCCATGGTCTCATCCTACCCTAACTCTGTGACCTTCCTCAACCACACCGACTCAGCCACTCTCTTTATTCAGTGAACACTGGCCAGCTTCATGTCTACCACTCTATCTGCTGCACCATCAGCGGGCAGGCTTTCAGCCATTCTAACCCTCTGGAACTGTCTTCAGACATGTTCATTCCCTCTGCTCTTTCAAGGTACATTTCAAAACATACTTCTTTGACTGCTCTTTCTGTCATCTTTTCGTTCCCCACCACACTTGGTTCCCAACCAAACTCAGGTGCCCATCAAGCATTATTAAGCATTTGAGATATCCTCCTGATGTGAAAGGCACTATAAGAACGTAAATTCACCAGAATATGTTGTCAGGATACACAGCATTCCTCTCCTGCTGCATTGGTATGCCAGTCAAAATTATGAGCCCAAATCTGGCTGGGTGACACTTGCAGTTTTTGTTTATAAATAGCCACGCGATGGTGCTACATCGAAAGCAATTTAGATTCATGCAATCTGATGTTTGTTTCACTGCACATAGCTATGAAAGACTGTGAAAGACATAATCTTATATGATCCTAAGCTCTTTATTGAAACATTATTTTTTCCATTAATTGGAATATCTAAACGCAAGTGCACTTTTATTCATGAGTTTCAGTGCTGGTGGCTGGGTGGTTTTCTTAGTAATGAACACAATTATATTTCCTGTCACCTTTTACAAAATCCTGGAGACCCCTCTAACACTGTGATCAAACCATATGGTTGATATAAATCAGATGAATCCTGAAAACTGCTGAAATCCCATGCACTTGAGACTGGAACTAGTTTGACTAATTATATTTTCTTCTTATGTTACTTTTGTTTAGCATTGTATTAATATTATACTCATAATATTATACAACCAACTATCAGAGCAGAATGTTGGTTTTTCATGATAAATAGTACCCAGGTGATCAGAATACTACTACGACTAATCCTTGGATTTGACATGATGCTCGTTATGTAAAATATCTCAAAGGGTTTAACAGGGATTTGCTGTCAAATGTAACAATGATATACAGTAGAAATCCAGTTTGCAGTTACCTCACTAATCCAGCTGCCTCTCAGTTGTGGGCACATTTTCACACTCTCTTTCATTGTTAGTGTTAAAAGATAGGCTGAAACAAAAACAGAAGTCGCTGGGAATACTCAGCAGGTCAGGCAGCATCTATGGAGAAAGGAAAGTGAGTCAATCTTTCGGGTCCACGACTCTTCGTCAGAACTGGGGCATGTTGGAAGGGAGAGGAGAAAATGGGGTAGAGGACAAGGGATGATGGATTAACCTCTTTAAAGCATCATCCACTGTCCTCTACCCCATTTTCTCCTTTGTCTTCCTTGCCCTGCCTCCCCCTTCTCTGTTAGCCCTTAAAATTAAAACATTGTGATTGATTGACCACAGCAACAACAACAACAAATTAAGTTTGTAAAGTGCCTTTCACATCAGGAGGACGTCCAAATTTGACAGCGGACTCCAGCCATTCACAAGCGGCTTTGGGCTGTCAGTCAGGTCCAGGCGGAGGAACAGGGAAGAAACAATGAAGGGAATGGGAGGAGTCAAATCGTAATTGATTGACAGTTGGAGCCGCGTGTGAATGGGTGGAATGCCCGTCCACCCACAAGCGTTTCCAGGCTGTCAATCACCTCGCTCACTGCCCCTTCCCGTCCAATGCGAACGGCAATGCAAGGGAGGAAGTGCTGCCGCTGTGGGCAGGGTGACATAACAGAACTTTGGCTGACCATTGTCCAGTTCCAATATGTCCGGTTTAAACGGTTTCTACTGTAAATCCATCGGACAATTTGTCAACACTTTGACATTAACCTAAAGACCAACTGATATGAACATCAACCAGCAAAAGTGACATCAAAAATTAGTATTACAATAATCTGGGACTCACAACTACATACAGATCGGACAGTAATTTGGAATAAACCTGACATCATCATAAAAAACACCTGCATTATACATGCAGTGGCCATCCCAAGTGATTTCAATGTAGGAAATAAGGATCTAAGAGAAGATTAGGAAATATAAAATATGAATTTCGCCCACAAAATATATAGTCAATGGAGTTTACAGTATATTCTGTGAAGTGCTTTGCTATATCAAATGCAAGGATTGTTATTATAATATACTGATCTACAAATTGAATGCGGATGCATGTGGCAGTACAAAACAAGCAGAGTTCCTATAATCACTGGTACAACTGGGACTGTTAATAAGACAATTAAGAAATGACTGACAAGATATCTGATGCACAAAATGTCCAGCAAAAGTGACTCCAGAAAGTAGCTATTTTAGGAAGTTCAAACATACTAAGAAAGGCAACATCCATTCATGGTGATCCATCACTGAAAACCATTTAGAAATGACCTATACAGAGTGAATTAAACTGTATTATTATAAAAATTATAATTTGATCACAGTTTAGTACAATTGGAGAACCACAAAATGTCCCATGAAATGAATAATGCAAAATCAGTGCAGGAAAACATCAACCAGATTCTAGACTGTTCGCTGAACGTTTAAAATAAATTCCTCTTGAAGCCAAAGAATCTTGTGATTTTCTCAGTGGTATACTGGTTAGTTGGTTTGTATAAATAATAAATGGATTGCCTCACTGTTCACTTCCATTGAGTATAAGTATGCTCCAGGTGCGCTCTGTACTGTGCAACCTTAGCAGGTGAACTGTGGCAAACATTATGTATTATTACCCTGATTGCCTATCAATTCAGCATAACTCTCACACTTAAGTAGAGTAAGTGCATTTTAACTTTCTGGCTTATTCAGCTGCACTTCTCCATACTGTCTATGAATACCATGCATCTCCATGACATGTCTTCACGTTTCCTGTGGATAACATTACCATAGATAACAGATGGTGCTGTGAGAACCAACATGTTATATGGATATCAATGAAAGAAATGAACCAGTCTGGAAAGAAACACAATTTGTTTGGTCTCTTAAAAATGCCTTAAAGTTTATCACAAGTAATTATTGTCTAATGCAGTTCCTGTTTTTGTATGTGATTTGTGCCAGAAAATGTCCGACAAATAGTAAAGTAAGGTCCCACAAACAGTCATGAGGCTACAATGCACTGAATGTTTTGCACTTAAAACAAGTGTTTGCCATTCCAGTTACTTAACTACCACGTGATATAAACAAATTGTGCAGGTAGGAGCCGCAGGACACAATTTAGAGAGTAACTGTAAGTCACTCATGTCTACATCATTCAGGAGTTATCAGGCTAGTCCATTCATAGAGACCTGTAGCTCAGTGGTTAGAGCACTCGCCTTGCAAGTGAGACACCTGGGTTCAAGGGCGAAACCATGGGCAAGTTTCCTTACTCCACACGCCTAATAATAATCCCTCCAAAACAAAAAGCAATAATAAACTGGTCATTTTGAATGCACAACTGTTTGTGGGACACTGCTGTGCGCAATTGGCTGCCATGATTTGCCCACAAATGTACAGTCAATTCACTTTACAGTATATTCTGTGAAGCGCTTTGAGACATCTAAAAGGCGTGAAAAAGCGCTATATCAAATGCAAGGATTATTATTATACATGTACATCACATTTCTTGGCTCCTCGTCAAGCATTGTCTCTTGAAATTCCTTTCGTGAACAGAAGAAGGGAAATGAGCTTCTTACCATCAGTTCATTTAAAAGTTAAACAGCTTTAACAGTTCTTCGGTCTCTCTAAAAAAACAGGCTTGGCACCATTGGAGAAGCACAAATTAATCCTCATTCATTATGCATACATATTACTCAGGCTGTTGAAATGGAATGGAGCCAATTGGCCACTAACATTTTTTCTCTCTCACTGTCATAAAACCCTTCTAATGATGGAAGTTTCATGTAGATGATTGAGGTTGTTTGAAGATTAAATTTCAGACGTATTGAAAATGTTTTAAAAAGTTAAGTGATTGTATTATAGACAAAGATATCTCTGCACGAATACTTATTGAAAGTACTCCAGTGGACTAAATAACCACAACTGTGCCAATATTTACACTCCAGAAGAGAATTGTGTTATCTAATCTTTTTTTTAGCTCAGTTACAATTGATTTCTCTTTAGTACAAATTTGCTGATTTTAATACAACACAATTCACAATTTAACTGGATTGTGGTAGGAGCTTAAAAAGAGTGAGAGGCTATTCAATGTTAATAGTCCAGTCTTTGCAGTTAGGGTTGTTATTTTTAGACAATGTATTTAGTGATAAGTATTGATTCAAAAAAGTAATCCAACGGATGTGACAGTCTCAACTTCCAATCAATACAATGTCAGTCCATGCAGTTATAGTTGGTGTGATTATTTGCAAGCCCCGAGTTAATGCCACAGCGCTCTGACATTATAAGGTAACAGCAGCAATTGCTTAGATAATTATTTTGGAAGGACAAATTTGCAGGGCTATGGGGAGAGAGTGGGGGAGTGGAATTGATGTGGATATCTCTTTTAAAAGAACCGGCACAGACACGATGGGCCGAATGGCCTCCTTCTGTGCTGTATAATTCTACGATTCTATGTTCCATTTACCAAATACAATGCTTTAAAAATTAAAATCAGCAGCAAAATCATATCGGTGATTGTCTGAATCACCAGCACATTGGGACGTCCTCCCAATGCAAAAGGTGCTATACAAATGTAATTTTGTTGTTGTTGTTGAATCTTAACAGAGCCCATAACAAAATGGCCCATTAATGAAAGTTGTATTTTTCAAAATGACCAGCACCCAAGTGAAAAGGTAATTGCTGGGCACAAAATAATGCAATAACAATAAGAAAAGAAACAATGCACATCAAGGTTTTCTCCCATTTAATCATGCAAATAATCTTCATGCTTTTAATCCAAATGGAGAGTAAAACTAGTTTTAACTGCTGACAACTTCACAAAGAAACATGCTTAACACTTCAATACAATAACCTTTAGATAACATTTCAGAATGTTACTGAGTTAAGAAGTGGGTAGCGATTTGATACAGTGCACAATAAAAATGAACATTATAAATCTTTTGTAACTGGTAATTTATATTCTAAAATAATACTAGTACAATATTACATTCACATGCTACTCCCATTGTATAATTTGCTTTCCTTCAGGATGCCTACTGTAGGGTTTCAAGATAAATGAAGATGAATTTCAATTTCTTTTAACATAGATAAAATAATAGAAATAACAGCAGAGAAGGAAACTAACTATCATTGTCAGCTCATCAAGCCTGTGCTGCTACCAGCAAATTCACTGGATTTGTATATTCAAAATTCTCTGTGCTTTCATTATACCCTTTCATAATGTTTCTCTTCAAACACCGATGCAATGCTATTTAAAAAGTTCTGAAAATGAGAAACATCTTATGACTAAAAGCATATCCACATAACATTTAATTAAAACAATGAAACTAAACCAGTGACAACTTTGATAAGGGTGGTTTATTTTACACAGAAACAAAAGTGGACAATAATTCAAATCTATATTGTTAAGTTACACGTAATCTATGTACATTTCTACATTTAACACACGGTGGGTCAATTCAGCAGGTCCCATATATATATCCATATATTATTATTATAACCTCTCAACTGTCAGCAGGGTGCATCTGTATATGTATATATATATCTGTATATATCTGTATATTCTGTATATGGGTAGCCAAAGACACTGCCCTGTGTGAACGGTGCTAACCAACTGATAGTTACTATTGTTGCTGGTGATCAGTTTCGTAGTGGGCAGTGAGTTCTGGCTCACACTTTGGGGGAACAATCCATTTAAAATCTTATACACACCTCTATAACCTCCCCTCTGAGCTGTCTCATTTGAAGGCTGAAGAGCTCTAGCCTGTCTAATTATTGTTCCAAGCTCATTGTGAAATCATCTTTGTTGCTATACTCTGCCTCTAGGTTCTGGGCAGTCCCTGAACATTGATCAGAATTGTGTGCAGTATTGCAGGTGCAGACAGATCGGAGCACCATACAGATCTAATACTGCACAGGGTTCTCATGTTCTACAGTACAGATGGTGAGATAATTGATTTATAATTTTTCCCAGGTTCTTGTTCCACTTCTCCTCTGAATGTCAGGATAACATTTATTACTTTGAAGTTTGTATCTGTAAATCAAAGTCATTGGGTTCTCCCTCAGTGTTAGTAATAAGTTATGACTTGCCGTACAGCAATTTAGAAAACTGGCAGTGTGTGATACCAACTGAAATGATAAGGTAAAATAGAAACAAAAAACTGTGGAATCAAATGGAGGAAATCTGGAATAAAATTGGAACCTGTTAGAAATTAACATTGGAAAGAGCGATATAAGGTTCATGTTTTGAGTGTGACCTTTCACCAGAATTGAAATGATTGCCTATGTTTGCCGACAAATTGCACAATTCTAGTCCCTAATGACAATTTTTATGCACATTTCAAATGGTTTTCATTTATTGTGTTGTTCTTGCTTCTGTCTGTGCAGCGTTTTATGCAAAAAAGTATTTCCTCAAATGTGGTTCATCAAATAAATAATTTGTTTCAGAAATAAATGAAAAATATTTTAGATGTGCATATGCCCATATTTCCTTTATTTTTCATATGATTAAGTAAGTATTTTTATGAAAAACTAGCACCTTGGCTACCAGTAAATGTACAAAAATAAATTTGTTTGAGAACCACTGACCAAGACTATGTGAGTTCAAGTACGAGTGCTACCAACTGGGATTGACACACATGATTAGTTCATAAATTACATTGCTTCTGAGAGATTCCTCAGTTGATGAAGCCACTGCCTGGAATGAAATGGAGCTGCACTGGCCTGGGTTATCTTAGGTTTGGTCTGGGCTATTAGCTGAATTCATCTGAAGCAATAGGAAGGGTTTTAATAAGTTTTTTCCTTCACCGAAAACACATAGTATTAACTTTACAAATTTTTTATGGTATTAAAGAACTTTTGAGACTCCCCAAGTGATACAGTAGGTGTTGAAACATGCACTAGGAAGATCCCAGGTTTGATTCATGTGTTCATTTCAATACACAATTCAGTCCTAAAATACAAACATTTGAACTTTTCACCCAGCACTCTGGTGTTATGCTGGCTTCAAAATCATTGGATTGCCTAAATTTTGAATTTCTACCAACTCAAAGTGGCTTGTAAATTTCTTTCGACACATTAAGTGTGACAGTAGTGAGGTAGTCATTCTGGAAGGATGAGATGAAATAGTCCAAAGGGCCTTCTTCCTTCAAAATTTTCTTGTGATCTGCAATTGGCCTCAATTGTTGTTCGACCCCAGGAGGGGAAAGTAAAGCAATGTTCCTGCTGCTGATTGCTGTCCAGTGACTCTTTATAAGAAGTGTGCCTGTGTGGATGGCAGATGAAATCATGATTCAAGTCAACTGAATGACCTGCAGATGCACCAAAATAAAACAGATTGTGTCTTTCATTGCAAAGATCAGAGATTTCCAGCTATGAAACCTGAAGTGAATAAACAAAAGGAAAAGAACTTCACAACTCACCTTAATATATATATTTATGCGGTCAATTTTGTGATGTTGAGATTCTTTAACAGTGACATGACTTATGAAAATGTATTATTCAAACTTCATATTGATAATAGAATTTTATAGGTACTCTCATAATATAATATAATATAATATAATATAATATTATATTATATTATATTATATTATATTATATTATATTATATTATATTATATTATATTATAGCAGTTCCCTCCAAAGCTATTCTTTCTTTACAAAATTCTAGAATCATTGTGTCTGCATTAATACCTGAAGCCAAGTGTTTTTTTTACAATTCGGATATATTATGGTTGATGAAAAATGTTGTATACCTTTCTGAAGCTATGACACAATCTGGTACTAAAATTAGGTTTCTGAACAGAATTGCTTTCAGATAGGTTCCAGCAAACATGCTGCATCTTACATGTGCCAATCTATACAAATGTTTAAAGACATAAATGAAAAAGGAGCGAGAACACACATTCCAATAAATATCTTATCAATTTCCATGTATAGTGGGATGCATGGATTTCTGGTTTGGATACTCTTGAGCGTGGGAATAAGTTTCCATATGTGTCATTGGCTGACCGAATTGTTTTTGTAATAATGAATGAGTATTGTGATGTTTCTCAATCAATTCAATTAACACATTGAAACTGTTAGGAAACATCACAATGTCTAGTCTATTACTAAAGACTAGCTGTCAGTGTGAGCTCTCCTGCATGACTTTGGCACAATGGTTGAGTGCCACATTGCTCCAAAAAATATCAGTGCTGCCAACAGATTGAATTAAGATCGTATTCTGTGAGGCTGTACTGAAATGCTCAGTGGTTGTCAACAATAATGGTGGAGCTGAAATATTTGGACTAGTTTCAAGTCGATCCATTCATCCAAACAGGGAATGGAGTGGTGGCAAATCATACCTCAGGCTGGAAATTATGATTAACATATTTAAGAGCCCACATCAAGCTCTGCACCCCATCACCATAGGCTGCAGATCATCCAGAACTCTGCAGCCAGTGTCCTCTCCTGCACCGTGCTCCGCCATCCTATCAACCCCATCCACGCTCGGATCCACCGGCTCCTCATCACTCAGAGGATACAGTTCAAGATCCTCGTCGTCACCTTTAAAACCCTCCATGGCCTCGCTCCTCCCTACCTCTGTGACCTCCAAACCCCATACCAACCTGTGCGCTCCCTCCACTCAGTAGACTCCGCCCTGCTTCAAGTCCCCTGCCTTGTTTACCACACCATTGGCAGACGGGCCTTCAGCCTCTCTGCCGCCACCTACTGGAACTCCATCTTCACAGACCCTTTGCTTCACCCCCTCACCTGCCTCCTCAAAACCCGGCTCAAGACCCTCCTCTTCCACCATGCCTTTGGTCACCCTCCTACTCCTACCTGCCCCACTTTCTGCCCCTTCTGATCCCAATCACCATCTCGGGTGTGGATCCCTGACTGTCCAGCGCCTTGGGACGTCCTCCTGACATGAAACGCACTATATATATATAATTTATTGTTGTTCTTGTCAGGCGCCACTGGGTCCCTGTTGCATAACTGATCAATTTCAAGATCCTCACATGTGTGCAAATCACTTCACTCTCTGGTACTTCTAAGACCTGCTTTCATCCCACTTCTCTACCCATCCCCTTCACTCAGCTGCCCCTCTTGTCCCCTCGTACCTTGTGCCCTCTGCACTACCACTGGATGTTGTGCAGTTTCCAGTCCACTACGGCCTGAAATGCTGCCTCAATCCCTCCAGTTTACGGTCTTCAGTTTGCATCTGAAGATCTTCCTCTTTGATCGTACCTACGGTCATGTTCCCCCCTCTCTCCAGCTCAGTGTCAAGCTCTGCCACTGTTAAGTGCCACCATGAAGGAAGCTAAATAATGCAAGTTGTTGTTGCAGCAAATCAATGACACATAACAAAACATCAGAATTTTTACCCCATGATATGGTCTTAAACAGAAAACATAGAGAAATGCGGTTGGACCTTATCTGTTGTCAGTCATAATTCCAGAATAACTGCATCAACAAAGTCGCTCACAATTTTTCAGGTCAGTTTACTTCTATCATATCCTACTGCTCTCTCCATTATATGTATTATGTTTAGATTATGGGATTAGTAAGCATTTAAATTATAAGAAGCCGACATTTCTCTTTTCAATTCAGTTTTCAATTTTTTTAAATTAATTTTTTTGCTGATTATTGTGAAGGGATGTCATTGCTGGAGCATGGAAATTGTTTTTCTCTTTGGTCTCCCAAGGGTTAGCCTGTGGCTCAGTGGTTACAGCACTCGCCTCGCAAGCAGGATCACTGGGTTTGATTCCCAGTAGGGCGAAATGTTGGGCAAGTTTCCTTACTCCACATGCCTCTGTTTACCTAGCAGTAAGTAGGAACCTAATTGTCAGTTGATTGTCTGGGGGTAATAATCCCTTCAAAAAATAATAGTAATAAATTGGTCACTTCAATCCATGAGTGTTTGTGGGACACTACTATGCGCAGTTGAGTGCTGGTTACACCCACAAAATATACAGTCAATTCACTTTACAGTATATTCTGTGAAGCGCTTTTAAATATCTCGAAAACATGAAGAGTGCTATATCAAATGCAAGGATTATTATTATTATTTGTAGGGTATTACGGGCTAGATGCAAAATATAGAGCTGCTTGTGCTCTATATTAACAAAAACAACTTGCATTTATATAGTGCCCTTCATGCGGGATAGCTTCTCATTTGAAATAGCACCATGGGATCTTTATCGTCTACAATAACAACAACTTGCATTTATATAGTGCCTTTTACACGGGGTAGTGTCCTGGAGAGCTTGACAGTGGTGGTATCTGACAACAAGCCAGGTAGAGAGGGAGCGGGAAGTGACTGTAAGCAGGATCAAAAAGGAAGGTTTTTACACGGGATTTAAGTGGGTAGGGAGGGGGCTAGGCAGAGGTATTGAGGGAGACATTTCCAGATTTTCGGTATGTAGTGGTTGGAAGCACGGCCACCGATGGTGGAGTGGAGGCGATGAGGGACAAACAGGAAGCTGGAGCCAGACAAGCGGAGGCAGCATGTGGTGGAGTGGAGGATAAGCATATCGGATAGGTAGGGAGGTGCAATGGCATGAAGGAATTTGAAAATGAGTGAGAGGATCTTGAAATCGTTCCGTTCAGTAATTGGGAGCCAGTGGAGCCTAGCAAGGACTGGTGTGATGGGTTCAGGAGTTCTGTGTGGCTGCCAGAGTGCTGAATTAATTGAATTTTATGTATGGGGGACGGAATTTTGTGCGCGTTCGTATCCAGGCGGAGAGGTTTGAATTTGTTGAATTTTGCGTATGATGGAGCTGGGGAGACCAGCGAGGAGGTCATTAGAATAGTCCAGCCAGAAGTGACAAAGGTATAGATAAGGGTTTTGGCTTAGTTGAATGTGAGGTACGGATGGAGCCCTGATGTGTGGTAGAAAGGAAAGCTGGGAATCAAATGTGATGCGAAAGTTGCACAAGGATTCAGTGATTCTGAGGGAGAGCCCAGGGAGGTTGAGGAGGTCAGACCCGCAGGCAAGAAGACATTGACCGGAGCCAAAGAGTTGGCTTCCATCTTGCCAACATTCAGCTGCAAGAAATTTGCACTCATCGAGGCCTTGATGTCCATCAAACAAGCTGACAGGACATCAGGGGACTGGGAGTCGCAGTTGGAGGAGAAGTAGATTTGGGTGTCATCCGCAAACATGTGGAAGTTGACCCCATGTTTACAGATGACATCATCGAGAGGGAAAAGGTAGATAAGGAAAAGAAGGGGGCTGAGGATAGAGCCTTGGGGTACACCGCAGGTGACTAGGCGGGGGTGGGAGGAAAAACCATTTGCTAAGATCTATTGTCGGCGGTTTGTTAGGTAGGACTCGAACCATGCGAGTGCTTTCCCAGTAAGGTGAATGAGGGAGGAGAGGCGGTGGAGGAGGATGGTGTGATCGACTTTGAACACCTCAAACCAGCCTCGGAAAAACATACCTTACTTTTCCTGCTGTAAATATAGCCAGTTCCCACACCAGTCAGCTTTACATAATCTCTGAATAAATTTAGCAACGGCTGATTCATGAACGGTTTTTTGCTGTTGAATTATGCTTTGAGGGAATAATATTAACAATAATAATCTTTGCATTTGATATAGCGCTTTTCACGTCTTCTAGATGTCTCAAAGTGCTTCGCAGAATAGACTGTAAAGTGAATTGACTGTATATTTGTGGGCGAATGGCAGTCAATTGCACACAGCAGTGTCCCACAAATAATCGTGGAATGAAGTGACCAAGTTATTATTGTTTTTTTTTCTTGAGGGATTATTATCAGGAATTGGATTCAGTCTACCCAATCACACTTGATGTTGAACCCTTACATTTGATTGAGATGGGAGGATTCCATTGTGCCAGTTTGGTTCAGCTGATAACACTTTTGCCACTGGATCAGAAGGTTGTTCAAGTCCCAGCTCTGAATTTTGAGCTCATACTCTAGACTGACAACCCAGTGAAGTGCTGGGGGGAGTTCTGCATTGTTGGTGATATTGTCCTTTGGATGAGATGCTAAACTAAGGTCCCTTTGCATATTAGACTCACGATTCTTAAACTGTACTTATTTTTTATCCCAATTTAAACAAGAAACAACATCAATTTAAACCCGGTGTCTGTTGGAACACGAATACTTTTGAACAAAAGTTCATTCAAAGTTTGGTGGAATTTTTCAGTGTTAAAGTGCTTGTGATACCTGAATTAATTGTTAGCTAAAGTTTTACTGATGTACGGATTCTTCCTTAAATTGCTAAGGCAGTGAGGAGGAACTATTGTTTCGCCCAGCATGAATTTTAAATTCTCAGATGCCTAAAGGGGGCAGCCTTCATCTTTATAAATATTATAGTAGCCTGAATTGCCACAGTGTCCATTTAATGGGAAAGGCTCCTCTTGATAGTTTTTCAAGCTGACAGCAATATAATCAGAACGTTTGGAAAATGGGAAAACATCGACACATGGGTCTGTGTTTAGCTTCAATGCGATTTTAAAAATTGAACAAAATAATAACATTGCTCGGAGACCACTCATCCACTTAATGAATTCTTCAGGCCATTGATGATTCATACCACAGACAGCTCCACAGCTGCCACTAAGGGTGTAACCTAATTGACTGGCTGAACTGACCGGTTAGTTGAGTCCAGGGGAGTTAACAAGCTATGCCAAGGTTTCTCTTATCAGGGAGATGATTCAGTTCGTCAATGCACTCACCCTAGTAACTCAACCAAGGAGTGCAAGGCTTCTTCCTTGCTGGGGCAGAAGAACGTGTGAGGTCTGAAACTCAAACCTGCCTTCGACAAGGTAAGATTCAATCACTTTGCCAGTTGCTGTGCAACCAGTTCACTCTGCATCAACAAAAATTCTAGTGCAGAAAAAAACATTCAAAACATATTCAGTGGCTTGAAGCATCATGGTAATCAATTAAAAATGCACAGATAACAAGATCCTGTGCCAGAGTTGCTCAATACTTAATGATTTTCAGGAGAGAAGCCTCTTCATCTTGATACTGAAGTTTTGACAGAGTACAGCTAACTGCCTTGCATTACCTGACAAGTGTAGTGACTGTTTTGTAAGGCAGCATTTGTAATCTTCAATGTCCATCTGAAACAGATGGGATAGACCTTGGGTTCTGTCTCAACCGGAAAGACAATAACAATTTAATTTATATAATACCTTTCATGTAAAGAGGTCATCTCTAAATGATTCACACAGCTGACTGGAAACCTGAGCTGGGGAGACAGGAGCTGAGGATGGGGGAGGATAGGAAGGTGGTTGAAAGCACTGTCAAAAAGATAGATCTTTAAAGGCGGAAGGGAAAGAATAAGGCAGGTTCCGGGATGGAGTTAGGATGTCCTCCTGATGTGAAAGGCGCTATACAAATGTGATTTGTTGTTTTTGTTAGTGATAGTGGACGGATCGGGTCAGAGATATGAATCAGGCCAGTGTTTTCTGTCTCATCTGAATATATTTTCTACAGTGCATTGCTCCCCAGTGAGGGCCAGTCTAGATTGTGACCTAAGAGTTAATTTAACCAACACTGAAGCAAAAGTGCTACCAACTGAGCCCAGCTGATAGCTCATTATAATTGTTATGGGAATGTAGTGACCATTTATAGTGGTTGGCTTTAATGTAAATGGAAACAGAGTTCTCAGTTTTTGTTTTATGCGTGAATAATAGATGATAGCATGAGTTACATATTGTGTTGCTTTCTGTGAAATAACACTACGATTTTGGATAGTGCTCCACAGACAGTCTATATATCTCAATACTCCTGTCTGTTTGTTGGTGCCTTGAGAAAACTATCTGGACCTGTCAAGATTGAAATTAATCAATGTGCTTTGTTATTTTGTGATAAACATCACTAATAAAAGGGAAAAGCAGAGGAAAATAAATTTAGTCACAAAATGGACCCTTTTTCTGTTGACCTGAAAATTCTAAGATGGATCATTTCCTGGTATTTTCTGCCTCCTAAAATCAATTGTTGTTATTGAGGCTATAAACGTTGAAAAAAAACTCCAGCGCATTCGTATTGATGAATGCAGAAACAAGCAATCAATAAAGGGTGGTTGCAGTGAAGATTTTTGTTTGCTGAACTGTACATCAATCATTTTCATTGATTACCCGGTCCTATTTCAGTATGATTTGTCCCCTTGACAAGATGTTCTTCATAATCGCTGTAACTTAAATAGTATCGGTTATCAATTATTGACATCTGAATATCTCATTTTGGAAGAAGACAATTAATTTGGAGCAAAGTGCAGCTTTGGCACTCACCTCTGCCCATTTCCTTGGGTTGCTTACAAAATACACAGCCACTTTACAGTAAATCCTGTTACATGCTTTCAGATTATAGGTGTTTAAAATTTTAAATGGGATTGAAAAAGTAAACCCAGAAAAATACTTTAGGATGCACCAAGACAGTAAAACAAGAGGACAAGGGTTTAGAGTTGCAAAGTGTAATTTCAGGATAGACACCAGGAAGTTTTTATACCCAAAGGGTAATTAACGACTGAAACTATTTGCCAGGAAGGGTGGTTGAGATTAGTTGGACTGAAAGGCCTTCTTCATCCAAAATATTCTTGTGATCTTGTGAGTTGTCCTGATATTGATTTGAGTTCAATGAGTTCTATTGAACTTAATAGACGACTGCAAAATAGAAACTGATGGAATAATTGGAAGTTACACCTCATGTATTAACAAGCTAGAAAATCTCCAAAAAGAACAAGGGAAACAAGGAGATAGAAGAAGTCTTGACAGTGAGCATAAGAATATAAGAACATAAGAAATAGGAGCGGAAGTAGGCCATTCGGCCCTCGAGCCTGCCCCTTCATTTAATAAGATCATGGCTGATCTTCTAACCTAATTCCATTTACCTGCCCTTTCCGCATATCCTTTAATCCCTTTAATTTTTAAAAATCTATCGATCTCAGTCTTGAATATGTTCAAGGACTGAGCATCCACAGCCTTCTGGGGTAGAGAATTCCATAAATTCACTACCCTCTGATTGATGAAATGTTTCCTCAACTCAGTTCGAAAAGGCTGACCTTTAATACTGAGACTATGACCCCTAGTTTTAGATTCTCCAACCGGGGAAACAGTCTCACACTATCTACCCTGTCAAGACTCTTAAGAATCTTATAGGTTTCTATAAGATCACCTCTAATTCTTCTATATTCTAGATAATATAGGCCTAGCCTACTCAACTGTTGACAGACTATTCAGCTGTAGGGGACAACTCGATAGCTTGCCCTCACCCAATCCCACACATGTACATCTTTTTAAAAGAGGTTTCTGGATAGTGATTAGGAGCTGAAATCTTGTATTATTTTTCCCTTTCTAACCTGAGAACACAATTGAAATGCTCCTACTGCTGTCATGCCTGAGATTAGCTAACTCAAAACACTCTGGAATTCCCTTGCAAATGAACATTGTTACAACCGATATTTTCCATTTATTTTCTTTGGAGGTCTAAAACTTCAAAATTAATTCCAATTGCAGGGTGAAATTTGTGACAATATTGAACCTGTTATGAATTGTCATTTATTTCTACCCATGTTTTAAAGACTGGCCAGGAAACTAAACACAATCACATATAATTAATTGATCCTATTTGCGATTTGAAATAAACTACAAAATATGAAATATCGGGAATACTCAGGCCACTGTGTTTTTGAATCTTGGAGGCTGCACTTGAGTGCTTCTGCACAGATTAGGAACTGGATTGTTATCTGAATTTGCAGCTGTACTGAAGCATCAAATCCGTTATTATATATCTTTTGGAAACTCTACACCTATATTTCTAAGTGCACTTCTACATTTATTTGTATACCTTTCAGCAATGATATTGCAGATCATTAGGCATCAAATTCCAAATCAAAGAATGTAAAATCAAGGGAAAGGAGAACCACATATTATGTATTGGTGTAAAAATGATGAATAGTTCCATTGTCTGTTTGTTCCAGAGTGGTTTAATTGTCATGGCAATAGACACAGCTTTCCCTTACAGATCCCAAACATCTCCAGTCATGTTTTATTGTTTGTTAAACAAGAATGAAGAAAGGTGATTCTTCCATTTGAGAATTCAGCGGGTTCAAAACAACCCCTTTAAGAGCTTCCACATCAATAATATCTGGTTGGGCCTTCCCAACTCTTCCCTTCACAAGCCGCAGATCATCTAGAACTCTGCAGTTCGTTTCCTCTCCTGCTCCATGACCCCATCACCCCCACCCTCGCCCGGCTCCACTGGCTCCCCATCCCTCAGAGGATAGAGTTCAAAATCCGCGGCCTCACCTTCAAGGTCCTCCATGACCTTGCCTCTTCCTACCTCTCTGACTTGCTGAACCCCTATCAACCTGTCCTCTCTTTCCGCTCAGCAGGCTCCAGCCTGCTCCACGTCCCCTGCCTGGCCCGCCCCACCATCGGCAGTCAGGCCTTCATCCTCTCTGCCCCCACCCTCTGGAACTCCATCCCATATTCCCTTCACCTCATGCCTTCCCTTGCCTCCTTCAAGGCATGTCTCAAGATTCTCCTCTTTGACCGTGCCTTCGTCCACCCTCCCTACCCTCCATCCTACCTTATCCCAATCCCCACCCCACCACTCGGATCCAAATTCCTGACTGTATAGCACCTTGGGACATCCTCCTGACATGAAAGATGTTACATTAATGTAATTTTTGTATTGTATCTCAGCAAATCCTTTGAAACAATCATACTCAAATCAATGTATTAGAAACAACCTATCCTTTCACTTATTGTTTTGCGTTTACCTGGGCACAACATTCTACCCACAAATTTAGGAATAACTCAATTTAAGATCCCAGTGGGCTTGCGCTGCTCTGTGGTTCTACACTTGAACACTCCAACCCATTTATAGAGTTACTCACCACCCTCTGACTACTAGTAAGAGCTGAAATTCAAATTTTAGTCCAAATTCTAAATAACATAAGAAAATAATACACTTGCAGAATAGATGCAGAGAATTGCATTCCAACAGAATGGGCGAATTTGTTTCTGAACCATGTTTTATACTTATAAATTGTGTGACGCCCTGATAAAGCACGTGAGACATCCTGAGTATTTATTAAAAGGATAACTATTGTCTGGTATACACCAGTTTGATAATTATCAGTAGTATTAATATCAAAAATTGCCTTTCTTATCCCACTGTATGTTCACTACGTAAATTATTTTTCCAGGAAAATAACCAGTTTTCAACAATGTAATTACATCAATTGAGCTGTATGACAGCTTGGAGCTGTGCTGAATGATTGGCAGAATTATGGTTGAGCTAACGTTAAGTACCCTTGCACTCCCAGTTTGTTTTAGCCGCTCACTTCAGACATAGATTGGTGACACGTCTACAACTCTGTGAAGTAAAATATCATGGTTATCTCTGATATTCAGGCTGCAAAAGCTGTCCATGTTATTCACAGTGGGATACAGCAAGAAATCAATGGATAGACTTATGTGCCACATGTATTTAGTTGCATTACTATCACACAAACACTGCAGTCTGTGACTCTACATTGAAGCACCATGACTGCATGAATTGCAAGAGTTACAATTCTATTAACTGCAAAGTGATGTGTGAGGTTGGTGACAAATGCACATTGACTCCTGAGCAGATTCATTACACTGTACAGTGTGCAAACAGTTCAGGGTTGGACACAGAATGTCAAGGATGGGTTATACAGATCTATTATTATTTTCCACTACAGGCATTCCGAATGGTAATGGATTTACAATGTCATTATAAAACTGTTACTGCTTTTGTTCTTGTAGAAAGCGCAGATGTTCTTTTGACTCTTAATAATACTACTGATAATAATCTCTGCATCTGATATAACGCCTTATACATCATTGAGACATCTCAAAGCGTTTCACAGAATATAATGTAATGTGGAGTGACTGTATTTTGTGTGCGAAACACGGCAGCCAAATATGCACAGTAGTGGCCCACAAACATTTGTGGATTAATGGACCAAATTTTCATTTTGTTTTGGAGGGATTATCACCCTCAGAAAGTGATCTGACAATCGACTAACAACCTAATAATGAAGACTAATAACTCTTCACTGTTATGAAACACATTTTGCTATGAATAAAAAACCTTTCGACTTCAAGATCCTCACTTTCGTGTTCAAAACCATTTACTCCCTGGCACCACCCTACTTCTCCGACCTCCTCACTCCCCAATCCACCACCCTGGTGCCAGTCCATCGGAGGCTTGTCCCTCTCATCCTCCGCCCCACCATTGGAGGTTGTGCTTTCAACCACTACGCCCCAAAACTCTGGAACACTCTCTCTCAATTCCTCTGCCTTGCCCCCTCTCTCCCCTCTTTCAAGTTCTGCCTGAAAACTTTCCTGTTCTACCGTGCTTATGGCCACCTCCCTCCTCCCCCCGGCTTGGAGTCAAGGTCCGCCATTGTTAAGTGCTCTGAGACGCTACCCTGCGTGGAGGGCGCTGTATAAGTGCAAGTTGTTGTTTCAACCAGTCACATCACTGACAGATTTATTGCAGGTACTGGAGACCGTAGATCTGTTGAAAAGGTTTATGGCTCAGAACCATAAGTTCATTGATAACTCTCATATAAAGTGCAGGTGGAAAGGTGACACTTGAGTAAAAATAAATGGAATAACAGAGGAGCTTGAGAATGGATCAAGCAGTAGGAATTATTAAGTGAAGTACAGCATAATTGATGTTTTTATGCTATTTTTAAGCAGTTTTAACAGTAAAAAAAGGAAGCCTTTATTTTAGATGCTGTATATCCATATTGAAGATACTTATGCATTCTTAATTGATTTTTCAACCAAGTTACTTTCTTGCTCTTGAGTAGGGTGTAGACATTTTAGTGCTGTACAATTTGTACAATGGTCAACATTTCAAAAATGTACATTATAGAGAGCACGGCAGCATATTTACAAAATGAGTGCCACTGTCTCCATTTGTTCCTACGCTTCATCCTTGCAACCCTACCCTTTTGTTTTGTGTGCTTTCTCCCTTTTGATGTGCCTATTGATGCATATGGACTTTTTCAAAGTACATTTGAGTAAGGCTTCTTTATGCAATATTTCCAATGGTATTTCATAGAATAAAACCCCATAACATTCATTGCTTCAAAGATAGCATTTGTTCATTAGAACTAAGTGAATGGTTCCATTTATTACATTGAACTGAATAATAATCCTTGCGATTGCTCCAGGGCCTATTGTGCAGCAAAATGTCAAAGCTCTTCATAGGGAATTTCATTTGAGTGTAATGACTGTGTATCTTTAGACAAAGTAAAGTCAAACATAACTGGAACATAAACCTATATTTATATATATTAAATTTAGTGTGTCTAATTATTATTATTATTCCATGAACACTGCCTTTGGTATCTCACCCATATCTGTTCATGTGCGAGCAGTGGCAGTGAATGTCGGCTGTCCACCCAAACTGTGAAGGGCATCACAACTGAGCCAGATCGCTCCCATTGCAGCTCTCACATATATATATATCTATACACACACACACACACACCACACATACATTGTAGAGAGTGCCCAAAAGGGGACAAGAGGCAAAAACTAATTTTCTAACTAACGAATTTTCCCTTCCCTAATTCTGGGAAGACCAGGACCAATTTAGCCTGTTCATGTAGTGCTGACTCAGTCCAGCAAGCTCAGAATAGACCAGGACTCAATTAGCTCCTGGTCCATAAGCTGCAGTTCTATCCCTCTTTACAGCATCAGGCCTGTCCCTTTGAGAGAAAGATTTTTGTTCTGTACCATATATTATATCAGTCATTAAGAGGTTAAATGATTAATATATACAACTAGGTAACACGCTTGTTAACTTAATTGCACAGGAATCCTTTTTTTTGCTGTTACATCTATTTACTAATGTCCTATCACTTATTTCACAGTCAAATGCAAAAAAAATAAGACGGGTAAGTGGTCAGATAGAAAAAAACAACCTGTGACTTTATGGTTACTGAGCATGTGCAATTCTGTATCTATAGAAATGTGTCTAATCTGGTTTGTTTCTGGCCTGACTGTCACTTGCATGCACATCTCTATTACTGTGGACCAATAAACTGTTTGAATGTGATTAGCTGAATATTAGGCTTGTTGAAGTACTGCACCAGAGTCTTGGTGTAGACTTTGAGCCAACATGGGGCTTGAACCCACAGCACATGCCGGCAGAGGTTAGAGTACTTCCCACTGAGCCAGGCTGACACTCAATACAGAACTCTTTGAGCACAGGAAGGAGGCCTTGAAAGAGGTCAGATAATGCCATTGGATATAGACTAAACCTGCAAACCAATACTTTGATAATAGTCTTTACATGTATCGGTTTAATACTAGGATGAATTGAAATTATTTCTACACAGGCAGAATTTGTTAACACTTTATTTAGCTCCTAACAGAACTCTGAGGATTCACGTCATTTGCAATCATTATAATCAGTATTATATTAAAATGCCTACATTTTTCCTTTAATAGGAAGAAATTATGAAGAAAATAGTTGGGAATCTCAATATGTGAAATTGGCAGGTGAAAAAAGGGGATTACATTTAGGAAATGTATAAACGGTTACTGTCTCATGTGTATCCTTAAATTTAAATCTCATCACCCCCCACTCAACCTCAGTGATCTCCAGCAACTCTATCAACTCGACTTCACTTAGCAAACACCAGCCTGCTTCATGTCTCCACTTATATGTCCCATCTTTGGTGGGCAAGCTTTCAGCCATTCACCTCACTCTTTGGAATTGCATCCCTGCTCCCTCCCCAGTTTCAAAGCCAACCTCAAGATTTACCTCTTTGTCTGCGCTTTCAATCATCAACTCTCTTCAGCTCCCCCTTTTCCCCCCAGCCAACTGTATCAGGCACTTTGAGACATCCTCCTGATGTGAAAAGCACTGAATATTTGTAAATTGCAATGTGCTGTACCATTGAGAGGGAAGAGAATAACTTTAAGATCTTGGCACAAATGCTGAAAAAAATAATTAATGGTAAGTACCTGGGCGATGGAAAATATTTAGAAGAAATTAGTTAAGGAAATGAGACTGGAACAATTTCAAAAGAGTTGCTCAATGTAAAATTAAAGATTAAAAATGGGGATATGAAATAAAACAACTGAAGATGCCAAAAAAAAACCTCAAATAATGTATGGGTCTTACAGGAAGTAAATCATCAGAAAAATGTCAAGTGTATGCATGATGCTTTAATACTCCCTGCTTGCCAGCAAGTCATCATGGGTTTGGATGGAGGTGGTTTCAGAAATAGTATGATCTGCACTCACTACAGTTTAATAATACTACAATAATAATCCTTGCATTTTATATAGCGCCTCAACATGCTGGTGAGATATCTCAAAGTGTTTCACAGTGTTTACTGTGAAGTAAATGTACATTTGTTGGTGAAAATGGGAGCCAATTTGCACACAACAATGCCCCACAAACAGTCATCAAAAATAACCAATTTTATCTGGAGGATTGTTGCAAGGACATTGAGAGAAACTCCCTTCTCTATGAAAAACTATAAGTGCAAATTGCAATGGGTTCTCTCCATTTGAGCTGCTGAACGTTTTCTGGGAGGTCCAATGGATGACCAGGTATTCTCAAGTGCCTTTTAATAGCATAAATTAACTGCATGTTCTTTAATAACATTAAAAGTTACAGCCCTGATTTGATTTGATGTGATGTGAAGGGGGAGTTGTAAAACCAGCATTCCCATTCCCCTTTACCATACCACTCAGAGTGATTGTTTCATTCTCCATCAGAATAAATGTAATCGATCAAATGATGAGTCTAGAAGAGTTTGTGTGTAGAATTTGAAATAACTTCAGACATAGTCTTCAGGACACCCAGCGTATTTTCTTGATTTCAGAGGAACGTTTGACCAAACTAAAAATATATAAACGAATGGTTATTATGAAGCAAAAAAAAGGAATAGATTGAAGATAGATAAACTCAAGGCACTTATCTAGAAAAGTATCCAATCCAAGGAAAATATAAATACTTTGGCTGAGATAGTACATACAGTAAACCTCACATAACTCACATCTGTTGGGACCATACATTTAATATGACATATGTAAAGCATGAGTTATGTGAAACATGCTTCAGTCATATATAGATTTCTGTACCATGTTTAACCCATGCTATGGTAGTCCATTCTTTCCATAGACAGTACTGTACAGGCCTGGTATGATAAATGTTCTTCTTGTTCTTGAGATAATCATACAAAGTCTGTGGGTTCAAATCAAATTTGAAGGCAATATTCCTTTATCATTTCATGATTTGCCTAACAAAATTAGAGAATTTGGTACTTCTCTTGCTAGGTCCTTGTCACTAATTTGTGTTTATTTGGGTTATTCGCATTACCTCATGCCATGATGGCTGGTCAAAACCTTGTCTTCCGTACTTGTTCACTGTTCCGTATTGCACATGTGGTCCTTTGGCATTGCTGCCGGTAAGTGCCATGAGGGGTAAGGAATTAGGTTCCTGCAATTGTCTCACTTGGAGGTCAAGAAGACATGAAAAGCGCTGTATCAAATGAAAGGAATATTATTATAATTATTATGGAGCACCGGGTATACTGCTTCAAGGCCGGTACGTGTACATGGGGTGAAGTGTCCCCTTCGCTCTCCAAATGATCAGCATACCTCTCCGACTCCACATGATCAGGTGGCACTCTTCCTTCTTTCAGCCCCCACCCAATGCTGTGCACGATGATGTTGACGCTACATTCTAGGAAGGAGGGCACGGAGATAATCAGATAGTCAGGATGCGAATGTGTGGTATTCTGTTGGACGTAAACACGGGAAATTACATTTTGACCTGGCAGCTGGTAAGTTCAGTAGTGGCAAGTACGGTAGTGGTGTTATCAGTTGCGCGTTTGTTAATTCGACTAGTACGGATAAATTTAAGTTGATTTGATAGGAAATTCGACGGGACTTGGGCAGATGTATGATTTAGGCGATTATATGATTGATACACATCAGACTTATGCGAGTTTTACTATAGCTAGAGTTGTGGGAATATACTAAAGCAATTTTAATAAAAAACAACCCGAAGCGGGTCTAGAACTGCAGAACATGTCGCTTAATTTCTCTTGGTGGCAAAATAGAAGAGACCATTAAAAAAAGATGAAGTAGACCACGGTGAAAGCACTTGGACTGTAATGAACCATCCTGCGGGCTGGGGTAAACAGAAAGAGAATGTCACAGATAATACTAGTTCTTAATGAACATCTGTCTTTATTCAAAATGTACTTGTCCAAAATCAAACATTTGATTTCAGCCTCCTCCGCATAAATAAATCAGATTGATTGTCTTATAAAATGGCATCACCATTAAACAATGCAGAAAGTGCTCAAAATGCAATATACAGCAGTAGCAGAGAAGAGAAATAATTTGCTACTGAGGAAGTACTCTTCTTCATTTACCATATACAGCACTTTACTTGCCGATCCAGAAATTGCATGTTATCTTCACTTTGCTGTTAGCCTATTTCAGAGTCATGTGGTCAGAGCACTCGCCTTGCAAGCGAAGGACCCAGATTTGATTTCCGGCAGGGTGAAACCTTGGGCAAGTTTCCTTACTCTACACGCCTGATAATAATCCTTCAAGAAAAAAAAACCAATAATAAATTGATCACTTCAATCCACGATTGCTTGTGGGACACTGCTGTGAGCAATTGGCTGCCGCATTTTGCCCACAAATATATAGTCAGTTCACTTTGTAGTATATTCTGTGAAGTGCTTTAAGATGTCTAGAAGATGTTTTAAAGATTACTGCTAGATAAACAGCTAGGTGTGGAGTAAGTAAACTTGCCCAACATTTCGCCCTGCCGGGAATAGAATCCAGATTTCTCGCTTGCGAGGCGAATGCTCTAACCACTGAGCTACAGGACTCCACAGCTTTGGCTTGCATGGTCAATAAGAGGTGAGTGTGAAGGATCCTTGTCCCCGGTCTACATCCTCTTGTCCTGCGGTTAGCCAGGCTGGCTGGTCCATAATTAGCAATGCCCTGGAATACTAGAGTAATATAAATTGTTGATCACAACACTGGGAGAAATACACTTTTTTCATTAGTTTTATGGGATCTTTGAAGAACCATTCGTCTCCCCAATTATTCCTTCAATTGCACAGAGATTGAAAGGAACACTTTGTTTCCTGCAAGGAAAGAAAAGATTTATTATCCATGATAGTCTAACAGAAATTTGCCTTATAAAAATAATGATTAATTATGGTATAAATGGATAGTTTATTGCCTGCCGCCTCATGAAAGCCACTATTAATTATGCTTTAAATAGATGGTTGGCTTCCATTTGCTTATCTGATAGATAAAAGGTATTAATTGTAGTTAAATGAAATTTAATGTACTTGTCAATGTTTATGGGTAGAGAAAATGCTTACTTTTCTTTTATCAAATAGTAAAATCAATACGAGTGGATTTCCCATTATAATCAAGGAATAAAAAGAGGGCATTGTCGGATGCCATTTTTTGAGCAAAACTGTTCTCTGTTCAGTAGACAACACTATTCCCAAACAGAAGAGAATTGTTCCTGTTGTTATGGCCAAGGATCCTTTAGATTATTTAATCATTACCTCATAGCTATTTGTGGGGACTTGCAACTGCAAATACATTTGTTTACTCCACATAAACAGTCACTACACTTGACACAAAGTAACTATTTGCAGACGGCTTTGATGTGCTTCAACTTGATAAGGTGAGTATAAAAATGAAGCTTTATTCTTTGAATTCATATTTGTGGTTATTTAATTCTTCACATCAAAGAGGAGAGGGCAAATTGTGTACATGTAGATTTTTATTTTAATAAATGATAATAATAATCCTTGCATTTGATATAGCGCTTTTTCACATCTTCTAGACGTCTCAAAGTGCTTCATAGAATATCCTGTAAAGTGAATTGACCGTATATTTGTGGGCGGAATGCGGGCAGGCAATTGCGAACTGCAGTGTCCCACAAACAGTCGTGCATTGAAAATGACCAATTTATTATTTTTCTTTTGTTTTTGGAGGGATTATTATTAGTGTGTGGAGTAAGGAAACTTGCCCTAGGATTCGCCCTGCTTGGAATTGAACCCAGGTGTTTCACTTGCAAGGTGAGTGCTCTAACCACTGAGCTACAGGACTCCACATCTCAAAGCGCTTCACATTTTATGTTCTTTCACTTCGGAAATACCATCTTTTGTCCCTTCAGAAACAAGTTCACCAAAGAATATTGGATGCCAAAGTGTCTTTCTTCAGCTCAACGTGCGAAAAACCGAGGCCCTCCTGATTGGCTCACGTCAGCGCCTCCGCACCTCAGGCGCTGACACCATCAGCATCCAAGGCTGCACTCTCCACCTCGCAAAGCCGGTCAGGAACCTCGGCGTTTTGTTCGACCCTGAGCTGTCCTTTCTCCCTCACATCCGCACCACAACTGGCACCGCCTTCCATCACCTCTGAAACATCGCCAGACTACGGCATTACCTCACCCCTCACGCTGCTGAAACTCTGGTCCACGCCTTTGTCACCTCAAGGCTGGACTATGGGAACTCTCTCCTCGCCGGCCTTCCGCCACCTCCCTCCACAAGCTGCAGGTCATTCAGAACTCTGCAGCTCGTGTACTGTCCCGCACCAGGCTTCGCGACCACATCACTCCCACCCTCGCTCGCCTCCACTGGCTCCCATCCCCAGAGGATTGATTTCAAGATCCTCATCCTCACCTACAAGGCCATTCACGGCCTTGCTCCCTCCTACCTCTCTGACCTACTATCCCCCTACCTACCTGCCCGTACCCTCCGTTCCTCTGGCTCCGGTCTGCTCCACGTCCCCCGCCCCAATCGCCCTACCATCGGTGGTCGGGCCTTCAGCCTCTCAGCCCCAGGCTCTGGAACTCCATCCCCAGTGCCTTCGCCTTGCCTCCTCCCTTTCCTCCTTCAAGGCCGGTCTCAAAACCTTTCTCTTTGACCGAGCCTTCAGCTCCCCTCTCGACTCTCTTCCCCCTCCTCGCTCCCTCCCTTCCCTCCCCTTACCCTGACCATTTCCCCCCTCCTCGCTCCCTCCCTTCCCTCCCCTCACCCTGACCATTTCCCCCCTGCTCGGGTCATGACCCAACTGTGCAGCGCCTTGGGACGTCCTCCTGACGTGAAAGGCGCTTTATAAATGGAATCTTGTTGTTGTTGTTGTTGTTGTCTTCACCTCATTTAATCTTATCCAGAAAACCTGTTCTACCGTGTTCCCATGACAGCATCAAGCTATTTCTTAAATTAATCTGACATCCTGGCCTATATCGCCCTTCCAGGTAAACCATTCCGCTGTTAATTATCTTCTGTGTAAAGAAATACTTCCTGATGTGTGTTCTGAAATTGTTTTTCACAACTGTGAACCTGTGTCCTCTCGCTCTGCCTTGGCACATCGAAAACTATTGTTCTGGGTTTACTTTCTCAATCCCATCAGAATCTTATACAGTATATCTCTATCAGGTTCTCTTTCAGCTGCACCATTCCTTAGTGTAGAGTAACTCTGCAGCAATTTTGTGACTAACCAATCTCTGATAAAAGCCTCCACCACCCACCTCTTTGTTGGGATCTCGGTTTAACGTATTTGCAGAAAGACAGCACCTCCAACAACACAGCACAATCCAGCATTGCACCAAAGTATCGTCTTAGACTTTGTGAGTTCACAGGCCCAATGTGGTGCTTCAACCCAAACTTTCTGACTCAGATGCGAGAGTGCTAAACCAAGTAAACCAAGCTGACTGTTCTGTAATTCTGTAACCATCTGAGATTTTATCTTTCTACAACACAGTTGAAAGACGCAACCAGCTAAGCCTCTGTCCCACAGCAGATTTCTCCTCATCATCCTTCTACTCTGACCCTTCTTTCCAAGTACTCAGTGCTTCATCTTGTAAATCCTCAGTGTCTAAATCTGTGCTGATGCTGATTCATATGTGGAGTCCTGTAGCTCAGTGGTTAGAGCACTCGCTTTGCAAGTGAGAGACCTGAGTTCAATTCCAGGCAGGGCGAAACCTTGGGCAAGTTTCCTTACTCCACACTCCTAATAATAATCCCTCCAAAACCCAAAACAATAATAAAATTGGTCATTTTCAATCTATGATTGTTTGTGGGACATTGCTGTGCGCAATTGGCTGCCGCGTTCGCCCACAAATAATAATAATAATAATAATAATACTTGCATTTGATATAGCGCTTTTCACGTCGGGAGGACGTCCCAAAGCGCTTCACAGAACACACTGTAAAGTGAATTGACTGTATATTTGTGGCGAAAGCGGCAGTCAATTGCGCACAGCAATGTACCACAAACAGTCGTAGATTGAAAATTACCAATTTATTATTGTTTTTGGTTTTGGAGGGATTATTATTAGGCGTGTGGAGTAAGTAAACTTGCCCAAGGTTTCGCCCTGCCTGGAATTGAACTCAGGTCTCTCACTTGCAAAGCGAGTGTTCTAACCACTGAACTACAGGACTCCTACCACCACTTAAAGATGATCTTGTTGTGATAAAAGGCTCACAGAGAACTAGAACTATTAACAATAATCATAATAATCCTTGCATTTGATGTAGTGCTTTTTCACATCTTTGTGACACCTCAAAGTGCTTCACAGAATACACTGTAAAGTGAATTGACTATTTTGTTAGCGAAATGCAGCAGCCAATTGCGCACAGCTGTGTCTCACAACCCTGTCATGGATTGAAGTGACTAATTTATTATTATTTTTTTTGAAGGAATTATTACCCCCAGAAAAGTGACCCACCAATCGACTACCAACCAGGTTCCTATTTACTCCTAGGTAAGCAGAGGCGTACATATACAGTCAATTCACTTTACAGTGTGTTCTGTGAAGTGCTTTGGGATGTCCTCCTGACGTGAAAAGCGCAATATCAAATGCAAGGATTATTATTATGTTTCAAACCCTCTCCTTTTTTGTACTTTTCTTTCAATATGTAATTTCTCTTACAGTTGTATTTTTTGTTGATATTAGTTTAAAAGCCTCTATTAATGTGTTTTTGTCTCCTGGGGCAGATTTCAGTGAGACTAAAAGCTGTTACTGAACTTGGAGATGATATAGTGTGATAGGTAACCTCAGAATAAGCACTTTCAAACAATTTAGCTTGTGTAAAAAGAATAAAAAAAAACAATCTTACGTCAGCACTTATGATTTGAAATGAGCTGTGCTAAATCCAATAACACAGTAAAGCTGCCACATTAAAATACCCTAGAGAGTATAAAATTGCTTTAATATTTTTCAAACCTTTTTTACAACAAAGCATATTCCATTCCCATAAGCATTTGAAGTTTCTGATGAGCAAGTTAAGATCTTAAGTTAAGTACTCAGTCATCACTGGTTTAAGAACATAAGAATTAGGAGCAGGAGTAGGCCATTCGGCCCTTCGTGCCTGCTCCGCCATTCAATAAGATCATGGCTGATCTTCTCACCTAACTCTGATTACTTGCCCTATCCCCATATCCCCTAATCCCTCTATTTTTCAAGAATATCAGTCTCAGCCTTGAAAATGTTGAAGGACTGAGCATCTGCAGCCTTCTGGGGTAGTGAATTCCATAAGTTCACTACCCTCTGAGTGAAGAAATGTTTCCTCAACTCTGTTCTAAGAGGCTGATCCTTAATTTTAAGACTGTGACCCCTGGTTATAGATTCTCCTACCAGGGGAAACAATCCCTCTGTGTCTACTTTATCCAGCCCTTTAAGAATCTTATAAGTTTCAATAAGATCTCCCCTAATTCTTCTGTACTCTAGAGAATACAGCCCTAGTTTATTCAGCCTATCCTCATAGGTCAGTCCCCTCATCCCAGGAACTAACCGAGTGAATCTACGCTGCACCCCCTCCAGGGCAAGTATGTCCTTTTTTAAATAAGGAGACCAAAACTGCACACAATACTCTAGGTGCGGTCTCACCAAAGCCCTATACAGTTGCAGCAAGACTTCCCTACTCTTATATTCTAAACCTTTCGAAATGAACGCTAACATGCCGTTCGCCTTCTTAGTTGGTTGCTGCACCTGCAAACTAACTTTTTGGGACTGGTGTACAAGGACACCCAAATCCCTTTGAATACTAACTCTATCTAACTTCTCCCCTTCCAGAAAATAATCTGTTCTTTTATTCTTGCTACCTAGGTGAATAATTTCACACTTGCTAACATTGAATTCCATCTGCCACCTACTTGCCCACTCCCCTAGCCTATCTATATCTTGTTGCAATCTTTTTGCATCATCCTGAGAGCTCACTCTGCTACCTAGTTTAGTATCATCCGCGAATTTAGACACATTACATTCAATGTCCTCGTCCAGATCATTGATGTAAATGGTAAATAGCTGAGGCCCAAGCACTGATCCTTGTGGCACTCCACTAGTTACATCCTGCCAATTCGAGAATGATCCGTTTATCACTACTCTCTGCTTTCTACCCGATAGCCACTCTTCTATCCATGTTAATATTTTCCCATTAATCCCGTGGGCCTTGATCTTGAGTAACAGCCTTTTGTGTGGCACCTTGTCAAATGCCTTCCTAAAATCCAAATATACCACATCTACTGGTTCCCCCTTATCCAACCTGCTGGATACATCCTCAAAAAATTCTAAAAGGTTAGTCAAGCATGACTTCCCTTTTGTAAAGCCATGTTGACTCTGCCTAATCTTTTTATGGTCTTCCAGGTATCCCATAACTACGTCTTTTATTAAGGACTCAAGAATTTTCCCTACAACTGACGTCAAACTAACTGGTCTATAGTTTTCCCTATTTTCTCTCCCACCCTTCTTAAATAGTGGAGTTACGTTTGCAATCTTCCAATCAATGGGAACTTTTCCAGTATCCACAGACTTTTGGAAGATTATAGACATGCCATCCACTATCTCAGTAGCCACCTCCTTTAAAACTCTCGGATGCAGGCCATCCGGTCCAGGGGATTTATCGGTTTTAAGACCCGACAATTTACCTAGAACCATCTCTTTACTAATGTTAATCTCCCTAAGTTGCTCGCTAACATTGTCTTCTTGGTCCTCTATTTTTGGTATGTTTCCAGTGTCTTCTACGGTGAAGACTGTAGAAAAATACTTGTTTAATGACTCTGCCATGTCTTTGTCCCCTATTATAATTCCTCCGGTCTCTGCCTGTAATGGACCCACATTCACCCTCGCTAGCCTTTTCCTCTTTATACATTTGTAAAAACTCTTAGAGTCTGTTTTTATGTTCTTTGCTAGTTTGTACTCGTAATCTATTTTCTCCCTCTTGATCAATTTTTTGGTCCTCCTCTGATGTTCCCTAAAGTTCTCCCAATCCTCGGGTTTACTACTCATCTTCGCTGTTTTATAGGCTTTTTCTTTTGATTTGATACTTTCCCTAACTGCTCTAGTTAGCCATGGCTGCACCACCTTTCCCATGGCATTCTTATTCCTCAAAGGAATATGTAATCGTTGGGAATTTTGCACTATCTCCTTGAATGCCTACCATTGCTGGTCTACCGTCAAATCTTTAAGTTCAGTCTCCCAGTTTATTCTGGCTAAATCCTCTCTCATACCAGCAAAGTTGGCTCGATTTAAATTGAAGACTTTTGCTTCAGGTTTAACTACTTCACTTTCTAAGTTAACGCTAAATTCAATCATATTATGATCGCTTTGCCCTAGAGGAGCCTTAAGTTCCAGTTTGCTGATCAGCCCTGTTTCATTACACAAAACAAGGTCTAATATGGCTTGTTCCCTGGTCGGCTCCTCAGCATATTGATCTAGAAAATTATCTCTAATACATTCTATAAACTCCTCTTCTATGTTACCTTTCCTAATTTGGTTGTCCCAGTCTATGTGCAGGTTAAAATCACCCACAATTAGTGTCTTTCCTTTGCTACATGCTCCACTAATCTCTTGATTTATACCTTGAGCGATACTTTGACCACTGTTTGGGGTCTATAACCTACTCCCACTGTTTATTTTCAGTTCTTCATTTGTCCGACTTGAATTCTTTGCACTTATGTAAAGTGGAGAAACCCATGAAAAAGCAATGTTCCTTGCACTAATCTCATATTGTTATCTCTAATAGAATTTTTCGATGAGGTAACTAAGAGGGTGGATAATGGTAGTGCAGTTGATGTAGTTTATATGGACTTTCAAAAGGCATTTGAAAGACTTGTAAGAAAGATAGAAGCCCATGGTATAAAAGGACAGTGGCAGCATGGATCCAGAACTGGCTGGGAGACAGAAAGCAGAGAGTTGTGGTGAACGGCTCCTTTTCTGACTGGAGGGAAGTGTGCAATGACGTCCTCCAGGGATCGGTATTAGGACCACTGCTCTTCTTAATATACATAAATGATCTGGACTTGGGTATAGCAAGCACGATTTCCAAGTTTGCGGACGACACAAAGTTAGGTAGGGTGGTGAATAGTGAGAAGGATAGTAGCCAACTGCAGGAAGACATAGACAGAATGGTAAAATGGGCAGACACATGGCAGATGAATTTCAATGTGGAGAAATGCAAGGTAATGCATTTTGGTAGAAAGAATGAGGGGAGGCAATATAGGATAGATAATACAATCTTAAGGGGGGTAAAAGAACAGAGAGACCTGAGGGTGCAGGTAAATGAATTCTTGAAGGTGGCAGGACAGGTAGATAAAGCTGTGAAAAGAGCATATGGGATACTAGGCTTTATAAATAGGGGCATAGAGTACAAGAGTCAGGAGGTTATGATTAACCTACATAAAACACTGGTTAGGCCTCAGTTAGAATACTATGCCCAGTTCTGGGCACCACACTATAGGAAGGACGTTAAGGCATTGGAAAGGGTGCAGAGGAGATTTACGAGGATGGTACCAGGAATGAGGGACCTTGATTATGAGGAAAGGCTAGAGAGGCTGGGATTATTCTCATTGGAGCAGAGAAGGTAACAAGGAGACCTAATAGAGGTCTTCAAAATCATGAGGGGATTTGATAGGTTAGAAAGGGAAAAACTGTTTCCACTGGTGGGTGTGTTGGTGACTCGAGGTCACAGATTCAAAATAGTCTCTAAAAGAAGCAGAGGGAAGGTGAGAGAAATTTTTTCACGCAGCGAGTTGTTCGAATCTGGAACGCATTGCCTGAAAGGGTGGTTGAGGCCGATTCAATAACAACTTTTAAAAATGCGGTGAACGGGTATTTGAGGAGGACGGGTTTGCAGGGTTATGGGGAAAGGGCTGGGGAGTGGGATTGACATTAATTGCTCTATTCAAAGAGCCGGCACAAACTCGTTGGGCCGAATGGCCTCTTTTTGTGCTGTATGATTCTATGATTGTTTTATCATAAAAGATTCATGGAAGAATCAAAAGTGTTGAAGAAGAAGAAATAATTCCTTTTATCTAAATGTAAAAGATTAAGCTACCGGGGGAAAGAGAATAATTCCACCTTGGTTTTCATTTACTTTATTTCTCTATTTGTGTGGCATTTGAAAGCATTAATAGCTTAGCAACTTCTTAAATACTTAAGAACTCCAGAAAAAAACAGCTTCAATGTCAAGTTGAGGTGAAATAAAAAATTTGCCAAATCTGGAAACTCCAAAATGCTACATAAATAGAGCAAATCTCGACCCAGGTAGAATTTTTCCCCAAAAGCTACCACGATTACAAAAATATTCAACCTCTCTCTATCAACTAGCACCATTCCCACCTCCCTAAAAACAGCTGTCATCACCCCTAGCCCACAGCATGGAAAACAGCCATGGTCAAGGTGACAAATGACATTCTGTCCACCTCGTCCTCCTCGACCTCTCCCCTGCCTTCGACATTGTGGACCATTCTATCCTCCTCCAATGCCTCTCCTCTCACCTCAACCTTCAAAAATCTGTCCTTCAATGGTTCAGATCCAATCTGTCACATTGGCTCCACTTTGTCTCAACAAACGGCTGCTCCTCCAGCCCCCGCACCATCTTGTGCGGTGATCCTCAGGGCTTTGTCCTCGGTCTTCTCATCTTCAATCTATACATGCTCCCTCTTGGTGACATCTTCCGCAGATATGGGGTCACATGTATGCAGATGACACTCAACTCTATCTCTCTGCCTCCACCCGCGACTCCAGGACCACTGATGTCCTGACAGACTGCCTGTCAGACATCAAGTCCTGAATGAGAGCCACCTTTTTACAGTTGAATGTCAACTCTCCTGACATTCTCTGAAGCTCTCCTGAGTGGCTCGCTCCAGCGCCTCCGCATCTCAGGAATTGGCAGCATCCCCACCATCCACAGATGCACACTCCACCTCACCAAGCCAGTCAGGAACATAAGCATTTTGTTCACCACCTCTGCAACACCTCTGCAACATTGCACTGCCTCACCTCTCAGGCCACCAAAACTCTCATTATGTCCCAGCTCGACTATGCCAATGCCCTGTTTGTTGGCCTTTCCAACTCTTCCCTCCACAAGCTGCAGATCATCCAGAACTCTTCAGCTCGTGTCCTCTCCTGCACCAGGCTCCATGACACCATTGCACCCACCCACACCTGGCTCTACTAGCTTCCCATCCCTCCGAGGATCGATCTAAAAATTCTCTCCTCACTTTCAAGGATCTCCATGGTCTTGCCTCCTCCTACTTCTCTGACCTGCTGACCACTTATCAACCTGTCCGCTTCCTATGTTCAGCAAGCTCTGGCCTGCTCCATGTCCCCCATCCGGGTGGCCCCACTATCAGCAGTCGGGCCTTCAGCTTCTCTGCCCCGACCTTCTGGAACTCTATCCCACATCCCTTTGCCTCGCTCCCTCCCTTCCCTCCTTCAAGGCACGTCTCAAGACTCTCCTCTTCGACCATGCCTTCGGCCACTCTCCTATCCTCTCTGCCCTCCACCCTCCCTGATTCTAACCCCCCCCACCCCATACCAGCTTGGATCCTAATCCCTGACTGTTCAGTGCCTTGGCACATCCTCCCGACATGGAAGGCGCTTTACAAATGTAATATTGTATTGTATATTGGGGTCTAATTTTCAGTGGGCTAAACTTTTTGATATCTTAATTAGCACAAAGAATGCTTGAAGGAATATTGCACAATTTTTCTCAATTAGCCTCCTCATAAGACCATAAGACGTAGGATCAGGAGTAGGCCATTTGACCCCTCGAGCCTCCTCCGTCATTTAATAAGATCATGGCTGATCTTCTAACCTAATTCCATTTACCCACCCTATCTCCATATCCCTTAATCCCTCTATCCTTTAAAAATCTATCGATCTCAGTCTTTATTATGTTCAAGGACTGAGCATCTACAGCCTTCTGGGGTAGAGAATTCCACAAATTACCCTCTGAATGAAGAAATGTTTCCTCAACTCAGTTTGAAAAGGCTGACCCTTAATCTTGAGACTATGACCCCCAGTTTTAGATTCTCCAACCAGGGGAAACAGTCTCACACGATCTACCCTGTCAAGACCCTTAAGAATCTTATAGGTTTCTATAAGATCACCTCTAATTCTTCAATATTCTAAAGAATATCGGCCTAGTTTACTCAACCTATCCTCATAGGTCAACCCCCTCATCCCAGGAACCAACCTTGTGAATCTACGCTGCATGAGTATGTCCTTTCTTAAATAAGGAGACCAAAACTGCACACAGTATTCTAGGTGCGGTTTCACCAAGGCCCTATACAATTGCAACAAGACTTCCCTACTCTTGTACTCTAAACCTTTTGCAATGAACACCAACATGGCATTAGGCTTCCTAATTGCTTGCTGTACCTGCATACTAACTTTTTTTGACTGGTGTACAAGGACACCCAAATCCCTCTGAACACTAACACTACCTAGTCTCTCCCTCTCTAGAAAATAATCTGCTTTTCTATTTTTACTATCTAGGTGAATAACTTCACACTTCCCCACTCTGCCACCTTCTTGCCCATTCACCTACCCTGTCTGTTTCCCTTTGCATTCTTCGTGTGTCATCCTTCCAGGTAACTCTCCCACCTATCTTCGTATCATCCACAAATTTAGATATGTTAAGTTCTATTTCCTCACCTAAATCATTGATATAGACTGTAAATAATTGAGGCCCAAGCACTGATCCTTATGGCACTCCACTAGTCACATCCTGCCAATCTGAGAAGGACCCGTTTATCCCTACTCTCTGTTTCTTCCTGTTAGCCACTCTCCAATCCATGCTGATATAACCTTTAATTCCATGGGCTCTACTCTTATGAAACAGCCTTTTGTGTGCACCTTGTCGAATGCCTTCTGGAAATCCAAATACACCACATCTGCTGTTTTCCCCCCTATCTAACGTACTAGTTACATCCTCAAAAAACTCTAAAAGATTTGTTAAACATGATTTCCCTTTCATAAAGCCATGTTGACTCTGCCTGAACATGTTATGATTTTCTAAGTAACCCATGACGACATCCCTAATTAAGGACTCTAGAATTTTCCCTACCATCGATGTCAGACTAACTGGTCTATAGTTTCCCATTTTTTTCTCTCACCCTTCTTAAATATATTTTGCGACCTTCCAATCACTGGGAACCATTCCAGAATCCAGGGAATTTTGGAAGATCAAAAACAAAGCATCCACTATCTCTGCAGCCACCTCTTTTAAAACTCTAGGATGCAGGCCATCAGGTCCAGGGGATTTATCAGTTTTAATCCTATCAATTTCTCTAGTACTATTGCTTTACTGATGTTCATTTCTTTAAGTTCCTCACTAGCATTAGCCTCCAGTTCCCCTCTATTTTCGGTAAGTTTTCATTGTCCTCTAACGAGAAGACAGAAGCAAAGTATTTGTTTAATGACTGCCATTTCTTTATTCCCCATTATAATTTCTTCTACCTCTGCCTGCAATGGACCTACATTCACTTTTGATAGTCTTGTTCTTTATGTACTTGTAAAAACTCTTACAATCTGTCGTTATGTTCCTAGCTAGTTTACCCTCGTCTTCCATTTTCTCCCTCTTAATCAGTGTCTTGGTTTCCCTTTGCTGTTCTCTGAAGCCCTCCCAATCCTCAGGTTTACTGCTCTTTTTGGCAGTATTATAGACCTCTTCTTTTAATTTATACTTTCCCTAACTTCTCTAGTTAGCCAAGATTGAACCATACCAGTGGTATTTTTATTTTTCAAGGGAATATGTGATCGCTGGGAATTATGTATTATATCTTTAAATGTTTGCCATTGCTGGTCTACCGTCATTTTTTAATCTGATTTCCCTGTCTATTTTAGCCAAATCTTCTCTCATAAAGAAAGTTGGCTTTATTTAAATTTAAGACCCTTGCTTCGGATTCAACTATCTCACTCTCTAACTTAATGTTAAATTCCATCATGTTACACTCGCTCTGCCCTAGAGGAGACTTAACTTCCAGATTGCTGATTAGCCCTATTTCATTACACAAAACAAGATCTAGGATAGCCTGTTCCCTGGTTGGTTCCTCAGCATACTGTTCTACAAAACTATCTCTAATGCATTCTATAAACTCATCCTCTAATTTACCTTTGCTAATTTGGTTTTCCCAGTCTATATGAAGATTGAAATCACCCATCATTAGTGTATTCCCCTTGTTACATGCTCCTCTAATTTCCTGACTAATACCTTGCCCAATACTGTAACTGCTGTTTGGGGGTCTATAAACTACTCCCACTAGTATTTTCTGCCCCTTGTTGCTTCTTACCTCCACCCATACTGACTCTCCATCCTGATTTTATGATTTAAAATCCTTCCTCTCTACTGTTTTTATCTCACTTACCTCTGGAATTAATGTGTTGCTCCTGGTCTCTGATTCACATAGCACATGCTCCAGATCAGCAAACGGCAGATCAGTGAACCCTATCCCCTCCCCTCCAATCCAATTACACACATATAATAAACCATCCTGACTGTGAGAATGCTGATTTTAGCTCCAGGTAGGAGTGTAAACACAGCCCTGATCCAGGCAATGGGAATACCGAGTTTACTCTCAGAAATGACAGCCTATTTCTAACTTATAGTTTCCATATGTGTCATATAGTGGAGCCTGGTGGGGATTGGAGTGATGAGTGTGCGGATTTTGGTAAGAGTGAGGACACAGGCGGCGAAGTAATGGATGAGTTTAACAAAATTTGCTTTGTTAACCACATTTGGACAGTCCATCTGACGTGAAAGGTGCTATATAAATGCAATTTGTTGTTGTTGTCACATATGTCCTCTAGTTAAGCAGAGCTCACTGGTAATGAACATATTCTGCCCAAATGTAGCTGTCAGCCTCAAGCTAATATATTACTGTCTGAAAGATTTTATATTGGTAAAACAACATACTGATTGCATGGATTCACTGAGGCTCAGTATTTACAGCCAACTAAAAATAGTAAAATACAAAGAATAGTTTTTAAAAAAAAGGTTAAAGATTAAAACAAGCATCATGAACTGGAAAATTCTCCTTGTATCTGAAGAGAACATTTTAATGAGCAAATTAAGTTCATGCTGTTTTTACCTAAAGATTAATTAAACCCTAAATATTTAATGATTAAAATCGTTACATGGGTTTTACGTATTTAATGAATAAAATCCTTAATTAGGTTTCACTCACAGTGCACTAAATTTAACAGTATATCATAGGATATACTGTAAAATATAGCAACTAAATTTTTAGACAAAACACAGCAGCAAATTTGCACACAGAATGTTCCAACAAACAGCTGTGAAGTGAATGATCAATTTTATTTGGAAGGATTGTTGGCCAGAACACCAGGAAAAACTCCCTTCTCCTTTTAAATAGTGCCATGGGATTGTTAACATCCATCTGAACATACAGAAGGGACTTTAATTTAACATCACACATCCAGTGTCAACATTTGAGTGTTAGCCTTAGACTGTATGAGTCCAAGTTTCAACATGACTGAGAGGTGAGAATGCTACCAAGAGCCATACCACACTGTAACGATTTAACTACTGATCTCTGTTATGTGTAGTATATCTATCTGCAGTATATTTGGAGGTCAAAGCCATTATCCAGGGAAGACCCACAAATAATCATTTTAAATGTTGTATTTATTCTTTTGGAACTTGATCTTTTGTGTTTTGGCCAGTCATATTAGTGTATTTCTCTACCTTCCCTCAGAACTGTTTTGAAAGCAAATCAATTAATTTATTTTCTGTCTGCCCATTTTCTCTTCAATTTCTTCCTCTATTCCTCCTTCTCCTCCTCACCTGGTGGCATCTTACAATTCCTTCCTCTTCCTCCTTCTCACCAATTCCTTGTTCACCTCCTGCCCCTCGCCCAGTGGCCATCATTCACATGGATGTCTTGTCAGTGAGTGTTTGTAAGCTGTTCAATCAATGATAATAACAACAAACAAATTACATTTGTTATGTGCATTTCACATCAGGAGGATGTTGCAAAGATGTGTACCCAAGTTCGGGGTTTGGATCAGGAGAGTGCAGGGAGGGTGGGGGTAGGAGATGTGATCGAAGAGGAAGATCTTGAGACGGGTCTTGAAGGAGGCAAGGGATGGGATGAGGCGAAGAGACTGTGCGATGGAGTTCCAAAGGGTGGGGGCAGGAAGGCTGAAGACCTGATCGCCGATGTCAGTTTGTTAATTGCTGGGATAATTGAATAAGGGGAGTGGAAATGGTCTGCTCATTAGGACTAAAACATGCAGGTGAGGAATTGTTAAGTGTAATATAGATGCAATACATGTAATTTCTTGGAAGCTATATGCACAGTGAGCATTAATGAAAGCATGTCTTTGAAAACACAGACCCAACTGTAGAAAGAGTGACCCATGAGCTAGGTTTACAACTCTGAAACAATGGCCTCAGTTGAGACTGTTTACAGATAATTAGCCAAACATACCGCAGTTGGGTGGTAAGCATGTTACAGTCATTGGAAGTACAACACCAACTTATGGGAAGGAGATGAAGTAAATCCAGAACAATATTTTCAGATACACCAAGGCAACAGAAAACAAGGGCTACAGATTTAGGTTTGTAAAGGGAAATTTCAAGACAGATAACTGAAAGTATTTTTTTTAACAACTGGAACAGGTTGCCAGGAATAGTGGTTGAGGCCAGGCCGATTGACTCACTTAAAAAATAGCTTGATGCTATGCTGGGATAACTCTATGGTGGGTATTCTAGAGAGTTGAGATCAAATGGACAAAGGGCTTTTATCATCCAAACTTCTCTTGAGATCTTGTAATCTCCGCTGTGATAGCAGATCATATCGGTATGGAGTACTAGCGAGTTGGCATGACATACATTACAGTTTCCTTTCCAAAGAATTCTGTTAAAAATCACCCAAGTTATTATTATAAATGACATGGCCTGAAGATGTTATTCCATGTTATGCTCCAAGACTATGCACTGATGAATGTCACCAAATGCCATTTTATTTTTCATTTCTCAATAGTGTGAGAGTCAAATGAATGATGGCAATAAAATAATGATGCCATGTCAGTAAATCATCAAACAGATCTATAACTGATCCTGCTGAAAAGCCTTTGTAATGCAATGGAGAGATAAAACATAAAATGCTTGAATCGAAAAATTGAGAATGTGTAAGTGTTAAGGGGGTCCTCATTCTCTAGAAAAATCTGTGCTTGGCTGCTTCTAAATCTGAAAACAGAGTTGGACAGAAGATGCTTATGATGCTCTCGGTTTGCACTCAGTACAGCCAAGTGACCAACCCATGTGGGAAAATAGTGCCATGCACTATAGTTCCAAAACTCAAACTTGTCTTAGGCTGTAACATTTAAGAATTGAGGAAAATTCTTGAAGTCACTGTGAATTTGGAAGCTGCTGCTTTTTAAAACCTACAGAAAACCAGCTTCCAAATTAACACTGAAGTTAAGAATTTTCCACAATAATGCATGATCTTACGTTTTAAAATAAGATAGCCTTAAAGGTAAAGACTTGATGGATTTTGGGGCCTTATACTGGAATCAATCATGTGGTTTACATTTAAAAATAATTAAAGTATTGAATAGGAATTACCCAAATGAGTTGGGGACAGACACTCCTCATCCATTACTATTCTTGATGCAAACATCCATGAAGCCAGGTCATGTATTTGACTTCTGGTTTGCACATAGCAACATTCGATAGCTAGTTAGTGGGGTTGTGATTTAAATGTGAAATTACTCATTGGGTAAAATTTCCTGCTGTCCTGAACTTGAGTCATGGGTTTCTCAATCTGAAAGTCAAATGTGTGTCCTGGTTTTATGGAAATCAGCACTGAGAATGGTGTTGGCTGCTCTGTTCTGTCACATCTAGGTGATACCTATTCCACACTTTAGCAATTTCTAAATGTTTCAGCAGGCTCAGCTCTTTACACCATTCAGCAAGGAAATATCATGCTGTTTTTACATTGTTTTGAGAAAGACCACTCCTCTTAAAGCAGCAAAAAAGTGTACAAGAACAACAACACCCACCCCCCACTGCCTCAGGCAGGGTAGTGAACCAGAGTGCTTGACATTGGCAGAGCACGACGCCAAGCCGGGGGTAAGGGGAGGTGACCATAGGTACAGTCAAATAGGAAGGTCTTCAGGTGTAACCTGAAGATGGGGAAGGAAGGGGCCAGGCAGAGGGATAGAGGAAGTGTGTTCCAAAGTTTTGGAGCGTAAAGCCGAAAGCTGGCTTTATGGTGCCTGTTTCACATCACAGTTAACCAATCCATTGTTGGGGAAGAAGTTTGGGGAACCACATCATAGTTTTAATTGTTGAGAGTGCAGCATCATAAACTACGTGATAGTTAACACCAGTGTTAACACATCACAGGTATCTATTTGCACCCCATATTGTTCATGTTACAGAATCATAGCTTAGATAGTAATGGTCAGACAGAATTTATGCTGAAGTTAAACAAAGGTATTTAATTTGACAGATGCACATTTACAAGGGTGAGGCTATAATTTTAGACAGGCAGTTATTGTGCTGAAACTCGATTCAGCTGTGCCCTCATATTGATGAATGTCAAAGACTTTATTGTACAACATAAAAGTTGAAGACTTTATTGTTCAACATTATATTATATTCAAAGTAAGGTAGACTTTGAACCTTCCAAAATACAGGTTAAATATGCAACATTATATTGATTAAATTATAAAGTACCATTTTATTAATGGCTACAGATTTTTAAAATAATAATAATAATCGTTGCATTTGATATAGTGCCTTTCATGTCAGGAAGACATCTCTCAGTGCTGTACGGAATTTTCTGTGTATTTTGTAGCCAAACTAGACAGAAAATTTGTGCACAGCAATGTCCCACAAACAGGCATGAAGTGAATGATCAATTTTATCTAGAGATCATTGGTCAGGAGAAACTCCCTTATCTTTTAGAATAGATCTTTAATTCTCATCTGAATAGGACCTTGATTTAAGGTCTCATCCGACAACGCAATGCTCCGCCTGCACTGCTTGAAGTGCCAACCAAGACTGCAAATACAAAATTTTGATATGAGGCCTGAACCCACAACTTTCTGACTCAGAGGTGATAGTGCTTCCAAGTAGCTAGGCTAACACCTCATAAACATCCGAAAAGGCATTTGTAGGACATGTAATTTAAAATGTTATGAATCTGATAATATTATTCTGTTTGGTCTGCACTGTCTGTATTTTCCCTCTGCACAGAATTTTGATTAATTCTCCAAATGTATGAGGGGAATTATCTTCTTTGTGGAGTCCTGTAGCTCAGTGGTTAGAGCACTCGCTTTGCAAGCGAGGCACCTGAGTTCAATTCCAGGCAGGGCGAAACCTTTGGCAAGTTTCCTTACTCCACACGCCTAATAGTAATCCCTCCAAAAAACAAATCCATAATAAAAAATTGGTCATTTTCAATCCTTGACTGTTTGTGGGACATTGCTGTGCGCAATTGGCTGCCGCGTTCGCCCATAAATATACAGTCAATTCACTTTACAGTATATTCTGTGAAGCGCTTTGGGACGTCCTCCTGACGTGAAAAGCGCTGTATCAAATGCAAGGATTATTATTATTATTATTATTATTCTACCTTGGGGTAACAGGATAACATTCTCCTGGTACCATATTCTCTCTGTGTATTGAGAATAAAAACCCTTATGCAAACAAAGTCTATAAGAAGTGTCAATCCCACATTTCTATTCTGGCTCTTTATGAAAGCTTGCTGTGTACAATTCTGTAAACCAAACAATATCTTGCTCTACAGAACACAAATAAAATAGCAAATTTTATATCTTCTCATTCAGTTCAAGGGACTCTATTATACAGCCATATTTACAAGCACATTATACATGTATGGTTGTTTGTCTCTATTCTTAGAATAGGATGGATTTTCCTCAGATGTTAGTCAGTCAGTCCAGTGAAGTCACTAAAGTGAAGTATGTGCAGAGCACTTGTCTGAAGTGCAGCCAATTTTGGGGCACGTTTTACAAGTATTCAGATGATCCCTGATTCTCCGTCTCATTTACATTTTAGTCTTTTGAAACACACCCACACTATGACAAACAGTCTTTGGCAGTAGAATGGGCACTTTACAAGCTCAGGTACAAGGAAATTGTCAAAATTCATGTCCAAAAAATCTGTCATTTATATTGTTGTCAAGCATTTGGCCAAAGGATTTAGCCTACAAATTATCATTATTTGTAAATGACTTTCAGCCACTAGTACTTACCTCATGTCTTTCCTTTTAAAACACCACTCACTGCTTGATTAGAATTCCAGATCAAGGACCAAAGTTTTACACTAGAGTACAGTTCCACCAATTCATTATTTACTTACAGCATTATTCAGAAGGTGCAGGTAAGGTTTCTTCCTATGTTCAATAGGTAGCCACTATTATTGTATTTTGACAGAAAATGACAGGGCTGGAGTGTAATCTAACATAAGGATGTCTACATTCAGGGAGTTCCAGAGATTAAGGGCATAGTACGTGAAGGCACACTTCGCAGAAGGCTGAAAGCAAGTTATAAATTCCAATAAATTATAAACATTATCAACCATCTTTAATAAAAAAAAGTTGCTCCAAGTCAATCATTTATCACTGATATAAAAAAATCCTCCCACACTATCTTGCTTTACACATTTTAGACATAATTTAACATATTCCCCCATTGGTATCTCATGAACTTGAGTGCTTTTTACAAAAGTAAAATCATTTAAGGTCCTGCATTGGTTTGTGTTCACCTGCTGCCGTTTCGCTAATTTCTTCTCTGCTCTAATTTCTTCTCTGCTCTCGGACAATAAGGAGTTTTGCTTGAAATATTTTTTGGGGTTAGGGAATATTTATACAAAATGTTCCTTTAGGGGATAATAATAATAATCCTTGCATTTGATATAGCGCTTTTCACGTCTTCTAAACGTCTCAAAGCGCGTCACAGAATAGACTGTAAAGTGAATTGGCTGTACATTTGAGGGCGAAATGCGACAGCCAATTGCACACAGCAGTGTCCCACAAACAGTCATGGATTGAAATGACCAATTTATTATTGTTTTTTTTGAGGGATTATTATCAGGCGTGTGGAGTAAGGAAACTTGCCCAAGGTTTCGCCCTGCCGAGAATCGAACCCAGGTCTCTCGCTTGCAAAGCGAGTGCTCTAACCACTGAGCTACAGGATTACATGGTGGGAAGTGAGGCTTGTGGTCCATAATAAGGCTGATCATATGCAGTGTGTGGAAGGATGGGCTGGCTGAATGTTTCTTAGGTCCTGTACTCGCTACAACAACAACAAGATTGCATTTATAGAGCGCCTTTCACATCGGGAGGACGTCCCAAGGCGCTGGACAGTTGGGTCGGGACCCGAGCATGGGGGAAATGGTCAGGGTGAGGGGAGGGAGCGAGGAGGGGGTAGAGAGTCGAGAGGGGAGCTGAAGGCACAGTTGAAGAGTACAAGCGTTCAATAAGCAATGATTTCCAAAGGGATTTCTTAATAAGGAACCAGCATGTTAGCTACACAACACAGAGGATTGGGAGATTCAGTACTTGGGAACAGAATCAATGAATACACAATCCACCAGCCATCAAATGACATGGTCCACCAATTGCTACAAAATAATAAAACTTTTAAGTGTCCGTAAAAGTAGAGTATTGTAGCAAAATAATTAATAACTTCAGAAGGATCATGAGCAAAAATACAATAGAACAGAAAGCATCCATCAATCTCAGTAGGAAAGCTACAGGGCAACTAAGATACATCAGTCAAAGTCTGAAAAATTGATAGCTCAATCATTCCATCTCTAGGGCAAGGAGGACAGCATTCATTTAGTGGAGTGTGTTGCTGAGCCAGAAATGTGATATATGAGACTTGCTGTAAATAATCCCAAAGCAATGTCCATACATATTCTGCAACGTACACACAAACAATCTATGGTAAAGTTGCATAAATTCTTTGGTGTAATCTTTGTGTTTTCATAGCATAAGTCAGCGAAAGTAAATGAATTAATTTGTTCTTTTCTGTTTTCTGGATCAGCTCATTTGCAGTCCAGTTAGTAGGAACTTGGTTATTAGTCGATTGGTGGATTGCTTTCGGGGGATTATAATTTGGTCACTCAATCCATGATTATTTGTGGGACACTGCTGTGTGCAATTGGCTGCTGCGTTTTGCCCAGAAAATATACAGTCAATCCATTTTACAATATATTCTGTGAAGCGTTTTGAGACGTCTCAATGACGTGATAAGGTGCTATATCAAATGCAATGATGATTATTGTTATTATTATTGTAGTGATTATCACTGGGTGATGTTCAGATCTGCATTAGCATTTCAAACCACCATGAGCATTGCATTTTACTGAAGCCAACAGAAGCACTCTGGGATGAATGAAAGCTGTGCTGTAGCCGATATTACTGCAATAAATGGGTGCGGATGAGGAACTAGAAATGTCCATCTCCATGAGGCTAAAAATAATCCGTAGAATCCATGGTATTTGAATAAGGATAATTTTGAAGAATGAAGCGAGTAATGTCCCTCTTACAGAATGAAATTCCTTTAAAAATAAGTTGGTCACTTCAATCCACGACTGTTTTGTGGGACACTGTTATGTGCAATTGGCTGCCATGTTTTGCCCACAAAATATACAATCAATTCACTTCACAGTATATTCTGTGAAATGCTTTGAGACGACTTGAAGACGTGATAAGGCGCTATATCAAATGCAAGGGTTATTATTAGAGACAAAAGGGTCATTAATGGGAGCAAAAGGTTTGCTGATTTTTAACATGCAGCTAAAAGGGTAGAGGGGACCTCAGTTTAACATCACCTCTCGTAAAGCAAGAATCCCTCAGTACTGCACTGGAGTGCCTGTTTAAACTATGATACCTGTTCTTTCATGTGGGACTGAACCTGCTACCTTCTGTTCCCCCCAAGATGAAAGGGCTTCTAACTGAGCCAAGCTGATGATTTGTATAAATATGCTTTCAATCTGTTCGCATTCCTACTCCAACAAAGTAAAAATGGATAAAAATCCTATGAATCTTGCCTGTATTGATCACCTTTGGGGCTGAGCTTGGGTACCAGTGAAAGACAAGTTCCAGCTGTTATCCCTGAAAGATCTGCATCTGAGACATACATACATGCAAGTCATTTTCTCCTCTCATAGTTCCTTTCAGAGTTGAGTGCCCTATTTTAGGTTTGTTGCATAAAACAGAATGTAGTCTGTCACTGCATTATACACAGTATTCCAATGTGTTATTCCACAAACATGAGTTTCACTGGCTGCATTTCTATTTAATGTAGAATCAACACAATCTCCCTCAGCAGAACGTGGTAATGTCCATTTCAGCAATTGCTTAGCACTCATTGCTTCCTCAGTGACTTGAGCAGCTCCATTATTAGCATAAGCCTAAGGTTTAGTAACTAAAGACTGCAGCTACAGAAATTTCAAAAAATTGAAATCGTAATTGAAAATGCTGGGAATGGAGAGTAGACCAATTGGTATATAGTATCATAGAATTATACAGCACAGAAGGAGGCCATTCGGCCCATCGTGTCTGTGCCAGCTCTTTGAAAAGAGCGATCCAAATCAATCCCACTCCCCGATTTTCTCCCCATAGCCCTGCAAACTTGTCCTCCACAAATAATTATCTACTTCTGCCTTAAAAATTGTTATTGAATCGGCTTCCACTATCCTTTCAGGCAATGCAATCCAGATCCAAACAACTCGCTGTGTGAAAAGATTTCTCCTCACCTCCCCTCTGTTTCTTTTAACAACTATTTTAAATCGGTGTCCTTGGGTTACTGACCCACCCGCCAGTGGAAATAGTTTCTCTTTGTTCACCCTATCGAATCCCCTCATAATTTTGAAAACTTCGATTAAGTCTCCTCTTAACCTTCTTTGCTCCAACGAGAATAATCCTAGCTTCTCCAGCCTCTCCTGATAACTGAAGTCCCTCATTCCTGGTACCATTCTGGTAAATCTCCTTTGTACCCTGGACATGCCTGACATCCTTCTTAAACTGTAGAGCTGAAAACTGAACACAGTCTCTAGCTGAGGCCTAACCAGTGTTTTCTAAAGGTTCACCATAACATGAAAAAGGTTCATCATAATATGAAAGAGGAAGATAAGTTAATATTTTAATTTTTAAAAGTTGTGATTTTGGGCTCAGTTATAAATGTAATAATTCTTGCATTTCATATAATGCCCTTCATGTTGGGAGAACTTCTTGTAGCAATTCATGGGATATACGCTGAGATATAGCAACTGTGCATTTTGTCAGCAAACATTCTGAAAAGTTCATCTGTCTTTCTCTTTCCGTTAACAGTACATGGTTGAATGATGAAAAGAGTTACAGAATTTTAATTCAATGAATAATTTATGCAATGCAACCTCAACAATCAAACATAATTTGCAGTATATTCAAAGGGAGTGCACTAACAAAAAATACGGAAGGCATTTGTACTTGACTTAACGCATTTGATCAATGATATCCTATGGCACTCTAAGAAGGTGAATATGAAGTGGTCCTGGCCAACATTCACATCATGGCTATTTTTGGGTCATTTCATCACAAGATTGTAAGATCGGTTTGGATAAAGAACGCTCTTCGGTTCATCCTATCTCATACTTCCAGAACACTGACCCTACCGTCCTCCCATCACAGCATCAAGCTGCTTTATAAATCAGTCCAGTGATCTGGCCTCAGTTGTAGAAATTGGCTGCTTCAACCCAATAAGGCAATTAAACTTTACAGTATACTCTGTGAAACACTTTGAGACTCTCAAAGATGTAATAAGGCGCTATATCAAATGCAAGGTTTATTATTAGCAGTGTTAAGACTGCCTAATTTACTCTGATTCCTTGAACTTTTTAACTTGAACTAAGAAAGGTAACAAGTGACCTGATGGAGATTTTTAATTTGGTGCCCCAATGTAGCTACTCTTCATGTCTGGGCAGTCCATATCAGTGGACAATTCAACAATGGGAGTACAAATAAAATCAAAAACTGTACAGCTAGAAGGGTGGTCCACCAATCTATACATTACCAATAAAAATGCTCATGTCTGGAGAAAAAAAACTCACCCAGAAAACAAAAGATATTCATTATCTCCTCAAACTTCATTCTCATGTTCACAAATCTGAGTGTCACAACCTTGTGACACACTCCAAGTCATCTCATTTGTTCTCTTCAACCATGCCTTCAGCTCCCCTCTCGACTCTCTACCCCCTCCTCGCTCCCTCCCCTCACCCTGACCAGTTCCTCCCTGCTCGGGTCCCGACCCAACTGTCCAGCGCCTTGGGACGTCCTCCCGACGTGAAAGACGCTCTATAAATGCAATCTTGTTGTTGTTGCTGTTGAGTCTGATGGGAGATTGCGAGATTGCGATTCTTGAAATTGGAATGTAAAATGTAAGTGATTCAGACATTGAATACTCATTCAATAGTAAGTAGTTCAGTCATTCAAAGCTCAACAATGTGTTGCATTATTAAACACCCTGCAGGCATTGTTTTGAATATATATGATGTTGTTTTTCTCTTTCCAGCAAACTACATAAGCTTTGTCTCTGGAAGTTTATCTTGCCTGTTACGAGCATCAAATTATCCTTACCACTATTGGAACTCCAAAAGTTTTGTCTCAGACAAATTCTCAGCAGAAATAAATAAAATATATAAAGTCAGACTGGAAACTTATGGGTAACCTCATTCATACATATGAAATATATACAAATTAAAAGAATCCAAAACACACTTGAAAGATTTTAAGTAAAGCCTTTTGACTTTTGCGGATTATACCCTTAATTTAATGTTGCGTATAATTGCACAATCAGTAAAACTGAAGGCATGTATCACCAATTTAAACGCTTGAACGCCTTACTTTAAACTGACTATATGAAGAAAAGTGAATGTTGGAATGAGCTACTCCTGAGAGTTCCCTGAGAAAAAAAATTAGCAACCTTTTAGTCAGAGAAGGAACGCTGATAAAGATTTAATGTCATGTGATATTTTGAGAAAGGTGGCGCAGTTTCAAACATAATTGAGTCTTAAGGGACAAAAGCCCAGAAGCTGTCAGTACTTTGGAAGGTAGGAAATCATTCTTCCACTTGATAGGACATTTGGCAAGGCTCCATATTCTTTCCTTTTTACATGTATCACCTAAGTGACAGCTTTAGTTGTGGTGGAAATGCAGATCCTAACCTGTGCACCATCATTAACATTGCCTCCACCTACTGCTGTTTGTCAGATGGCAACTTAAAAACAGTTCTATTAATATGTAAGTGTTTAATGCTGCCGATGAAACTCTGGATTTTGCATTGATATGTTAACGAATAAGTAACTGCACGGAGATAGGAATAATGAGGAGCTTTTGGGAAGCTTGAAACTAATGTCAGGCAACTTCTAGAGAAGACAATCAGATTCAAAAATGCTCACGTGTCTTATACATTTATTTGTAGAAGCTCAGGATCTTGTGATGAAGATACATGTTTGTGGGGTCCTGCAGTTTAATGGTTAGAGCACTCGTCTCACAAACAAAAGGACCTGCGTTTGATACCTGGTAGTTCAAAACGTTGGGCAAATTTCGTTAATCCACAGGCCTCTGTTTACCCAGCAGTAAGTACAAACCTGGTTGTTAGTCAATTGGCGGATCTCATTTCCAAAGGTAATAATCCCTTCAAAAAAAATTAAATGATAAATAAATAATAATAATTTGGTCACTCAATCCACGATTGTTTGTGGGACACTGCTGCGCGCAATTGGCTGCTGTGTTTTGCTGAAAAAAATAGTCAATTCACTTTACAGTATATTCTGTGAAGTGCTTTGAGATGACTCAAAGACATGATAAGGCGTTATATCAAATGCAAGGATTATTATTATTAAGTATTTTCCGATGCACTGGTGTGGGAAATTAACATTGTCAGCGTATAAACCCATCACCTGAATTGGGTGGATCAGTGATCATTGACCCTCTCCTGTCCTACATCATCAACTTCTTCTTGTCCACCAGTTCAGATCCCACCCCCCGAAAAAACAACCGTCATCACCCCCATCCTGAAACAAACTTCCCTGGACCTATCCCTCCTCTCCAGCTACTACCGCCCCATCTCTAACCTCCCTTTCCTCTCCAAGATCCTGGAACGAGTTGTCGCGTCCCAGCTCCACTCCTTTTTCTCTCACCATTTCCTCTTTGAACCCCTCCAATCCAGCTTCTGCGGTGCCCATAGCACAGAAACAGCCCTGGTCAAAGTCACCAATGACATTCTGAACATCTGTGATCAGGGCTCCCTCTGCCTCCTTGTCCTCTTCGATCTCTCTGCTGCCTTTGATACTGTCGACCACTCCATCCTTTTACACCGCCTTTCCTCTTTACTTAATCTTCGCGGACCTGCCCTTGCCTGGATCAAATCCTATCTCTCTCACCATCTCCACTTTGTTGCCTCTAACGGTTTCTCCTCCAGCCCTTGCACTGTCACGTCTGGCATCCCCCAGGGCTCTGTCCTTGGTCCTCTCCTCTTTAACATCTACATGCTCCCCCTTGGTGACATCATCTGCAGACATGGGGTCAACTTCCATATGTATGCGGATGACACCCAACTCTATCTTTCTGCCTCCACCCTCAACTCCAGGACCACTGCTGTTCTGACAGACTGCCTGTCAGACATCAAGTCCTGAATGAGGGCAAATTTCCTACAGTTGAATGTGAACAAGACTGAGGCCCTCCTGATTGGCTCGCGCCAGCGCCTCTGCACCTGAGGCTCTGGCAGCATCAACCTTCATGGTTGCACACTAAAACTTACCAAACCAGTTAGGAGCCTAGGTGTCTTGTTCGACCCTCAACTTTCTTTTCTTCCCCACATCCAAGCCATGACCCGCTCAGCCTTCCCTCACCTCCGTAGCATTGCCCGACTCCGCAACTACCTTACCCCTCAGGCCGCTGAAACTCTTGTTCATGCCTTCAACACCTCCAGGCTCGACAATGCAAAATTCCATCCCCCAGTCACTCCGCCTTTCCCCGTCCTTAGCCTCCTTCAAGTCCCACCTCAAAACCCTCCTCTTCAACCATGCCATCAGTCACCCCCCTTCCCCTTCCCTTCCTTCTCCCTCCCTGACCTCAACTCGGGTCTGAAATGCTGTACACTGTCCAGCGCCTTGGGACATCCTCCCGACGTGAAAGGTGCTATACAAATGTAATCTTATTGTTGTTGTTGTTGTTGGTCATGAATCCTGGATAAGGATCAGCTTTGGGTAGAGATAAACAAGTTTGTCTTTACGCATGCTCCCTGAGGATGAATTTTAGCTTACTATTAGGACTTCTGAACTCCCATTTCTATAGACTGTAAAATCAACAGGTGCTCCCATTTTTAGCATGGATTTGAGTTTTGGACTTTCAAAGCACAGTAGAATGTTATTTGGTTAGATGGTTTGTCAGCCATATTACCTTTCATTCCAGGAATCTTTCTCTGAATTGCTGAAACTATTTATACACTTAACAGTTACTGTTACAGTTTAATGGGAGAGCCCATTTCTGGACTGAAGAATTCTGATGAAATGAACCCCCCCAAAAATAAATACAATAATAATTTGATCACATAATTCACGACTGTTTGAGGGACACTGCTGTGCATAATTGGCTGCCACGTTTCGCCCACAAAATATACAGTCAAATCACTTCACAGGTTTATTCTGTGAAGTGAATTGAGATGTCTCAAAGACATGAAAAGCACTATATCAAATGCAAGGATTATTATTATTATAAACGTAATGCAGATCATGAATTCTGAATCAGATTAATGATTAAAAGTAGGAAGCTGATGCTGTGTTGAATGTGACGGAAGTATTTAGCAAGATGAACAATTTAGTCATTTAAAGTATTGGTTTTATTCCTGAATGATAAGTTGTCTTGTGCCACTGTTGCAGATCTGTGAATTTGCTGGGGCAGTCACAGATTATAACTAATGTCAATGATTCCACATGATCTAGCTGGTAAGCTGCCCCTTTCATGGTTGAAGGCCATTAAAATGTGGCACTGTGACATGATGCAGGAAAATAACAGCAACATAAAGAGTGCCAGGATTTCTGAAGTGGATCATCGCTCACTGCATTCTGCCACTCAAGAGTCCGGCAGCTGGTCCATCATGCCTGATTTCAGAGATGTCAACATGTGCTGGTTTCCGCTGTTTCTCTCTGACTCTAAACAGCAAGTAAGTCTGTATATCTGACCTCAGGAGGGAACTAAGTGTCCAGGAAAGAGGAGAAAAGAAAAAGGAAACAAGGAACTATATTGTGAGAAATAAGTAAAAAAGAAGCATCGGGATTTGTATATACTATGTTTGTCTTTGATTCAGTATCAGGAGTGACTAGTAACACAGTCAATTTATATGCCCAACAATTTGCTAATCTGGATCTTCCATATTGGAGCGAACGGACGTTTTATCCAATTCTTATTCAACGGGAAAATAGCAAGGCAATACTGCGACCAGAAATAGCTAAAATTGGAAATTTTTAGATTATTCCAAGAAGTCCCTCAAGGATTGTATGAATCAGAATATGTCAGATCAACTTTGGATGTTGGTATCAAGGCATCGCATACAAGTTGTTGTATTGAAAAATGGAGGATTTACATTGCATTGATGGACATCATCATTCAAGGATACAAGATCTTCAGATAGTGAAAAGTTGTCATGCTGGTTGGATGTGAATGTTCTTCTGTGAGCCTGCAGAAATGGCAAAGCTTCATATTTCTGACTTTGTTTCAGCAGTTTAGTGCTTTTTGATCAGTAAAACCCAGGAACCTACCACTAGCAGTCAAAAACTGTGATCCAGAAGCCCAATGATAACTTCTCTAACTTTACCAATGAGAATGATGTTGAGGTGACATTCTTACATTGGATGTAATCATTGGATAACAATCATTGCGTGGATCATACTTTCAATCAAGGATTTCTGTTCTGCAAAAGAGCTCAGACAGAGGGTTAATAGGGTTAAACTCTTCTGCTTTTGTTTTGTTTCATTATTAATCATTTTTGTTTAATTCTATCAACCTGATGATCGAAAGCACAAATCTGATTCAGAGAAACATGAAGTCACTGATCAGAGCAGGTAGTTCAAAAATAAGAGACCATTTCCCTTGTATATTTCCTGCTGGGAACAGCATGTGTGTGGAGTGGATGGGTGGGGGGGCAACATAATTCAAACAGAGGCCACACCAAATTCAAACAGAGGCCACACCAAATTTGGTGTTACAGTCTTTAATACAGTCTCAAACTCAGGAGAAATTCAATATTTTGTATTTAAAACTCGACACATTAAATGTTTTCACTGACAACTAGCAAGGCAGTACAAAAAGTGTCCCAGATAATTTAAAAAAGGGCCAGGTGGAAACTCTATGACTAGTTCATCAGGTGGTAGTAACTCCACATATGTAGATCTTTCTAAACAGAAAATACAAACAGGGCAGTCGTTTGGGTCACAAATCTAAGATGCCACATTAAAACATAGCATGAAAATTGCCTGACTTCCAGATCTGCTAACTTCATTTCCTTTGTGAAGGAAGCATTGGAAGCACTTCCTGCATATAGCACACATGAACAAAGCAGGAAGTGGTGTTGGCAGTGACCTTACGACCTAAACATGATCATTTTTAAGTCAATTGGTCCACACAGGAAAACAGAAGTGTATGGCACTTCCTGTAATTGAGGATCCACAGGGTACCCACATTAAAAGTGAACCCATGCTCTGGTAAGAAGTTTAATAATAGGTTTGTTCTGTGTATATAAAAAAAATTCCTTCATTGGCCTCCAAATTCATCCAGTGAATGGACTGAGATGATGCCAGGTTTGATTTCCATGTTTGTAATTGATTGACTGCTCAGAGCTGAGTGTTACAATTAACTTTACCATCTGGGTTAGAGAGGGGAAGAAAGCAGTCCTTACGATGATCCAACAATCCCTTGTGGCATGTCGGTGCTAATAGAAAACTGGATCTAATTCAACAGTGATGATATTCAACACTCCAACAGGAATCATAGTCACTCTTGGGTGAGCTACCAGAGGGCACCCAGCCATCCAAAACTGTGAGGGAGGCAGGGAGAAAAAGAGACACTGATAATCACTTTAATGCCATTACATTTCTAAATAGCCTGTCGTAGATGATGAAATAAGCAAACATTATTTTACGCTTATTAAACTATAACAATTTCACAGTTTATGCGCTGTTTCATTGCATTATGCTGCTCGCAATTGCGTGAAAGAGTTCTCTGACCTCTTTGATGTTTGATGAAAACAAAGCACTGGTAGGCTTCCCATTACCATAACTCTTTATTTTATAAAGCCTAAAGTCACGAGGCACATCACTGTTAACATGTTGTGTCGACACAGGACTATGCATTATGACTTTTGGGTGAATGGCATTTGGTGCACTTGAGTGTGTCTTGCTGTATTCTGTTGGAGCTTCAGGCATCTCTGAGTGCATTTTGTCACATTCTGTGCTTGTGTAAAGCCAATACATCAATGTCTTCTATGTTGACATTGTTTTGTGATGAACTGGTTCAGATCCAAATGCTATATTTGATAAGGTAAGCAAATGCAAGACAATACTTTTAGGTATCACAAGACAGCAGAACAATAGAGCATAGGTTCAGGATTGTGAAGTGCAATTTTAGGACAAACAATATCATCCAATCCTGAAAGAAAGATCCTCATCCGTTCCCCCCAGGTAGTCTCATACAAATCAAACCTGTTCAGGTTACAAGGTAATATTTCTTTACACAGACGATGATAAACAGTTTGGTGTCAGCTGGTTATCAGGAAGAATGGTAGAGACCAGATCCAGATGGTCTGTTCTGTAATAGTAATAATCCTTACCTTTGCTATATTGCCTTTCATGTCAGGAGGACATCCCAAAGTGCTTCACAGGAAAGACTGTAAAGTGCGATAACGTGTTTTGTGGGCAAATATGGTAGCCATGTTGCAAACAGCAATGTACCACAAACAGCCATGATGTGAATGACCAATTTCTATTTGGTGGGATTGCTTTACTGCAATGTGAAGCTGTCAGGGAGAATTTTAGGAAGATGAGATTAACTAGGCAAAGAGTCTTTTTTATCCGTACCTCCCTTGTGATAATGGACCCTGTCCGAATGATATTTATTCTTTATAATAATAATAATCCTTGCATTTGATATAGCGCTTTTCACGTGGGGAGGACGTCCCAAAGCGCTCCACAGAACACACTGTAATGTGAATTGACTGTATATTTGTGGGCGAACGCGGCAGCCAATTGCGCACAGCAATGTCCCACAAACAGTCATAGATTGAATATGACCAATTTTATTGTTGTTTTTGGTTTTGGAGGGATTATTATTAGGCATGTGGAGTAAGGAAACTTGCCCAAGGTTTCGCCCTGCCTGGAATTGAACTCAGGTCTCTCGCTTGCAAAGCGAGTGCTCTGACCACTGAGCTACAGGACTCCATGTTTCTCTTTTTAAACTTTGTATTGGTGTTTTGCTTTGCCTCTACAGATCTCAAGGTCTACACTGAGCTCAGTCCAGGACCTGGAAACAAAATTGTCTGCCCCCCTTTCCCCCAATGAAGGACAGTGGCACTGTATTAGTCTCCTCAAAGTGCAACTTCACTGAGAAACATTCCAGGGAACTGAATGGGTTTCATTTTTATGAGAGTGCTTGTAGGGGTAAGGCGATGAATATCCTTCTTTTAGATCTGGATGATATTGAAGCTCCTCCTGCAGACGTGGCAGGGTAATAAAAATAATAATAATAATCCTTGCGTTTCATATAGCACTTTATCGTATCTTCGAGATGTCTCAAAGCGCTTCACAGAATATATGGTAAAGTGAATTGACTGTACATTTTATAAGCGAAACTCGGCAGCCAATTGCGCACAGCAGTGTCCCACAAACAGTTGTGGATTGCGTGGCCAAATTATTATTATTTTTTATTTTACATTTTTTTTAAGGGATTATAACCCCTGGAAAAGCAATCTGCCAATCGACTAACAACCAGCTTCCTACTTACTGCTGGGTAAACAGAGGCGTGTGGAGTAATTTAACTTGCCCAACGTTTCATCCTGCTGGGAAACTGTGGAAAGGGGTAGGTAAAAGAAGCTGCTGACAGTTGCTCAGCAACAGTGTACAAATAATGGCAATATTGACCTGTGATCAGCCCAGATGCATCACCAACACTGGAACAGTGGTAGCACCATGACTGTGGCCTTGGGAGGAGGGTGTGGAGAATTGCATGGATAAAAGTGTGCTTTTTTAAAATAAAACTTTAAGTAAAACTTGAAATCCAATACTGCGCGTTCTGAAGGTAAAGTTTTCTGCACCAACTAGAATCTTACAAATTTAATGTGTAACATGCTGAAAGGTGAGTTTCAGGCTGGTTCAGTTAGTAGCAAACCCGTGTCTGAGTTGTGGGGATGAACCCCCATATGAAGACTTTGGGCTTATATTCCAGGCTGATATTAGGTGCAGTACAATACAATAATAAAATAACATTTTTAGAGCACCTTTCACATGGGGAGGACGTCCCAAAGTGCTGGACAGTCAGGGATTTGGGCTTGGGGGAGTGTTGCGTTATCAGTGTTGCATTATTGCATTGTCGTCCAAGATCCTGTCTGTTTAGACGTTAAAGATCGCATGGCACTATATAAAAAGAGAAGGGAGTTTCTACCCCAGATAAAATTGAACATTCACTTCAGGGCTGTTTGTGTGATATTCCTGTGCGCACTTTAGTCCAATTTGCACGTTTGCCTACAAATATACGGTCATTACACTTTAAAATAAATCCCATTTAACGCTTGAGACACTTCAACAGCATGATAATGCGCTATTTGAAATGCCAGGATCACATTAAAAAACTTGTTTGGGATTCGCATTTCATGCAAATTCACACATCAGCAGCAATCACTCTCCCTATCAGATTCCCCTCACAATGATCGGGCAATTTTATACATAGGAAAGCAGTAAGATGGGCACACACTACAAATCCAGCTTTCTCAGTTGGGCTTACAAGCAACGATCCGGTAGGCCCTTAACTTGCAATACCTTTATAAGAGAAAATGGAAAAAAGAGAAAGTCTCTTAGGATTCACAAACAATGGATGTGCTGTTTAATTGATCTGCCCTGCACAACGTAAACGTAGATACCGCAAGTCAATGCTATTTGACTTTGTGAGAGATGCTAAAAGCAGATCTAGAGCATCACACAGCTGGAAATGATACTCGTTCAGTGCCAGTAAAAGTGATTGCGACGTTTGGTATTTATGCCACTGGTACCTTTTTGTCCCCAGCTGGAAATATCATGACAACCATTCCATCAACAATGCCCAGAATTAGGTCTAAATTAACAGTTTGACAGTGACAGATGTCTGCTAGTGGATTATCCACAGGAGGAGGCAGAGAAAAGCATGTGCCTGATGAGAATGTCCCAGATGCCTTGAGTGCAAAGATTTATGTTTTTATTACATCTGCACAGCCAGTAAGTCTTGTTACTGAAACCAACCACCCTCTCCTTACCTCCCAGCTCCACCCCCTTGCCCCTCTACTCGCAGACATCATCAACCTCTCCCTGTCCGTTTGCACTGTTCCCACCCCTTTAAAAACGGCCATCATCACTCCTATCCTTAAAAATCCCTTCCTGGACCCATCCCTGCTCACAAACTACCCCCACATCTCCAAACTTCCTTTTCTTTCCAAGGTCCTGGAATAAGTCGTTGCTTCCCAGCTTCACTCCATCCTCTCCCGCCACTCCCTTCGTGAACCCCGCCAATCAGGTTTTCTTGCCGCCCACAGCACAGAAACTGATTTGGTCAAAGTGACAAATGACATTTGTCCATCTGCGACCAGGGCTCCCTCTGCCTCCCCGTCCGACTTAAGCTCTCTGCTGCCTTCGTTACCTTTGACCTATCCTCATCCACCACCTCTCCTCTCTCTTCAAACTTTGTGGTTCTGTGCTTAAAGGGTTCAGAACCTACCTCTTACACTGCCTCCATTTCATCTCCACAAACGGCTTTTTCTCTAAGCCCCATCACCATCAGAGTTCCTCAGGGCTCTGTCCTTGGTCCCCTTCCTTTCAATATCTGTATGCTGCCTCTTGGTGACATCATCCACAGACATGGGGTCAATTTACACATGTATGTGGATGACACCTAATTCTATCTCTCTGCTTTCACCCTCGACTCCAGGACCATTGCTGTTCTGACGGAATGTCTGTCAGACATCAAGACCTGGATAAGAGCTAACTTTCTACAGTTGAAGATCAACAAGACTGAGGCTCTCCTGATTGGCTCCCATCAGAGCCTCCACACCTCAGGTGCTGATAACATCACCATCCAAGGATGCACACTCCACCTTACTAAGCCAGTCTGGAATCTTGGTGTCTTGTTTGACACTCAGCTGTCCTTTCTACCCTACATCCGTGCCAGGATCTTCTCTGCCACCCCTCACCTCCACAACATTACCTGGCTCCACCAATGTCTCACACCGCAGGCTGCGAAACCCTCATACACTAATTCATAACATCCAGGCTTGACTACGCAAACTCCCTGCTTATCGGCCTCCCCAACTCCTCCCTGCATAGATTGCATACCATCCAGAAGTCTGTAGCCTGTGTCCTCTCTTGCACCAAGCTCTGTGACTGTATCACTTCCATCCTCGCCTGATTCCACTGGCTTCCCATCACACAGAGGATACAGTTCAAGATCCGGTCCCCACCTTCAAAGCTCTCCATGGCCTTTCTCCCCCTGACTCTGCAACATCCTAAACCCCTATCAACCTGCCCGTTTCCTCCACTCCGCGGGCTCTGACCTGCTTCACGTCCCCCACCTCGCCTGCCCCACCATTGGCTGGCGGGCCTTCTGCCACTCTGTCCCCACCTCCACCCTCGCTCTCTCCCTTGCCTCCTTTGAGACCCGTCTCAAGACCCTCCTCATCTACCGTGTCTTCGGTCACCGTCCTTTCCCCCCTGCCCTCCACTCTCCGGAATCACGAACTCCAGCTCGTCAAACTCTGATTGTCCAGTTCCTTGGGACATCCTCCCGACGTGAAAGGTGCTATGCAAATGTAATTTTGTTGCTGTTTTAAGTCACTCTCAGTCAAACTGCTATTTTCCAACTTTTGAAACTAGGAGTTGAAAATTGCAAGTGTGATGTGATATCATATGACTCAAAACATGAGGTGGTACAGAGCAATAATTATTGGCTGTCCTCTGGTACAACTTCCCCTTTGCTCCTGCTCCCCTTTAATAGACAGTTTGAAGCTTTCTTCACTGGAGACAAGATGATTGAGAGGAGGCCTGATTGAAGTGTTTAAAATTATGAAAGCATTCAGTAAGGTGGATGTTAAAAGGCTGTTTCCACTTGTAGGTGAGTCCAAAAAAAACCAAAAAGCATCAGAGAAATTTAATGCATACATGAGGGAAAAGGGAATAGAGAAGTATGGAAGATGGGATTCGAGGGGTGAAGACTCATGTGGAGTATAAACACCGCACAGACTATTTGGGCTGAATGCCTTGTTTCTGGGTTATGTTCTATGTAACTCTATGTAATTCAGTGTTGCAAATGCTCACTGAGATGCTATCAGCATGTGCACTTGCATTGATTAAGTAGTTGTTAAAATGGTACATTTAAATCATTTCAACTAATCTGAGGGCAGTGACTTCATTTACTATTGAAGTAAGTTACAATGCAACAGATCGGAAAATTGCATTTTTTCAATTCAATGCTATCTGCTTACAGGTTGCTGCTTAAACTACCTTATGATCCATAATAGAAAAATTGACTCTGAAGATGTGTCCTTTACTATTATTTCTACTACTTTAATGTTCAAAGCATCAGATATGACTAGCAGAAGACCTGCAATATGTAAGCTTCAGGAAATGAGAAACCCCTGCAGGGAATATCCCTTAGATTGGGGCTGTACGAAAAGGCTTTATCCTCTGCTCTAATACAGCACTCACCATAATGAACATACAAAACTGTATGAAATATTTTTTGAATAAAGCAAATACAATCTCTAAAATGTAGCCACTGTGTTCACATTATAAATATAGCTACAGCATCGTGCTAAAACCTATTTGTTTCCATTGTCATTTTGATCTCCGCACAATCCATAATTCTTAATGGAGTTGAACTTCAGATGAATCCTCAAAACTAGAACAGCCTACTAATCATTATAATTTAAAATCCATAGATTCAGTTTTGATATGCCGCTAAAAATGCTTCGTGCTCAGAATACGAAGCCCATTTAATTTATTAAAACGCTCTTATTGCAAATGTCTTACACAGTCAATTTATTTTAAATTCTGTCCTTTAAACAGGATTGTGTATTTCTTCTTTATCAGCCAGTCAAAAGCATTTCAGATATGATTTTCTGCTTGATATCAATCATGAGAGTATCATAAATGTGCTTCGTAATTTAAATAATTGAACATTTCATTATTCAGAAGTTTCATTTTCTCAATTGATTGAATCAAACTTTCTTCCTTATATTCCTGAAAGCATGGACTCTTCCTGGGTTATACCCCATTTGAAACTAGCCATCTCGCAAAAGGCAAGAAAAGTGCATGTGAGTTCCCTTGTTTATATAAGATATAATAATAATAATAAACCTTGCATTTGATATAACACCTTATCATGTCTTTGGGACATCTCAAAGTGCTTCACAGAATATATTGTACAATGAATTGACTGTATATTTGTGGGTGAAACTCGGCAGCCAATTGTGCACAGCAGTGTCCCACAAACAGTTGTGGATTGAAGTGACCAATTTAATATTATTACAGTATGGAGTTTATTCCACTGTCCTGCACCCCTCCCCCTTCCCCCCACCCCTCTCATCCTAAAAAAATGATGGGGATATCAGGAAAATTCTGGGCATGTCCCTGGCTGAAGGCATTTACATTCGCTTGGATATGGGACACTGGCATATTGGGGCTGGCATATTCTGATGATCTGTAGCTTATTCCAATGATCATTAAACTGGGTCACCGAGTGTTGACAGGCAATGTCACCATAGAGAACATCACAATAACAAACATCACAACTGGGGCCAAACCAACCGTCCCACTGACAGACACTCACACACTCACACATATTTTCCAACAGAGTTCCCCATTCAGGAACTAGGAACTCTTGCTGAATTTTCCCCTCCCTAGCCTAGGGACACTGAGACTCATTGTAATGTCCCTATTACTACAGTGACTGACATTAGCTAACTGAGTGCAGATAATTTTGAACCCAGGTCCTGTCTGATCAGGGCGAAACATTTCCCATATTTCCTTTTATACAATCTTTCACAGTTTATTTATCCAAATAGCCAAAAGGAAAGTATAAACAGAAGTATGTGATGCTGTCTAAATAGGGACAACCACTTTCCACTTAAATCCATTTCCAACTGATCTTTCTGATTACTACTGTGAAATCTCTTGGTTCCACCAGTATAAACTGGCATAAAAAAAAGTCTCTAGCTAAATACATAACGGATGATGGATGTAGGATAAAGACCTGATGAATCTTTTGATAGATTTACAAAGGATATGGGAAACATTGCAAAGAATGAGAAAATACGAGTTGTGCTGAATAAATTCAAATGAAGACGGTAGAGAAATTCAAGGATGCAGTGATTTTTTTTGCTCAGAAATCTATAACTTGTGTAGGTAGCATTAAGTCATATTTACGAAGAACACAAAGGAATAAAATGGGTGCAGGGATAATGGACAGATTACACAGTGATAAATAGGAAAGGCTCAGGTTAATGGTTTTAAGAACTCCAAGTGCAATCACAGTATTTGTGAAATGAATCATTCTGAATGATGTTGTATGTGGTTCAAAAAGGTGAAGCATGAATCCAGGAATTATAATCAAATATGCTTGATCTGATACAAGAAAAGTGTTGTATGATTGTAGAGAATGTGGTCAGTGTTTATTTGTAAGGATTGTTGTTGTTTGAAGATCAGAGTGGGCAGAGGGAACAGCATGGATAATTGAGTAACTGATTATTGATTCATAGATCTATTGGAATTATCTGAGGAAGAAACTTTATTGATTGATCAGGTCAATCTAGTGGATTTAATCTTTTTAGAATTTCTGAAGGCAGTCGCTTGGTTAAATTCATGGTAAATTACTATACTGGTTTAAAAACTGACTTTTCAATGGACAATAGAAAGAGTTGATAAATAGAAATAAATGAGGGCATTCTTTTGATTATGTACATGTTATGCTTCAAGCCTGGTTCAGTTGACAGTACTCTTGCTCTTGATTCGGAAAGCTATAATGTTAAACTCATAGTCCAGTTTAGGGCAGAAACCAATGGGGTTATTTGGAATCATTGTAGATCCCGTCTAATTCATAAGTAAAAAGGAGGAGGGTATGTCTTCTCGTGTTCTAAAACTTTCTCAAGATTCAAAGGCCACGTGAGAGAAGTATAAGAGACTGATATAAAACAGACTAATATAAGGCAGACCGATATAAGACAGATTGATATAAGGCAGACTGATATAAAAGAGAATGCTAGTAAGAGAGATGAATAATAAAAAAGATTGATATAAGAGACTGACATAAGAGAGATTGATGATAAGAGAGATTGGTAGCAGCAGTTTTGGACTAATCATAGTTAATGGAAACGGCAACAACAACAACAAGATTGCATTTATACAACAACAACAAGATTCCATTTATTGAGTGCCTTTCACGTCGGGAGGACGTCCCAAGGCGCTGTACAGTTAGGTCAGGACCCGAGCAGGGGGGAAATGGTCAGGGTGAGGGAAGGGAGGGAGCGAGGAGGGGGTAGAGAGTCAAGAGGGGAGCTGAAGGCACGGTCGAAGAGAAAGGTCTTCAGACCGGCCTTGAAGGAGGAAAGGGAGGAAGCAAGATGAAGGCACTGGGGGATAGAGTTCCAGAGCCTAGGGGCTGAGAGGCTGAAGGCCCGGCCACCGATGTTAGGGCGGGGGATGTGGAGCAGACCGGAGCCAGAGGAACGGAGGGTACAGGCAGGTACGTGGGGGGATAGTAGGTCGGAGACTTAGGAGGGTGCAAGGCCGTGAATGGCCTTGTAGGTAAGGATGAGGATGAGGATCTTGAATTCAAGCAAGTTTGATCCTGATACATAATTGATGCTTGAAGTCGATACTAATAATAATAACATCAACAAGAAGACCAAGCTATTACCACTTGTATTTATACAATGTAGAAATAACAATGTAACTAAACATATTAATTTGACAATTTGTAAACACTTTGATATTAATGTAAAGACCACCTGGTATGAACATCAACCAGCAAAATTGACATTGAAAAATAACATCATAATAATCTGGGACTCACAAGTACAAACAGATAAAACAGCAATCTATAGCAAACCAGATATTATCATAAAAAAAGATGATGCATGTAATATTATAGATCTGGCTATCCCAAGTGATTATAACATAAGAAATAAGGAGCTAGAGAAGATCAGGAAATATATCGATCTACAATTGAATGCGGATGAATGTGGCTATATAAAACAAATATAGGTCCTATAATCATCAGTGCAACTGGGATGTTAATAAAACTATTCAGAAATGGCTTGACAAAATACCTGGTGAACAAATATATCAATCTCCTACAGAAAGTAGCTATTTTAGGAAGTTCAAACACACTAAGATCCATTCATATATAAAGTCCCAGTGTTATAGGTCTGGCTGACCCATCACAGAAAGCCACTTAGAAACTATCTCTATGGAGTGATTTGAATTTTTACAACATCAGCATAATAATAATATTTGATATAACTACTTATTACATCGTCAAACTACATCAAAGAATTTACTGTAAAATGTACATAGCAACGAATTTGTGCAAATCAATGTCCCGCAAATCGAGAATAGTGAATTTTGTCTGGTCGATTATTGGCTGGGGCACCAGGATTCACTCTTCTCTTTTCAAATAGTGCATGGGATCTTTAATGTCTATCTGCATTGTGAAATGGGACTTCTCTTTAATATCTCATTTGAAGGATGGGACCACTAACAGTGCAACACCACTACCCCACCCCAACACTGTATTGGAGTATCAGCCTAGACATTAAGTTCCGAGTGTTGAAGTTGGCTTTGAACCCACATGCCTCCTGAATCATGGCTTTGAACCCACAGCCTCCTGAATCAGAGGCAAGAATGCTTTGAAACATAACATGTACTTATTAAAATAATGCCTTTCAGCAAAAAGGACAAAGAAAAGGAATTGTGTGCGATTATTGACTATTCCCCCCAAATTAACAAAAAAAATTGGTTACATCTTAAAGTAATTTCACTATACATCAAAATCCGATACCTTGTATTGATTATTAGTGAAGCCACATTTAACAGAATTTGTGCAATTCCTGGCACCTAACATTTGAAAGGACATTTAGAAGAGTATGCACAATTTTGGACACCTTGCCTTCAAAAGAATATGGATATATCAGAGGGGACACAGAGATGAACAATTTGAGCAAATCCAATGCTTAGACTGCCATAGGCATTCAATTTCACCAGGAATAAAGAGTCAGAGAAATATGATCTAGATTTAAAAATGCAGAGAGGAATGAATAATGTAGATGAAATGAGGCTTTTCCCATTTTGGCCTACAAATTCGGAGTTAAAGGACATGAGAATAAAATTAACAAGCCTCAAGCAAGATTTGAGATTAAAGGGATTTTGCTTCCATAGAATAGGGGAATTGTAGAATAAACTCTTGGATACAGAAGTTAATGCAATGTTGATTAACACCTTTTTAAAAAAGCCATATAAATATCTGGTTTAGTAATGCTTTGAGGATTTTAATGGCAGTTTAGATACAGCTAATCGAATACTGTGTGGCATGTTTCTGTAAATTCAGAGTTCCTGAGTGCCTGAGACCATGAAAATGTCATGATAAAAAAATCAGTATAGATGAATAATGTCAACTCTAAAGGCGTCAGTCTGGTTTAGTTTGTAGCACTCTCATCTGTGAGTTAGAAGGTTGTGGGCTCCAAGACAGGAGGTTGAGCTCATAGTCAAAGTTGCCACTTGAATGCAGTTCTGGAAGAGTTGCATTATCAGAGGTTCTGTCCTTTGGATGAGCCGTATAAACTGAGGTCCTGACCACCTGTTCAAGCGGACATTTAAGATCCCATGGGACCATTCAAAAACAGACAGGACTTTTTACTAGTGTCCTGGCCAACGATCCTCTACTTAAGATTCACTTTATTTCATGAATTCACGTCATGACTGTTTATGGGACAATGTGTGCAAATTGACTGCTGCATTCACCTTCAAATAACCGGTCACTATGTTTTACAGTAAATCCTGTGAATAGCAGCCCCTTCAGATGGTGAGAAACGGCTGCAATCTACCACATTGAGGTACTTTGGCGATATGGTTTCAGTGTTGCCACAGAATATGTACGTAGGTTGAGGCATTAGTGAAGTGATGCAGGTACATTTCAGGCTGTACCATGCAACATCCTGCATCCCAGGTCCCCAGTGGTGCCAGGAAGCAACTCCATTATGTAGTAAGGCCTAACAAATATTTTGGAGGTTTGCTTTGCTCTACCTTTAGGCCAGGAGAACCTATGTTGAACATTCTCTCATGTCTTTAAATGAGTTGGGTGGAGTTCACAATATAACAGCTTGTATATATCTGTGAATCAAAAAACCATGATAGGATTGTACATATCTGTGGAAAAGACAGGATGTTGAGCTCATAGTCGAAGTTGCCACTTGAATGCAGTCCTGGAAGAGTGTTACATTATCAGACTGTGATGAAAGATCTTGATTGATCAAATTACTTTGGATTAAGTAATTATGCAAAATGGACAAACATAAATTGACACAAATGATTTGAAGTTAGCAATCTTTCAACCCTGCCAGTGTTCACTAACAATACATCTTATGGATGCTGGCATTCAACCTGTCCAGAGCAACGTTTTAAATCAAGAAATTGACATCTGGTGACTCGTTTCACAAGGCAAAACATTTCAGCTCTAAAGATTGAGAAGGAAGATTAGGGAACCATCCATCTGTTATACAAAACTTGAGTTTGTTAATAAACTGATATCTGACAGACAGTTTTCAAGTACATGAGACTCTTCAGAAATCTATAAATAGTGCAACACCACTTTCATCCTGCAACAGTTACAGTTCCTTCAGGGAACAAAGTCGTATACAACAACAACAACAACAACAAGATTCCATTTATAGAGCGCCTTTCACGTCAGGAGGACGTCCCAAGGCGCTGCACAGTTGGGTCATGACCCGAGCAGGGGGGAAATGGTCAGGGTGAGGGGAGGGAAGGGAGGGAGAGAGGAGGGGGAAATGGTCAGGGTGAGGGGAGGGAAGGGAGGGAGCGAGGAGGAGGAAGAGAGTCGAGAGGGGAGCTGAAGGCACGGTCAAAGAGAAAGGTTTTGAGACCGGCCTTGAAGGAGGAAAGGGAGGAAGCAAGGCGAAGGCACTGGGGGATGGAGTTCCAGAGCCTGGGGGCTGAGAGGCTGAAGGCCTGACCACCGATAGTAGGGCGGTTGGGGCGGGGGACGTGGAGCAGACCGGAGCCAGAGGAACGGAGGGTACGGGCAGGTAGGTAGGGGGATAGTAGGTTGGAGAGGTAGGAGGGAGCAAGGCCGTGAATGGCCTTGTAGGTGAGGATGAGGATCTTGAAATCAATCCTCTGGGGGATGGGGAGCCAGTGGAGGCGAGCGAGGGTGGGAGTGATGTGATCGCGAAGCCTGGTGCGGGACAGTACACGAGCTGCAGAGTTCTGAATGACCTGCAGCTTGTGGAGGGAGGTGGCGGGAAGGCCGGCGAGGAGAGAGTTCCCATAGTCCAGCCTTGAGGTGACAAAGGCGTGAACCAGGGTTTCAGCGGCGTGAGGGGTGAGGTAGTGCCGTAATCTGGCGATATTCCGGAGGTGATGGAAGGCGGTGCCAGTTGTGGTGCGGATGTGAGGGAGAAAGGACAGCTCAGGGTCGAACAAAACGCCGAGGTTCCTGACTGGCTTTGAGAGGTGGAGAGTGCAGCCTTGGATGCTGATGGTGTCAGCGCCTGAGGTGCGGAGGCGCTGACATGAGCCAATCAGGAGGGCCTCGGTTTTTCGCACGTTGAGCTGAAGAAAGTTGTCTCTCGTCCAGGACTCGATGTCGGACAGGCAGGCTGTCAGGACATCGGTGGTCGTGGAGTTGAGAGTAGAGGAGGAAAGGTAGAGTTGGGTGTCATCCGCATACATGTGGAAGTTAACCCCATGTTTGCGGATGATGTCACCAAGGGGGAGCATATAGAGGGTGAAGAGGAGGGGACCGAGGACAGAGCCCTGAGGGACACCACATGAGACAGTACGGGGGGTGGAGGAGAAGCCATTCGTTGAGACGAAGTGAAGACGGTGGGAAAGGTAAGAGCTAAACCATTCAAGGACAGTGCCTTGAAGGTTGAGGTGGGAGGACAAGCGGTGGAGTAGGATAGCGTGGTCGACCGTATCGAATGCTGCCGATAGGTCGAGGAGGACGAGGAGACAGAGGGAGCCCTGGTCACAGATGGTCAGGATATCATTGGTGACCTTGACCAGGGCAGTTTCTGTGCTATGAGCAGCACGGAAACCTGACTGAAGGGGTTCGAAAAGAGAATGGGTGGAGAGGAAAGAGCGCAGTTGGGAGGCGACAACTCTTTCCAAGACCTTGGAGAGAAAGGGGAGGTTGGAGATGGGCCGGTAGCTTGATAGCTGCGACGCATCAAGGGAGGGTTTTTTCAGGGTGGGCGTGATGATGGCAGTTTTTAATGGAATGGGGACAGAGCCAGAGGAGAGGGACAGGTTTATGATGTCAGTGATGTGTGGGGCAAGAAAACGGAGCTGGGAGATAAGGAGTGGAGTGGGGATGGGGTCAAGGGAGCAGGTGGTTGGTTTTAGGGAAGGGGTGGGTGGTGGGTGGAAGTTGGAGGGGAAGTGACCGCGGAGCGGATTCCCTTGATCTTGGATTCAAGGAAATCCAGCATCTCCTCGCAGTGAAGGTTGGAGGAGATGACCTGCGCGGGGTGGCGGGGGGGACGGAGGAGTCGGGATGTGGTGGAAAACAGTAGCCTGGGGTTGTTCTTCGCCTCCAGGATTATCCTGGAGTAGAAGGACGACTTGGCCGAGGCTAGAGTGGAGCGGTAAATTTTGAGGAGGTCCAGCCAGATTTGTCGGTGGACCGTTAGGCCAGATTTGACAAAGGTGCGCTCAGCAGCCCGCACCTGGCATTTCAGTGAGCGGAGGTGGGTGGTGTACCAGGGGGAGGAGCGGGAGTAGGAGACAGTGCGGGAAGTGATGGGGGCAAGAGTATCGAGTGTGGAGGAGAGGATATTGTGGAGGAGGGAGAGAGGAGAAGAGGGGTCGGTGAGGGTTGAAGGCCAGAGGGAGAGGAGTTCAGAGGACTCCAAGGCATCGGTTAGGGATTGTGGGGGTAACTTCTTCCAAGGGCGGTAGAAGATGGTGGTGGGTCTGGTGGAGGTGGGGAGGGGGGTGGAGGTGGTGAAGGAGATGAAGTAGTGGTCGGAGATGGCCTTGTCGGTAATAGTGACATCCGAGACACTGAGGCCCCGGGTGATCACCAAATCGAGTGGGTGGCCGTGACTGTGAGTGGGGGAGTTTATGTGTAGGGAAAGGTTGAGTGAGGAGAGCAGGGAAGAGAAGTCTGTGGAGATGGAGCAGGAGGGGGTGAAGTGTAGGTTAAAGTCGCCCAGGATGATGAGGCGATCAGAGGAGAGGCAAAGAGATGTGAGGAGTGTTGAAATGTCAGAGATGAAGGTGGGAGAGGTTTTAGGGGGCCGGTAGAGGAGGAGGATTTTAAGGGAGAGGAATGAGGGGTGGGAGAGGGTGAGGTGCTCAAAGGAGGGGAAAGAGCCAGAGGAGTAGGGGGATAGGGCAAGTGGTGTCCTTGAGATAAGGGCAACACCACCGCCACGGCGGTTGGGGCGGGGGATGTGGTGGGAGGTGTAGCCGGGTGGCGTGGCCTCCGTGAGGGGGAAGGTGTCGCCTGGGGTGAGCCAGGTTTCTGTCAAGGCCATGATATCAACGTTCTCATCAAGGATGAGATCGTTGATGACCAGGGCCTTGTTGCAGAGGGAGCGGACATTTTGCAGTCCGATGTGGAGGGAGCGGTTGACAGAAGGGTGTGTGGGAGGGGAGGGGGGTCCAGGTTGTGAGGCAGGGGTGGGGGGAATGGGGATGAGGGAGGAGAGGTTGACTCCCCGGGTCTGTGTCCGGGGTGGCTGGCGAGAGTGGTGGGGAATGGGGCAGTCGGTGTGGCTGCTGCTGGACAGCCAACGCCGAGTGCCACGGTGAGCCCGGCGGAGGATTCCCAGACTGGAACAGAGGGAGGTTGTGGGAGGGTCAAGTGGGGATAGAAGACGAGAGGGACGGAGAGAGAGCGGGAGAGATGGAGAGGGGGGAGGGTTTGGGGGGAGAGAGGAGGGGGGAGGGAGGGAGGGGGTGAGGGGGCTCGGGTCAAAGCGGCAGCCATAGTGCGCACGCGGGGACCGGGAGCGAGCGGTCAGGTGGATGGCATTATCCCGTAGATTGGGGCATCGAACCCAACAGGACCATAGTGGGTTCTGATGTGAGCCCTGGGTGGTGGGGGGGGGGGGGGGCGGAGGTTTTTTTTTGTTTGTTTTGTGCGCGCGCACTCACCTGAAAACTAATCTATGACGTCGCAGTTCCCCCGCTCCGCCTCCAGACCACCCCCCCCCCTCCCTCCCCTCCCTAGCTGAACTCGCTCCGGCGTCGAGTTTAAGTACCTGGGTCAGTAGGCCCAGGCTCCTCCCCGCGCTGTCCTGCTGCCGCTCCCCGTATACAAAGTCGTATACAAAATCGCATGGATTCATCTATATTTCTCTGACAGCAGAATAGTCTTTCATCTGAAAGAAAGTAGACCTACAGTAATTGTCAGACTTTCATGTACTTGGAAACCAGTGCTATGTTATTCATCTTTTGGCTCTTTGAACAGTAGATTAATAGCAACAATGCTCCATTTTGCCATTCATTCATTTGCCAAAATCAACAAAGAGCAAGAGTAAACGCCTGAACTAAACATTAAAGAAATGAAATAAAGTTGGCAGAGGGAAAGACCTGGTGGGCCAAATTAATGAATTAATGTACTGTAAGCACTGTCTCAGAGAAGCATTGGGAAGGGAGATAGATAGATTCCAGGGACCCCAAATTTCTCAGATTTATAGGTTTATGACCACTGTCATTGTAGTAATAATAATAATACATTTAGTACGTGCCTTTCATAAGAGGAGGACATCCAAAGGACTTCACAGTATATCATGTAAAGTGGAGTGACTGTTTGTTTTGTGATCTTAAGGTTTAAGATCTTATGGAATTTTGGGAAACAGTTCTTAAATTCAGTCTTAATTGTGAATTTTGAAAAAAGAGCTGTGGAAATTTGACTTCTAAATAAAGACTGAATTTAAGACTGTTTACTAAAATTCTGCATTATCTTAAATTTTGTGACAAAGCTCTTAATCTTAAGAATTTGATTTATCAGGAAGAAAGGGATATAATAATGAAAATAATAATGCTACTTGTGTGTGATACAGCACTTCTAATGTCAGAATATCTCAAAGTGCTTTAAGATAATTATTGTTAAGTGTAGGGCATTGTATTTGTAAGCGATCACAGCGGACAATTTGCGCATGACAAATAGTTATGAGGGTGGATGACCAATTTATCTGAAGGAATTATCATTTATAAATGATCAATTTATTAATTTATCTCACAAATAGTGAGGAGGTGGATAATCAATTCATCTGAAAGATTGTTGGTCAGGACATTGCAAAAATTCCTTTCTCTTCTTGGGTTCTTTTATGTTCACTCGATCAGGCAGACAAGACTGGTTTAACATCTTATCTGAAGAGCGGCATTTCTGACAATGTAACATTCCTCCAACATTGCATTGGTGTAGCACCCTGAACTGTGAGTTCAAAGTACCCTCGCTTGTGAAGCAGGAAAAAGAAGAAAAATCGGGATGAGGAATAATAAACAGATGGAATAGCAGCTTGGATAGAAAGGCTAGGCTTTCCTCATTTATGCATTCATATTTCCTTCAAAGAAATAATAATAATAAATTAGTCACTCAATCCACGACTGTTTGTGGGACACTGCTGTGTGCAATTGGCTGCCGCATTTCGCCCACAAAATGTACTGTCAATTCTGTATATCAATTTACAGTATATTCTGTGAAGCACTTTGAGATGTCTCGAACATGTGATAAGGCGCTATATCAAATGCAAGGATTATTATTATATGGTTTCCCACACACCTATAAGTCACATATTGAAAGCAATAGAAAGCTATTCAATTCAAACACAGAATCTGTGCATCAGTTTATATCATATTATTAAGGCATTCACTCAGCCATGGATTACCTTCAAGCTTTATATTTCCTACCACTTGTTTTTTCAGCTGTGCCGCCTTTGTTTCTTTACAAAACAATGTTTGCACTTAAAAGAACAAAATGAAAAAAAGAATCTGCAAAGTGCACTTAGTTTTGTCAACAGCTGGCAAAATCCAAAGGTAACCTTAGTCTGTAGGTTGTCTGGAGACATAGATATAAGAGATGTGGAAAAATGCAAGAGTGGGATCCAAAATCTAATAATAATAATCATTGCATTTGATATAGCGCGTTTCACGTCTTCTAGACGTCCCAAAGCGCTTCACAGAATATACTGTAAAGTGAATTGACTGTATATTTGTGGGCGAACGCGGCAGCCAATTGCGCACAGCAATGTCCCAAAACAGTCGTAGATTGAAAATGATCAATTTATTATTGTTTTTTTTTTGAGGGGATTATTATTAGGCGTGTGGAGTAAGGAAAGTTGCCCAAGATTTTGCCCTGCCTGGAATTGAACTCAGGTCTCTTGTTTGCAAAGTGAGTGCTCTAACCACTGAGCTACAGGACTCCACATGGAGAGGGGAGCTGGAATCTTCTCTTTCGAATTTCTGTAATAAAGTTCTCATTCAACAGAATGGAATTTAAGGGATAAAGTACAAATCTAAGTAAGCTATTTTCTCTGAGCGAGTTTTAATAAAATAATAATAATCATCCTTGCATTTGATATGGCACCTTATTACACTGAAATGTCTCAAAATGATTCACAGAGTCTTTGTAAAGTACTGTGTATTTGTAGGCAAATATGGGCACAGCAATGTCCCACATCCGCCATAAATTAATTACAATTCTTTTATCGAGGGATTGTTGGTTAAGTCACTGGATGAATACTCCTTTCCTGTTTTCAAATAATGCCATTGGCAGCTTTAGCATCCTGTACAGGCAAACAGGACTTCGGTTTAATGTGCTAAGGCGTTCGCCCACGAATATACAGTCAGTTCACTTTACAGTGTGTTCTGTGAAGCGCTTTGGGACGTCCTCCCGACGTGAAAAGCGCTATATCAAATGCAAGGATTATTATTATTATTAACACCTCTCTCTGTGTACCTCTCAAGTCTTCTAAAGGCTGAAGATTACATTGGGAGAGCTAAGGATGATTACAAGTCATTTAAGCTTGGTAAAACAAAATGAAGGAATTTCATTTCTATTCTGGAAAGCAAGTCAACTAATACTGCAATCATTTTAGTATAATCCAAATCTTCCAATATCCCAACCACATGGACATAGTTTTTCACTGAGCTTCCCATGAAAATTCAGTCTTTCGGCCAACAGAAGAGCGCTTTATGGGATGATTTGTACTTGAGCTGGGGATGGGGACCAGTTCAAAGGACTCCTGGATGGAGTTCCAGAGAGTGTGGGGTGGGGTGGGGTAGGGGTGATGGTGGGGCAGGTGGGTAAATGATTTAAACTCAGAAATCACATCTGCCAGTCTTTGTATTCTCTTCAACCGTGCCTTCAGCTCCCCTCTCGACTCTACACCCTCCTCGCTCCCTCCTTTCCCTCCCCTCACCCTGACCATTTCCCCCCTGCTCGGGTCCCGACCCAACTGTCCAGCGCTTTAGGACGTACTCCCGACGTGAAAGGCGCTCTATAAATGAAATCTTGTTGTTGTTGTTGTTATTTGATTTATTCATTGCAGCTTGGAAAGGAGGAGAATTTATTACATTCACTCAATGTAACAGACTCACTGACGGGTATTAAGTGCTATTAGACTCTGTTTGCTAAGCTTATCGAGTCGTGGTGAATGTATAAATAAGCATAATGTAATGTTAAATTATTAAGAATGTTAAATATAAAATGAAATTCTGCATAGAAAATTGGATTAACTATTTCTAAACACACCTTGACAAAGTTTATTAAGCTTAGTGAACAAATTGGAATATCATCTATATTAGATCAAGAAGTTAACCATCTTATATGAAAAAATCAGAATGATGCTAAAATCATTGTGAAACAATCAGAGGGATTCAAATCTAGCTTTTCATTGAGTATATGATAGATAGTGTTTACCACTTCTATTATTAGCAATTCCTGTGTTTGCATCAATTGATCAAAGGAAACATTACACAGCTTAGTGGAATCAAGGTTTGTAATGGACCCATTTTATTTTTTTCTTCTCCATGAGAGAAAAGACTATCTCCTTTTAACCTTATCTTTTTCTGCATTTGAAATTTGCATGAGAGCAAATTTGAGGGCAGTATGATTTTTTTTTCTGAACTGTAAAACAAAGCAAAGTACTGCCACGATAAAGGAAGCCTAAGATGCTCAGTGACGCAACTTGTGTGAAGGACAATAGAAGTCATCTTCTAGTGCGAAAAGTGATTCCCAAAACAGACAGCTGCTCCCAATCTTATCTAATTTATGGTAATGTACAGTTCATTTACAGGCAAGAAATGATTCATTAGCTTGAGTTGCTCAATTGGCTAGGTGTCATTAACTTGATGATTGTGACTGTTACAATATTGATTTACGGTTACACTCAATTAATAATTTCACCTAAATCATAGGAAAAAAGAATGGTTCCAGGAAAATTTGAAAGAGCATATTGATCTTTGGAAAGACAAATCAGTACAGCTGAAATTCATCATGTCTGTAAGAGGAGAAAAATGTTACCTTTCATTATAGTGCCCTAAAATATGTTTCAGGAACCACTGCATTAAGACTTTCTTAAGGCATAGTGCAGATTGTGTGGCTAACACAGTAGGATTGATTTTTTTTAAAATGTGTCTGTGAGATCTGCAATCCGTCGCTTTACACTCTGTAATACTTACACTTGGGGATTTATGTGACATCTTCAGACATTAACACAAGCAGCATCAACCAAGTTAGAATGAAATAACAGTGACATATTATTGATTCTGGAAAGTCTTACGGAGTGGATAATTCACTAATACCTCAATGGTACCTATGCTTCAATTTGTACACCAAGGAGAGGGAAATGACATTTGGATTTACATAATATTGATATATGTTAAACTACCCTGTTACTGAGAAGGAGCACTCTTAGTAGATTCATCAGCACGAGAAGCACATTTTTCACATACGTCCGTACATTTTATTAACACAATTATAACATTCGGAAGTTTGAACCATCAAGATAATGCCAGAGGCTCCAATGATTATTCATATGGAGTGTTTATGATTTTATTTTGATAATCCATCAAGGTGGGGGCAACCAGAGGGAGGAAATAAATCTGGGCATTTGCCCACAAAATTCTAGATCAATGATAACTTTGAAAAGGAAACAGGTCAATATTTTGTTGAGAAAGGGGGGTTAGCAATGTAGGGATAGAAACAGCACTGTCTGGTTACCATGTGTTTTAGGAAGTATATATGATGTTTGATTTTAGGGCATTTGATTTGAAAGAAAATACTGAACCTGGTGATAATTATCAAATGTTAAGAAATGTATCATGGAGTGGAACATAATAATAACAATGATAATTTGATTCATACAGCTTTCATATTCAGAGAACATCTCAAGACATTTTACAGGATATATTATAAAGTATATTAACTGTATATTTTGTAGGTGAACATGGCAGACAATTTGCACACAGCGTTGTCCCACAAACAGGCATAAAATGAATGACCAATTTTTTGTGTTGGCCAGGACACCAGAAGAAACTCTTTTCTTATTTCACATTGTGCCATGTGATCTTTAAAGTCCACTTGAACAGGCAGATGGGACATTGGTTTAAAATCTCATTTATTAGGAGAAACCTCTGATGATGCAGCACACCCCCAGCTCTGCACTTGAATGTCAGTCTAGACTGTATGAGTTCAAGGTTCCGTAACCTTCTGACTCAAATGTGAGATTGCTTCCGACTGATACACAATGTGCGGTGTTTCATGGGATGTTTGATGTGATAGTTAACTTACCAAATGTGTTATGAAACACCACAAATTTCACCCCAAGTTTAATCCAGCATGGAAGGCGTAGGGTTAGAATAATGTATGCTAATTCCCCAGAAAAAGGCTTCGCTAAATTTGTGAAAGTCATAATGTAAATGTCAATTAGGCTACTCAAACTATGTTTCATTTTGTAAGTCGAGTGTTCCATCATTAGAAGATATTGTTAGAGTAATCACATGGTTCTCATTAGTGTTTTGCATTCCTACATGTTCATATTTTGCTATGTTAGACTTCAAAGCAAACTCTGGAATAATATAGTGGTGACATAATTATTACTGCAAAGGCCACAGATATTTCAATCTCTGCAAAGCTGATAATAATAATAATCCTTCCATTTGATATAGGGCTTTATCACAACTTCTAGACATTTCAAAGCGCTTCACAGAATATACTGCAACGTGAATTGACTTTATATTTTGTGGGCGAAACACAGCAGCCAATTAATTTCACACAGTAATGTCCCACAAACATTTGTGGATTGTGTGACCAAATTATTATTTATTTGATAAGATTATCATCCCTGGAAAAGTGATCCGCCAATCAACTAAGAACCAGGTTCCTACTTACTGCTAGATAAACAGAGATGTGTGGAATAAGGAAACTTGCCCAACGTTTTGCCCTGCCCAGGAATCAAACCCAGGTCCTATTGCTTGCCAGGCAAGTGCTCTAACCACCAAACTACACCACTCCATCTGACCCACTATCATCTTAAAAGTATTTCCTCCCAGAATTAATTCTGCTGGAAATCTTCGTGGGTTCTCCATAAGCCTTGCTAATATTATTGTATATTATTTTTATTGGAGGGGAATTATTATCCCTGCTTCCAAATTCCTGAATCAAATTTTCTTTTCCTGGGTTGCTTCTGAAAAACAGACAGGGGCTGGTGTTTGTAGAGTAGAATATATATGCTAGAAGACTACCAAAAAAAAATTGAAGATCCTTTGGTTTCTGCTGCTCAAGAGTGAAACGTGAATCAGCTTCATGGGCTACAAAGGATAGAATTTCAGATTTATTTGGATATGCATGCACATCGGAGAAGCCCATCTCGTAAGCAGCTCAGGAAAAAACACTATCGATGAACATAATGAAAAAGGAGACCACTCAAACAAATCCAGAATGTTTTGCACTGAAGCAGCAACTTGCGATTCAAGTACACCGATTGCAACAGGAGATGCTTCATTTGTAATCCATGATGATGAACCAGGAATGATAAGAATATCCTTTTTGGATTTCTGAATTAAGTAGTGTAGCATCAGAATTGATACTAGCATGTAGTGACACTCAGTAAAGTTACCCAGATCAGTATTCATTCATAGTTAAAGGATTGTGTGACAAGCATAATATCATTCAGACGACCCGTTCCCAGTTTAATGGGAGCTAGTTAAACATAAAGGTCTAATTTCATAAGGTCAGGTCACCCTAACATCTGACACATAGCATATTTAATTAATAAATACCTTCTTTGCGCACTACTGCAAGAATTATTAGTTTTAATGGACAGTGCAGTTGAAGAAGTTTGATCAAGCATGTTATTAGATATTGCGATAGAGTATACTTGTGTGATTGCGTGTCAGTGGATGATTGTGTGTCCCTTGTGGGACCACTGAGGTGATGGTAATATTTGTACATTTGGGACTAATGTACAAATTCAAAGTTTTGAATTCAAAGTATTGAGACAATTTTACTTCATTAAATGATCTGCCATTCCACCACTGATAACTGCTAATTGTGAGTTTGGATTATGCAGCATTAATTTATTCAATGTAGATGTCCCAATACCTTGTATCTTGTGGAGACCTGTAGCTCAGTAATTAGAGCACTCGCCTCGCAAATGAGAGACCTGGGTTCTATTCACAGCAGGGCAAAATGTTGGGCAAGTTTCCTTACTCTGCGCCCTCTGTTTATCTAGCAATAAGTAGAAACCCGTTTGTTAGTCAATTAGCAGATCACTTTTCCGGGGATAATAATCCCCGCCAAAAAAACAATAATAGTTTGGTCACTCAATTCACGACTGTTTGTGGGACGCTGCTGTGTGCAATTGGCTGCTGCATTTTGCCCACAAATACACAGTTAATTCACTTTACAGTATATTCTGTGAAGCGCTTTGAGACATCTAGAAGATGTGAAAATTATTATATCAAATGCTATTATTATTATTATAAGTCATCAAAGCATGGAGACATACACTGTATACTTGTGGCAGAATTACTCTGTACTCCAAATCAATGTTCTCCTTGTTTCCACCCAAGGGTTATAACTCAATTTTTTCAATTACTGATCTTTTTTCCTTTGTTTATTTTTTGGAATTATCATGTTGCTCTATGTTTATCATAAACCCTCTATGCTACTGTGGCATCCATTGTATTTTCGGAGAGGTGAATACAAATGTGTAATAAGGAACATGAAAGCTATAAATGGTGATTTACTTTTAGGCCTTGCATAATTGAAGTTAATACCCAGTCACTATGCTTTACAGTATTTTCTGTGAGGTGCTTTGAGACATTCTCCAAATGTACAAGGTGCTGTAAGAACGGTCAAAGCTAAGAATTATTATTATTATTATCTTTCTGAATGAATTATAACAATAAATGATAGTGGCAGAATTTTAATCATTACTGTATCTGAAATAAAAGGACAAAAATATTTATTTTGTGTAACCCAACATTTAATGCTTCAATATGTATTTCTTTTTCCTACAGATTTCCTGTGCGCTATAAATGGTTGCCTTTAGCACAATCAGGTCACCACCATCATCACATCCTGCTATGCTATGTCAGTCAAATATACTTTTCTGTGTCCTGAATGTAGACCTGAATTGGTCAATATAAATATTCCAGAAAAAATGACTTGAAGAAACGACTAAAAGACTTTTACCCACAAAATGCAAAAGGTCACATCACTTTAAAGTATATCCTGTGAAGGTTGAATTCCTGAAGCAAAGAAAGTGCTTTGGGATGTCCTCTCAACGTGAAGAGAACTATACTAGATAGAAGGATTATTAATATTATTATAATTAAATGCAAGGATTATTATTATTATAATTGTATTATTATTTATTTACCTGTTTTTTTCAGGTACTGATTGAACTATATTGAATTGTAAGCTTTTCTTGTTTTCTATTAAAATAAGTCAATGATTCTTTTCATTCCAGTCATTGAAGCAGTTTAAAAAAAAAGAGCATTTTAATCTTTTTTGATGGCCTGTTATATGATTTTGAAATAAACTAAAATAAGAAACTTTCCCATGTAAAAAAATGCAAAGAGCTCAGAACAAGTGCAAAGTAAGGATATAGTACGCTGCAAGCAATATATCTTAGAGTTTTGCAATTGAGCAAAAAGAGAGACTTAATATAATGTAGAGGATTTCATGGATAATGTTGTTTGTCATCAAATGTTGAACGATTCTCAAGGTATTCACACACCATTAAACTTCAATGATCTGCCATAAGTGTTTATCCTTCAAAGTGTCATGTATTAAAATGTTGAGGCAGGGATTGATAATTCCTGATATCATCAGTAATCTTTAATAATTTGAGAAATACATTATTATCAGTATGAGGAAAATGATTTAAGTTGATCAAGCCAAATGTTGCAGCAGAGATAGAGGAGCAATGTTCAATTTAATGTCCCATTTGAATCCAAATATAAGTCCTGAAAAGGTATCCAAGTATTGCTGTACGGTTTCCAGTTCGATATCACCCAAAAGTATCCAGGTATTACTGTACGGTTCCCAGTTCGAAATCACTCAGAAATATCCAGATATTATTGTACGTTTAGTGTTATTTAAATCGTGGTCTTGATTTTCCTTCTTTAGAAAATTTGTGAAACCTGAAACGGCCTTAACAATCTCCCCTCTTGCGGCAAACCTGGATTCAGTGTCTACAACAAAAAATGCTTGGCTGTTCTTACTTTCTTACAGACTCTTGGGTGGGTGTCAAAAATAAAATAATGGAGAACACACCCTTGACATCTAAATGGGATAAAATGGTAGAGGATCTGGCAAAACTGTATTTTCAAGTGTATTAATGCTAAATGCTCTTTTGCAGGCAGCCTGCTTGTGGATCTTTTTGATCTATTGTTGTGTAGACAATGATAATCATTTGCCAATAATAGAACTTAATCCCTTTGGAGAGTAAAAGCACTTCAGGGTAGAGATCACATGCACTTAATTCATCTTATAATCATGCACCAGTCTATAGTTATTCTCTCTCTTACAAGCTCACTATATTGCAATAAAGGACAACTCTGCTATGAACATCCAGTTGCAAGTAAATGATGGTGTGCGAGAGGCCACTTGACTGAGATTGCATGGACGTGCATGATTGCATTAACAGCACAATCAGCTGGCCCTGACTCTCAAGGCCTTGCTGGGATATTTTATTACCATGGAAACTGTGGAAAGTAAAACTGAAATATTTTATACTCAATCTGATCACACAACATTTTCGCTCTTTATATTCATCAGGATTTGAATAAACATGGAAACTATTGATGGTTTGCCACATTTAGTGCTGTAGCCCAATAGTTAGAGTACTCGCCTCGCAAGCGAGAGACCTGGGTTTGATTCCCAGCAGGGCGAAATGTTGGGCAAGTTTCCTTACTACACACGCCTCTGTTTATCTAGTAGTAAGGAGGAACCCGGCTATTAGTTGATTGGAGGATCACTTTTCAGGGGGTTAATCAAAAAAAAAAAAAATTGATCACTTCAATCCACAACTGCTTGTGGGACACTGCTGTGTGCAAATAGCTGCCGCATATCGCCCACAAAATATATGGTCAATTCACTTTACAGTATATTCTGTGAAGTGCCTTGAGACGTCTCGAAGATGTGATAATGTGCTATATCAAATGCAAGGATTATTATTAATATTAGTTGCTGTGCCCTGACACACTGAACCTCATTCTTGGTGCCACCCATGGATGCTTAGCTACTTACTGCTCATTAAGATTCTAATTCTAATATAGATCCACACTGACTTGCTTTGGGATCAACAGTGATACCTATGACAGTGTGTGGAACACAGCTTGGTGACCGAGGGAGCCTGTCTGTTTCATTCAGAAAATATCTGATTAAACTGCATTTTATGCACCTTATGCTGAAGAGTGAATAAACCATCTGGAGCACTTGATTCTGTGTGCTTGGTGATTTGCCTTGTTTCAAATTCATTGGAATCAATCAATGTCAAATGTTTATATAGGCGACCATTACAATGGTAGTACTGTAAGATGACTTGGTGTGGACTATAAGTCGACATGGTGAGGACACAGGACGAGTCCCAAGGATCATCGTCTTTCAGACTCATCTGGGCTGTCTCATCCCAACCTGAACTACCCATCGTGGATATTACTGAGCTGGTAACTGCCTCATGTATCGTGATAATGATAGGGTGACATTCTCCAAAGGGTGGGATCTGGTATTTGTGGTTCTGAGTGCATTTACCTTCAGTTAGATCCCTAGGTTCTGTGAAAAAAATGAAAAGATTTTAAGTGAGTGGATGAGGAGTTATCTCATGTGATTTCATTTCTGGGTCAGTAATCCAGAGTGGTTAGTTAGTCATATGTATACTTTCTAAATAAATGTGGCCAATGTATGATCAATTATGTTGTAGTGATTTAATGAATTAAGTTAAGCCAGGGTTGATTTATTATTAGTTTACGGTGTATAGTAGTGTTCACGTCAGGAGGATGTCTCTGCATGCAAAAATAGTACAGTATTTTCAAAGGTGTACTCTTCTGCTTTACTGCAAATTATTTCCATTTTATTCATGATGCAACTGGACATGAGTTGCAGTGAGTAGAACACCACAGTAAAGACAATGCATAACAAGCACTCGTTTGGGTTAATAAACCCCAATTATTCCAGTCCTTGCCAAACTCCACTGGCTCCCTGTCACAGAATGGATCGACTTCAAGATTCTCACTCTAGTGTTTAAATCCCTCCATTCCTTGGCACCCCGCCTATCTCTCTAGCGTCCTCTCTCCCCACAGCAGTACCCGCTGCCTCCGCTCTGCTGGGTCCAGCCTCCTCCGTGTCCCTTGAGTCCTCCGCTCCACCATCGGCGGCCGTGCCTTCACCCACTACGCCCCCAAACTTTGGAACTCCCTCCTTCAAACCCTTCACCTCGACCCCTCCTTCCCAATCTTCAGGTTGCACCTGAAGACCTTTCTCTTCGACTGCTCCTATGGTCACCTTTCCCCTCTCCCTGGCTCGGCCTCGGGCTCCGCCATTGTTAAGCGCTCTGAGACGCTGCCTGGTGTGGAGGGCGCTATATAAATGCAAGTGTTGCGTTGTTGTTGTTGGGCGTCTGATGATCTGCTGCTGAAATGATTACTGACTATCAGAATGCTGGAACTTAAAATGACGCTTACATTAACATTAAACACAGGATTGACAACTAAATGTGGCAAAAGAAGGTTCCTGGGAAGAATCCTACGTAATTAAAACAATAACATGGAAAGTGGATTACTAGCAGAAGAGTGAAACCCAGCAACTGAACTTGGTAGAGGGAAAAAAATCAGATCTTGTTTATTTAATATAATTGTCCACAATTTTTCTAATTGTGCATCATTTTAAGTTTTAACACAAAATAATCAAAAAGATTAAGATGAGGAAGATTTTCGCATTTTTATGAAAGGAAATTACTTCCCCTTTAATTTGTGAAATTCCAAATATCCATGAATAATCTGGTTCAAAAGCGGCTAAATTTGCAGATGTGTTTTATGGGAATATGCAGTGAGTGAGAAGTATTTTCTTATGAATAAAGACTAATGGAACTATTGGTAACTTTCCAATTGGAAACCATAGATCCTCCAAATTACATGGTAATAACAAGACATTCCCCAAAGTAAAAGCTGATCAAAAAGAAATGAGTTGGACTAATGGAAGGGGAGTTCAAGTACTGTAGAGGAAAACATATTTGCCAGCTTTTCTTGTAGACTAACTGTCAAGATCAGAGCTGCTAATTCTAACTCTATGATGAACAAAACAATAACCTTTACTTATGAACAACAAGATGTCACAATAAGCACATAGTGGGGGAAATGTGATATGTGATGTGTTAAGTATCACTGGTGATATTGTGTCATGTTATGGGAATTCTGCCCCAATGTTAATGTATGGCAGTGTGCCTTCCTCTGGCTTCATCAAAATGGTTTGGTCCAAACCCACCATGAACAAGCATTGAGTTAAGTCACTAACCTGTGAACTGCCATTGAAATGCCGCTGGTCCATGAGTTGACTGATCAGTTCAGCGGCTGATGCGGATATTTTCATCAACTGCCACAAATTGATTGAGCCACTGACAAGGGTGGAATTTCCAGTAATGTGATAATGTTATTACATCACACATTTTATTTTTGCATTGTTCCAGAAAGCCCAAAAGAGCACAGAACGTGATAGTTATTTTCAAGTGTCAATTGATTGGTGTAGTAATTATTGTCAAAAACGAGTATCCAAATCAGACAGAGTTCCACATATGTATCCCCACCTACCTATGGAAATTTGCCTTTTCACATTCCAAAAATTCCACATTTGGAATGTGTACTCTCTCCCTGCACGGATGCATCTTGCTTACCTAATTCTGGAGAGAATTAGGCACAGGCTGGCAAGAGACAAGTCCTGTTGGAAAGCCTGTTACCAGGAGGGCCCAGTAGTACTGTGGACCCACCTGGCTCAGGAACCAGTCTATCAAGACCGCCCCAGAGGATTGGCTCAATTCTAAAATTCCATTTGCCAAGCACATCACCCTGGAACCAGCAAAACTCCAACAAGACACTGCTTACCTCCCTACCAAGGAGGATAGTCACTGTGGAGGATTAAAATGCAGATAAGACTAAAAGTTACAAATGCAACTGATGAAAAAGCACATGTGATCCTTCTGATGAATGTACTGGAGGCTTTGGGGAAGATGAAATAAATTGATTGTGAAATAAATGAATATTCAACACTCATGTCATCAGAATCAATCAGACCATAGATGTCACAAGATATTAAACTGAACTATTTATTTTTCCAGCACCTCGAGAGCTTTCCCATTGTCACTCTTCCATTCAGGTCTTCTTTTACACAATCCGATCATCTCTGGTTTGAATACCAATGGGTCATTCAGCCCTTCATACTTTTGTGGTCAATAAAATGGGCAGCAGACCTTAACAATGTATTTGGGGAGTGAGTAAAGCAATATCAACCTGAATCAAATTAGCTTTAAGGAAATTTTGCTCGGAAAGCCGGACAGCTTCGCAGTAGTCCATAGGCATCGTTGATAGTTGCTCAGGCTTATCAGTGAGACCTCAAGATATAGACTGGGCTTCAAGCCAAAGTCACCAATGGTTGCAAAATTACTCACTGGACATATACCATGAAACCAAACTATGCTTCTTTCTGGTAAAATATTTCTGGTGGTTACTATTACCTTTATCAAGCTCAGTGCATTCACACTCTCAAGATTGTAAAGAATGTTTGAATGCACACTACTTTCATTTCCCACGATATGTCTGACTTTTCCAGAGTGTTTTTCAGAATCTATCAAAAATTCTTGTAGCCAGAACAATGCATAACCATTGCTTTCTAACATCTCCCACATCAGGCTGATAAAGTGTCAGCCTATTGCAAACTCCCTGTTTGTCAGCCTCCCCTGCTCCTCCCTCCATAGGCTGCAGATCATCCAGAACTCTGTGTCCTCTCCTGCATCAGGCTCCGTGTCCCTATCACCCCCATCCTTGCCCGACTCCACTGGCTTCCCATCACACAGAGGATACAATTCAAGATCCTGGTCCTCACCTTCAAAGCCCTCCATGGCCTTGCTAACCCCTACCTCTGTGACTTTCTAACCCCTTCCCGAACTGCCTGCGCTTTCTACTCAGCGGGCTCCAGCCTGCTTCACGTCCCCTGCCTCGCCTGCCACACCATTTGCAGGCGAGCCTTCTGCCTCTCTGCCCCCATCCTCCTCTTTGACTATGCCTTCGGTCACCCTCCTTGGCCCCCTGCTCTCCACCCTCCCCGATCCCGACCCCCAGCTCAGGTCTGATGCCTTGGGACGTCCTCCTGACATGAAAGGCACTGTACAAGTGGAATTTGTTGTTGTAGTATGAGGCTGGTAAAGTGCCAGGTATCTAAACTCCCACTTTCTCAGCATCAATATGCACTTTCTTTAGTCTGCTATCAACTTTCTGTGATCTTCCTCTTGCCATTGCCATCATTTTAGTTTCTACTCCCCATTACATCATTCCTTATGTTGCCATGTTTCCTCTCTCCATAGATGCTGTCTGATCTGCTGAATGTTCCCAGTGACTTCTGTTTTTACTTTGGCTTGTTATGTATGGCTTATGATATATTTCTTATTTATACAATGATCATGGGCTCTTTACTGGTGATTCCTATTAGAACTCCCACTTTGTAGTTTTAAGATATAAGTAAAACTATTATTTATTCTCAGTAATAATAACATATATCAAGACCAACCTCTCCCATCCCTAACTGAAAACCTTATTGTTACAGCGGATCTGAATATTGAGTCAGTAAACCATACTTGTCATGAGTTAAAAGAAACAAAAACATGAAAAACAAGGTATAAAGGAATAATAATAATGATAGTAATCTGAGCACCATCACATTGTTGGGATGTCTCAAATTGCTTCACAGAATATACTGTAACGCTGATGTGGCTTATAGATTTTGTGGGCAAGTGCAACAGTCAATTTATGTACAGCAGTGTCCCCAAACAGCCATGAACAATTTTATTTAAGGCATTGCTGGCCAGGACACTAGGAGAAACTCCTTTCTCTTTATAAATAGTGCCATGGAATCTTTAATGTCCACCTGGATAGTCAAACAGGACTTCAGTTTAATGTCTCATCCAAAGGATGGTATCTCGCAACCCAGCACTGTAATGGAGTGTCACCGTGAACTACATGAATTCTGAGTCCATGTGGGCTTGAACCCCACAATCTTCTGAAGACTCAAAGGTAAAAGTGCTACCATCTGAGTCTAGCTAACAAAAGTGTTTTCACTATTGAGAACGGATCTGAATATCGAGTCAATAAACCATAACAATTGGCATCCCCAAAATAATAATCTTTGCATGATTACAGGAGTCAGATATTAAAAAGTTCATGTCACCTAATGATTTTTTTGGGACCAGTTCAGTAGCGCTCAAATATTCCAGGAGAGACTTACATCTTCCCTAGAAATTGGCAGCAAGTGGAAAGTGGTGCAGCCAATCACAGCCGACCATGTATGGAGCTCTAAAACCTGCCTAGTCAGCAAGACTATCGAGCTCTTGTCACCTAAGAAGTTTGCACTAGGGAGGAGCTACCTGAGGCTGACACAGAGAGCTATTCAACCTAAACAGTAACAAGCAATTTTTTGAAATGTGGCTATCTGCATAAGCTATGCTAAGCTGTCACTCCAATGTAGTTCTGGGGGAGAGCTGGACTGTCAGACGTGCAATCCTTTGGATGAGATGTTAAACCGAAGTCCTGTCTGCATGTTTGGGTGGGCATTAAAGATGCTATGATCCTAATTTAAAAGGAAAGTTTCTCCAGGTGTCTTGGCTAACAATCATTTACTTCATAGGGGTCCAAAACAAGGAGGCATAGTCTTAAAATGAGAGCCAGGCCATTTAAGAGTAAAATCAGGAAGCATTTTTTCACTCGAGTGGTAGAAATCTGGAATTCTCTGCCCCAAAAGGCCGTGGATGCTTGATCCATCCATACCTTCAAGAGAGAGGTTGACAGATTTTTGGTAGGTCAGGGTATTAAGGGATATGGGGAGAAAGCGGGAAATTGGCATTGAAAGGATTAATTGAGGTACAGATCAGCCATGATCTAATTAAATGGTGGAACAGGCTCGAAGGGCTGAATGACCTACTCCTGTTCCTATGTTCCTATGCTCCTATGGATGTTTGCGCAACCACACTTTGTGCAAATTGGCTGTCGTGTTAATCTACAAATACACAGTGAATACACTTCACACTAAAATTCTGTGAAATGCTTTGAGCTGTTTTAATGACGTGATAAGGCGTTATATCAAATGCAAGTATTATTATAAACCTACTAATTGCAGCACTATTTATCACCAGCCATCAATGTAAGGAATATCACAAATTTTACTCATACATTCTTTGACCTATTTGGAACAGAATACTTCTTAGAAATATAAGTCATTGTTGGAATTTTGGTCCTGCAGCATGAGTCATCGCCATATAAAGTTGCCATGATAACTCTTAAGATCTCATTCAACCAGAAATTCATCATCCTTGCAACATTTCTATTTCTGCCTGGCACTTACTCCTAGGAGAAGCCCCTGGGGGCAGGGTTGTCAAATTCCTATGTAGAAAAATGGTCCTCACTTTTTCAAAATGGCTAACCTAGTATTAAAATAAAATAATCCATATACTTGATATAGCATCAATAAGGCATCTCGAAGCGTTACAGGATATCCTTTAAAAAGTGACTGTATATTTTGTAAAATGCTGCAAATGCTGCAGCCAATGTCCCACAAACAACCATGAAGTGCAGCATAAACAATTTTATCTAAGAGATTATTGACCAAGATACTGGGAGAAACTCCCTTCTCTTTCAAATAGTGCCATAAGATCTTTAATGTCCACCTGAAAACAACAACAAATTACATTTGTATAGCACCTTTCAGGTCGGGAGGATGTCCCAAGGTGCTAAACAGTCAGGGATTTGGACCCAAGCAGGGGTTTGGGATCAGGAAGGTTGGAGGGCAGGGAGGGTAGGCTCACGTACCCCGCCTCGTCCGCCCCACCATTGGCGGGCGGGCCTTCAGCCACTCTGCTCCTACCCTCTGGAACTCCATCCCACTTTCCCTCCGCCTCGCCCCCTCCCTTGCAACCTTCACGACCCATCTCAAGACCTTCCTCTTCGACTGTACCTTTGGTCACCCTCCTTCACCTCCTGCCCTCCACTCTCCCCGATCCTGACCCCCAGCTCGGGTCCGAAATACTGACTGTCCAGCCCCTTGGGACGTCCTCCCGACGCGAAAGGCGCTATACAAATGTAATTTTGTTGATGTTGTTGTGGGGCAGGATGGGAAAGGCAGACGAGAGATCAGTTTAATGTGTTGCAAACATCCACAATGCAGTCAGCCCCAGCAGTGACTAGAGTGTCAACTCTTGGACTATATGAGTTCAAAGTTCCAATGTGGGGCTTGAACCTACAATCTTCTGACTCAGAGGCAAGAGTGCTTCCAACTGAGCCTGGTTGACACATGTCTGCAGATAGCTCAGCTTCAGATAATAGTTCAACTGCTTCTTGATCCAACCGTACATGGAGTACTGTGTGCTGACCTCATGTCTGCAACATAAAGCAGCTGCCGAGACACAGAGGCAGTGTAATGGAGGGCACCAAGGCTGATCCCTAGTGTTTGAGGAATAATTTGTAAGGAATAACTAGATAAATTAAATTTTAAAAAATGCCTTGTAGAGATATATAAGATGATTAATGAGACAGAGAATATAAACCCAGAAGAATACTTCCGAACATGTAAGATAGTGTGAAATTATGAGATCAAAGAGATTGAAAGGCCTCCTTCATCTAAATCACGCTTCTGTGATCGTAAAAACCTACATGTTTGTAACCTTGGGCATGATATTCTTCTTTTCAAAGTGTAGATTTCATACAATACTGATCTAATTCCTAGAGTAAATTTCCTTTGAACATTAAATGAATGGAATATCTAAAATCTTGAGTTAATAGTTACCCAAATACAAGAATCATTTTAGATCCATAATCATGAAGTCTATTTTATTTATAGTCATTTCACGTTCCCACTTGATGAGTCATTCTATTCATTTAGAAAATGCAAGAATCATAACTGGTGATAGAATAAGAGACATATTTTAGGCTGTATTTTTGGTCAATGTGGTCATTTTCATCAGTGATAAGATTACATTTTTTCCCTGTTGTCTTTTCTTCTAATTGGTCTCCAGAATTTTTAAATGAATGGAATATCACATGCTGCACTTCTCCTACCCACAATACAAATCACTTATTAATGAAGAATGAACATTATTTATTATTCCTGATGAAATCCATTTAATTCTGTTTCCAAAACCACATGCATTCCTGTGTTGTCTCCATGAAGGTTGGTGGTAGGGTATTCCTCAATTCTCCCTCCCTGTGTTCCTGTCCTTATCTCCATTCTTCTGAAGACTGCTCATTTCTCACTCTTCCACCCCACCATTGGTGGCCAAGCCTTCGGCCACTTGGCCCCATTCTTTGGAAATTACTTTCTAAAATTCTGGCACCTTGTCCTTTTCTTCTCACCTTTAAAACCTCTAAAAAACATATTTTTAATATAAGGGTAATAATCCCTTCAAAACAAAACAAAATAAATGGTCACTTAATTGACGACTGTTTGTGGGACACTGCTGTGCCCAATTGGCTGCTGCGTTTTGTCCACAAAATAGAGAGTCAATTCACTTTACAGTATATTGTGTGAAGCGCTTTGCGATGTCTCGAAGATTTGACAAGGCACTATATCAAATACAAGGATTATTATTTGACTGTGCCATTGGTCAGCATCCTGAAACTCTTCCTCCTTTGACAGTGATCAACGTGAATTGCTCCAAGATTTTCATCCTATGTGAAAGGTGCAATATAAAGTGTCAACTGTTGAGTTGGTTAATATATTTTAACACAATGCCTGCTTCCTCCAGTAATTTCCTTAAATGTTTGGAATTTTTATATATTTTTATTAGCTTTTCTTATTTTAGCCAACTACACAATCTCCTTTAACACGAGCACTACAGCTATCTTCACTTGCAATGGCCAGAGTGTAATTGGTATGAGTCTCAAAGTCTCAATGACCTGCTTCACGGTTGTCAAACAGATTGCGCAACATTTGCTTGTGAAATAGAAATCTCTGAAAATAGTTGGAGTCAGATTAAATGCAAAAAAAATCACAATGTCACAAACACTTTAGGCTAAAATGAGATGTGATTTCCTCTTCCTTTTTGGCAGAGGTTTCCACTACAAAAGTCATGTGAACAGATACAAGCCTTTTTATTATATTTTGGCTGAATCACCCATTCAGAGTCTACGTCTGTTTAGTAGGTTGGCTGCAGACGGGTCCAATGTGGAAATATAAAACTGAAACCTGTGAACTTCTTCCTGGTCATTTTCCAATTAACATCCTCATTTATGAATCCCTTCACCACCCCCACTCCCCCAGCACCTCTCTAATTTCTCTGAACTCATCTTATCCCACTCTTCCTCTCTGATAGACAAACTGTACTTTGCTGCTCTTCCCGGCCCTACTCTACCACCATCAGTGGCTGAGCATCCAATTCTCTGCTTCTAACATTTGAAATTCCCTCTCTTAATCCTTCATGTCACCCTTTCTCTATTTGTCTTCAAATCCCACCTCAAAGCCAACCTATTTGACCATGCCTATGGTCACCTGATTTTCCCCACTTCCCTCCCCCTTTTGGAATCCACTGCCATTGTAAAGCCTCTGAGAAATTATTTTTGTATAAATCCTCTACTTTTTCCTTCTGTATTGACAATAAGGGAGAAAAAAATCACAACTTCTGTTATGAATTGTGGCATTGTGAGCATGTGGAATATACTGATTTTGAAGGCTGTAGATGTATGATTGATTGGGATGTTTAAAGGGAGGACATTGGATGCTTAGAAATTAATGGTACAACAACAACAAAATTACATTTATAGAGTGCCTTTCACGTCGGGAGGATGTCCCAAAGCATTGAACAGTCAGATGTCGAGGTCCGAGCATGGGGGAGGGGGGTGGTGTAGGGGTGAGGGAAGGCAGAGAGGTGGGAGGGCGACCAAAGGCACGGTCAAAGAGAAGCGTCTTGAGACCGGCCTTGAAGGATGCAAGGGAGGAAGCGAGGCGAAGGGACCGTGGGATGGAATTCCAGAGTGTGGGGGCAGAGAGGCTGAAAGCTTGTCACCCAGTTCTGTCCGTGACTGGTAACAGAATGTTCCCTGGGACTCGGGGGAGTGTCTGACTCCAGGATGAAACTGTCCAGGAAGCTCTCCCCATCTCGGGTGGGAAACATGGAGCAGGCCGGAGCCTGATGAGCGGAGGGAGCGGGCAGGTTGGTAGAGAGTCAGCAGGTCAGAGAATTAGGAGAGGGCAAGGCCATGGATGTCCTTAAAGGTGAAAGGTATTAAGGGACATATGGGAAAGGTTTGGATTGGCTAGAATTACATAGAACGATACAGAATCGGCCCGACTAGCCTATGTCAGTGTTTGGACTCCACCAGGACCTCCATCCCTTCTATTCCCATCTCCTATTCTCCCTCAATTTCCTTCTCCCTCATGTCTGTATCATTGAAAGTTTAAAAGCATTAAAATATCTGTCCTGATCTAATAAAATGGTAGAACAGGTTTGATGAACTGAGTGGCTTTCTTCTGTTTCTGTGTGCATAAAACAGTGTATTTTGAATGTTTATGTTATTTCAATTGTAAGTGAAATAGTTTTTATTTGTGTGTAATGTACATTCAATTACAAATCGGATAAAACCGCTAGCCTATATAACTGGAGTGACTCGTGTTGTCCTTTATGGTAATTCGCTTCACCACAAAGGAGATAGAAACATTAATCACAGAAAGTTAATGCTGATGAATGGCACTATTTTGAGAGTTTTTGGGGATATAAAAGAAATATTACCCAGACATGTTTTATTTTTGGTTCAACTAGTTAACTCAGTGCCAGAAGTAAATTAAGATATTTAATTGGATGCGGGTTGAAATTATTGCAACACTTTGTTTTCACAGGCAGCAAAGAGTCACTTAACCTATGCATAATGAGTTACTTATTATGTCTGGGAGACTAAAAAGGAGAAAAAAAATTACAGATCAAATGCACAAGAAAATGTTTAATTGAAACAAAACTTTGGGAGTGGAATTTGCTTTCTTTTTTTCAGTTAATTGTGTTAGTTAACACACCTTTTGTGACAACCATCAGATGATACATTAATTGTTCACTTTTTCAATAATAATAATCCTTGCATTTGACAGCACTTTTCACATCTTCTAGACGTCTCAAAGTGCTTCACAGAATAGACTGTAAAGTGAATTGACTGTATATTTGTGGATGAAATGCAGCAGTGTCCCACAGACAATCGTGGATTGAAATAACCAATTTATTATTGTTTTTTGAGGGATTATTATCAATTATTTTTCAACCATAAGTACATCACACTCACAGTTTTCATATCAACATGTTGGTCTAGGAAGAATACAGCAGAACCCCTTCCCCTGCCTTCATTAGGACGTGGAGTCCTGTAGCTCAGTGGTTAGAGCACTTGCTTTGCAAGCAAGACACCTGGGTTCAATTCCAGGCAGGGCGAAACCTTGGGCAAGTTTCCTTACTCCACACGCCTAATAATAATCCCTCCAAAAAACCCAAAACAATAATAAATTGGTCATTTTTCAATCTACGACTGTTTGTGGGACATTGCTGTGCGCAATTGGCTGCCGCGTTCGCCCACAAATATACAGTCAATTCACTTTACAGTATATTCTGTGAAGCGCTTTGGGACGTCCTCCCGACGTGAAAAGCGCTATATCAAATGCAAGGATTATTATTATTATTATTATTATTACAAAGTGTTCTGCAGTCTCCTCTGTGCCGTTGATCATAGACAGGACCTGAGGAGTGTTAGGATCCTCTGCAGGAGCTTCTAGAGCCTGCGCTACACAAGGTGGAGGGCTTACATGACACACACATTAACTATAACTGACAGAGACTAGCCTTGCAACACCTCTCATCCACCCCCATGCCACCAAACACAGGTACGCATGTGCATACACACACACACACTCGCACGCAGGGCACATTGCAGAAAGTAATTCATTTGCTTCATTAGTCAATGCAAAATACTATTCTACTGTGCAGTCCAGACTGCCACTGGTACAATCTAACTCTATAGCTAGCTCATCATAATGCCATGGAAGCAGTGGGCTCCTTCTGTATTCACAAAAGTGCAAGTATTGTTCATCTTGTCATTTCTTATCCTCCCCTGAAGGCAGTGACTCATGTTGATTCCACGAGTTGCTCCAGCAGACTCAGCTCACTGGAGAAAGCAGTGAAGCTTAGAAAAACTCTGAGGAATGTTGTATGAACTGCAACACACAAACCTGAGCATTGATCGGCTTTTCTATTTTGGAAATCACTGCATTATAGCAAACAGATAAACAGACAAGGTAGATCAGCAAAATAAATATAACAAAGTGTGTTACATTGTTGGAGATGACGTCCTTCAGATGAGACATTAAACCAAGGTCCCATCTGCATCATCAGCTGGATGGATGTTAGAGATCCCACAACTCAAAAAGAGAAGGGAATTCCTGGCCAACAAACCCTCAAATAAAATTGTCCATTCACTTCATGGCTATTTGTGGGACATTACTGGGCACAAATTGGCTGCCATGTTCACCAAGCAAATACACAGTCATTCCACTCTACAGTAAAATCCTGTGAAGCGCTTTGAGATATCCTGATGTGAAAGGTGCTGTAGGAAATGTTGTGGTGAAACTCTACAGGGAGCAGATGTAACTAATTAGACTTAACCAATAACAAGCAACATACCAATTAATCACTGGATTAGGTGGTAATTCTAAATTACTGCTGACCAATCGGAAACTGGTTGCATCCAGAGTGTATAAAAAGGGGATAGCTGCGCAAGCCTTACTTGAGCAGAGGGCCCAGAGTGAGCGACGTCTGGAGTGAGGCCAGAATGAGGGGCAATTGGGTGCAGAGGGGCAATTGGGTGCAGAGGGGCAATTGGGTGCAGAGGGGCAATTGGGTGCAGAGGGGCAATTGGGTGCAGAGGGGCAATTGGGTGCAGAGGGGCAATTGGGTGCAGAGGGGCAATTGGGTGCAGAGGGGCAATTGGGTGCAGAGGGGCAATTGGGTGCAGAGGGGCAATTGAGTGCAGAGGGGCAATTGGGTGTAAGGTTGTAGTATATCTTGTAACAACAATAATGTAGGGATAAAGAAAGTGAGAGGAGAGAATGGCCTGGCAGGTGATGTGTGATGAATGTGGTATGTGGGAGTTGATGGAGGGCAACCTGAGCCCGGTCGACTTCACCTGCAGCAAATGTCCGCAACTGAGGAAGATCCAGCTTAGAATAGCTGAGCTGGAGTCTCAGGTGGAGACACTGCACAGCATTAGAGATGGGGAGAGCTTCCTGGACAGTTTCATCCTGGAGTCAGATACTCCCCCGAGTCCCAGGGAACATTCTGTTACTAGTCACAGACAGAATTGGGTGACGGTTAGACAGGCAGGTAAGGGGACCTGAAAGAGAGGGGCAGAGGAACCCCAGGCTTTAACCTTGTCTGACAGGTATGAAATACATGCAACCTGTGTGGACAAGGAAGTCTGTGAGGAAGATGGGCAAACTTACCCCAACACCTCTATACAGGAAGTCACACAAAGGGGAATAGTCAGAAGGAATATAGTAGTAATTGGGGGTGAAACAGTCAGGAAGACTGACGCACTTTTCTGCAGCCGTAGCAGGGAGACAGGAAGACTCTGTTGCCTTCCTGGAGCCAGGGTGAAGGACATCACTTCCGGGCTGGAGAAAAATTTGAAGCAGGAGGGAGTGGATCCAAATGTTATGAGTCACATAGGGACCAATGATGTAGGTAGTACTGGTAGGGACGAGTTGAGGAGCAAGTTCCAAGAATTGGGAGTTAAGATAAAGAGTAGAACTTTGCAGGTATTAATAATGGGATTATTACCTGAGCCAGGGGCAAATTGGTACAGGTAAAAATAAAATTTAAAAAAATGCCTGGCTAAAAAAGTGGTGCGGAGGGCAGTGGTTTCACTTTATGGGCCACTAGGCCAGTATTGGGGGAGACAGGAGCTATCCAAAGGAATGGACTCCATCTAAACAGGCCTGGGACAAATGTCCTGGTGACATGAATAAATAGGGAGGTAGACAGGGCTTTAAACTACTGGGGGAGGTAAAATCAATCCAGTGCAATCCGTCACAAGTAAAATTAGGACTGATGACAGTGGGAGAGCAGATTAACGAGGGAAGATGAGCAAAGTGTGTCAAGTGGGGAAAAGAAGCCCAGGGATAGGGTACTGGTGAATAGGACTAATAGCCTGAAGTCAGAATTAAGGGCCCTATATCTGAATGCGCAAAGCATTCAATACAAGATAGATGAACTAACTACACAAATAGAAACAAACAGGTATGATCTAGTAGCAATCACTGAGACATGGTTACAGGGAGATCAAGGGTGGGAGCGAAATATTCCAGGGTACGTGGTGTATAGAAAAGATAGGCAATGTGATAAACGAGGAGGTGGGGTGGCCCTGCTAATAAAGGATGGGATAAAAACAGTAGAGAAGAAAGATTTTAAATCAGAAAAGCAGGAAGTAGAGTCAGTATGGGTAGAAGTATGTAACAACAAGGGGCAGAAAATGCTAGTGGGAGTAATTTATAGACCCCGAGCAGCATTCACAGTATCTCTCAAGGTATAAATGTCTTTGTACACCAATCACAGAAAGTTAGTCTGCAGGTGCAGCAAGCAATTAGGAAGGCGAACAGTATGTTAGCATTCATTATGAAAGGATTAGAGTATAAGAGTAGGGAAGTCTTGCTGCAACTGTATAGGGCCCTGGTGAGACCACACCTGGAATACTGCGTGCAGTTTTGGTCTCCTTATTTAAGGAAGGATGTACTTGCCTTGGAGGGGATGCAGCGTAGATTTACTAAGTTAGTACCAGGGATCAAGGGGATGAGTTACGAGGATAGGCTGACCAATTTGGGCTTATATTCTCTAGAATATAGAAGAATTAGAGGAGATCTTATAGAAACCTATAAGATCATTAAAAGGGCATGATATAGTCAATAGTGGGAGATTGTTTTCCCTGGTTGGAGAAACTGAAACCAGGGGTCACAATCTTAAAATCAGAGGCCAGCCCTTTCGCACTGAGTTGAGGAAGAACTTCCTCACTCAAAGGGTGGTGAATGTATGGAACTTGCTACCCCAAAGGGCTGTTGACGTTCAGTCCTTGAACATATTCAAGACTGAGACAGATATATTTCTTATTGCAAAAGGAATTAAGGGTATGGGATAAGGCGGGGTATGATATTAGCTGGAGTTAGATTAGAAGATCAGCCATGATTGAATGGTGGGGCAGGCTCGAAGGGCCGAATAGTCTACGCCTGCTCCAACATGTTATGTTATCAATCAGGAAATTAGCAGAGCATGTAACAAAGGAAAAACATTAATTGTGGGTGCTTTTAGTCTGCATAAGGTTTGGGACAACCAAATTGGGAAAAGTAAGATAGAGGAAGAACTTATAGAATGTATCAGGGATAATTATCTAGATCAGTATGCCGAGGAGCCCACCTGGGAACAGGCCATATTAGACCTTGTTTTGTGTAATGATGCAGGGCTGATCAGCAAACTGGAACTTAAGGCTCCTCGAGGGCAAAGTGATGATAATATGATGGAATTTAGCATTAAGTTAGAGAGAAGTAGTTAAGTCCGAAGCAAAGGTCTTAAATTTAAGTAGAGCCAACTTTGCTGGTATGAGAGAGGATTCATCTAAAATAAACTGGGAAATTAGACTTAAGGATTTGACAGTAGACCAGCAATGGCAGACGTTTAAGGAGCACATATTCCTTTGAGGAATAAGAATGCCACGGGAAAAGTGGTCCCACCGTGGCTAACTAGAGCAATTAGGGAAAGTATAAAGTTAAAGGAAGAAGCCTATAAAACAGTTAAGATGAGCAGTAAACCCAAGGATTGGGAGAAGTTTAGGGATCAACAAAGGAGAACCAAAAAAGTGATTAAGAGGGAGAAAATGGAATATGAGGGCAAACTAGTGAGGAACATAAAGACAGACTGCTTCATCTTAGAAGACACTGAAAACGTACCAAGAATAGAGGGGAACCAAGAAGACAATGCTAGCGAGCAACTTGGGGAAATTAATATTAGTAAAGAAATGGTTTTAGGTAAATTCTCAGCTCTTAAAACTGATAAATCCCCTGGACCTGATGGCCTACATCCTAGGGTTTTAAAAGAGGTGGCTACTGAGATAGTGGATGGCTTGTCTTTGATCTTCCAAAATTCTCTGGATTCTGGTACGGTTCCCATTGATTGGAAGATTGCAAACATAACATCACTATTTAAGAAGGGTGGGAGAGAAAAGATGGGGAACTATAGACCAGTTAGTCTGACATCAGTGGTAGGGAAAATTCTTGAGTCCTTAATTAAGGATGTCGTTATGGGATTCCTGGAAGACCATAACAAGATTAGGCAGAGTCAACATGGCTTTACAAAAGGGAAGTCATGCTTACCTAATCTTTTAGAGATTTTTTAAGATGTATCTAGCGGGTTAGATAGGGGGGAACCAGTAGACGTAGTATATTTAGATATTAAGAAGGCATTTGACAAAGTGCCACACAAAAGGCTATTGCACAAGGTTAAAGCCCACGGGATTAATGAGAACATATTAGCATGGATTGAAGAGTGGCTAACAGGTAGAAAACAGATAGTAGGGATAAACGGCATGTTAGCGTGCATTGCAAAAGGTTTAGAGTACAAGAGTAGGCTGAATAAACTAGGGCTGTATTCTCTAGAGTACAGAAGAATTAGGGGGGATCTTATTGAAACATATAAGATTCTTGAACGGCTGGATGATGTAGACACTGAGGGACTGTTTCCCCTGGTAGGAGAATCTATAACCAGGGGTCACAGTCTTAAAATTAATGGTCAGCCTTTTGGAACAAAGTTGAGGAAACATTTCTTCACTCAGAAAGCTGTAGCTGCTCAGTCCTTGAACATCTTCAAGGCTGAGACTGATGGATTTTTAAAAATAGAGGGATTAGGTGATATGGGGATAGGGCAGGTAATTAGAGTTAGGTCAGAAGATCAGCCATGATCTTTTCAAATGGCGGAGCAGGCTCGAGGGCCGAATGGCCTAGTCCTGCTCCTAATTCTTATGAAATACAAATACGGGATTTCACTTTATAATGGGAAGGTCACTGCTTTTAATGTTGGATAGACTCTTCAAGATAAGGACAAGAAAAGATAACAGGAAATGCAGGAGACAATTTTAAGTAAAAATGTGATGGGCATGTGGAACAGACTACTGGGAGAGATGTCGGAGCAAGAAACAGTGAAGAGTTTCAAGAAGAGTTTAACTATCACTTTCAATTATTAGATTTAGAGATCATTTGAGAAAGTGGATGGGTAGTTTAGATGGATTCCTGTTTAAAATAGTTACAAGTATTATTCTCTTGCTATATTAACCTCAACTTCAACATTATAAGGCATATTCTGTAACTCTGGAATATGACTTCACTTATGTTTGGGACGATTAAATTGGCAGTCACGTTATGTTTCAATGCAGTACAGTCTGTTAAATAAAGTAGTTACTTTGAAGTGTGCATGTCTGATCCTTAATATCGCCAGCTTGAGCTAACAGTTAAATGGTATTCCCAACCACTGCTGAACTCTAATTATGCTAATTTACTGTCTCTGGCTGTGTCTTTTAATTGAGTCAGTTTATGTGGGACTCACTTATGAGCCAGGATTAAGTATCACAGAATAACTTAGGACAAATCCTAGGTAATTTCTTCCACATCTGTTAAGAATTTATAGTCACTCCTGCACCTGACATAATACTCTTGACTGTGGTATTGTTTACAATCCTAATAAACCAGGAAATCTGAATATATCTGTAAGCTACTGCTTTTCTAATATCTTGTTTTTTATAAGTACTTCATCCCAAATTAAAACTCTTCTGATATTTAAATAAGACTGATTTGATCTGAGAACTGTATTTTCCTTTTTAATAAAATCGTAAAATTGCAAATATGTGTTCATTTTATCCTAAGCTTGCTGTGCACTGCCCACACAGTAATCAGTATTTCTTGAACCTGGCAGCCCAGTTAATTGTCCAATTTTTTTTTACAAAAGAGCTAACACAATATTAACAGTAGGAATGTCTGATAATGTCAGACCCTTCTCAATTGAAAACTGAACCTCAATAATTGCAAAATGAAAAAGATAAATCTGTACCACTCTCTCACATGTTCGTTTCCAAGCTTGGTTTTAAGAGGATCTCTATCTTTGTTCTTTCATTGTTCAATGGTCTCATCACTAACATAATACTTTGCTAAGTGTTCTAAATTATCTGGTACTGGAATCTAAAGCAATCCAGATTTTAACAGTAGGGTCTAAAGTAAGCGGTGGTGTGATAGCACATAGGATAACCATATTCGGATACAATGCAGTTGATTGTGGGTGATTCTGTATTTTTTTTCCTCGGATAACTAATGATGATCCTTACATTTAATGTAGCATCTTTTCACATCATCAAAACATCTCAAAGCACCTCATTGAATTTTTATTGTACATGCAGCGACTGTATATTTGTAGGCAAACTTGACAGCCAGATTGCACACACCAACATCCTATGAACAGCCAAGAAAAGAACGACCAATTTTATTTGGAGATTGTTGGCCAAATCCCTGTGAGAAATTGTTTATCTTTTTGAATAGTGCCATCAGATCTTTACTTTACTTTACACTTGAACAGGTGGATGGAACCTCATTGCATTGCTTCATCTGACAATGAAACACTACCTCCGCAGTAGCCTATGAACTCAAACTCTCCAGTAAGCTTCTGACTCAGAGGCGAGAGTACTACCAACTGAGCAAGGCACATACTGTAATTCTGGAAATGATTAAATGGATAATTAAATAATTAAGGGCATCTGGTTGCATTGGAACATAGTGACACCATAGGCTATTAACCCAATCTGCATTTTAGCCCCCACTGTATTAAAATCCAGTAGGAAGAAAATCTTGTTGCTTCTTTGGGGCATTCTGGATTAGCAAGACTTCTTTGTCGCAAGCTTTGTTGCTTGCAGATGTTCTCATTAAATAGAATTTCCATAGGACTTTGGATAGTTATGCACATTTATGTATGGTGCAAAATTCTCAGGAAAGTTGTAAAATGTAATTACAGGCTATAAATTGGCTCCAATTATGCCTCTGCTCTCAGAATGTACTCTCTGAAGGAAAAAAACAATGCTATTTGCCAGTCATAAAACATTAAAATTTCGATGTTGCAAATGGTGCCTTTTTTTTAATAGCACAACAGAGCATGATTCAAAACACTCAGAAGATTCAGTTTGTCGATGTGTCTTCAATTACTTGTTTTAATCTCCTTATGCTGCCCTTCCTTTGTCATTCAAGCAAGTCCTCCTATTACACAGGACGCAGATGACCTGTGGTAAGAGTGCTCAGTCCAGTTGGTCAGCAGCTAGTTTGCTTCTCTCCTGCTCAGCCCCCTCTCCTGCAGTGCTCCACTGACTTCCCTGTATAATTACCCCTTGCGCACTTCACAGACTGATCAGTCAGTCACCTGTGGACCTACTCAAATTCCTTATCCTGTGAGCATAAATTTGTAGAGGCACTTTAGGGTTATGCCTATCTCTCCAAAAGCAAATAGAAATATGAAAATAGCTTTACATTTACACCTTTCATGTCAATTGGATGCCTTGAAGAGCTTCACAGTATTTTTTTTTGGTCAGCCAGGTATCTGACACATGCGGAAATCCATCACCATGCTTAAGAGTATCCAAACCAAGCGGAGATTTCCATGCACCCACATATGGAAATCCCAGAGATAGATTGTTCCAATGGAATGCTCACTCTCTCCCTGGAGGGCGCATCCTGTGGAGTCCTGTAGCTCAGTGGTTAGAGCACTCACTTTGCAAGCAAGAGACCTGAGTTCAATTCCAGGCAGGGCGAAACCTTGGGCAAGTTTCCTTACTCCACACGCCTAATAATAATCCCTCCCAAACCAAAAACAATAATAAATTGGTCATTTTCAATCCATGACTGTTTGTGGGACATTGCTGTGCGCAATTGGCTGCCGCGTTCGCCCACAAATATACAGTCAATTCATTTTACAGTGTGTTCTGTGAAGCACTTTGGGACGTCCTCTCGACATGAAAAGCGCTATATCAAATGCAAAGATTATTATTATTATTATTATTATTATTATCCTGCTTACCTAATTCCGGAAAGTATCAGGCACAGGGTGGTAAGAGCCAAGGCCTGGGTACCCCAAATTGTGTGTTGGGGGACCTCTGGAGTCCAACCAGCTAAAACCGCATAGCTTTCCATTTACATTGCTGTCCAGCAAGCTTTCCCGTTGCTTGTCCAGCTCGGACCACCCTACCCGGTAGAGCTTTGGCTTGTAGGGTTAACAGGAGCTGACTGGGAGGATTCCCTGCTCCTAGTGATGGGTCTGCTCTTCCAGGTCCAGCCAATGAGCCAGGCTGGCTGTGCTATCAGCAGTGCCCTGGAATATTGCGGACCCACCTGGCTTAGGAACCAGACTACAGAGACTACCACAGAGGGGCTGGTTCAATTCTAACATTCCGTTGCCAGGCAAGGAGATCCCACTTACCTCCCCATAAAGAGGATAGTCACTAGTTAGTCATTCGACATCCAATACGTGCAGGTTTGAGCCCTCACTAGGTTGAATGGTAGGTTCAAGGAACTGCCTGCGAGCTTCCAGGTGAGCAACGCATCTCAGCATGAAATGGGTGAGAACATTGTTACATTGTCCACAGCTCGGCATACATCCCTTCCCATTGAGCGATGGTTCCACCAATTAGAGGTGCAGAGTTTAAGCAGCAGATGCTGGCCTCTCTGCAGGCCAACCAAGGTGGGTTTCAAATGTTAATAATAATAATAACATTGGACATATGAAGGATGTTCATAAACTCAGATTTCAGGTAATGCCTTCCAGCAGCTGTCACCACAAGCCTCAGAGTTTCCTCATCAGCTATCTGGTGGGCATCTGCCTTCAGCGTCTTGGGCAGACCTTTACAGGACAGCTTGTGACATGTTAGCCACCTTGAGGTCCAAGTCTAATGCTGCGTACTAGGCTTATTCAGCACCAGTTGCTCAATCCGGGTCCTCATGTGAGGGGTCTTGGAAATAGACGTGTCCACTGTGAAGCCGCCTCCGACTCAGGGTGATTAGCAACAGGTCAGTGTAGACTGGAGCCCTCCCTTGCTGTAGCCACTTCTCGTGTTTGCCACAAATCCACCTCACTGCTTGATCCTGGATTTTGCCGATGGGGTTGGCGGAAGCCTCTCTGCTGATCCCCAGGAGCTCAGATCCATAAAGGAGGACTGTTTTGCACACATGTCTTACATGCCACACGCTTTACCTGTATTATGACCTTCTGTCCTTGAAGTGGGATGAGCATGACCAGAGTGTCCTTCACCGCTTCTCAGCATGGACAGTGTCCATGCGTGGACAGCGTGGACAGGACAGTGTCCATGCTGAAGTTTATACCACAAAGTATAGTTAGTCACTATGCATTTTGTAGGTGAATACAGCAGTCAATTTGCTACTAAAGAACTTACAAAAAGGCAGCTTCAAAATTAAGATGGCTTAATAAGGTGCTATATAAAATACAATTATTATCAAGTAATTATATTTATATTATGTTATATATCTTGTATTGTACAAATATATTTTTATATTATTAAATGTGTAAATATTTAATATGTTTTGTAGATAAAAAATAAATACAACTTATATTTATATTGTTATTTCATTTAAGAATTTGCCAAATGTTGGAACTCTCAAATCCTTCATAAATAGAGTAAGTCCAGATCCAGGGGACATTTCTATGCCTATATCTGTTTTTTTCTAAAGAGATCAAATTTATTGAACTCAAGGGTAAATACTCTGAACCATCTTCAGGATACGTGTACTTAAATAAAATTATGAACAGCAACAAAGAACAGCTATATAAATAATAATGAGTCAATAAATTGAATGCCTGAATTGTTAATTGAAAGTGCTGCTTTGTATTAGAGCTCTCTTTTATTCCCAATGGATCGAGTAATTTTGCAGGGTTCTATTCAGTGCACTTCTCTCCAGAGTTCAGTAATCATTTTATTATTATTCCTCGGGATTCAAGCTTGCAGGATCTTCAGCCAGCTGAGGAACGAGTATCAAAAAGTAAAGAGCTCCAACAATTACTCTGTATGATTGCAATGATAAAAGGAAACTCTTGAGTATTTACAACATAAATTTAAAATGTGAAATAAAAATGAATAGTCTCTATTTGCATTTATAGGGACTTTTATTGTATAATGCCATAGCTTTAAGTGCAAATAACAAGACTGGAAAATGTGTTTCACTATGGTGAGAAGTGTTCAAAACATATTCTAAAAAAATATTTTCTGATATGGATTGCAAATGAATAGAACCCAACAAAGCACTCGATCATATGACAATGAAAAAGACTCAGGTGGTCAGGCTAGAAAGGTGTGAAGACACTTCTTCCATTATGGCAAAGGTTACTCAACACAAATGTTTTGTCAAGATAATTTTGCTCTTTGATATGGTCCAGTATTTTTCTATGCAGCTATTCTTCATGCATGAGCCTAAACAGTGACAGCTAACAAACAATGTGGCCCAGGGGTATCTGAGCCAAGCCTGAATCCTGATCCTGTTATCATATGTGTGTACTTTGCAGCAAATGTCACTGCATAGCAGTCAGGATCCCTAACTTCTCAATGTTCCAAGCCCAGGGAAATTGAATTTAATTGTAGCACTCGTTCGTACACAGGTTGTAGCTGAGACCATATAACTTTGCATCCACCACATCAGAAACCTGGGACCACCTTTTGTCTATAAAGCTCAGTTCCACACTGCTAACCCCATATCAACCTGTCCATTCACTCCACTCAACAGGCTCTGGCCTGCTGCACATCCCCGTCTGTCCTGCCCTATCATCAGTCGTGGGCCTTCAGCCTCTCTGCCCCCACCTTTCAAACTCCATCCCACATTCCCTTTGCCTTGTTCCCTCCCTTGCCTCTTTCAAGGCACATCTCAAGACCCTTCTCTTCGACTGTGCCTTCAGCCACCCTCCTACCCCTAGCCTTCCTGATCTCCAACCCCCCCCCCACCCCCCCCCGATCCCAACCCCATGCTCGGGTTCATATCCCTATGCCAGCATCTTGGGAGGTCCTCCTTATGTGTAAGGCACTATACAAATGTAATTTGTTATTATTGTTCATTATTTAGTATGTTAAAAAGAACTTGCAATTTGAACTTGCATTTCCTCTCCAAGCTGCAACAGTGAGTTGTTGTCTCCAGCTTTACTTCTTCCTCTCCCAACTCACAGCACCAACAATGTTCAGAGTTACCAATGACACTCTCTCTTCAATTAGCGCTCCTGTCACCTCTTTGTCCTCCTTGACCTTTCTACAGGGCCATTTCCATTTGTAGGTGATATACATGTGTGGAATTCTCAGTTTAGTTTGGATATTGGTGGGTTTTCTGTATGTGACACCTGGCTGACTAAATAAAAAGTAGGATCTTTAATGTCTGCTTGAACAATTAAGCTGAAGACAGCATCTCTGGCAAAGCAGCACTGCCCGAGTACTACACTGGATTGTCAGCCTATGTTGTGCACTTTGCTGTTATTGCAATTGCTGTCAAATGCCCCATTTCTGGGATTTGATAACATATGTACTATTACATATGTTATCACCCCCCCAGGGTGCAAAGGTATCACTGGTAATGAATAAGAGCTCAGTTCGTCAAGGCATCAAAACTTGCACAAGCCATATTTGCTTCAGAAGAGAGTAGGTGTAAGTTGACCTTGAGGAATACAAGCTCTTTAATGCACTCTGGATGCTGGATGGAATGTGAGATAGCACAATATTGCCTCTTATGCTAAATATTTTTAGAGGTTGTAATAGTGATAAATCATTCCTGGTTACTCGACTACTACTCAAGCAAGCTGAGGCAGGATTTCCTCTTAGATTTCCAGAATTTCTAAATAAAAATTCAAAAGTAGCAGTGGTCTTTTATGCACAGAAAGCTTCAGGAAGTTAACTTCTTCACTCATTTGTATTTTACTGGTCACGGTAACGTAGCTTCCAGCAAAATCCAGTTAACATCAACTTTGCCTGTTATTCAGCAAACATGAGTAAAAGGGGTCAAATTTAGCACAGAATCAAAAGAAATGGAAAGTGCTAATGGTGATCTCTTAAATTTGCACTATAGGCAAGATGACTGGTTATAATAATCCTTGCATTTGATATAATGCCTTATCATGTCTTTGAGACATCTCAAAGCGCGTCACAGAATATACTGTAAAGTGAATTGACTGTATATTTTGTGGACAAAACGCGGCAGCCAATTGCGCACAGGAGTGTCCCACAAACAGTTATAGATTCTACACAGGTATGGGAACAGTATAAAATCAGTGAGATCTGTGCAACAAAGATTACAAAGATTACAAACCTGGATAAGTTATTTTAATAATAAGATTGTTGACCATATCCTGGAAGAAGCTCTTTTGCCCAGTACTCCAGATCAGTATTTATGCCTTTCTGTATCACGCACATTGCTATATAAAGGTCGAAAAGTTAATTTTGAGCTTGATTGTCTCGGGGTTCTGAACCACACAAAGACTCAGAAATTTCAGAGTCAACAATTTGATTTAAATTAAATACAAATAAATGAAATTAAAATATAGTGACAATTTGCGTCAACACAGGCAATGCTTGAAGGCTGTGCCACGTAGCGTGAATAGTTCAAAATGAATTTGCTATCCATCTGATGCTTAAAACACGGCCAACCTTTGTAATTTATTGCTCTAGTTCTGCAGCACACTCTGCAAGTTGATGCTGATTTTAAGGAGATCAACAATATACACTGAATTCAATGCATCCAACCATGCGTGAAAATGGTTAGCTCCCCCTACTTTTAAGTGCTCTGAGATGCTACTCTACATGGAGGGTGCTATATAAGTGCAAGTTGTTGTTGTACCTTATGTGTACAACGTAAGTTTTTGAGCTACGCCTGCGACCTCATAACCCCATATCAGCTTGTCCACTCCCTCCGCTCGGTGGCCTGCTTCTGGTCCCCTGCACATTCCACCCCACCATTGGAGGTCGGGCATTTAGCATCTCTGCCCCCACATTCTGGAACTCTATCCTGCAATCCCTCTGCCCCACCACCTCCCTTGCCTCCTTCAAGTCCCATCTGAAGACTTTTCTCTTCAATCGAGCCTCCGGTCACCCTTCCACTCTTACCCCCACTGCCCTCCTCCCCTTCTGACCCCAACTCCCAACTCGGGTCCAAAACCCCTTGATTGGCCAGCAGGTGTCGTTTTAGATAGTCGTCAAAACTGTGATAAGTGAGACATTCATTTATTGAGATGTTTAAGAATAGTGTCAGCATTTTGATCTGGAAGTTCAGTGAGATCTAAAACCATGTTTTTTTTAAATCACTTTCACATTTAAGGTACACAAGTACTGCTGATTTGCCACTCAAGTACTGCTGATTTGCCACTCAATTGTACTCATTAATAAGTACAATAAGCTTACTATTTAGTCTTTCAATATGTTTGCAAATTTTCTTCCTCATTTCAGAAGCAAATGTGGTTGATTATTTCCAAAGCTTTGTATCTGGAGTGCAGCTGAAATCCTACATTAATTCCATTTTTGTTTTGAAGTTCCAACAAACCAAAATGATCTGAAAGAGGTCTGTCATTTTGAATTGAGTAGTATACAGAACAGTACATTGTACAAGTGGACGTTAAATTCAAGTTGTCACACAAACTTTGTGAGTTTGTTCTTTCCAGTTTTTAATGTTATGTGTGCCATAGCATGAGCTCTTGACTGTTTGTGTTCCACGATATTCTTTCGAAGTGATTTTAACTGAGCACTCCGGTTTGACGTACTGAATGTAACATTTGTTTGACAGGCCCATTCCCTTTTAAAAACACAAAGATCCACAGCACTGGAACAAACGTTGCAGCCAAGTCTTTCACATCTGCTGTCAATCCATTCATCGTCCTCAAAAGACAAAATACTGCAGATGCCTGGAAATCTGAAATAATAACAGCAATCTGAAATAAAAACGCAGCAAGTCAGGCAGCATCCAGGGAGAAAGGAAAATGAGTTAACGTTTCAGGTCGATGACCTTTCATCAGAACTTTCGTCTTTCCACTGCGTGTTCCCAGCGACTTTTGCTCTACATTTCCTCTGCCCAAATATCAAGCCGTGGGCATGGTGAACTTGAATCAGGCTGTGGGCATGTTGATACCGATGTAGGGAACAAATGAAGACACTTCACTTCTAAATAAGTCTTTATCTGCATTTGGGTATTGCTGGACTGAGGATCTTAGGAACATAGGAATGTAGGAACAGGTAGGCCATTCAGCCCTTTGAGTCTGTTCCACCATTCAATTAGATCATTGTTGATCTGTACCTCAACTAATCCTGTTGATTCCAATTTCCTGCTTTCTCCCCATATCCCTCAGTGTCGTCTGCAAACTCAGATATAAAAGTTTCTATTCCTTCAGCCAAGTCATTTATATATATATATATATATATGGCGAAAAGCAGAGGTCGCAGTACAGACCCCTGGGGGACACCACTTGTCAAGTCCTGCCAATCAGAGACCATTCCCTTTATCCCTTCTCTCTGTTTCCTGCCAACCAATTACCAAGCCACGTCACAAGGTTACCTCTGATTCCATGAGCTTCCATTTTTGCTGATAATCTTTTGTGCAGAACCTTATCAAGTGCTGTTCTCTGTCATCTTCTGCACACTCTTTCTTGAAAAAAGTTGTTTACCCTTTTGCTTAGTTGCCATTGTTTTGCAATGATATATTGAACCGCAGCAGTTGAATCCAGCTACGAACACACCACTTAATAATAATAATAATTATAATTCTTGCATTTGATATAACACCTTATCATGTCATTGATACGTCTCAAAGTGCTTTACAGAGTATATTGTAAACTGGATTGACGGCATATTGTGGGTGAAATGTGGCAGCTAATTACACGCAGCAATTTTATCAATATTAAATGCAGAAGACCTCACATATTATTCCAGAGTCAGATATTGTCACAATAGCCGACTCTCTGGAGCCATGACTGATGTCTTCCGCTTTTTGCGTCATGATGCCACTGACCATAGCAGCATCATGACCTAAAATGCTCCTCAATCATCAACACAGATTTTTATTTCTGTAGTGTCTGGATTTCAGGTGCTGAAACTAAGCTCTGGATCGCTCCATCAGGACTACACTTCTGGGACCCTTTCCTCTGCAATTCTTTCTCAAAATCCCGTCACTTTGGCACTTCCTTTTCTACTTCTAAATTCCACTTGAAGCCTGGCCTCTTGGGTGGGCTTTCAGCCATCTCTCCTCCAACCCTGTCAATCCCCCAGCTCCCTCTCAACTTGGACTCCTGACCCGTTTTTGTAAAACACTTTGAGATATTCTCCAAACATGAAAGGTGCTGCTGTTAGTAAGAGTTCTGCTGTATGAATAACCCTGGTTATGCAAGTGGAAAATCATCCTACTTCTTTCAACAATTTGCAGTGAACCAAGTTTACGAAGTAAAACTATCACTGTATTTAACCTAAGGACTATTGTACTAACTTAGTGAGCTCTAATAAGCATAAGAATGCCAAATGTTCCCCTAACAAATGTGTGAATTAAAAAACAATGTTCAAAATTATTTTATCTATTTAAGTGAATGTTTTTCACCCTGGATTAATACAAAACTCATCAGAGCTTGATCCTGGCCATTCACAGCTTTCCAGCACTGAGAGTCTTTAATGTTCCAAATTAAATGCTAATGATCCACAGGCTCATTAAAACGCTCATCAAAATACTCTACAATAAACAGAAGACAATGCCAGAAGGAAGTAGGGCGAAATCTGAGCTCACAGAAAGCTAGTTGCATATGGCCAGCAAGTAATTTTCATGCGATAACATTAAGCTTTTTAGGAATCCTATTCACAGCCTGCCATATGGTCCACTAAAATAATAATAATAATAATCCTTGCATTTGATATAGCGCCTTATCACATCTTCAAGGCCTCTCAAAGTGCTTCACAGAATACACTGTAAAGTGAATTGACTGTATATTTTGTGGGTGAACCGCAGAGTGGGAGGGACTGCGGCATGGAGTTTCAGAGGGTGAGGGCAGAACGGCTGAAGGCCTGCCCATCAATGGTGGAGCGAGTAAGGCGGGCGACGTGACGCAGGCTGGAGTCCGCTGAGCGAAGGGAGTGGGCAGGTTGGTAGGGAGTTAGAAGGTTGCAGCGGTGGGAGGAGCAAGCCCATGGAAGGCTTCGAAGGTGAGGATCAGGATCTTGAACTGTATCCTCTGTGTGATGGAAGCCAGTGGAGTTGGGCAAGGATGGGGATGATAGTGTCATGGAGCCGGGTGCGGGAGAGGACACAGACTGCAGGGTTCTGGATCATCTGCAGCCTATGGAGGGAGGAGTTGGGGAGGCTGACAAGCAGGGAATTTGCATAGTCGAGCTTGGATGTTATGAATGCATGTATGAGGGTCTTGGCAGACGGCAGTGTCAGACAGTGGTGGAGGTGGGCGATGTTGTGGAGGTGGGAGAGGGCAGAGCGGGTCATGGCAAGGATGTGGGGTAGAAAGGACAGGTGAGGGTCAAACAAGGTGGCAAGGTTCAGGACTGGCTCAATGAGGTGGAGTGTGCCTCCTTGGATGGTGATGCTGTCAGTGCCTGAGGTGTGGAGCCAATCAGAAGGGCCTCGGTCTTGTTGATGTTCAACTATAGAAAGTTAGCTCTCATCCAGGACTTGATGTCTGTCAGGACAGCAGTGGTCGTGAAGTTGAGGGTGGAGACAGAGATAAAGTTGAGTGTCATCTGCATACATGTGAAAGTTGACCCCATGTCTGTGGATGATGTCACCAAGAGGAGCATATAGATATTGAAGATGAGGGTACTAAGGATAGAGCTCTGAGGAAAAGGGGGCTAGAGGAGAAACCGTTTGTGGAGATAAAGTGGAGATGGTGTGAAAGGTAGGATCTGATCCATTCAAAGACAGAACCATGAAGGTTGAGGTGAGAGGAGAGGCGGTGGAGGAGGATAGAGTGGTCAAGAGTATTAAAGGCAGTGGAGGTCAAGGAGGATGAGGAGGCAGAGGGAGCCTTGGTCGCAGATGGGCAAAATGTCATTTGCCACTTTGACCAAAGCTGTTTCTGTGCTGTGGACAGCAAGGAAATCCAATTGGAGGGGTTCATGAAGGGAATGGCAGGAGAAGAAGGACCGAAGCTGGGAAGCAACGACATTCCAGGACTTTGGAAAGGAAAGGGAGGTTGGAGATGGGGTGCTAATTTGAAAACAGGGATGGATTCAGGGATGGGTTCAGGAAGGGTTTTTTAAGGATAGGAGTGATGACGGGCGTTTTTAAAGGGGTTGGGAATGGTGCCAGTGGACAGGGAGTGGTTTATGATGTCTATGAGTAGAGGGGCAAATAGGTGGAGATGAGAGGTAAGGAAAGGGGTAGGGATAGGGTCAAGGGAGCAGGTTGTTAGTTTCATGTGGCTTATAGTAGTGGTGAGAGAAGAGGTGGAGACAGGTTTGAAGGTGTGGTGGAAGCAATGGGTTGGGGCCGGGGTGGAAGGGGGAGATGGGGAGGGGTGGTAGATGGAAGAGGCAGCTGAGCAGATCTCCTCGACTTTAGTTTTGAGGAAGTTCAACATCACCTCACAGTTGACGTTGAAGGAGAGAGTGGGGTAGGCATGAGAGGGTGGGCATAGAAGCCGGTTGGTGATGGAGAAGAGGAGCCTGGGATTGTCTTAGCCTCCAAGATTGTCTTGGAGTAGAAGAACGATTTAGCGGAGGCGAGGGCAGAGTGGTAAGTTTTGATAAGGTCCAGCCAGATCTGCCGATGAACCGTTAAATTAGATTTGAACCAGATGAGTTCAGCGGCACATACCTGTGCCTTGAGGGAGCAGAAATGGCTGGTGTACCAGGGTGACTTCCGTGAGTAGGAGGCAGTTCAGGAAATGAGATTAGCAAGGGAGTCGAGAGTGGTGGAGAATGACCGCAGAGAATAGGCCATTGCAGGAGGCATCCCAGAGTGAGAGGAGTTCAGATGACTCTTAAGTAGTGGAGACGGTGGTGGGGGAGAGATTTTTTTCCAGGGGCGGTAGGAAATGGAGGTGGGTTGGGTGTTGGTGGGGAGAGGGATTGAGAAGTTAAGGGAGATGAAGTAATGGTCCGAGGAAGAGAGACACACTCACATAAAGACACTCACAGATACATAGAGAAACATACACAGACAATCACAACAGTGGGACCTCCGAGTGGAGTGAAGCCCATTTCCCACATCCTCTGCACCGCGCATGCGTTTCCAGAGCCATTCCACCCACAGTTGTGCGGGTAAACAGCATGAGAGGCCCAGGGCCAGAAACTACATTTTTTAACAAGTTTATAACGGAGGGCGCTGTTTATAATGGATTCCGTGGAAAAATGGCAGCTGCACTTTTCTATTGGCCCACCTCTGAACCCAAGCTTGTTTTGAACCTAGAACGGTAGGATAAAGTTTCTCTCGCTATGCAAGCTGTAAAAGTCTCATGTTCAGTTATTATGAACAGTCAGTGTTGTTCCAATTGGGCACAAGTCCATGTTACAAACTGCCCATAATTTAGAACAAATTGGCAATATCAGTCAAAGAGGACATAAGGGCAGCTGTTGCAGAAAATAGGAAAATAGCATTGGTTTATTAAGAGATACTTTCTAAGGCTATGCTGACACTATTAAGCATAGCAAACCTTACTCTACATCTAATCCATGCCATGGGTGTCAAACAGTGTTCTATTTCTCACTACTGATGTCAGCATACTTTATAAAGTTACTAAAAAGCTTGTGAAGTTTAAATTGTATTTAAAAACTAAGTAACTGCAATGTTATTATTGGAAAATATTATTTAAACCTTTTTTTCTTGACTTGCCTATTTTCTCCTATTATTTTTCTTCCTTACCTACCCAGGACACACGCATAAGCCCGTTGCCATGCATAAGAGTATCAAAACCAGACTGAGAGTTCTATGAATACATGCATTGGTGGCCTACAAATACAAAAATAATTTTGATAATTTTTAGCATGGTAATGGTTTTCACATGTATCAAATACCCAAATGACCAAAACAAAAACCTCTAGCAGATGTTTCCGCATGGCGATCAGGGTAGGATTGTTGGATAATTTCATGCTCCCTAAATTGGATAAATTGAATAAACTCATTGAGCTATCAAAGAAACTTATACCCTAACAGCTAGATAGTTGAATAAAGATTGTTGCAAAGTCAGGAGGTTGAAAATCTATTCCTTAGAATTGTTCAACCATCTTACAGGGCATCTTTAGAAGTCAATCAGTTTGCTTACGATTAAGAGTCTCCCAATCAGATTCATATTGTTCATGGAGCACACACACATTTTTTCAGGCAGGCCCTAGTTTCACCCACAAAACTTTGCAGTATATTCTGTGAAGTGCTTTGAGACATCTAGAAGATGTCTCAAATGAAAGGATTGTTATACTATATTACTATTTTTTACTTTTACCAATGAGAGAAATATTAACCGTACCGTCTGGATGAGAACCCTATTAAAAGTGTATATATTGTAGATGGTAGCAGTTCGTTTAATTAACTGCATGCAGATTTCAATTAGTATTCTGGAGATACGCAGGCATCACATGCCAAAAGTCCACTGAAGGAGTCCTGTGAGAAGGCTGATCACATTTACCTTCAACAAAGGAATAGAACAGTGAGGAGAAGGTGGTGGGGAAGACAACCATCAACAGCTAGAACTGTCAGTAACTAATAGGACAGTGGCTGAGTGCTGATCTGATTAAAGAATCAATTCTGAGATCCATCCGCAAAGCTTTGTATAGCTGCAGAAGACTTATCTAATGCAGCTGACAATTGGGTTCAATTTGCAGAAAGCATTAATTAATAATAACAATAATAATAATAATGCTTGCATTTGATAGGATGCATACTACCTACCTAATTCTGGAGTCAGCATAGGTTTGCAATAGCCTCATTGGGACCATTGAGGTCAGTGGCAGACTGGATCCCTGAAAGGGTTTGAGATTGTCATGTAAAATGAGGGCACCAATTCCGGGGGGGGGGGGGGGGTGGAAGTGGGTGGCGCCAATTTGTGGGTGGGAGGAAGCTTATATGTGGGGGTATCAAAAACATAAAACATCCACTTGTTTCAAAACTTTGTTGGGCTTTGAATACGATTTCCTATATACCCCGTCCACCCCTGATTGGGGTACTGCTGGTGTTTAACCAACTAAAACTGCCCAACTTGCCATTGATAGCACTGAAAGGCAAGCTTTCTCGCTGCTTGTCCAGTTAGGACCATCCTAGCCATTAATGCTTCGGCTTCTGGCTTAACAGATTAGTTTGAGAAACAAAGCTTCTCATTAATGTTCTTACTCATTCTAGTTTTTTTTTCATGGAATTTTACGGCACAGAAGGAAGCCATTCGGCCCATCGAGTCTGTGTCGGCTCTTTGACAGAGCAAGTCACTTTCACTAACCCCAATCACCAGCTTTCTCCCCGTAATCCTGCAAACCAGTCCTCCCCAGATACCTATCCAGTTCTCTCTTAAAAGCTGTTATCAAATCGGACTTCACCACCCTTTCAGGCAGATCATTCCAAATTCGAACAACTCGCTGAGTGTAAAAATTTCTTCTAACCTCCCCTCCGCTTCTTTTGGTAGATATCTTAAGACTGTGACCACGGGTCACAGACACACTTACCAGCGGAAACAGCTTTTCCTTATCTAGCCTGTCGAAACCTTTCATGATCTTGAAGACCTCTATCAGGTCCCCGCGTAACCTTCTCTGCTCTAATGGGAAAAGTCCTAACTTCTCCAGCCTGTCCTCATAGCTAAGGTTCCCCATTCCTGGTATCATTCCCGTGAATCTCCTCTGCACCCTTTCCAGTGCCATAATGTCCTTCCTGAAGTAAGGTGCTCAGAACTGGACACAGTCCTTCAGCTGAGGCCTAACCAGTGTTTTGTATAGATTAACCATAACTTCCCTACTCTTATACTCTATGCCCCTACTAATAAAGCTCAGTACACCAAATGCCTTTTTTACTGCCTTATCTACCTGCCCCGCTACCTTTAATGATTCGCATACTTGAACACCCAGATCTCTCTGTACATTCACCCCCTTAAGATTGAGTTACCAAGTCTATATTGCCTCCTATCATTTTTCCTACCTAAGTGTATCACCTCACACTTATCCACATTGAAATCCATCTGCCACATGTCAGCCCATTCCACCATTCTGTGTATGTCTGCTTGCAGTTGGTTACAGTCCTCCTCACTATTTACGAGTTCATTGCATAAAAACAATATTTCAGTAACCAAATTACTTTTTTTCTACCAGAATTATGACAGCATGACATTTTCAAAACAAAACTCTTTCCAATGTTTGGACAACAACAAACTTGCATTTATAAAGTGACCTTCACCTAGGAGTCCTGTAGCTCAGTGGTTAGAGCACCCATGTCGCAAGCGAGAGACCTGGGTTTGATTCCGGCAGGGCAAAACATTTCCTTACTCCGCACACCTCTGCTTATTAAGGAGGAAGTAGGATCCCGGTTGTTAGTTGATTGCTGGATCACTTTTCTGGGGGTAATAATTCTTTCAAAAAAAATTATAATAATAAATTGGTCACTTCAATCCACGACTGCTTGTGGGATACTACTGTGTACAAATGGCTACCGCATATTTCCCACAGAATATACAGTCAATTCATTTTACAGTATTTTCTGTGGAGTGCTTTGAAATGTCTTGAAGATTTGATAATGCGCTATATCAAATGCAAGGATTATTAGTAGTAGTTGCTGTGCCCTAACACAAATGGATGCTTAGCCACTTGCAAAGGCTACTGTTCATTAAGATTCTAATATAGATCCACACTGACTTGCTATGAGATCAACAGTGGTACCTATGACATTGTGTGGAACACAGCTTGGTGACCGAGGGAGCCTGTCTGTTTCATTTAGAAAATATCTGATTAAACTGCATTTTATGCACCTTATGCTGAAGAGTGAATAAACCATCTGGAGCACTTGATTCTGTGTGTTTGGTGATTTGCCTTGTTTAAAATTCACTGGAGTCAATCAATGTCAAATGTTTATATAGGCGACCATTACAATAGTAGTACTGTAAGATGACTTGGTGTGGACATGGTGAGGACACAGGACGAGTCCCAAGGAATATCGTCTTTCAGACTCATCTGGGCTGTCTCATCCCAACCTGAATTACGCATCGTGGATATTATTGAGCTAGTAACTGCCTCATGTATCGTGATAATGATGGGGTGACATTCTCCAATCTGGTATTTGTGGTTCTGAGTGCATTTACCTTCAGTTAGATCTCTAGGTTCTGTGAAAAAGTGAAAAGAATTTAAGTGAGTGGATGAGGAGTTATCTCATGTGATTTCACTTCTGGGTCAGTAATCCAGAGTGGTTAATTAGGCATACGTATACTCTCTAAATAAATGTGGCCGGTGTATTGATAGTATGATCAATTATGTTGTAGTGATTTAATGAATTAAGTTAAGTCAGGGTTGAGTTATCAGGAGTTTACAGTGTATGGCACTGTTCACATCAGTAGGCTGTCTCTAATTTGTTCACTCAACCCACAACTGTTTGTGGGATACTGCTGTGCACAATTGGCTACTGCGTTTCACCCACAAAATACAGTATACCATCAATTCTCTTTACACTGTATTTTATGAAGCGCTTTGAGGCATCTCGAAGATGTGAAAAGACGCTATATCAAATGCAAGGATTATTATTATAACCTCCGGGAGTGCTGAACATTTCGCTAGGAGAAGCGAGCAGCGCTTTGTTAATAATTCGACAGGCGGTGATAAGAGTATAGAGTTTATTCCACTAATATCAAATATGTATATAAGACAAATGGTGAAGTTCAACAATCTGCATTCAAACCATATGACCATATAACAACACAATAGTCCGCAACATACAACAACAACAACAAGATTCCATTTATTGAGCGCCTTTCACGTCAGGAGGACGTCCCAAGGCGCTGTACAGTTGGGTCAGGACCCGAGCAGGGGGGAAATGGTCAGGGTGAGGGGAGGGAAGGGAGGGAGCGAGGAGGGGGTAGAGAGTCGAGAGGGGAGCTGAAGGCACGGTCAAAGAGAAAGGTCTTGAAACCAGCCTTGAAGGAGGAAAGGGAGGAGGCGGCGAAGGCACTGGGGGATAGAGTTCCAGAGCCTAGGGGCTGAGAGTCTGAAGGCCCGGCCACCGATGGTAGGGCGGTTGGGGCGGGGGATGTGGAGCAGACCGGAGCCAGAGGAACGAAGGGTACGGGCAGGTAGGTAGGGGGATAGTAGGTCAGAGAGGTAGGAGGGAGCAAGGCCGTGAATGGCCTTGTAGGTGAGGGTGAGGATCTTGAATTCGATCCTCTGGGGGATGGGGAGCCAGTGGAGGCGAGCGAGGGTGGGAGTGATGTGGTCGCGAAGCCTGGTGCGGGACAGTACACAAGCTGCAGAGTTCTGAATGACCTTCAGCTTGTGGAGGGAGGTGCCGGGAAGGCCGGCGAGGAGAGAGTTCCCATAGTCCAGCCTTGACACAATGACACGGATACACAAATCAAATAATAATAATAATTCTTGCATTTGATATAGCGCTTTTCACATCTTCTCGATGTCTCAAAGCGCTTCACATAATAGACTGTAAAATGAATTGACCGTGTATTTGTGGGCGAAACGCAGCAGCCAATTGCACACTGCAGTGTCCCACAAACAGTCGAGGATTGAAATGACCAATTTATTATTGTTTTTGTTTTTGGAGGGATTATTATTAGGCATCTGGAGTAAGGAAACTTGCCCAAGGTTTCGCCCTGCCTGGAATTGAACCCAGGTGTCTCGCTTGCAAGGCAAGTGCTCTAACCACTGAGCTACAGGACTCCACAAATAATAGAGAAACAACAAGATGCACTCAGGAATTGCTCAGTACTCCAGACAATAAGCCCGAGAATGCACCTCAACATACACAGCAGAGATCAGCCCCTGGAAATAATAATAATAATAATAATCCTTGCATTTGATATGGCGCTTTTCACGTCGGAAGGACGTCCCAAAGCGCTTCACAGAACACACTGTAAAGTGAATTGACTGTATATTTGTGGGCGAACACGGCAGCCAATTGCGCACAGCAATGTCCCACAACAGTCGTAGATTGAAAATGACCATTTTATTATTGTTTTTGGTTTTGGAGGTATTATTATTAGGCGTTTGGAGTAAGGAAACTTGCCCAAGGTTTCGCCCTGCCTGGAATTGAACTCAGATCTCTCGCTTGCAAAGCGAGTGCTCTAACCACTGAGCTACAGGACTCCACATGGAGAGGGGAGCTGGAATCCTCTCTTTCGAATTTCTGTAATAAAGTTGTCATTCAACAGAATGGAATTTAATGGATAAAGTACAAATCTAAGTAAGCTATTTTCTCTGAGCGAGTTTTAATAAAATAATAATAATCATCCACACAGTGTCATAGGTACCACTGTTGATCTCAAAGCAAGTCAGTGTGGATCTATATTAGAATCTTAATGAACAGTAGCCTTTGCAAGTGGCTAAGCATCCATTTGTGTTAGGGCACAGCAACTACTACTAATAATCCTTGCATTTGATATAGCGCGTTATCAAATCTTCAAGACATTTCAAAGTACTCCACAGAAAATACTGTAAAATGAATTAACCGTATATTCTGTGGGAATATGCGGCAGCCATTTGTACACAGTAGTATCCCACAAGCAGTCGTGGATTGAAGTGACCAATTTATTATTATAATTTTTTTCTCCCTCAGAACCTCGACACAACGAATCTATAAAAACAATACTTAATCACAGAACTATCACACAGAATCACAGAGAGTGGCTCATGTAAACTCAACAGAAACAATCAGCTCTTAGCCCAGCACCTCACTCGTGCTGCCTAACCTGACTTCTGCATTTCAAACAGACCAACCACTACTACTGTTATTATTTCGATGCCTAGCAGACAGAACTGAAAACATTACCCACTACTCCTCTTTCACTTTTGATAGTCACTTTCTTACTGGAGGTAAATTCCCTCACCCCTGTACATATACATAGATACAGCGAATCAATATCGATTCCACTGGGAGGTGTGCTGACCCTCTACACAACTCCCAACTCTTTCAAAGTTACATCTTTCTTTTATGTGGTTCGAACTCCACCCCCCTGGTCACAGAGATAGCCCCCACCCTTCGCAGGCTGCTTTGCACAGAGAGAGATATGGACAAGTTCTGGGTAGCCTTCCACAGTCTGCTTGTTTCTCAGCCTTGAGATAGGCAGCTGTCTGAGGCTGCAGCCTTTTCTTTCTGTGGCCCATTGTTCTAACATCAATGCTCAAGGACCCGATTGCTCATTATCTCAGAGGAGTGAACATCTTCCCAGGAAAATATGAAACGTAATCAGAAGCTGACCTCAGCCCGTCCAGCAAAGCTACTTTTTAACCATTTAACTATTAAAGCTTCTGGAACATTTTGGTTGTTGTTTGAAATATACCAAGGCACCCTGAGGTGATAGTCAGTATATTTCAAAAGTTTCAATCGTACAATGAAATCCAGCACACGAGAGGTCAGGTCTTTCCCAACTAGTGTGAGCTTAGCGATCATCTTGAAGAGGCGGTTTATGGTTGCTGGGACATCAATGTGTGCCAACCTGGGGGCAGATGTGACCGTATTCTCAAAAAGTAAAGTCATTTCAATAAAACATTGGTTGCAAACCAGATGAAGAATTTGCAGAGAGAGAGAGGGAGACATTTTTCCCCAAAGTGTAACAGGTGTGCTAATTTTAGAAGACTCTCAACAGTGCTGAGAAGAAAGTCATGCGGCAGCTATTAATTCCCATGCAAATTGCATCGTAATGTTACAAGGTTCTGTGGGAAGCCTTGGCACAGACTTTGCCCCTGTTCACCGCCCAGGTCGCTGCCAGGAGCTTTTGTCGGCTTGATGCAGATGCAGCAACTTTTGTGACCCTTTGGCTCCTCGTTATCTTGAGCCTTTGCTCCTCTACTGTGCTCCTGCCTGGAGCGACTTCAGGGCATTTCACGAAGGGGATGTTCTGTCATTACAGAGACCTTAAATACTTCTTAATCTCTGAAGGGATTTGGCATGTATTAAAAAATAAGCAATTGTGCCACATCCTTGGCCCCCACATCGAATCCCATTCATTTGGTCGGTCCACTGAGTCCACAATTTAATTACTATTTCCTGGAAATACCCTATGACAGCAAGAAATAGATGCAAGTCCAAGTTACAAGCAGTTTATGAACCCCAATAACGTTTGGCAACCTTGACATACAGCACGTGAACACTTGACTCCAGCCACTGAAATCCAGGGTGGGTTAGTGACTGTTACATAGTCAACTTCCAAACAACAGCTAAGCTTTTTGTTAAAAAAATACATTTACATTGACATTTCACAGAGGCATTGCAATACCGCTGTTACATCTGTATGTTGAAACAGGTTTCCCTCCCCCTTTTACTCTGCCATTACTTTGCTGGTTGCTTGGATTTCTTCACTAAATAATAAAATGTTTCAAATGCATCAGATTCCCTCCCCACTCCCTGCACACACACACACACACACACATACACTTGGAATTATTGTTTTTGTTGGAATTGATTCTTAATGTTTATTCTTTTCTGGATCATATGATTCGTGGGGGTGGGGGGGGGTGTGTGCATGTTGGAAATCAGCAATTTTATTGCTGAAATCAACACTCAATCGAATCAACATGTCTAACTAACTTCCACTCCCTCCCACCCCGCAAATCCTGATCCAATGCCAGAATAATTTGCTGTTTCATTTGGGATATACTGTCATATAATAATAATAATAATAGTAATCCTTGCATTTGATATAGCGCTTCTCACGGCGGGAGGACGTCCCAAAGCGCTTTACAGAACACACTGTAAAGTGAATTGACTGTATATTTGCGGGCGAACGCGGCAGCCAATTGCGCACAGCAATGTCCCACAAACAGTCGTGGATTGAAAATGACCAATTTATTATTGTTTTGGGTTTTGGAGGGATTATTATTAGGCTATGTGTGGAGTACTGGTTCGGCAAAATGGAGCCTGTGGTTGTGGTGTGTCTGCAGAGTGAGTGAGTGAGTGAGTGAGTGAGTGAGTGAGTGAGTGAGTGAGTGAGTGAGTGAGTGAGTGAGTGAGTGAGTGAGTGAGTGAGTGAGTGAGTGAGTGAGTGAGTGAGTGAGTGAGTGAGTGAGTGAGTGAGTGAGTGAGTGAGTGAGTGAGTGAGTGAGTGAGTGAGTGAGTGAGTGAGTGAGTGAGTGAGTGAGTGAGTGAGTGAGTGAGTGAGTGAGTGAGTGAGTGAGTGAGTGAGTGAGTGAGTGAGTGAGTGAGTGAGTGAGTGAGTGAGTGAGTGAGTGAGTGAGTGAGTGAGTGAGTGAGTGAGTGAGTGAGTGAGTGAGTGAGTGAGTGAGTGAGTGAGTGAGGCAGAGCATGAATGACTCTGTTGCCTTGAAAGCGAAGACGGTGCAGCTTTAACTGAAGAGCTTGCGGAGTCCCAGCGCTGAGTGGCGATGTCACATCACTCTCTCCCTCTTCCCCCCCTCCTCCCTCCCTCCCTCCCTCCCTCTCTCTCTCTCTCTCTCTCATTCTCTCCAGTGCTGCTGCTCGACTCTCATTCATCCAAGTCCTGCTGATTCACTGCTCCCTACAG